>NC_139345.1:195814774-196414774 GCF_055883805.1 Amblyomma maculatum
TAATTATGCCCACCACAATCTTATAAAATCACAAAAGACGAGCTCCTGTAGAAATACAATAGCGAGTGTCTTTTGCAAATCATTAAAGATATCCAATAGAGGTTCATTTCATTTTTCCTCAGTAAAGCATATAGAGTGATTATTGACTTTCTATAATTACTGTGTATTGAGTTCCAATAACTCTTTTACCACCGCATTCTTACAGGAACACAAAAGAGGTACTGCTATAGAAATACAGGAGCGAGCATCTTTTGCAATAAAAGATTCATTAGACTAATATTTTTCCTCATTAGAGCTTATATTAGTTACTGATGTTCTATAATTAGTTTTATGAGTTCCAATAACTAATTGGCCACTACATTCTTACAGAAGCAGAAACAGTATTGCTATAGTGCTACTGTAATGAGTATCTTCAATAATTCCTTCAACAATTACTGCCTAATAAGCTCAAATAATTAATTGCTTATAGCAGCACATTGTTCCAACTCATTAGAGACTTTCTTCTAGCCTTTCTCATAGAGCCTGCAGTGGAGCGATTGAACAGGTTTAAATTGTGCATGTTAGTGAATGTGATCTGTGCTGCAAAACATGCAATGACATACAAAAGTTGTTTATTCAACGTTACTTTATTGCTTTATTTGTATGCAAGTAATGGTGGAAGACGGGCATTCTGGTAGAGGGCCAGCCCCTATTTCACCTCTAGAGAGCAACGATGAGAGGCTGCTCTTAAGACGGATCGGGTCCGCGTTGAACTCTTGAATTTTGTAGACTGCAAAAATTAACATACACATAAGATATCAGAAGTTTGACACAGTATAAATGAATTTCACACATTTCACTGCCATGATAATGTATGTGCATGCTGATACTAATTCTAAATACAGATTTTGAGCAGAAAGCTTCGACTAGATTCATAACTATCGTACAGTTCGTTTGCAGCAAGAAGTCCACTGTTAAGCTTCTCTTATTTAGATGCAATGCTAATCACTAGGTAAAATTATAAGCACTAAGATTTTGATGCTTTCAATTTCTTTATTAAGTTTATTACATCATTACTCATCTAGTGGACCTGTTATGTATGCAACACTTGCTGTCACTCACAGTGCCCCCCACAAGCATTGGTCCTCTCGCTCTTTCACTTTAATAACGCGATGCTAAAACTTCCACAACATTTAGCGCAGGTCCCATAGCTTCATCACAGTCTGTATGCGGATGACATTACCTTGCGGACCGCAAAGGGCAGTGATGCCCAAATTAACGAGAGACTCCAGCATGCTAGTTATATCGTAGTTAATTATGCGGACCCCAGGGGCTGCGATGCTCTCCGGCAAAGTCTGAATTTATCATATTCCGCAAAACCAGATTTCTTGCGCAACCACCACCAGTCATCTTCGTGGAGTCCCTATTCCTCGATTACCCAAAAGTAAAATCCTGAGCTTAACCCCACAAGAAAACGGCTACGATGGTGACGCAATTCAAATTCTTCAAGGCACCTCGCAGTAAATTATGCGACTCATCCGTTGCAATAGTAACCGCCACTCCGGCTTGAGTGAAAAGAATACTCTCCACTTAGTACAGGTCTTTGTGATCAGTCGAATAGCCCATATATGCCCTTACTTACATTAAAATCAGCTGAAAAAGAGAAAGTGGAGGCCGTAATAAGAAAATGCGTCCAACAAGCATTTGGGCTTCTCATTCACACAGCGTCCAAGAGAGTCTTAGGTCTTGACGTTCATACCATGCAAAGTGAGATTATTGAAGCAGTCATCATCTCGCAATACGAACGGCTGTAGTGCACATCAACTGGCATATATACATTCTGTCCACATTAGGCATAAATTATGAACGACAAGGCTGACTGACAACTCACCTTCCCAAACATATACGAGAGCCCTTGGTCATTCCATCGATACCTCAGAACATGCACCCAGATTTCCACATAAACGTCGTGCAGAGAGAGCCAAATCTTTGGCCTAACGTTTTCTTAATGATACATCAGTAGTGCATGTTTATTTAGCAGATTCGTCGCCTGGAAAGACGGTAGCTGTGGTTATCACCGAACATGGTACAGTCATAACTGGGGGCACTATACGTACTCAACACATTTTGGAATGTTGGAGAAAATGCAGCTATTTCTGTAGCCATTGCGGGATCCTCGGCAGAAACTATAGTTAGCGATTCAAAACTGGCGATACGTAATTACACTTTGGAAAGACTCTCCCGTCAAGCAGCGCGTATTGTGCAAAATTATCAGCTCTCACGGCGCATTCGCTTAATCAGCCTGCTCATGCCTCTCTTGCTGGTAATGAGGCGGCTCATAACCTAGCTCGAGAGCTGTCCCGCCGAGCTGGGTCATGCAGCCCACCGACTCTAAACTCCGGCAAGGACAGATTGTTTTATTATAGAGAAATCTTGCAGCATTACAGGTTTACCAGACTCGGATTCCCCCCCTACAGACAAAACGCTCTCCAAACGCCAGGCATGGCGTAAATTTCAAACTAATACCTATCCAAATCCAAAATTCAGTTCAGTTCAGTTCAGGCGTTCAGTCGTGTCCGACTCTTCGTGACCCTATGGAACATGTCACGCCACGCTTTCCGGTCTCTCACTATTTTCTTAACATCACATAGCTTCATCTGCAATGCCTCGAGAATGCCATCTAACCATCGCGTTCGCTGCCTACCCCTTCTCCAGCGACCCTCAACCTTTCCCAACATCAAATCTTTCTCCAGCGACTCCTCTCTTCTCATCAGATGACCAAAGTAGCTGAGCTTTAACTTTAGAATTTGACCCTGCAATGAGCAGTCAGGGTTTATGGTCGACAATATCGACTGATTTGATCTTCTGGCAGTCCAAGGAACTCTTAAGAGTCTTCGCCAGCACCACAATTCAAAAGCGTCAATTCTTCGGCGGTCAGCCTTTTTCACAGTCCAACTCTCGCATCCATACATCACAACTGGAAAGACCATAGCACGGGTTATACGGATCTTGGTTGGCAGACTAATGTCTCTGCTCTTTACTAGGCGGTCAAGGCTAACCATTGCTCTCTTTCCCAGAAGCAGGCGTCTCCTAATTTCATGGCTGCAGTCTCCTTCCGAGGTAATCTTGGCGCCCAAGAACAGAAAATCTGTCACAGCTTCCACTTCTTGTCCATTGATGCTCCGGGACTTGATAGGGCAAGACGCCATGATCTTCGTCTTTTTAATGTTCAGTTTAAGCCCGAACTTCTCACTCTCTTCTTGTACGCGCATCAGAAGTCTCTTGAGTTCCGCTTCACTTTCTGCCATTAAAGTGGTATCATCCGCATATCTAAGGTTGTTGATACGTTTTCCAGCAATCTTCACTCCAGCTGAAGACTCTTCCAGACCGGCCTTCCTCATGATGCACTCTGCATATAGGTTAAATAGGCAGGGCGACAGTATGCAGCCTTGCCTCACCCCTTTCTCAATCGGAAACCAATCAGTAAGACCATGCCCAGTTCTGACTGTGGCCTCTTGCCCTTCATAAAGGTTCCTGAGGAGACAGATGAGGTGAATTGGAACTGCCATCTCTTGGAGAGCTTGCCACAATCTGCTGTGATCTACGCAGTCAAACGCTTTCGCATAATCAATAAAGCAGAAGTAAATGGGTTTCTGGAACTCTCTTGCTTTTTCCATGATCCAGCGAAGGTTGGCAATTTGGTCTCTAGTTCCTCTGCCCTTGCGAAACCCAGCTTGCACGTCCGGAAGCTCCCGATCCACATACTGCTGCAGCCTACCTTGCAGGATGTTTAACATCACCTTGCTAGCATGCGAAATAAGCGCGATCGTGCGGTAGTTGGAACAATCTTTGGCACTGCCTTTCTTTAGAATGGGGATGTAAACTGACCTCCTCCAATCCTGTGGCCACTGCAGGGTTGTCCAAATCTTTTGACATATAGCCAAAATTATGTTGGCTATATTCGGAAGAGCAGAGACATTAGTCTGCCAACCAAGATCCGTGTAACTCATGCTATGGTCTTTCCAGTTGTGATGTATGGATGCGAGAGTTGGACTGTGAAAAAGGTTGACCGCCGAAGAATTGACGCGTTTGAATTGTGGTGCTGGCGGAGACTCTTGAGAGTTCCTTAGACTGCCAGAAGATCAAATCAGTCGATATTGTCGACCATAAACCCTGACTGCTCATTGGAGGGTCAAATTCTAGAGTTGAAGCTCAGCTATTTTGGTCATCTAATGAGAAGAGAGGAGTCGCTGGAAAAAGATTTGATGTTGGGAAAGGTTGAGGGTCGCCGGAGAATAGTAGGCAGCGAACGCGATGATTAGATGGAATCCTCGAGGCGCTTCAGATGAAGTTATGTGATGTTAGGAAGATAGTGAGAGACCGGAAAGCGTGGCGTGACATGGTCCATAGGGTCACGAAGAGTCGGACACGACTGAACGACTGATCTGAACTGATATTCGGAAGGACTCTATTCAGACAAATGCAAAAAATTCTGATGCCAGAGTCGATCAAAATCATATGATCTGGAAATGCCTACAGTCTCTACCTACGCGACTAATCACTGGGAGGCTCAGCCCCAACCGGGGGACATAGATAAAGCTCGTCCAGCTGGCTGAAAACGCCGCCGCTGCTCAAGGGATAGCGGCCATCGTTTAAGGGGGGCGGCCATTCGGGTCGCTCGTCTGTATCCACTGGAAATAAAGTTTCCCCACCACTACTAAGCCATATTCTGGTTCATCCACCAATACCTGGTTAACTGAGCTCTGCTATCACTTATTCAGCGTTTTGTGAATGCTGTTTGGGATATGAATTCTCATTGAGTCAAAATATCTGTGTTTTTCTTTAGATTCTTTGCAGTGCTGAAGAATTTTATTTCAGTGCAGCTGAGGTTCCACGTCAGTGACAGTTCAATGTTCATTCACTGCACGAAATTCCAAGCAGATGAATTTTGCTTTTCACTATGCAGAGTAAAGAAGTTATCTTCCCCCATAAGTACCAGCAAAATGTACTAGGAGAAATAGGAAAGGTAGCGAAAAATCGGCAGAAATGAGCTATCTCACAGGTACATGTACCTGCAGTGAAAATTTAATTTGAAGGCAGTCCACACCTGAAAATATTGACACGCTGCATTCTTTATCTTCCCTCTGCGCTGATCGCGAGCGTGTGCCTCCTCGAGGCGAAGAAACCGAGGTTCGTCTCCTCGAGGAGAAGAAACTGAAGTTCTTCGGTTGAAGCGGGCCTGCTAGTTTCCTGCCGCACTGCGACTTCTGTAACTCCTGTGTCCAGCGGTGACTTCTGGTCAGACTTCACACCGTGACAATATCATGCACCCTGTGTAGATTGAAAACCTTATTCAAAACAGCTTTTTAGAGATAATTTCTGAGATAATTTCTCCCCGAGATTGCACGACGATTGACAAGCGCTACTACCAACGTTTTATTAGCGTGTGTACACACCGCAATAAACTGTTGGTAGTAGCGTTTGTCAATCGTCGTATGTGTTTCCTTTCCTTTTGTCCCCGTCCACGTTTTTGCGCTAATTTCTTTTAAATATGCAGAACCAACTAGCCCGACCACACGCACTCCTTAAATTCTTTATGTTTAATTACTTTTACGACATCTTTACAGCTTAATATTTTTGTGACATCTTTAGCACAAAAAGGGCACCTGTTTTTGTTACTTTTTTTTCAAGATTTCTAATCAGCACTTTATTCTGAAAGTAATATTTTAAAAGTTCAATGGTTCGTTCTAACTTCTACTTCCTTAGCAAAATCAAAATACAGAATATTAGACCAGACCATTATTTACATACAGCACTGAGTTTGTTTCATCTGTGTAGGACACAGGGAACAGTAAGGCTTTCAATTATATGCAGATCAAAAATATTAAGGTCAGCCAACATACGAGCATGCTTAAGCTCAGTTATGTGAAGCACGCATAGCTAACTGTTCAATTGCAAATGCACGCAAGTGTAAGACATGGAAGAAAAAGTTAATAAATGCAGAAGTTGGTAATTCAGGTGACAAAGAAATTACATACCAATAATGGCACCAACTTTCTTCTGGTCCACTGCTTCAGGATGGGCATTTGATTTACGCCCAAGGAGAGACTTGCCGCGGAGCTCCTCCGGTGTCAAAAGCTGCCGCAAAAGCCCTCTCGAAACTGGCTGGGGCTCCTGGGCAGCTGCCACGCAGCCTGTCCAAAGCCATCTCCTCTACTTTCACGCCGCCCCCAATGTCCACCTGGCAATGAAAATTTAACTTGAATTCATGAAACGCCAACCAGCAAATTATAAGCGGAATCGCTATTCACAAATAAGAGCATTATATGAAACCTTCATTTTCCTTTGAAGAAATAAGAAAAAACTAAAGCTTTATAGTGGGTGTCCATGTGATAACGCGAGTGCGATTCTGTAAGCATGTAGCTTCAGGCCAGAGATAGCAATAAGCAGGTTAGGTGTGCCACCCTGCCTTTGTTGCTTCATGTACAACAAAATGGTGGCAACTCTGACATTACTGAATAGTTCCTATTCTTGTAGTGGCCATCATCTTCCTTATGAGATTAACCACTTCCCAGTCGAATGGACTTCAATGACATGACGTCAAATGGATAGCCTTCATTTCAGCCAAGTTCACAGAGGCAATTAATCATTCCACTATACTGCATAAGATTCTCATACAGCAATGTGTTAAACTAACATCAAACCACCAAGCGCGCTTGCAGCTGCAGGCAGGGCTTTTGAAAGCACTTTACCAGAGACAACACAGCACAATTGAGCTTTTCTGAAAACTTCGAAGTTTTAAGAACAAAAGGCAAAGAAACCTGGATCACACGGATTAGGCATCATTGGACTTTTGCTTAGCTCCATTTACCTCTTCCCATCCACCATCTCTGCTTCCTCTTGCCTGGCCTTTTGACAGCTGTTATCAGAGACAAGCGCATATATCGTTATGTCGCTCTGGATCTCGTTATTTTTACCTGGATGTATCCCAGAATAGTATAGCGATATTTTTGTTTCTTTTTAGGACAAATTCACCAGCTCCAGCTCCATTACCTGAATTTTAAATGTGCTTGCTCTCTGCTGCGCACTCCCGATTACATTTTCCAGATTTTTTGCATGTACGAATAAAACTTCCAGTAAAATATCAGCTTCCAGATGCCACTGACTGGAGATATGTTCCACGTTTTCCAGTGATATTTTACCAATAGTATTTTGCCACAACGTTTGCTTTAAGTCGGTTGCCCACTTCTTGTCTCACCTGTCAGCTGTAACTACCATTGTTCATGCTGAAACAAACCTACGTTATCAATTTTGTTAAATATAACACACCCTAACTTTCAAGCAGAAGGGTAAACTGATGCAGCAACACCGCCTGCGCTGGATGACTTAATTCAGTGGGAACAGTGGAAAACAGAATTAGGGACCTTCGAAAACTTCTGAAGCAAACAACATGCTCTAGCGGCATCCGCCATGACACCAATTTATTGAAAACAGGTTGTTTAAATATTGTCACGTAGCCGTTTAGGCTCGTAACAGAAGGTTGGTTTTAATAAGGGGGTTGACCTAGCAGGCACGTCCAGAGCACCGAGTGACAGCAGCCGACTTCAGCTTCTTCTCGAACGCCACGGGGCCACTTCTTCGAGTCCGCGCACGAGACTCTCGATGAGCAGCCGCCGAACGGCTGCTGTTGCACACGCTACATTACCCCCTTTCTAAAAAAAATAAATGTCAACTTGATGAATTCGAAAGCAGAGAGAAAACAAAATAAAGCAAGAAACATGTGGTAGGCGGTGCGTTAATTTTCTCGCGAAAAGTACGACTTCATGCGCACGACATGGACAACCTCGGATTTCTGCTGGCGATGAGCAGAAGAAAAGCCGACCGGAAGCACTTCGTACGTGACCTCGCTCAGCTGACGGACCACTTTGTATGGGCCAAAGTACTGCTTCAGAAGTTTTTCGGATGGTCCCCGACGTCGAATCGAAGTCCAGAGCCACACTCTGTCGCCCGATTCGAAAGTTACTGCACAATGGCGGTGATCGTAAAGCTGGGCGTCTCGACTTTGCTGGTTCCGGATGCGAGCCCTCGCCAGCTGTCGCGCTTCTTCTGCGCGTTGAGTGAACTCCTCGGCGCCAACGTCGAGGTCACGGCCGTCGTGGGGCAACATGGCTTCGAGCATTTCGAAACTTCGCGGCTATACAATAAGGAGTACGGCGTCATTTGCGTTGTTTCCTGCTGCGCCGTGTTGTACGCAAAAGGTGACGTACGGCAGGACGTCATCCCAAGACCGATGTTCAACATCCACGTACATGGACATCATGTCGGCGAGAGTTTTGTTTAGACGTTCTGTCAAGCCACTAGTTTGTGAATGGTAGGCGGTTGACCTGCGATGGGTAGTGCCGCTTAGCTGCATGACAGATTCCAGTAGCTTGGCAGTGAAAGCAGTGCCTCGGTCCGTTATTATAACTGTCGGGGCGCCGTGCGTCAGGACGATGCGTTCGATGAAAAATTTCGCTGCCTCGATTGCTGTACCGCGCTGGAGAGCCTTCGTTTCAGCGTAACGCGTGAGGTAATCTGTAGCGACAATTATCCACCTGTTGCCCGAATCAGAAATTGGAAAAGAACCCAACAGATCCATGCCAACTTATTCGAATGGGTATCTTGGCACTTAAATAGGATCCAGTAAACCGGCCGGTTTCACAGGCGGTGTTTTTCGTCACCGCCTGAAAAAAAAAAAAAAGAAAAATCCACGTGTCGATGGAATTGCATAAACAGGTTTGGGGTGCGACCTGATGCCGGTGAACACCTCCGGCAATGCACTCCCTCACCAGAACAGCAGTTGGCCACCCTGGTGCAGTAATTGGCCACAACCTCCTATGATAAGTTCTATAAAACCCCGGCCCACAGTCACCAGCGGCTGCGGAACAACTGACCACGGCGGCGGTCAGACCTGTGATGCAGCAGGGGGTGCTAAGAATGCCTGGCTCCGCTGGACAGGCCGCCATTGGAAACTGACCCTGGCAACGTTTAATGCTAGTACCCTAGCTAGTGAAGCTAGTTTAGCAGTGCTGTTAGAGGAACTAGAGGGCATGAAATGGGATGTCATAGGGCTTAGTGAGGTTAGGAGGCCGAATGAGGCATATACTGTGCTGAAGGATGGGCATGTACTGTGTTATCGAGGTTTACCAGAGAGACGACAACTAGGAGTAGGTTTCCTTGTCAATAAGTATATAGCGGGTAATAAAGATGAATTCTATAGTATTAATGAGAGGGTTGCAGGCATCGTAATTAGGCTTAATAAGCGGTATAAACTGAGGGTTGTACAGGCCTGTGCACCTACATTTAATTATGATGACCAGGCAGCTGAAAGCTTCTATGAAGATGTAGAATCGGCAATGCGAAAACTAAAGACGCAGTATAATGTACTAATGGGCGACTTCAATGCCAAGGTAGGGAAAAAGCAGGCAGGAAACAACGAAGTAGGTGACTATGGCATTGGTTCTAGGAATAGCAGGGGGGAGTTACTAGTTGAGTTTTCAGAGCGCAATAACTTACGAATCATGAATACCTTCTTCAGCAAACGGAAGAACCGGAAATGGACATGGAAAAGTCCTAACGGAGATCCGAAAAATGAAATCGACTTCATAATGTGTTCAACCCCCACCATTATGCAAGATGTAGAGGTCATCGGGAAAGTGCGATGCAGTGACCACAGAATGGTGAGGTCCCGAGTTAGCCTAAATCTGAAGAAGGAACACAACAGATTAGTAAGAAAGAAATCCATCAACGAATTAGCGGTGAGGGGGAGGGCAGAAGAATTCAGGATCTCTCTGCAGAATAGGTATTCAGCTCTAACTGAAGATGGCGACATTACCCTAGAGGCAAGGAACAATAATTTCAGAGATATCATTACTCAGTGCGCGGTAGAAGTAGGCGGTAGGATAGTTAGAGAGGATACCGGTAAGCTGTCTAAGGAGACGAAATATTTGATTAAGAAACGCCAGAGTATGAAAGCTTCCACTCCAACAGACCAGATCGAATTGGCCGAGATACCAAAGCTAATCAATAAGCGCAAGGTGGCCGATATAAGGAAGTATAACATGGAGAAAATTCAGCATGCTGTGAAGAATGGGGGAAGACTTAAAGCGGTAAAGAAGAAAGTGGGATAAACAAAACCCAGATGTATGCGATAAGGGACAAGGCGGGCGACGTCATCACTAATATGGACAAGATAGTCAAAGTAGTCAGGATCGTAATGAGATTGGTGGTAGGAAAAAACAGTCAGACGTTCCACCAGTGACGAAGGACGAGGTCAAGAAAGCACTAGAAACTATGGAAAGGGGGAAATCAGCTGGAGAGGATCAGATAACTACAGATTTGCTGAAGGACGGGGGGGATATCGTGCTAGAAAAACTGGCCACCCTGTATACACAGTGCCTAGTGTCATCGACGGTACCGGAACCATGGAAGAATGCAAACATTATCCTCATTCACAAGAAAGGGGACTCTTAAAAATTACTGACCAATCAGCGTACTGTCTGTTACGTATAAGGTATTTACTAAGGTAATCGCTAATAGAATCAGGACAACCTTAGACTGCAATCAAGCAAAGGATCAAGCAGGGTTTCGTAAACTGTATTCTACTATCGATCATATCCATACCATCAATCAGGTGATAGAAAAATGCTCGGAATATAACCAGCCCTTATACATAGCATTCATTGATTACGAAAAAGCATTTGACTCAGTTGAAACCTCGGCGGTGATGGAGGCATTGCGAAATCAGGGGGTAGACGAGCCGTACGTTAAAGTGCTGGAAGATATATATAGTGGCTGCACAGCAACCATAGTTGTGCATAAAGGAAGTAACAAAATTCCCATAAAAAAGGTGTTAGGCAAGGAGACACAATCTCCCCAGTACTATTCACAGCTTGTTTAGAGGCAGTATTCAGAGACTTGGAGCAGTTAGGGATAAGGGTAGATGGAGAATACCTCAGTAATCTGCGATTTGCTGATGACATTGCCTTGCTAAGCACCTCGGGGGATGAACTGCAAATAATGATTGATGACCTAGACAGGAAAAGTAGAAAGGTAGGCTTGAAAATCAATCTGCAGAAGACTAAGGTAATGTTCCAAGGTAAGAGAGTTCTACTTAGATTGAGGACAACCCAGAGGGCTATGGAACGAAAAATGGTAGGGGTAACATTAAGAGATAGAAAGCGTGCAGAGTGGGTCAGAGAAATAACTAAAGTTACCGACATTCTAGTGGAAATTAAGAAGAAGAAATGGACATGGGCAGGACATGTAGTGCGAAGAGAGGATAACCGATGGTCGCTGAGGGTAACAAACTGGATTCCAAGGGAAGGAAAGCGTAGCAGGGGGCGGCAGAAAGTTAGGTGGGCGGATGAGATAAAGAAGTTCGCAGGTGTCAAGTGAATGCAGCTAGCACAGAACCGGGTTAAGTGGGGAAATATGGGAGAGGCCCTCACCCTGCAGTGGGTATAATCAGGCTGATGATGATGATGATGTTTTCCGTGACTGGCAATCATGGCATGTTCTCAAGTAATGTCGTACTGCGGCCGCAAGGTTTGGTCAATAACAACTCTTCTTAATACGGGCCAGAGTTCAAGCATACCCCAGGTGACCCGCAGTGGGCTCGTCATGACATGCCTGTAAGATTTCTTTGCGAAGAGACTCTGGTACGACGAGGAGGTTATCTCTTCCCGTCGGTGTGAAGTTGATCTTGTATAAAACATTGTTTCGCATGCAAAACGATGAATGCGTTCGGGCGAAGAGACAGGGAACTTCTGTAGTGCGTGCTTCCAGAAAATCGATAAGTGGTGCGAGTGCCGGGTCGTCACGTTGCTGCTGCGAAACAGTGAGCGCATCGACGGCTGCGGTAAGGGGGAAGTCTGGTTCTTTGTCTTCCCGCGCAGCCTCGACAGGTGAACGGGACAAGCAGTCGGCGTCGTTGTGCTGACGTCCAGACTTATACACGATGGTCATGTCGAACTCCTGTAGCCGTAAACTCTATCGTGCAAGGCGTCCGGAGGGGTCTCGCAAGTTCGTTAACCAGCACTGAGAATGGTGGTGACTCACAACCTGAAAGTGCCGGCCATAATGATAGGGTCGAAATTTCATCACCACCCATACAACAGCCAGACATTCTTTTTCGGTGGTGGAGTAGTTCGATTCGGCACGGGACAAAGTCCGGCTGGCGTATGCGATAACTCGCTCGGCACCGTTTTGTAATGGACGAGTACAGCGCCTAGACCCACGTTGTTGGCATCTTTCTGGACCAGAGCATCGGCATTCGCATCGAAATGGGCAAGCACAGGTGTTGTCTGCAAGCGGTGCTGTTACTCGTCGAATGCCTTTTGCTGTTCGTTCGTCCAAGTGAAGGTGACATCATCCCGGGTGAGACGTGTCAACGGAGCGGCAATGCGTGAAAAGTTTTCAATAAACTTCCGGTAATAGGCGCAGAGGCCCAAGAAACGGCGAACTGTCTTCTTGTTACATGGAGGAGGGAATTTGGTGACGGCTGCTGTTATAGTAGGATCGGGACAAACTCCACGATGGCTGACGACGTGGCCCAAGAACAGGAGCTCTTCATAGCCAAAGTGACACTTTTGTGGTTTTACCGTGAGGCCGGCAGATCTCGACTCAGCGGAGTGCTCAGCGGAGAGACGTTGGAGGTGTTCCTCGAACGTTGGTGAAAACACAACGTCGTCAAGGTAGACCAGACACATCTGCCAGTTAAGACCAGATAGAACTGCGTCCATCATTCGCTGAAATGGCGCTGGAGCGGAGCACAATCCGAAAGGTAGGAGTTTGAATTCATAAAGTCCATCGGGCGTGACAAACGCTGTCTTCTTGCGATCACGTTCGTCGACTTCGATCTGCCATTAACCGCTCTTAAGATCAAGCGATGAAAAGTAGCGCGCGTGGCGCAGCCGGTCTAATGAGTCATCAATGCGTGGCAGCGGGTTGAAGCATTTTTTATCACCTGATTGAGCTTACGGTAGTCCACACAGAACCTTAAACTTCCGTCTTTCTTAACAAGGACAACAGGCGAAGCCCAGGGACTCCTCGATGGCTGTATGACACCGTCATTTAACATCTCGTCTACCTGTTGAGCAATGACATCGCGTTCCCGCGGTGACACTCGGTAGGGGTTCTGTCGGACTGGTCGGGTGCGGTCATCGGTTATTAAGCGGTGCTTAGTCAAGGGCGTCTGTTTAACCGCGGAGGCGGATGAGAAGCAGTCTTGAAACTGAAAGAGCAGCCCGACGAGTCTGTCCTTCTCTGCCGGTGATAGAGCGGGATTCACATCAGGGTCGAAGTTGGGCGTTTGGCTGGCAGACGGGTTGGTCTCAAGAACAAAGCAGTCGTGGGCTGCTTCTGCGACACCTTCAAAGTAGGCTACCGTGGTGCCTTTAGCGATGCGTTGCCGTTCGTTCCCGAAGTTTGTAATCAGCACGTGAGCTAGACCATTAGTCAGATAAACTACACCGCGTGCAACAGACTCCATGATGTAACAGAAGCTCTGTGTTCTGTTCGGCAACGCCGGCAGCACAGGACTGGTCGTCGCACCTGACTGTGATGAGAGCAGACGAAGGTGGCGGCATGGATGCATCCGCGTCAACGATGCGTAAAGGTGCGTGGCTTCGTTCGGAGTCAGCGGTCATCGTTGCAGGCGTCGAAAACGTGACAGTACGGCGAGGAACTTTAATAATGGCCCCATGCTGACGTGAAAAGTCCATGCCGAGTATGAGGTCCTTGCAGCAGTACGGCAGGATAACAAACGGCTACAAAGGCTGAATAGGCGATGGTTACTCGGGCAGTGCATCGTCCGATCGGCGTCATAAGGTGACCGCCAGCAGTGCGAATTTGCGGTCCCAGCCATTCAGTTTAGACCTTGGAGAGCCAATCTGCGAAATTCTTGCTTATTATTGAAAAGTCTGCTGCGGTGTGTACCAAAGCGGTTACTAGGGGTCCGTCGACGAGAACGGAAAGGTCGGCGCTAACAACGTGATCGGCTTGAGGTTCATTGGGAGTTTCGGGTTCATGCGGCGGCGGAGGCATCGTAGTCACAGCATCAGGCTGAGTCGTCACGGGAGGGTTTTTGTGACATCGATTCCGTTCGTCAGCAACCTGCCCCCCTGAGGTCATCGCCTTCAGTTTCCCCGGTGTGGGCTTGGCGACTGGCGCCTCGGGACATCATTAAAGTCACGGCTGCCGGGTGACGAGTAGTGCACGGGAGAAGACTGTGTACTGTCGCTCGAAGAGGTTGCACGGGTTGCTAGGTATCCTTCGATTTCTGGAGGGCGTTCGCCGAAGCGGGGAATCAGGAGCAAAACCCGGAAGACCGAGTTCACGTTATGGACAACGATGGTACAAGTGGCCGGGATCTCCGCAGTGATAGCACAGCGGCCGTTGGCGAGGAGTGCGCCAGACGTCTGCCTTCCAAACAGGTTGCTGCATGACGGGGCTCTGCTGGGATGGCGGCTGGTAGGGAGGCTGGTAGA
The DNA here is from genome assembly GCF_055883805.1 of Amblyomma maculatum. Lineage (NCBI taxonomy): Eukaryota > Metazoa > Arthropoda > Arachnida > Ixodida > Ixodidae > Amblyomma > Amblyomma maculatum. The sequence goes on from NC_139345.1 coordinate 195,829,282, forward strand.
ATAGTGGCTGAGGAGCGGACGGCTGCATGACGAGACTGCTGGGATGGCGGTTGGCAGGATGGTTGGTACAACGGTGGCTGCTGAGTGGGCGGCTGCTGTGCTTCGAAACGAAGCTGTTGCGCAGGAGGCACTGCAGGCCGGCGAAGAGCCGCTGCGTAGTTCATAGAACGTGGTTCCGACAGTAACTGAGGCGGTGAAAATGTTTGACGGATTTCTGCACGCACGGCTTCGGTGACAGCCGCGGCAGACGGGATAGGCGAGCCGAGATTGAACTTGAGGAGCTCCTCGCGAACTACCTTGCGGATCAGCTCACGCAGCGAGTGATCTTGAGTGGACCCGTTCAATGTGGCCGCACTGCTGAAGGGCTGGCCACAGGCAGACTCCGTGTGCCGGTATCGTTGCTGCAGGGCTCGCTCAATGAGGGTAGCTTCATTGATGAAGTCCGCGACGGTTTGAGGTGGACCGCGAACCAGACCAGCGAAGAGTAGTTCTTTTACGCCCTGCATCAGGCGGCGCAGCTTCGCTGATTCCGTCATGTCGGGATCCGCCCGTCGGCAAAGACGGGTCACGTCCTTGGCGAACATGGCCACGCTTTCGTTAGGTAGTTGCACACGAGCTTCTAGGAGGCGGCGTGCGCGATCACGGCGGTCGTGGCTGGCAAAGGTTTCCCGCACCAGCTGGCGAAAGGAATCCCAGTTTTGAAGACTGACCTCCCTATTCTCATACCACGTTTTGGCACAGTCCTCGAGCGCGAAATATACATTGCGCAGTTTCTGAGCTGGGCTCCACTGATTAAATTGCGCCACTCGCTCTAACTGGTCAATCCAGTCGTGGACATCTTCCCCAGTACCGCCATGGAAACTGGGGGGCGTACGAGGCTGCTGAAGCAGCAACTGATGCTGACTTGCCTGGGCCATTACAGAAGTCTCAAACTGCTGGTTAGCTGGCGTCAGTTCAGGTAGAGGAGCGAATTCCGGCGCCAGACCCCGGAGGCGACGGCTGCAGCGATGAACAGGTGTCGACACTAGCGGAAGCCGGTTGGGACTCGATGAGCGGCTGCGAGAGGCCCAAGACATGTAATTCAAGGCCTCACCTCCACCAGTGTCACATAGCCGTTTAGGCTCGTAACCAGAAGGTTGGTTTTTAATATGGGGTTGACCTAGCAGGCACAGAAGAGCAGGTCCAGAGCACCGAGAGACAGCAGCCGACTTCAGCTTCTCGAACGCCACGGGGCCGCTTCTTCGAGTCCGCGTGTGAGTGAGTGAAAAACTCTATTAAGTATATTTAAGGCAGGGGGATGTGTAGGTGGGGTCCCTAGTCCGGGACTCCAGCGGCTCCCGCTGCCACCCGCGTACGTGTCACGATGGCCCGTTGGGCCTCTAGTCCAGAGCTGGATAGGGCAGCCTCCCACCCCTCAATTGTTGGCACTGCATTCGGATCATCTGGAGGATTGTGTGGGCAGGTCCACACCATGTGGTGCAGGCCTGCCTTTTCCCCGCAATATTTGCATTTGGGGTCGCAGAACCCGGGGTGTATTGTGTTTAAACGGGCTTTGTGTTATAGGTACCTGTCTGTAGGCGTCGCCATCTAACTTCTCCGCACGAGACTCTCGATGAGCAGCCGCCTAGCGGCTGCTGTTGCACACGCTACAATATGAACAATATATAAAAACAATACAAATCTCAGGAAACCAGGAAGGGAACCGTGAAAAGAAAAAGACAGGGCAGGAAACAAAGACCCTGATTGACCTTGGTGTGCGCCACATCACTGGGTTTTCCCTGTATCTGCTCCCGCATGGCTTCCGCTGTTCTGTCTGAGGGGCACTGCTGGTCGCCATTCAGCCTGCAATTTGAGACATAAAGCAGCTGGCTTTTTTGCAAAAAAAATTAAACAGTGTATCAAAATTTAAAGACCTTCAAAGGTCTTGAAACATTAAATCGAGGGTATTCAATAATTTGAAGGGCATTTCTGAACCCTGCTCAACATTGTTTTACAGCTGTTGGAGTTTCCCGAGCATAAATGTTTGTAACCTGTTATATAGACAAGGCTGCTGCTAATACTTGGCATGCATGGATCCAGTTGCATTTCAAAACATAATTTGTAAAAGGAGGGTTTAAAACAATACATAACTGCTAATACTAGCATAGAATGGACACACTAACTACATCTAGTCGAAAACAATTCAAGTGTCAGCCTCAGTGCCTGTATACGTGGCGCTCTTCACGTCAATGCTACACAGTCGAAGATTCGTTTGAGCTGATAGCCTAATAATATTAGCATTTATTCAAGAACAGAATGTTGTCGCAATGAAATGGTGTAATATTTCCACAACACTTTCGACAGCAAAGAAAACTGAAATAAGTTCTTGGTAAGGGCCATCTCGCACTCACAGCTATGGTTCACATGTGCTATGTATTTACGGACTATCATTCAAACTACATCATGATCCATATAAATCTTTTCTATACCCACATGACTACCTTAGTTCTTATTTGGAGAAACTTGGGGTGGAAAGGGCAGTATATCTTGACTAATTTGCAATTAAAGTGTCCAGATATTGTTTCAGTTCAGGCAGTGCCATTTGTTTAAAACGTCCGGCATGTTTCTTTACTAAAGGAACTAACTCAGCAGGTCTGTGCTCTTTGCACTAATTGGGTGCATAATGAGGTTCTGACTCTGATCCAGGTAATCTGACCAAAAGAATGTTTTGTTGCAGCGGCTGTACCTCATCTAAAGCATTGCTTTTTATTTCTTATCTCATTTCTTGAAGGAACAAAGAAGAATCTCGCTGCAGTGTGCAGTAGACTGCCTGAAGGCAATATGTGTTCATGAGCACAATGTATTGGCTGAAGTCTCAAGTTGTGCTTCAGCATATGAGTACAAATGTTTACTAGCAATAAATTAAGTATGAATAAGTGCAAGTATTTTATATAGTATGCATGTAATACCTTTACATCTACACGCAGTGCCTCGATTGCCTTACAAAAAATGGTGTTGAAATTCTGTGGAATGTTTGTGAACTTGCCTCAATAAGCACTGTTTAAAAGCTGTGGATATTCTATGCCATTTTTGTTGAACATTGAGCATGTGTTGAAAATTGGCCTATATATTTCAGTTGAAATAACGTTGTAAATTTTTATTTTGATTTGTTGTTGATTACAGACTGAATACAAACTTAAAATCAACATGTGGCTGATCTGTTGACTAAGTTGTGCATGTGGCAATCCATTTTGTGTTGATTTTTTGTTGATTATAGACTGAATACAAACATAAAAGCAACATGTGGTTCATGTGTTAACTTTCAGTTGTGCACTTGGCAATTCATTTTGTGTTTATTTCATGTTGATTATAGACTGAATACAAACTTAAAAGGAACATGTGATTCATCTGTTGACTTGTGCACATTGGCAATCAATTGAGTACGCTTTGTGCTTTCAGAGATGCCTGCACCTGCGAGTGAAGCAAACAATTTCAGCACTGACCAGCCTTTATTCAGGAACTATGCGAAACTTCTCAATAATTATTCAGGAACTTCTCGAGCCAGAAATGATGCCAGGCTGTTTTTGATATGGCTGATAGCAGCATCCGGATATTTGCCAGATGTGAACGCTTAAAAAAATAACAAAAAAAAATCTCTTACTTTCCTTGAGCAAAAGTGCACAGAAAATGTATGAGACAATGTAAGGATATTAACGCAGGACTTGTAGCGCCATACACATGTCTTTTAACCTACGTGAGGCCGTCGATACTATGTGGCACTCTACACATGCAACGAACTTACTTTTCGGATTCATTAATAATTTAAACAGCGCGAACACGAATACAAAGGACAAGATAAAGGAAAGCCACAGTAAAAGCGCTGACTCACAACTATGCCTAAGCCCTTTACTCCAAGGCCCAGAAAAACAAACATGAAGAAAACGTAACAATCCCGTGAAACATCCCCTGGGTTCACCTGCTGCAAAAAAATCACTTGAAAAATACACCTCTTTGCTTGAAAGAGCAAGAGAAGTCTTGCTGACACACTTATTGTCCGTTGAAATAAAATATGATTCCACTATCTCTCTCGTCACCTTCTCTTTGTGGCGATACAAAATCCTAACCTTGTCAAACCTAGGAGTGCACTTATTCTTCTCCTTCTTCATTATTTCATATGAATGGCAATGTGATACCAGAAACGTGTTGTCCTTTCCACGTTCCAAGTTGCTCCGGTGTTCCTGTAGTCTCTTATTAATACATCGTCCTGTTTTTCCTGAATTCCTGAAGACCTTTGGGCTCCCGAGGCCGTCTACTGGTCATTGAAGTAGACTCTGCCGTATAATGGTGTCTGAAATGTGGAGGCAAGCCCGCCACTTCAAGGATTGTCTACGACTCGTGTGTGAGTGCACGTATAGCAAGCAGCATGCGTGTCGCAAGTACACAGAGTGGAGTGCCCTGAGTGAAAGATTGACGGAATTTCTCTGGAAGGTGGTTCTATCTCGGCTGCCATGAAAAGAAAGATGAGCGAAGATCAGCAAGGCAAGGTATTGAATTTCGCAGGTGAAGAGATACCTCTAGATATTGATAAGAGGCTGAAGCTGGGTCCTAAGCATGCTTTTGAGCTTAGAGTTGATGACGCTGTACAGGTGACCGTGTCACACTGTATTGCAAATACAGTTCAAGATTCTGATAGGTCGCGGTGCATCCATGAGTGCTTGGAAGTGTTAGAGCACACAAAAGAACGATTAAAGGGGAAACAGTGCCAATTAACTATATTGCAAAATGGATGGCCTTGAGAGACCTCAGAGTTACACTATCAGATAAAGAAGGGTATTTTACTATTTTTTCTGAGAATCAGTTTCAAGAAAAAGCGAAGGCTGCTGTTGAGAAGAATTTCAAAAGGTTTCCTATGAAAGCGACCGTGATAAAAGAGAGGGCTATGGCTCTCCTAGGTGATCTTGGGCTTGAACGGATACATGAACAGGTGAAGCAATGCAAGCAATTACATTTGGAAGTATTCTTTTCGGCAAAAACCCATAAACGAGATGTTCCGTTCGGAGCCATTGTATCTGAGAAGAGCACTGGCAGCACCTGGTCTCCAAATATTTGCAGAAACACCTTTCCTCGTTGACTTTATCGGACCCCCTAAGGCTTCCTAACTCTCAAGCCCTTGTTGAATTCCTCAAAGAACACAACCCAAGAAAATGTGTTGGCTTCAGCATGGATGTCAAGGATTTGTATTATAGCCTCCCCCATGACTGCCTCCTTAAGCGTGTTCAAATGTGCATTACTCAAGATAATAATGAATGTGACTTCATTGATGCCTCAAGTGTAAGCTTTTGAAGTTTCCATGAATTTTTGAGGTTCTACCTGGGGTCCACGTCCATAGGCTGGAAGAACAAGCTGTATATGCATTGGGTCGAGTGTTGCACCGATCTTGAGTGACATATTCTCAATGTACGTGGGCAGACACCTGAAGATAACTTGGAAGGCTTACATCATTCCACCTTCATGAATGTGGACGACTTTTTAGTATTCACAGACCGGGAAGGATTCAATCAACGAATGAGAAACATTATGGATGTGTTTACTGAGTGTGGATCCGGGTGGACCAGTGGACGATCGGTTACGGTATTTAGATTTATTGATTCATTTCGGTGATGATCATGTTTGTTGGGAATACAACCCGAGATTGATGAAGCCCTTGCTAAGCTCCAATTCGGGGCATTCCAAATTAGTGAACAATTGGATGATCAACACATGCTTATTAAATGCGTTGAAGAAATCGTGTTACCGCGGCATGGGCAAGAGTTTTGAAAGACAAGTGCCAAGAATTGCAAAAGCCGGTTATCGCGAGTCGGTTATTAATGAGGCCAGTTGCTGGATGCTGAATAGCGTTAAAAGAACGCACAGGCTGAAATCCCTTCCCAGCATGGGTGAGAGGAAGAGGAAGGTTGCGGTGGTACCGTATGGCACAGAATTTCAATTGGACTAGAAATGTAGGCAAGAGGTATGGTGTTGACGTCGCATTGACCACCCCGCTCAAGATGAAGAGGATTTGCCCGGCTATTCAAAGGGAAAGAGAAGCGAAGAAGCAAGAATGTGGGGTGAAACATAGAAACCCATTTGTTGGATGCAAGACAGGTGTTGTGTACCGGCTTCCACTCTCTTGTGGAGCCTGTTATATAGGACAAACAGGACGATGCATTAATAAGAGACTACAGGAACACCGGAACAACTTGGAAAGTACAAAGGACAAAACGTTTCTGGTATCACATTGCCATTCATGTGAAATAATGAACAAGGAGAAGAAGAAGTGCACTCCTAAGTTTGACAAGGTTAGGATTTTGTATCGCCACAAAGAGAAGATGACGCGAGAGAGATAGTGGAATCATATTTTATTTCAACGGACAATAAGTGTGTCAACAACACTTCTATTGCTCTTTCAAGCAAAGAGGTGTCTTTTTAAGTGATTTTTTGTACAGCAGTGGAACCCAGGGGATGTTTCACGTGATTGTTTCGGTTTCTTCATGTTTGCTTTTTCTGAGCCTTAGAGTAAAGGGCTTAGACATAGTTGTGAGTCAGCGCTTGTACTGTGGCTTTCTTTTATCTTGTCCTTTGTCTTCGCGTTCGCGCTGTCTAAATTAATAATGAATAAGTATCAAGTCGCCCAACAAAGTATCTTGGTAACTTCTCGGAGACATAAATATTGCTAAAATACAGTGCATCTCCCTCTGAATACCAAGTAACACCTTACTGTTGAAAATATCCTGGCCCAAGTGGCGAAACACAACCGTAGCATAATGGCTAGGTCAGACTGTTGTGGATTTTACTCAGATGCATTTTGCTAAACAAGCAATGAAACAGTCATGAATGACCAATGTGCATGATTCACAGGTCTATAATTCAACACACAGCATGCATCACGAAAAATGTTACTAAAGCATAGACCAGAACGCCTTTCTCTTTGCCTCGTTAAACGTTTTCCTCTGCAGAACGCCAGGAAGATGTATGCAGATTTGAACTGTAGTCCTGTTTCTTACAATGACTAAGTTCGTTATTGCGTTATGCAGTGCGAAATTCACCACCACAAGAGATGAACAAACTGCTGCTTAGAACTCGGCATGTTTTCATTTGTGATGACACAGTCCACAAGAGTCCAATGATCTGCAGCTGTAAACAGATGAAGAGGTTCTTAGGACACTGCAGCACGTTTTGCAAAAAGCAGGCTTTAAGCAGAAACCCACAGTTTTTCATGCTGCGAACTCAAATATCAGACTAAAATCGGCTAGAAAAAGCAGAAATAGCCCTTTTCCAGCAAAAATTCGGAGCCTTCGCAATGGAGCTCACCACGGGTTGTGCCGCCGCCTGTGATTGGCCAAGACATCGCACATTTTAAGGACTGGGGAAGCTATTGATGCGGCTCGAATGACCACCGGGTTTTTCACCACAAGTATCCGTACCAGATGGGCCCATAAACGATGCAGCTCTTCCATTGCGGGGAGCACAGGTTTTGCACGAAACCTTGCTGTGGTATAGAGTAAGGCATTTTGAAAATTAGTGCGTGTAATTATTATCAGAATCTGCATGGCCCTCAAGAAAACCTAGGTGCGCATATTTCTGAGAAGGAAGGGAAGCAAACAATGCAGTAGCCGACTACTTCCGTCTCAGGCCTGCCGCCCCGCCAGAAGTCATTGTTGTGAAAAAAGGGTGCAGGGAAAAAAGGGTAAAGCAGTACACAGCTGCCACCAGACAAATGAACTGTAAGCAGAGTGCTGTTCCGAGCTCTGCGATGCACGCGAGGCATTGACAGAGCTTTTGTCCTGGAGACCATGTTCTTAAATGTTTTTTTACAAGAGCCTCATCGGTTTCCTAATTTCATTTGCATTCCCAAACAAGACAGAACTATGTAAAATGAGGCAGCAACGGGTGCAAAATCACGAGGCAATATATTAACAACTTCAAGTATTGCTGCTTGGACATATTGAAGGAAACGTCGCTCAGTGCGCTCCATACTTAAATGCAGCCATGCTCAGCTTAGTGCTCCAAACCTTATCTTCTAATAACACTCCCGTAGGTGTCCCACAAACACATCAAGCACGTGCCATGCTGGAAACGATCTCGTAAAGCTGTCACTACCTAGCTGCAAAACAACAGTGGGCTCTCCTTAATCATCTGCTCGTTTCCAAAGGATCATCAGCGCGTGTGGCTGATAATTTGTCTGATGTTTAGCAAAACGCGCGTGCGGCTAATTAGTTGTCCGATGTTTAGCAAAGAAGCCGCTACGCACACCTTTGAGCAAAAAAAAAAAAACACGCAATTACAACCACATGCAGGTGCTGCCTGCCCATCTCACCACGAGATTGCACTCTGTGAACAGATCTCTATCAACACTAAACATGACGGTTCACATACGAATGAGACCTGAATATTCAGAAAGTAATGACACTACCGTCAGAAGTGCATGATCTCCCCTTTCTTCCTTCAATAAACGTGGTTCTAGGAAATACTGACTGGCACAACTCTATTGTGTTAGGAAATGGAAGGAACTACGTCATGGTTCAGCCATGCCTTTTTGACAAAGCCCTATAGAAGTTGCATTAGGAACAAACTGTGTGTAGTCACAGTCGCGAAAATGCTTCGAATAGAATGTTTTCTTTAGTCACCTTGAATTTATCTCTTTTCAGCAGCATGCCGTAGCGCAGCAAGCGTTTGACATTGCAAAAATGATGAAAGACGACCTCGTCGCGGCCACAGCTGCTTGCGCATTGGAACGCATGTAGAGCAGTGTTGCATCAGGCAAACACTAAGTTGACATGTTTTGTATGCCCACAATGCCTGCAAGACAGCGCACGCCAAAAGCTCCCTCGGGTGGCTCTGAATGCCTCCGAATCTGCAAAGTGACATCAAAACGGACGGAGGTGCGAGGTTTCCCTCTCGTCTTTTCTGCTCTGTAACAGTCGCAAGATATTTGAATTGCGCGTTTTCAGTCGGCGATTGCGCAGGTGCTTTTGTGCAATCGAAAACGTAATTTCACAGACATGATCAACAAATAACCTACTTCAAAAATATAGAGTACTAGCACATTTGAAAATCACCGCAGTGTCCCTTCAAGGTTCCGCTGACACACACTCAGCTATGAACACAGCGGCCTCCACCATAATATTGCCAAGGATGTCGGTCATAACAATACCAAAGAGCACTCATTTATGCAAGCTAATTGGCTACTTTGCAAATTAGGTGCATAACCAGATCTTGAAATAGGTTTCAACCGTTAGTTGCCAGCATTTCCCCCCTCTTTATTCACATTTTTACCATATTTGTGTATGAGCCATAATCATGCAGTAACATACATATGACAGCTTCCGGACGCACCGGGTCCAAGGCCTCTTTACACGAACGGTCTTTCTGTACATTGTTGCGAATCCCATACAGCGAGTTTCCTTTCAGTTCATCAGGTGCGAACACCTGGCGCAAAAGTGTACTGGCAAATTTGCCAGCACTGGTGTGGCCAGAGCTGCGCTCCAGGCATTCCAGGAGTGTCTTGTCCACAACAACTCCGTTTCCAATGTCTACCTGCAAGCAAAGCAATTCACAAAAAAGCTGCCATCAGTACAGAAAAGAGGAACGGTTATCTACCCTGCATATCTTACGAGTGCCTTAATGAAAAATGACACAAAGCTGAACACAGGTTAAAAAAAAGAAACTTGCTTTCCGTCGCTGAGACAGATGGCAACACAAGCCTTGTGGCTCATCTGACTAGGTACAGACCAAATATTTTCAAGCATAAAGGAACTCTGATCATCTCCCTCCCCAGCTTGAGACTTGCACAAAGGCTGCAAAAGAATCACTAAGTCATTAAATAGCTTACAGTTTAAACTCTTGTCGTCAAGTTTTAGAGCAGGGGCTCTCAAACTATTAACCTTTTTGCCTCAAGGAACACTAACAGCCATTAATATGTGCCAAGGACCCTCCTCCCCCCCCCCCCCCCGCTGCTTCCAATGTCACAATCAGGTATGAAGTTGGGGTAGTTGTTGTCTATGCACGATTATCAGAATCAGGTGATGTGGCTTGTGCAACAACACCTAATGATATAATTTTGGAACCACTTCTTTTCGGTTTCTTAAGTTTGGAAACAAGCTTTTTATTATATGTCTGGCTCTCACCTAAACTACATGGGCACGCATTTCTATCTCAACTTGACTAAATTAACTCTGCTATGGGGTTTGTGCCTTCAAATTTCTTCAGTCTCCATGTGCACACCAGGGAACCTACCCAAACAAGCATCTCTTGATGAGCCATATCACCCTCTGCCCCTTTGCGTCACCATTGCAGATATATGTATGGTAACTGAGCGACTTGCAGAACGGGTATAGGAGTAAGACGAGATAGCAAGAGTACACTCAACTTAATACATTACCTGAACTCATCAACCAGTGTAAGACAAGAAGAGGACGAAAAATGTCGCTTCAGCTCCATCGCTTACACACTCTTCCTCCTTGGTCGTACTGCCAACTCACAGACGCTCCACAGCCTCGAATTTATTTCCAGGGTGCATAATATACACCGATGCATCACTCACAGCGTAGTCCCTCCCATCCCTATCTTAACTCTCGCGCAACATATAGCGTGGATACAAACACCCCCTTGCAATGGAGCTCCAGGCGATACACAGCACAATTAGTTCTCTCCCACTCGAACCAACATTTGATACTGTTCATTATTACACTAACTTCGTAGCCACCCATAAGCAGTTCAAGGCTGTTCAGCGCACATTCAAAATTACACAATCGTTCACCAGCTCTGCACACGTCATCTTCGCGATGCTCCCGTGCACGTCGTTACTAGCTTACGAATCACTTGTGAAATCAAAGCTAGAATATGCATCACCCATTTGGCACCCACATCAAGCTTACCTCACCAATGCACTAGAACTTTTGCAGAACCGCGCTGCCAGATTTATCCATTCGTCATACCATTACAGCACCAGTGTATCATATCTCAAATCCCTTTCAGGTTTACAGCCACTCGAGATACGCCGCCGCATAGCCAGTCTTTCACTGTTTCACAAGTTTTTTTACAGCCATCTACAAACTGCACCCTATATGGTCCCACCAGCACGCATATCTCACCGCACTCTCCACCATCTCCAGATCAGCCGTCCACGTGCACGAACCGTCACCTTCGCAAACTCATTTTTTTCACGCGCCGCTGCGGACTGGAATGGCCTTCCCGAAGAGATTGCAACAACATGTCCAATAATCTTCGCACAAAAAGCCTACAGCTATTTATCATCATAGCACATGACTTTGTACCATCTCATCCAAAATTTGTATCCACCCCTTATGTAATGCCCCTCAAAAGGGGTCTTTAAGGAAATAAAAATGAAATGAAAATGAAATGAAATACCCCTGTCCTGTGCGTATCCACTGGATTCGTGGCCACGCTAACGATCTACATAATATCCATGTGGATAAAATGACACACCGTGGCACATCAGACATCCCACCACCTTCCCCTCTTCCTCCAGATCCGCTCATGTCACATGTTTCCGAGAAAGAACCTTTCCGCCAGCAAACACGCGCTCTAATTCCCCCGTGTTCATACTCTCTACCCCGTAATCTCACTCGAGAGGAGGCGGTATCTGTGCACTGGATTCGGGCAGGAGCGGCTCTGACCCCTTTTGTGCGTCATCGGTGGCGTGACGAATGCTTTCAAGTGACCGAAAAGTGCCCGCATTGTGGTGCTTCACCAGAACTGTGCAATGTGAAGCATGTATTGTGGACCTGCACAGCTACGGCATCCGTTAGACAGTGTTACCTACGGAAAGTAGGCCTGCGGTGGGACCTTGACTATGACTACAGGAAGTAGACGCTAAACAGTCAGTTTATCGGCAACTTATGCGATTTAAGATAGACCTGTCTACACCCTTTCTTCTAGCTTCCTCCTACTCCCTACTCCCTTTTCACTATGCCTGATGGTAAACTTCTCGATAAAAAACAAAAACTGAGCGACTTAGCATGCTGCACAGTTTGCCAGGCAATCACTGCTGCTGGCATCCAGCATCTTGGGGTGATGCCAAGGTCTGTGCAGAAGATGATGCCTATGCTGACAGCATGAAACTAAGGAATGAGCTAGTATAAGAAGATCTAATTCTCCGAAATGGGTTTCAACCCACCATGCACTGTGTCTGGTGTGCCAGCATAACAACAAATCGGACAGGGGCACTGGGGAGGAGGGGAAGATTAGCGGGAGGTCGCAGAAACTCAAGAGAGCAGCCTGTGGAACCAGTGTTTAGAACGTATTCTTTAGAGAAAAGCTGTACACATGGCTATGCAAGATTAGCACGCCTAGAAGAAATTTTTATGTATTTCTCACATAGCTGGTATCACCCAGAGTATATGATGGTGAGCAGCCTTGTTTACAGCGTGCCGACGGTGCTCTGCGGAGGTCAGTGCCACCCAGCATGAGGCCCTATGTTTGATTTATGCACCCCATGCGCATGCGTGGCCAAATTAAAGCAGTGCCTGCTCGTGGGTTCTCGGCACCTCATTTCCACACAGTGCCTTCACTTCATGCCGCCAGGTACACACTTAACGATATGTAACAGTGGCCAGACAGCCAGCGTTTTGGGCAAATCACGAAGCAGCTAGACAAGCAAATGCAACTGGTATTGGGTGATCACTAGCTTAAAAAGCAAATGCAAGAGATAGCGGATGATTGAGAGATTTAAGAACATCCACCAGTCTAAGAGTGCGAGAAATGGATCTAATTGGTTGTTTGGTGTCTGTTTTCGTCTTGTTCCATGTAAGGTTTTCGCCATACACTCCGTTGTAGGCAATTTGATGGCTTGTTCCTACTCTGGGTTATCTGCAAGGGACAGCGAATTTGGCATCTGTAGAGATGACTTCTCCACGCGAAAGCACAGGTGCAGCGATTGGTGCTTATGCAGGAACGCACGTTAATCTACTATCACTCGTGCTTGCTTGGTTGCCTGGCCGACTCGTTGCACTCAAGAAACACTGTAACATAGTGACGCCCTAGCCGCTCGAACGGTAGTTGCAAAAAACGGAGGCTGGACAAGGAGGCGATGAGCAGGCATCCCTCTGGTCTGCCACGCATCACCACGGGATGCATAACTGAAACCGAGAGCCTAACGTTGCATGACATTGACTTGCTCCACACAGCACTGTCAGCGCACTATAGGCAAGCCTGCTCACCACTGCACAGGCACAGGAAAGTAAACTTGTACTGAGCAAAATATCACGAGGTACAAATAACCCCTAGCTGAAAGATTAGAGGCAACTAAGGAGGCTATCGAAGAAGGATAACACTGATGGACAAAATGAGTCTGCGAATTAATGAACAATCTCAAGATACTGAAAACAGAAATTCTGAAGAGCAAATAGACTTTGGAAAAATATGCAATGCATAGAACATACCTCCTTTATAGGTACATTATCAACTAATTGATAAAGCCAGCATGAGAATAACAAGAAGCAATTCACTCTGCACTCACAAAAAGATACGCTAGTATGAGACTTTAAGCTTTCCTGAACAATTTCCTGCTAATGCGTGTGAATTAATTTATATGCTGTGTGCAATAAAGTGATCAACACATGCCTTTAGAACTTTTGGTTACAAGAGACCTTGCTTAAAAGAGGTCTTTTTCGTTTCCCTTGATTGTCTGTTGTAAAGAGGTTTTACTGTACTGGTAAATTTAACTGAATGTCCCAAAGCCATACAAGGATTATGAGGGTAGCATAGCAGAGTGCTGGGAATAACTTAGGTAACCATCGGTCCTTGAATATTCACTGACATCGCACAGTACAACAACACGCTGCATCTCAGTTCCACTGAAACACAGACATGCAGCCAGAAGTGGCCAAGTCAAATGGAGGTTACATACTTTTGAAGCTGGTACAACCTGGGGCTCTTCATTTGTCTTATGGCATTCTGCTAAGGCCTTCTTAGGCTTCTTAACCATACGGCCTGGCTCTGCAAAACATGAAGGAAACATGAGTGACGGTCCACGCCAGGCGTTTATATAAATCAAAATGTCGGAAGTAAAGAGCTTGAACAAAAATATGGTATAATACACGTCATTTTTCGCACTCATTAAATGCATTAGTTAATGCTTTTTTTCAGCAACTTGATGCTAACAGCTGACTGACAGCCGGAACCAACATGGTCAAACAATTAAATTGATGTCAAGTCATTCTGATTCTAGCATATCAGCTGACTGTCCGTCTAGGGGTACAAGCCATAAGGAATAAATGGTTTAAAAACAGTCAGTGTCATGTGTAAAGTGCATGCAATAAAGATGGCAATTATGTGTAGGGTTGCCACGGCATGGTTGTCAAGGCAGCTGACATTCGTTCGAAGTTTATGCAGATTAAGTGGCCAATGCCTTTTGATTTTCATAAAGAAAGCATGGGGACGAGGTCTTTTAGTTGATTTCAGATGAAAAATGAGTCTGCTCTTAAAGCTCAATTATGAAACTGGCCCACGCTTTCTGAACAAAGCCTGAAATTTTTAGACCAGCGGGCCACCTTAGAGCTCTACTGGCTGCATGCAGCCCATGTGCAAGAGGATTAACCCCGGCTTAATAAGAATAAAGTCAATCTCGCGACAAATACTTGATGCCATTGGCTGAATGTCCTTTCCTTCAAAAGCAATTTTACCTGACTCGAGTTGTGTCTGACTATAGATAGGTCTTGTGGCCAGTTCAATGCTCAGAGTCTCCACAATCTGAAAAATACTTGTCATGAACCCTCTCCATTTCTTGTTTACTGCATGTAACCGGAGCACTTTGTTTACTGTTAGCTGTTTTCCTGTGACGAACTCATGTAGTAAAAAAACTACTACATGCACAGGATCGCTCTGAATGAAAGGGAATGACCAGTTCACAAACAAAACAAAATCATTCATTATTTCTTTATTAAGGTCTAAAAGAACCAAACAAAATTCTAACTAGCAAACCAGGATAAGTCTGCTTATCACACTCAATTACCCTGTAATCATGTGTTGAGTGCTCAAACTCTGTCCGTTTTATACTGAGTGATGCTGTACAATGTATGCTGCATACTAAATGACCACATATACCATACTGAAGGTACAGGTATCAATTGCTGGCCTACCAGCAGCTTTTTCAGCTTCCTCAAGCCGTTTTTGCAGTTAGTTTCTTTCGGCTGTGACTCTCTGAAGTTCGGCTTCAAGCTCTTTGAGCCTGCCTTCGCAGTCACATGTGTTGTTCTGAAATTAACAAATAAGACATTGTAATAATGTAGGAACTGCAGGGACAGCAAAAGCAGATAGGTGAAAGTACCATTTATATGAGCACAGGAGACAGGTGTTTGGTAGCAGCCGTTCAGAGCTCAGTGTTGCAGGCTACAAGCCACACTCAGTACTCCTGTATAAAACACGGTGCTTGTGTCGTACATTTACCATGCTTTGCCCCCATTTGGACTGTGTTTTTGCCTTCAAAATATTACCTTATGAGATCTCCAAGCCAAGAAATGGGGCTGTGGAATCGCGAAGTGTTATCAAAGCTGCGGAACTACCTCGCCTCAGCCACGCTCTCTCCGCTCACCCTTGCCACTGTGATAAGGTGGCTTATTAAAGCGCGCTGCGCCAGCCACCGCGGCGCATTTCTTTCGCTTCCGTTATGACGGAATAAAGCCGTTCCTGTCTCAGCTATGCTGCCTCAGTTGTCTTGCCTAAAACACGACATAATGGCGACGAGGGTGGCGAATCTAGGCCGGTGTTACGCCCACTGAAGACTTTCGGCTCAAGACCAAGAACTGTAGCATCTACAGCAACGGGAACGCCTTCGCCATGACTACTTTCGGGCAAGTTGAGCATTTTGATGATTCTACGACTGATTGGCTTTCGTATGAAGAGCGGTTAGAAGCATATTTGCGTGCTAACAAGGTTCCGGAAGACTTAAAAGTAGACGTGTTCCTGAGTTTGATCGGACCGCAAACTTACGCACTTCTCAAGTCACTGACTATTCCGGATAAGCCCTCGTCTAAGCCCTATGCAACGCTCATAACGCTACTTCGTAATCACTTGTCTCTGAAGCCGTCGGTCATCGGCGAAAGAGCAAAATTTCACCGCCGGTCACAGAAAGAAACTGAAACCATATCGGAGTTCGTGGCCGAGATAAGACACCTTGCTCAGACATGCGATTTCGGCGAGTTCTTGGATCAGTCACTGCGCGACCGATTTGTCTCCGGGTTGCAGCGCGTTGACATCCAACGGCATTTATTTGCCGAAGATAATGCCCTAACTTTCCAAATAACTGTCGAGCGTGCCTTGTCTTTTGAAGCAGCAGTGCGAAATGCGACAGAAGCGCACGTAGTGCACGAAAGGAATGCCGATATACACAAAATGCCTAGCTCAAGGCCAACTCCCGAAGCAAAGACGGTAGCATGCTATCGATGCGGTTCGCCCAAGCACGGAGCAGCATCTTGTACGCATTCGCAAGCAACTTGTTATAAGTGCCAAAAGAAGGGACACATTCAACGAGCTTGCACAAGTCGTCCGCGACGTGTGAAAACGCTCACAGTAAGCTCATTCAACAGGCAAACAAAACTTGCTCTGAATGACGTTACTTTAGACGCACGTGCAGTGCCTTTTATGGTGACAGTCAAAGTTAACAGTGTACCGTTAAAGATGGAGCTGGACACCGGAGCTGCTGTCTCGATAATTTCACGCAACCACTGCAGGAGGCTTTTTCCAGATTTGCACCCGCAACGAACCAGTCTTCGACTACGCACGTACACGGGTGAAGTAATCAAGCCCATTGGAGTGCTTGAAGTCAACGTGGAAACGAACGGTCAAAAGCAGCGCCTACCGCTCTACGTGGTGCCACAAGACGGACACTCACTTCTGGGACGGGAGTGGCTACAAAAGATTCGGTTTGACTGGAGCCGTATCTGGGAGCTGAACGCCGTTAGGAGTTTGCCTTGTGCGACCGAAGAGTCGTCGGAGAAACTTCAGGCCTTGCTACGAAAGTACACGCAACTGTTCAGCGAAGACTTGGGCAAGATAAATGGTGAGAAAGCTACTCTTTATTTCAAAGACAATCAAGAGCCTAGATTTTTGAAGGCAAGGACTGTGCCATTCGCATTACGTCCGGCAGTAGAACAGGAACTTGTGAAGCTAGAAAAGCTTGGCGTTATCTCACCAGTGGCTAGCAGCAAGTTTGCTACGCCGGTTGTGCCGGTCATTAAAGCTGATGGCTCGATAAGACTGTGCGGTGACTACAAGGTCACCCTGAATCCAATTCTGGACACTGAGCATTATCCGCTTCCAAAAGCAGACGAGCTTTTTGCAATCCTTGCGGGAGGAAAGAAGTTCTCGAACCTTGACCTCAACAGAGCATACCAGCAGGTAGAAATGGACGAACGGTCGAAAGAATACTTGACGCTAAACACACACAAATTGTTGTACGTCGTCAACCGCCTACCTTTTGGCATAGCATCAGCTCCTGCAATCTTTCAAAGGATAATGGATAACATGCTCAAAGGACTCGAAGGGGTTGCATGTTACATTGATGATATCCTCGTAACGGGAAAGACTGATGAAGAGCACCTGCGTAACCTCGAAGCTGTTCTGAAACGCTTGTCAGAAAGAGGCGTTAAGGTGAAGACTCCTAAATGTCAGTTCTTTAAGGACCAGCTTCAATACCTCGGTCACATTGTAAGCGCTGATGGCGTGCGTCCAGCCGATGACAAAGTGGCAGCTATTTCAAAGGCACCGAGGCCAAATGACAAGCATCAGCTGCGGTCCCTGCTTGGCCTAGTTAACTACTATGGAAAGTTCATTCCGAACCTATCCAGTGTAATCGCACCGCTCATCAGGCTTTTACGCAGTGATGTGCCCTGGGTGTGGAGCAGGGAATGCGAGGACGCCTTCGTTGAAGTTAACAAGTTGCTGTCCATGCCTCCCGTGCTTACCCACTACGAGCCCGGATTGCCACTACAGCTGTCTTGCGACGCATCAGCATACGGCATCGGAGCCGTGCTCTCTCACGTCCTACCAAATGGTATGTGCAAGCCAGTAGCATACGCATCAAGAACATTGACTAAGGCAGAGGCTAGCTGCAGCCAAATTGAGAAAGAGGCACTCGCCCTAATTTTCGGTGTGAAAAAGTTTCACTACTACCTCTATGGCCGTTCATTCATCCTCGTAAGCGATCATAAGCCATTGCACACCATTCTCGGGCCCAAAACAGGCATTCCTACGATAGCTGCAGCGAGATTGCAGCGTTGGGCCGTTTTGTTATCTGCCTACAACTACACGCTCAAGTACAAGTCGTCAGCAGAAAACGCAGACTCTGATTGCCTTTCGCGGCTGCCGTTGCCTGGCAATGATGATGAAGCACCAGAAGATAAATTCTACGTTCTGCGTTTTGACTCGCTTCCAGTAAACTGCCGTGACATAGCACGCGAGACCAGTCGTGACCCTGTACTCAAAGCAGTCATGCAGTACGTTTTGAGCAGCTGGCCGAATCGCGCTCCGAATGACCTACTGAAGCCGTTTTTCACGCGAGACCAGTCGTGACCCTGTACTCAAAGCAGTCATGCAGTACGTTTTGAGCAGCTGGCCGAATCGCGCTCCGAATGACCTACTGAAGCCGTTTTTCTACAGATGTTTGGAGTTGTCTTTGCAGCAAGGATGCCTGGTGCTGGGAACTCGTGTCGTCATTCCTGAGCGCTTCCTGTCGTTCATGCTTGAGGAGCTGCACCAGGGGCACCCTGGAATCGTCAGGACGAAGGAGTTGGCGAGAAGTTACGTGTGGTGGCCAACAATTGAGAGACATCGAACAGAAAGTGAGTGCATGTCAGTCGTGCCGATCGCAGCGCAACATGCCGTGCCCTGCTCCGCTTCATCCATGGGCGTGGCCTAGCCGGCCCTGGGAACGGGTTCACGTCGACTTCGCAGGCCCATTCAGAGGTGCGATGCTCTTGATACTCATAGACGCTCATTCTAAGTGGCCAGAAGTGTTTGAAATGAAAGATACATCCGCAGAGAAAACCATTGACCGTCTTCATGAACTTTTCTGTCGTTTCGGTTTTCCAGAGACGCTTGTATCGGATAACGGTCCGCAATTCACATCGGACGCGTTCTCAAAATACATGCGCAGCGTTGGCACCCGTCATGTTCGCACAGCGCCGTATCATCCAAGCAGCAATGGACAGGCTGAGCGCTTCGTGCAGTCACTCAAGTCTGCGTTGCGTAAGAATCCGTCCGTACCCCTACGCTCAGCTATTGCCGATTTTCTTTTGGCGTATCGCAACACTCCTCATACAACCACTGGGGAAGTTCCTGCACTCCTCCTGCTTGGCAGACGTCTTCGCACAAGGTTGGATCTTGTAAAGCCTTCAATCCAATCCAAAGTACGGCTAAGCAGTTTGACCAAACCTTAAGGCGTAAGTCATGCTACCACAAAGAGCGACTTTTTAAGGTTGGTGATAGTGTAAAGGTCAGGAACTTCAGGCGCGGAGAAAAATGGTTTTCAGCGACCATTTTGGCGCAAACTGGTCCAGTCTCGTACCGCTTAAGTGTCGTAACTCCTAGAGGTGTGTTTCAGCGGGTTCGCCACAAGAACCACATCGTCCGAGTGGCTCCAGAAGAAGACACGTCTGCTCCTCTGGCGCCATACCCGGAATCTGATGAGCAAGCGGAGTCCTGCCGGTCTCCCCGACAACAGGCTGGAGTGCAAGACCGCCATTCAGATACAGAACCTGCAGAACGGCGGTACCCACATCGGGAGAGGAGACCACCCGACCGCTATGTGCCGTGAACAGGAATTTGTTTTGAACTGTAAATAAGTGCGGAGGGATGTGGTATCGCGAAGTGTTATCAAAGCTGCGGAACTACCTCGCCTCAGCCACGCTCTCTCCGCTCACCCTTGCCACTGTGATAAGGTGGCTTATTAAAGCGCGCTGCGCCAGCCACCGCGGCGCATTTCTTTCGCTTCCGTTATGACGGAATAAAGCCGTTCCTTTCTGAGCTATGCTGCCTCAGTTGTCTTGCCTAAAACACGACAGGGGGCAACCAATCTGAGTTGACTTGCCTGCCTTGCACACTCAACTTCACTATTATTGCCCGATATATATATATATATATATATATATATATATATATATATATATATATATATATATATATATATATACAGTCGACGACTGATTTTTGGGAGACACAATGTTTCGGACATGTTTGATTATTCGGGACTTTTTCCCGGCCCCAGGACATACCTTATAAGACAATGTACTACGCTGCTTAAAATTTCGGACACTCTAGGGAGGGCTATTCGACTTTTCGGACATTCCAAGCATCAGCCGCGCCAACTGCCACACATTTTGAACGGTGTCGCCGACATTTTGTTTCCCTTTTCCTCCGATAGCCTGGAAACTGGTGCCGGCCTTGTGTGCCGCTCCTTAGCTAAACTGACGCTGGATTGAGGCAATATTATTTGCTTAGCAGCTTCAGCTTCCAGAACAACGTCGCTGCTCGCTGCCGGAGTGCTTTTTTTTTCTTTCAGCTTGATCGCTTCGACTGCCTGTTCCTCTGTGTGTTTGCCGTGCGTTTCACGGGCGTTGCCGAGCATAGCGAGTAGCCAAGCCGTGGTCGTGCTGATGCGAGAACTACGTTCTGTCGCTACTGTGGCTCGCATTGAATTGAATCGGCTTTAGTTCTTCAAGAAGCTGTTTCCAAATTTTATAAGGAGCTTTTTCTTGTGTGTGTGTGTGTGTGTGTGTGTGTGTGTGTGTGTGTGTGTGTGTGTGTGTGTGTGTGTGTGTGTGTGTGTGTGTGTGTGTGTGTGTGTGTGTGTGTGTGTGTGTGTGTGTGTGTGTGTGTGTGTGTGTGTGTGTGTGTGTGTGTGTGTGTGTGTGTGTGTGTGTGTGTGTGTGTGTGTGTGTGTGTGTGTGTGTGTGTGTGTGTGTGTGTGTGTGTGTGTGTGTGTGTGTGTGTGTGTGTGTGTGTGTGTGTGTGTGTGTGTGTGTGTGTGTGTGTGTGTGTGTGTGCAACACGGCAGTGAGAAGGCACTCAATAGAGTCGGTGTTGTGATCCAGTGATTGGTGGTGGTGGTGGTGTGCCTCGGCAGTGGAAATCCTACTCTGTCGATTTGCTTGGAGTGCTTAGTATGCTTGCCAATGCGTCGAAGTTGGTGCTACGCACAACGCTGCGCAATTGATTCCGCCATGTGGGATTTGTGCTGAATGGCAAGTCGGCTGCCTTGGACGAGGAGAGCATCGTCGAGCAGCTGTCAAGCAGTGAGCAGCTAATTGACGGCCTTCGCACTGTCAAAACTGCATTGAGCGCCTCGTTTTCAGTGTTCACAGACGTGTACCACGAGTTGGAACTGTGCGCTGGGCTAACAGATGCAGAAATTATTCGCCAAGTGCTTGCGGAGTTTGAGAGCGGCGACGACGATGACTCAACTGCAGCAGCACAGCCGACGCAAGCTGAGCTGATGTAAGCAGTCTCAACCCTTTCATTGGCTTACGGTGACACTACGCCTCTCGCTGAAATTAAGGCGGACCTGTTAGCACAGAAGCGGAGCGTGGTGCAGAGAAGCATTAATGACTTTTTCCGGCCTGAAATTAAGGCGGACCTGTTAGCACAGAAGCGGAGCGTGGTGCAGAAAAGCATTCATGACTTTTTCCGGCCTCAAAGTAACAGGCAATAAATTCAGCTTTTGAGACCAGCCAACGTGGATATAAGGCCCTGCTTAACAAAGCCAAATGAATGTGCCAGCAGTAGCATGTCTGACTCAATCTGCAAGGTTCCTGAAGAGTTCGATTCCCCTCACCCTCCCATCTGAATTGTAAAGCTTGAGTTGGCAGCTCCTGCCAAATCATTCATGTCCCACAACCCTACGACCAATCAGTGCTCAGCCATGTCTGCAGCAGCTACCACCTGCCAGAGCAATGCCCATTGCTTTTTGCTCACAGTACCAATGCCAGATTTCCTGGAGAATGGGACTCTACCCCGTTAAAATGGAGGAATGTCGTGTTTGTTAACAGACTTCCATAAACTCATTCCCACAATATGCAACAAAAATCCACAGAGCATCACGCACTGGGCCTCCAGCTTACACAGTGAGAAGTTCACCACCAGAAAGGTGTGCCCGTTTGTTTAACTGCCAACCAGATTTTAATGCGATAGCGGTAATTCCCTATTCTAAAAAAAAAAAAACAAAACAAATCCAGCACTTATCGGGCATAGCTCTGTGGTAGCAGGTGGCTGGCATGTTTGGGTACTGATAAATCGCAGGCTCATCTGATATGTGCCCACGACATGACTGATTTGGCAGGAGGTGTCAATTCGAGCCTTTCTTTTCAGAATGGTGGGTGAGATCAGAATCAGTCTTCCAGGACTCTTGAATTCTGAATCAGACATGTTACCCTTAGGCCATGCGGGCACATTTTGTATGCCTTGGTTAAACAGGACTTTATTTCTATGTGCCTTTCAAATATAACTGCTAAAGGGTATGAAAAAGAACTGTATAAGGGTAAATGGGGTACGCCTCAGTTCGCAGATGAGCCAACGTTTCGACAAGTGGACTTGTCTTCGTCTGGGCATAGCGATCATCACTGGCAGGGGTTTAAATACTCTTTTTCTTCCGAAGAAGAAAAGCTGGGGAGGGGAAAGGGTGTGTGAATGAGTGGGGAGGAGAGGATGGGTGAGAAGATAAGTGGGTCATGAAGTGAAAGAAAAACAAATCTTCAGTATGTTCTTATCAGCCTGTAACCAGGGATTCTGTGGCCTGCAAACGAAGTAAACGCGGCAGTACCAGGAAAACTACAATGCCGGGTAGGTGATTAGTCACCACTTAAGCCGGTTTGGTGCAGATACACCTTACAAAGGGACAAGCTATGCAATAGACCCTAATAAGGCATATACTAGGGGGACAATTTTTAAAAGGAGGCGGTAGGGGGGAGTACAAAGTCACAGGATAAGAACTCCACAGTGAACCACGACAGACAAAAAGAAATAATCTTAAGTATGTATCTCAACCTGGAACCAGAGATCCTGTGGCCTACAAAAGAAGTAAAAGCGGCAGTACCAGGAAGAAACCCACAGTACCGGGTAGATGATTAGGCACCACTTAGGCGGGTTTGGTGCAGATACACCTTACAAAGGGAGGCTTTGCGAAGGGCCCTGATAAGGCATATATCTAAGGGGGACAATTCTTAAAACTTTCTGCACGTTCCTCTAAACACATTTCCTCCTTATCACTTGTTGCTTGAATTTGTCCTCAAACATTTTTTATTATTTCTTTATTCATTTTTTTCATGTTAGTTGCGGTTCCCTGTGCGGTTATTATCCTGTGACTTTGTTCTGCTCCCCCCCCCCTCTTAGCAGAAAGTTATGCTGATGAGATATATGCCTTATCAGGGACCTTTGTATAGCCGGTCCCTTTGTAAGGTGTATCTGCACCAAACCGGCTTAAGTGGTGACTAATCACCTACCCGGCATTGTAGTTTTTCCTGGTACTGGCGCTTTTACTTCGTTTGCAGGCCACAGAACCCCTGGTTCCAGGCTGATAAGTACATACTGAAGATTTTTTTTTCTTTCACTTCATGACCCACTTTATTCTCACCCATCCTCTCCTCCGCACTCCTTCACACCCACTTTCTCCTCCCCAGCGTTTCTTCTTCGGAAGCAAAAGCGTATTTAAACCCCTGCCAGTGATGATCGCTATGCCCAGACGAAGACAAGTCCACTTGTCGAAACGTTGGCTCATCTGCGAACTGAGGCGTACCCAATTTACCCTTGTTCAGTTCTTTTTCATACCGCGCAAACCATCTTCTTCCTTTCGTTCTACCTGGATGCTAAAGGGTATGTGTGAGATAAGAGGAACAAATTAAGAGACTAGTAATAAAGTGAGTAGCAAAGTCTATCCATATGCCCAAGGATCCACAAGGAGAGCTGGCCAACTAGAGCCATTAACACTGTCGCATCCCACCCCTAAAGGCGGAGCTCGAATAGCCCCCGATATTTTTTTAATGCACCTGTGCATAAAGTGGCGGCTAGAACGAATGCAAACACCAATAGCGATCGTCCATTTTTGGAAAGAGACGGCATTACACCCATGTCAAATTGGCAGTTTCAACTGCCGTTCCGTTAAGTGACAGTTGAGCTTCCCGACTGACCTTGGAATGGATGTCAGTCGGTTGCAGTCACACGAAACTTGTCGTGAAACTCATACCATGCTCAATTAAACGTCTGAATCACGTGATCCCACCACATGCGAGAATAATAATCTTTGAATTAGTTAAAAGTGCAATGCGCGCACTGGTGTGCCATTCATTTCAATTGACCGTCAACTGAACTGCTGTTGAAAATGCCCATGTAACAAATTGCTCACCATGTGACAGGGCGACAGGTTTGGTTTTATGACAATGACTCGAAAGTATCCACTTAATGTGTTGACACTGCAGTGGGGCTCTGCATCCGTGCCTTCGCCTTTTTTGAGAACCTCTTGTGTGGCTCTCTTGAAAAGAAGGTAGATGTGAAACCCCTGCGCATTAACATTAGCAGAAACTGCTGTCATTTATGAGGTTCAAGGAGGCAGAATTCAAGACTTTCAGCAAAAGTGTCCTTTATTTTTCTTAGCTTAAAGCTAGTCCTGTGGCTTTTACTGAATGTGAGCCCCATGTAGGTTGATCCCTAGCTTGAGCAGTGGGATTTTGAAAGCAACAGCTAAACCTATGTCTAAGCAAATATGGAACTACAGAACTGGAAATGCCACACAGCCCCATCACATTCTCATAGGCTCGTCACAACTATGGAGAAAAGACACAGCAACCCAGAGCATTCAGTATAGAAATATTAAAAGCAACTGGAATATTGCCTCCAGTGAAATCAAGACTGTTGGTATGATTACTGACTGACTACGTCCTTTAATATGCCCACAATGTCCGAAACTGCACGTGCGAGACGGCGCATTGGCGGCCTGCATGTTAATTTGAACACGGATACCTTACCGAATTACACTGACATCACACAGCAAATGCCCGTTTTTGCAAGTCGCCTCCACCGTAATGCAGCCATCGCGGTCAAAACTCAATTTCGCGACCTTAGGGGACAGGAAGAACGACACAAAGAGGCTGTCACGACCAAGGCCGCGGTGTAAGCGTATGTGCCCGCGCCGCAATTAACTCTCTCAAGCACAAGGCAACATTAATTAACATCACATAATTCACTCTGAATTCTTGCCATACCACTCCGTGCTGCAAATGTTCAAGCCAACCACCATAAATGTGAATGAAAAAAAAAAACGCTCACTCAAGCAAACAACAATTATGACCACAGGGCTTAAAACAAGATATCCTACGGTCGCCGTTGCTCCCTCGTAGCTGCTGCCGTTATTCTCCAGCAGATATGCGGTTGCTATTTTGTCCCTTTTCTTTGCCACGACACGGTGTTTACCTATCAGAGACAATACGTAAGTGCTACAACGTCCACAAAGGGCCAAAAATGCACATGCATGAACATAAGGAAAACTACTGACCAAGCTCAAGAATCTCTGCTGGAGCTGCTGGCTCGCCATCTTTCCGTCGGATGTTCAGTATGGAGCCCTGAACCTCCTTTATGTAGCTTTCTTCTGTGAGGAGACGGAGGCCAACCGCTGGGTCCGCAATCGCAGTAACGGGATAAACATCCCATTTGGCTTCCGCCACCCATTTTACTAATATGTGTGGAAGATCGGAAACTGACATCCTTGCACGTGCTTTGGGTGCATATCTCAGACAAATCTCACGTGGGCTTTCAACGCCTCAATAGGGTCACATGCGCACCGCACACAACTCACAGTATGATCGCCGGTAGTGCCACTCATAACACAGCCAAATCACATGCGAACGATGCGACGGGGTTAAAGTCGCATGCGCTTAAACGCGTTGACCAGTTACACGAATGCACCTGCAAAGGAGTTGATAAAAACGTTTTGCTCACATCTCGTGGATAAAAATCAATGTATTTTTTTTTTCTCTGCAGCTTGGTTACCAACAGCAATTTAGGAAAAAAAAAAGGCGTCCGCACGCACATATTATTAGTGGCGCTGCGACCGAAAACGATTAAAAGTGGGTTTGTGGGCTTGTTGCTGCACATTTACCGGACTAGTCTTTCTTTAGCCTGCGTATTTTGCCATTCTCTCTAGTGCTTGCATCATGCGTACAGCGCCGCATCTTTTTTTCTTGTGAGTTGCGGGAAGGCTTTGCAGTGTGTTGTGTTGTAACTTGTTCGGCGTACTTTGTCTCAAATCTTAGTCGAGGTGAAGAAGCATCGGTTCTACACGTTCTGCGTGATACGGTCTGCTTAGCTCGCCGACCGAGGTCATGCCTCCAAAGAGGCAGTACCGCATATATTTATGGGACTCGTTCCGCCTCGTTCAAAGTACATATTTAAGAAGCGGGAATTACTTGGTGCGCCACCAGCCTCTCAAACTGATAGTGACTCAAATAAATCGGGTGATGAAAGCTTGTGCAAGCGATGGAAAACAAAAAAGCCGGCATTAGAGATCCTGGATCCAGTCCATTTGCTGAGGAGACTGCGCATAGCCACTCCTATCCTTGCGAGTCTCTAGAAGATGATTCGTCCGATGATGTCTCATCGGATGGTGTCGACGGCAGTTCAACATCTGATGAGAGCGACCTTGATCCGCGTGAACCCGAGAGTCGCGAGGCCTCGTCTGACGATCGGACTGGTGAACTGGTAAGCTTGCTTTTTTATACTGAATAGGTTCCACAGCATGAAAAAGAGGGGTAGCGGAATAAATACCAGCTGTCAGAAGTGTACAGCTAAGCTGTGGGATGATCTGCACTAGTAAAACATTTATCCACTATAATGGCTGTTATTTTTCATCCCTCTTATGAAATCAGCATTCGATAAAAAGATTTACCTTTAACTGTGTTTAATACGTGACAGGGGCATTTTGTGTGCTCATTTGTTTCAATGGCCGCACTTGGTGTGACACCTCAAATGCTGTCTATTGTTTCTCATTTTAGAATGACCTGCTATTTCTGGGATCACACCTAACGCTAGCCGAAAGCTTGCTGATGGTCATGGCTCACAGCTTGCGCCATGGATGCTCCAAGGAGGCAACAGAGAGCCTGATATGACGCATTGGTGCCTACTTGCCTTCAGGGGTGACATACCCGGCATCAAAGTACGCCTCTTTTAGTCATTTTGTTGCTTGTGAGAAAGAGTACAAAAAGCACTTCTACTGTAGTGCTTGCAAAGAATGCATAGGTGAGGCGACTGGAGACGTTACATGTCACAAGTGTAATCCGTTACACACGCATGAGGACCTCCTGAAGTCTTCTTCCTTCTTCCTGGTCATGGACCTCAAGAGTCAGCTTCGAGAGCTACTTGAATCTGCAGTGCAGAGAACTGATGTGCCTGCAGTTTGATATGCACTATCACAAATTGCCCTTGTCTGAAGGGGACGTGACACTTACATTCAACACTGATGGCGTCCCCCTCTTTGAGAGTTTCTAATCTTAGCATGTGGCCACTGCTAGTTATGGTGAATGAGCTCCCGTACAAGCACAGAATTGAAAAGCTTCTGTTGGCAGGTCTGTGGACAAGCTCCTGTAAACCTGTCATGAACACTTCTTTGATTGCGTTTGTGACAGTGATGAATGAGTTGTCTGCGGAGGGAATCACATGGCACGACAGGGATGGAAATGTTCGGCTGTCTAAAGAATTCCCTGGGCCGTGTTCAGTAGACAGCATTGCGAGGTGTGAAATGATGATCATGACGAAATTGAATGGGGCCAGTAGGTGTGCTGGTGTGAGGACCCTGGCCAAGTTGTGCCGAAAGGTAATGGATTCTGCCGTGTGTATCCACCAGCTACTTTAACAGCCAAGCTGAGGACACACAATTCATTTATTGACCATGCCAGTAAGGCAAGGTCTAATCAGCAAGCAAGCTGTGGCATTAAAGAGACAAGTGTCTTAACAATGCTTGCTTTTTTACATTTGGAGCAGGGTTTGCAGTAGACTATATGCACACAGTCTCCTTATGTTTTGTTAGCAGCACTTTGTTTATGTGGCTGAAGTCAAAGCGCTTCGCCATTTCAGACTGCGTCAGCACCTTGACGGTGCAAATAGGCTACTGTTGAGCTTGACCTCTATATGGGAAATGTCTAGGTTACCTAGGTCTCTGTCTGACATCAAAGAATGGAAGGCGTCAGAATGGAAGAACTGGATTTTGTTCTTTTACACGGTCGTGCTGAAGGACTACATACATGAAAAACAATATAAGCACTTGCTGAAGTTTGTTGCAATGATGCACTATCTTCTTGGTCCATCAGTTCACATAGAACATCTCATGAAGATCCAGAAGAAAATTCTGAATTTCTTGAAGCTTCTACGGAACAGAGTATAGTACCTATAACCCTCATCTGCTTGTTAATCTTGTGGAAAGGGCCAAAAACTGGGGCCAATTGGGGGTTATTCTCTTTCCCCATTCGAATCTATGAATGGTACTCTGAGCAGTTTTGTCAAGGGAACACGGTACCCTCAATTTCAGATTGTGCAAAAGTTTTGTATCTTGCAAGCACTCTCAAATTTATGGTCCTCAAAATCTGTAACACGAAAAACGCACCGCAGTCTGGAGTCCGACTTCAAATCACTGATCACAGGGTACACACTCCGAAAGAACTTCACTAATGTGAGACATGTGCTGCTTTTAGGAAAAGGTGAATGTAGAGAAGGTGGCACAGTGTTTCAAAAAATGTTGGTTGGGTCATTCCGGTTGTGCACTGCAGGCCTTGACAAATCTTGGAGAAAAAATTTCTACGTGTACACAAATGGGCTTTCCGGTCGAATTGTAAAAATCCTTTTGCTTTCCAGTAATTCCTCAAGTGGAACTGCACAAGTTAAAGTATGCATTAATGTCCTGACTGTAAAGCATGCAACGTTTAGCACTGCCCCCTGGATACGAATTTGCATTTTGTGGAGGCAGAGCCTAGCTCACAAGATTGCATTGTTGATGCCGAGTCCCTAACAAAGTGCATATGCCTGGATGATGCCAAATCTGTGTACTTGTGTGTAGTGCATGAAAATCAAATGCTGGAGTCTGTGTGAGTGGATATTAATTTTGTTTAGCTCTGGCTTGGTTTGGTTGTTTTAGAGGATCTGAGAAATCGGTGACTGTGGACCTTAGTGGTCGTGTACTATAACATTTTGGGACCGCCTAGCACACCTTAGAGACTCTTGAGAGTTCCTTGGACGGCCAGAAGATCACATCAGTCGATATTGTCGACCATAAACCCTGACTGCTCGTTGGAGGGTCAAATTCTAAAGTTAAAGCTTAGCTACTTTGGTCATGTGATGAAAAGAGAGGAGTCGCTGGAAAAAGATTTGATGTTGGGAAAGGTTGAGGGTCACCGTAGAAGGGGTAGGCAGCGAACGCGATAGTTAGATGGCATCTTTGAGGCGCTGCAGATGAAGTTATGTGATGTTAAGAAGATAGTGAGAGACTGGAAAGCGTGGCGTAATATGGTCCATAGGGTCACTAAAAGTCGGACACCACTGAACGACTGAACTGAACTGAACAAAACTGAGCACACCTTAGGGGGGAAATGTAGTAGCAGTGCTTTCTGGATCCATTGTTCATGGATGGAAGTTGATGAAGACGGCAAAATGCAATGCATAGCACGATAGAGTGGCAGTTAGCCATAAGGGGTGATTGGTTGTAGCAATAGCGTATTGCTGGTGCACTGGCCAGCGAAACCAATTTCTTTTCAGCACTGCGGGTTCGAAACTTATGATCGGCACAGTTCGGCTCTGTTTATTTTATTTCTTTCTCTGGATCACTGGCTGCAGACAAACACGTGCTCTTGCTTATCGTCAGACCGAGATCGATAGTGCAAGCAAACTAAAACAAAACATGAGGCCAGTGGCCTGTAAGTTAGTAGGCAGTTAGTATAGTGTTAGTATGAAATGGGGGGGGGGGGCTAACCCAGTAGCGCCATCGCCCACATAGGAACAACGTTCGGTGATTTGAATTCTGAATAGTGAAAGTTGGAAACTAATCTAAATGCGTCATAGAAAGATGGTCCCATTGCAGTGTGATGACGGCTGTGTCGGCAGCTGCGTTTCGATGGGGGCGAACAGAAAGGCGCCCGTGTGCTGTGTGATGTCAGTGTACGTTAAAGAACTCTCGGCCTCGGCGGGTGCTTTTCGATGAAGGCGAAAAGAAAGGCGCCCGTGTGCTGTGCGATGTTAGTGCACGTTAAAGAACCCCAGGTGGTCGAAATTTCTGGCGTCCTCCACTACGGCGTCTCTCATAGCCTGAGTTGCTTTGGGACGTTAAACCCTACAAGTCAACCACCAAACCAATCATACTTATGAAAGGGAATAAATCACATAAAGGAAAGGTTAATAGCGCAACAAAAAGACACTCAGCGCCTGTCCTGTGTGTCTATTTGTGCCTATTTGTGAGCGTCGTTTTGTTGCGCTATTAACCTTTCCTTTATGTGACTATGCACCAACTAGCCCAGCAATCAGTTTTAAAGGATAAATCAATGTGTAAGGAGTGCGGAGATAGGGTAACAATAAACCATATCTTACTTTCATATGCACCAGACTAGAGAAATTAAGAGCAAAACATTTTGCGCGATTTCGCAGCAGATCCTTTTCTATCCCAGCATTTTATGAAGCTGTGTGTCAGGTGTGGGTGTGTCTTTTTCAATGATGGTTTAAAATGTCCTCCATCATATATTTGTGATGACTACATCATTTCCATTCCTTGATGACTGTTTTGACAAAGTGTATTTTGTTGTTTATTGCAATCTTCCAAAAACTATGCCATTTTACTCTAAAATTTCTTTATACAAGCTTGGTATCTTCATGCAGTATGTTCGCCCTCAGCAATTTAGTACTGCTGTACGGTAACCTGGTTATTTCTTTTCATCACCTTTCCAGGCAGCTGTCCCGCGGTCATAAAGTGAAGTGTTTCTAACGAGAGAGACTCCTTTAAAGTCAAAGACATAAATGAGGCCCACAATTATGAGCTATCTATGGTATGTATGTATGTATGTATCCATGTGTGTATGTATGTATGTATGTATGTATGTATGTATGTATGTATGTATGTATGTATGTATGTATGTATGTATGTATGTATGTATGTATGTATGTATGTATGTATGTATGTATGTATGTATGTATGTATGTATGTATGTATGTATGTATGTATGTATGTGTACACATATATAAATATATATATATATATATTCCCGATTATTTATTTTATTCCAACAACAGTTGCGGACGGTGAACTGTCCTTCTTCAGTGTAGAATTTATTCTTAATTCTCAATTCTAGCGTGAAGAAGGACGGTGTACCGTCCGAAACTGCTGTTATAATAAATTATATAATCGGGAAAGTTGTGTGACATCATGTTTGAATTTAACTCTGGCCCATACAAGCAAACCATGTCGATATATAGATATACAGGTCTCGTGGAACAAGTCTCGTGCAAACAATGATCGGTGTCTGAGGTGGTCCTAATTTCGTGGGCATTGAAGTGCCACGTAACAGCAGGCACTGACACAGCTCCTGAGCATGTTACGAGATGATGCCGTCCTTGCATGCATATAGGTATACATGTTAGAATGTGTAATACACCACTTGACCATTTGTCATCAATATTTCTGTGAAAATGACTTTTCCATGCATGATAACCAGCATAACGACATTTTACAGATGTACCCTGTGCACAAGCTAAATATCACGAAGAGAGAGAGAGAGAGAAACAACTTTATTTGCTCGAGCTAAATACGACGTCTGCTTAGACGCCGTCGATGGGAGTGGTTCCCTCTTCACGGGACCCATATGCATCCCTGGCCGCCTGGCCCCTGGAGGTCAGGACGAGCTGGTCTTCTACGGCGGGGCTCGCTAGCAAGGTCTCCCATCGCTCGGTAAGGGAGGATGAGGGATGGGGTGGTGGGGTAGTGGGGCAGGTAAGAGGTGCGGGGATTTCCTTGATG
This sequence comes from Amblyomma maculatum, assembly GCF_055883805.1. NCBI lineage: Eukaryota > Metazoa > Arthropoda > Arachnida > Ixodida > Ixodidae > Amblyomma > Amblyomma maculatum. Next base: position 195,861,287 of record NC_139345.1, read on the forward strand.
AAGTTGCATACTCCAATGACATGTTGGAGCGTGCCTATCTCATTCTTGCAGAAATCACATTCCTTCTGGTACCTTTCCGGGTACATCTTGTGTTGAAGGTAAGGGTGCGGGAAGGATCCTGCCTGTATCTGCCTGTAGATCGCTTGCTGTTCTCTAGTAAGCGATTTGTGAGGGTCGGGGTAACGTCGCCTCTCCGTCTTGTAATAGTTCGTAATTTTCTTATAACTAGTAATGGACTGTGGCTCACCTTCCTCTGCCTGGTGTTCCATCTCTCGGGCGAACTGGTGGGCAAGCTCGTTGCCCTCCAGCCCACAGTGAGCCGGTGTCCATGTCAACTCAACTTTCCTTTCAGGAAAGTCGCGTTTACTTTTGAGAATTCTTAGTGCCGCAAGAGACACCCATCCCTTTCTGTAATTGTTATACGCCTTTTGCGAGTCGGTGACAATTCTTCCCACTTTGGGCTGCGTGAGTGCAAGCGCTATCGCGGCCTCTTCTGCCACCTCTGGAAAAGGCGTCTCAATAGAGGCGCAGGTTACGACCATATTCCGCGTCGTAACTGCCAGCGTGGCTTTCGAAGAAAACATGGGTAACGAAGCGTCTGTGAAGAGAGTGGCACCCTGTTCCTAATTCTTCTATTTTCTCTAATGTATCCGTCAAGGCCGCTATGCGAGCCGTTCTGCGGCCGTCGTTACGACCCGGCCACATGTTTCGAGGCAGCGGCTTACTCACGATTTTATGTGCCCACAACCTGGGTAACGGTCCCGTTTCCATCCGGTCTGCCTCTTGCCAGCCCAACTTGGCAAGAACGCGACGCCCCGCCGAAGTTTTACTGAGCCGGACTGAGACTATAGTGCCTAGAATATACTGGCTAGTGTGCCGACCGCGGCCTCCTGGGTGGCGCCGCCAGCGATGAATGCCGGCGGCCGCCGTCAGGGGCGCTGCAAACTGGGTGGGTACCTGTCATGACGCCCGCAGCCTACCGCGCTCTCGAAACACCGACAAGAGGTCTAGGCGGTCTAGGCGCGCGCTGCATTTCTTTGCTTTCGTCAAGTTGGTAACAGACCACAGTTCTACTGGAGGCAGCTGACTACCCGTTTAAAGGTTTGTTTTGAACTTAGACTAGAATTCTGCGGCAAAGTCAATCATCGCCGCTTCGGTGCAACTTCGAGCTTTGAACATCTCCGGTGCTCACAAAGTAAAAACGGAATATGTACCCGGGCGACGGTAGCACCATAGGCTTTTATTGGTGTAATGTCATTTTGGTAGCTTTTTCCTAACAAAATGTAAGGATCATATGCGTACATGTGTTCTACCTACACTAATTCAACTGAAATAGATCAGTAATAGATTTATTTGTAATTGGTGGTTCTCAATGTGTACTCTACATTTGCTGACAAGCAAATACGTGCAGTTTAGTCATAGCGTGTGCGTGCGCGCGCGCGCGCGTGTGTGTGTGTGTGTGTGTGAATAATGCAGGAAAGAACAATACAACACTTTTTTTTATTGCTACAATAACAAGACGCAGACAGTTGCATGCAGAGCATGAAGGGGAGCATTTACTGGCAGCGGCGCTGTTTAAGAAACCTTTGTCGTTGCCTTCGAGCTTCCCTCTCTTTGTTTAGCCCCTTGACAAAAAAAAAAACGAAACCTTAAGAGAACATAAAATTTTACAACTGCAGTGAGAATTGCCTTTTCATGCTCTGGACAGCCAAGTTCAGGAAAAGACACCTGCTGTAGCTGGGTCAAGAATTCAACTAAACTTCCTTCATGGAGTTCGTTTTTACTAAAAAACGTTGTAAAGGCATCCTCCATGGCCTTTACAGCAGTTAACAAGCTCTGGCTAGGGTACACCAGGCCCCCATTATCAAAATGAGCAGTAAAGTATGAAGAAGCATCGGCACCAGCTTCTGCTTTGCTGACGCAAAGACAGTCTGCACACCGTGGACAGCAGCTCCTGGCAATCATCTTTCTTGCCACATAGCCTGTAGTATAATAAATTAGAGCACTATTCCGCATTTTTTCTGTGTATGATTCATGGTCACTGCTAGACACGATTACTTCAACAACGTCATGAGCTTCGCTGAGATTTCCGTGGTCAAGTAGGTCATCTATTTTCTCTGAAAGAAAACTGCTCGTTGTTTCACACAGCTCATTTGGGTTTAGCAGTGCTTTGATCACCTCTGGGGTGCAATTTCCTCCTCTAGGCGGTTTCGCCAGGTTGTAGAACGCTAGTAGATTCACAGTCACGAGAAACTGTGAAACCGTGGGGTGGTCGTTGCATCCCGACGACTGCCTAATTATCCCAAAAAGGTTTTCAATTTTATCCTGGCTTAATCGGGACGTAAGCAGATATTTGAACCCCACAGCCGACGTCAGGAACGACAACAAGTCAAGTGTGCTCTTGATCGTCACTCTTAATCCTGCCGATGTGTTTTCCGTAAGGAAGCCACCGCCAGCTGGTTTCGCATGCTGCTCCCATTCCTGCAGATACTCTAAGAAGCCTTTGATATATCGTTCGTTCGGACTATTAGGCTTGAGTGCCTTCTCGCTTGTTCGCGAAGTCATTATACGAATCAGACGGTTCATATCTTGCACGAAATCTACTGTCGGCTGCACTATCCCATATGAAGACTGAATTTGTTATTTGTAAATGAAAAGTCCTTTGATGACTTGGTCACCAAACAGCTGAAAAGCGATGTCAACTTTCATTTTTTCAAAGCTGTTCGGCTTGATGTGTGCATTTGTGATGCTTGGCATCACCTTGAGGGTCACATTTTCCCGATCCACTTCGAAAGCTGCTTGTATGATGCCACAGTGAACATGTCCAGCTGGTGTGAGGTATGCTTTTGCAACACACCCGTTTCTGACATTCTTAATCAAATGTGGAAAGTCTGAGAAAAAATACAGCTTTCTCTTTTGATCTACTGGATGCTTGGTGCTGTTTCGGACGTGGCTTGTAGAACCTGGGAAAAAATCAAATAAATCCAAAATGATAAAATCTGGTATTATTCCATCGCCACATTTTAAACAATGCAAACCTAAAGCTTCAAAATAGCAAAACACTGTAAAAGAGCAATTTTGTATCTTGCGTGAAATTACATTCTTGCTCTTACCCTGTATTCCAAAAAGCCGCCACATTCCTCTATTCCAGCTAGCGCCGTCATGTTATGGAATCCACGAAGAGGCCAGCTTTTTCCGCAAGGACAGTGGCTTCCAAAATAATTTTCGCCAAGGTCGGGGCTTTAACACTTCCCTTTGAGGCAAAAACCCCTAGGATCTGAGTCCAGTTTCCTGCAGAAAGGCAGAAGTTATCGCTCACAGATATGTGCGTATGTTTATATATTTAAAAGTTATTGAAAAGAGCACATCTTCGATGGAAGACCGTCTGGTTAGGGTTGAAGTACTGGCTACAACCAAAATTTATTAGGAGCTGACGCGTTTCGAGGCCACCTTCGTCTCTAGGAAGTGAGCATATTCGAAAGAAGTTTGGTTGAGAAAGCAAGAGTTTAAATCAAGTAAAAATGCGAACCAAGTATACCTTAGGTTGAAAAATCGTCAACCTAAAGAAAACACACCCAAGGCTCGGCGTCTTACCAATTGCTGAATTAAATGAAGAATTTTAAGAAAATAATGAAAAAGCCCAACCCTGTTAGGCTAACGTACCGCAACCGAAGCACGGTGCTAAGCAATAGAAGCACAAAATTGACTTTAATGGAGGTAGCTGTTGCGGTGTAGACTATCGAATCCTCGTCGCAGGAGCTTCAATTGTGTCATATTACACATTCGAGACACGGGGAATGATAATCGCCCTGTGGAAACACTCGCGATTTTCACTTCACACACCCACGCTTTGCGTTCAGTGGCCCGGCGGTTAAATATACTCGCTGCAAATCACCCGAAGTCATATAACCGAATGGCGCGGACAAACAGGCTTTGAGACGTTTTTTTTTTTTTTTTTTCGTCAAGAAGTTGCTTGGAGGAGCCAGCGGCCATGGTTCGCCGTTGTTGCAAAGTGACACAGGCCATTTACATATATGCAGAGGGGAGCCTTCTTGAAACTATAAATTGTAGTACACTATAGACCTTTGCATCGGAGGGCGGGAAGGATGACGCCTCTTTACTGGGTCGTTGGAAACCGGTTTTTCAAAAGTCCAGAGAGGAGGCTTTTCGAATCACCCTCGCCCGATAAAAAGGCCTATACGGTAACCTGGAAACGCTGCAGATGACATCAGTGGGGAAAAGAAGAACATTTCCTGTTGACCTATGCAGCCGCATCTGAAGAAACAAAACAACTCGGACGCGAAAACATGGGCTCTTAATTTTGGTTGGTGACAATATTTCAAAGCATTAAACACACCTTACCAGTAAATGGCTGAAACAGCAAAACCATGCCATGGTCTGCCAGCACATTCTTCTGGTAAGCAGGTGTATGATCGCCGAGGTCAACAAAGCCTTCGATGTCGCCTTATTTGAAAAAGAAACCCAGAAGGAACACTGCTTAATGTCCAAACATATTTCAACACAGATCAGAATATATATATATATATATATATATATATATATATATTGTGAGGCAGAAGAACGCACCAGCAAATTCACCTTTTTACTTCAGGTAGGCCGAAGCAGCAGCTACCGACTAGCCACAGCTTAGCAACACTTCGTCTTCTTCGCACGACCCGATGACCGATGATGATTACGCTGAGATGAAGATGAAGGTCACTCACAGTGCTTACAACATTCCCCCTCCCGAACGAAAGCGACCATCCTGGTCGCAAATTAAATCTTAAGGTCGGCGGTTAAAGGGTTTCAAGCGCGACACGTGCACAATCTCGGTGCCGCGACACCGACGATCGCGAACAGGCGATGCAGGTGTGATGAGATAGTTTACAGGGGAAGTTTGTTCCAGAACCGTGTACGGGCCAATAAAACGGCTCAGAAACTTTTCACACAGGCCGGGGATGCGAGTAGGTGTCCAGAGTAGCACTTCGTCTCCAGGGCGGAAAGACACTGAGCGATGAGTCGCATCATACGTGCTTTTCCTGGAAGCTTGAGTGGCTTCAGTTTGAAGGCGGGCACGATCACGGCAGTGGGCGATACGAGACACGAACTGTTCGTGGGAAGGCGCGGCAGAAGGAGTAGAAGCTGTGAAGAAAGATGCTTCGAGGGAGAAGGTAGGATGGCGGGCATAAACAAGAAAAAACGGAGAGTAGGTGGTGGTTCGTTGAACGGCAGTGTTGTAGGCGAAGGTTACAAAGGGGAGTAAAGAGTCCCAGTTGTTGTGCTGAGGGTGAATGTAGGTGGATAGCATATCAGAAAGGGTGCGATGAAAGCGTTCTGTGAGGCCATTGGTCTGAGGGTGGTAAGGAGATGTAGTTTTATGCACCGTGCCTGAAGCATTAAGCACTGCGGCGAGGACGGTGGAGAGGAACGACTTGCCACGATCGCTAAGGAGGAGGCGAGGGGCGCCGTGGCGAAGAAGTATGGTGTGGAGGAAGAAGTTGGCGATTTCGGAAGCGGAGCCGGAAGGAAGTGCTGCGGTTTCAGCGTATCGGGTGAGGTGGTCAACGGCAGTAACGACCCAGCGGTTGCCAGCTGGAGTCAAGGGCAGGGGTCCATACAAGTCGATTCCGACGACTTCGAAAGGTGTGGAAGGACATGGGAGAGGTTGCAAGAGACCGGCAGGAGGCGACGTAGACCGCTTGCGTCGTTGACAAGGGATGCAAGACGCTACGTATTTTAATACTGAGGTTGAAAGGCCAGGCCAGAAGAAACGACGTTTGATGCGGTCGTAGGTTTTGTGGTACCCAAGGTGACCTGCGGTGGGGTCGTCGTGAAAGGCTTGTAGAACTTGAGGACGCAGGGAAGAAGGAATTACGGGAACCCATGTGTGGCCCAGTGGGCTGTAGTTGTGCCAAAATAATGTGCCATCCTGTAACTTGAAATTTTTGAGCCGACGACGGAGACGGGCATTTGGAGGTCTAATAACACCGCTGAGACTATCAATCAGCTTTTGACAGTAAGGGTCAGCACTCTGGTGGTGAGCAAGATTGCAGTGTATATCTGGCATGGGAGCAATAGAGGCGGCGCTCAAAGACTGCATAACTGTAGGGTTTAAATGGCTTGACTCCGTTGGGACAGGAGAGGAATGCGAGGACATGGGTTGCGACGGCAAAGCAATAGGGCAACGAGAGAGAGCGTCGGCGTCCTTGTGCTTCTTGCCCGATTTGTAAGTGACAGTAAAGTCGTACTCTTGAAGGCGGAGGATCCACCGCCCGAGACGACCGGACAGATTTTTCAAAGTGGATAACCAGCATAGGGCGTGGTGGTCAGTGACGACTGTGAAGTGACGGCCGTACAGGTAAGGACGAAACTTCTGAACAGCCCAGACGACGGCGAGACATTCTTGTTCGGTAATAGTGTAGTTTTGTTCCGCAGAAGTCAGAGTTCGGCTCGCATAGGCAACAACATTTTCTGTAGAGGTGTTTTGGCGTTGCAGAAGGACAGCGCCAATGCCATGGCTACTGGCGTCGGTGTGCAAAATTGTCGGTGCTTTATCATCAAAATGGCAGAGGACGGGACCCGAAGTCAGAGCACGCTTCAGAGTTTCAAATGCTTCTTCGCAAGCAGGAGACCAGATGAAAGGCGTGTCGTTGTGAAGAAGCGCATGTAAAGGTGAGGCAATAGAGGCGAAATTGCGGATGAATCTGCGGAAGTATGATGCCAAGCCGAGGAAACTGCGGAGATCTTTGACCCGAGTTGGACGGGGAAAGTGCAGCGCAGCAGCGATTTTTTCAGGGTCAGGCTTAATTCCTTCGCTGCTTACGAGATGGCCAAGAACTTTAATGGATTTTGATGCAAAACGGCATTTCTTCGTGTTTAGCTGTAGGCCAGCGCTGGAAAGTGCTGTCAAAACTTCATCGAGACGAGTAAGGTGATCAGGAAATGACGAAGAAAAAATGACGATGTCATCTAAGTAACAGAGACATGTTTTCCATTTGAGGCCGCGGAGAACTGTGTCAATCATACGCTCGAATGTAGCAGGAGCGTTGCAGAGTCCAAAAGGCATTACATTGAATTCGTATAAACCGTCCGGTGTTGCAAAGGCGGTCTTCTCTTTATCATCTTCATTCATGGGGATCTGCCAGTAGCCTGATCTTAAGTCAAGGCTGGAGAAAAATTGGGCACCTTGCAAACAATCGAGGGCGTCGTCAATTCGAGGGAGGGGATACACATCCTTACGAGTTATTCTGTTTAGAGCACGGTAATCTACACAAAAACGAACCGAACCGTCTTTTTTTTGCACTAGCACAACAGGCGATGACCAGGAACTAGACGATGGGCGTATGATGTTGCGTGCAAGCATGTCAGCAACATTTTCCTGAATAACTTTGCGCTCGGTTGGAGAAACACGATAAGGCCGGCGTCTAACTATGCTTGATCCGTCGGTGAGTATGCGATGCGTTGCTGCAGCGGTTTGACCCAGTGTGCCGGAATTGACGTCGAACGAGTCTGCGTGCTTGTTCAATACAGCGAGCAATGCGTCTGTCTGGTCTGTTGTCAGGTCGGTGCTGATCGTGTGGCGAAGTGCTGCACTGAGCGAGGCAGGGGATGAATCAGAGCGATCGGAGGTGGAAATGGGAAGAAGTGTGACAGGCTGGGCGGAAGCAATTGATGCAACAGTAGAGTCGCGTCGCAGAAGAATGGGCTCTGATGTGGTGTTGAATGCGGCGAGAAGAGAAGAACCGCTGGAGAAGCGAAGAAGGGACACGATGATGATAATACCTCTTGACAGGAGACGAGGGCTGGGTGTAATCAGGACGTCGCCATCGGTGACGGCGTCAGAAGTCACAGATAGAATATCTTCGTTGCCCGGATAGAGGACGTGATCGGCAAGCATAACTACACGGGAAGAAAGTGGTTCTCTATCGGCAAGAATGTTGCATTCAGTGACTTCAATAGTGGGAGGGGAACACGTAATGACTGCTGAGGCGTTTTGGAGGAAATCCCAGCCGAAGATGAGTTGATGGACACAGGAGGATAGGACAGCAAACTCAATGAAGTGCAAGATGCCATCAATGGTGACTCGGGCTGTACACGCTCCACAAGGGTTAATATTCTGTCCATTTGCAGCACGTAAAGGAGGACCGGTATAAGGTGTGCGCACTTTTCGCAGTTTTAAACACAAGTCAAGTTTCATAATAGAAATAGCGGCGCCGGTATCAATTAAAGCTTCCAGTTCATGTCCTTCAAGGAATACAGTCAACATGTTTGATGGGAGCAGAGGAGGAATTGGAGCGACGACAGGCGGTGCAGTTTTACCTCCGGAAACTGCACAGGTTAGTTTTCCGTTTGGCGGGCAGAAGCTGAAGATGGAGGGCGAAGGGGCGACGAAGTCCGGCGAAAGGGTGACGGGGAGCGACGACGCGATGGCCGTGCTGTCCTAGACCGGTCAGGAGAAGTCGACGGGGAGGAAGAGGGACGGAGGTCATTATCGGTGTAGTACTGGCGAGGAGGAAGCTGGTAGGCGTCGTCACGTCGAACGTACCCATAGCTCGCACGCTCATCTCGCAGTCGTCGGCGACAAACGCGTGTTACATGGCCGCGGATTCCGCAGTAGAAACATACTGGACGAGGTGGGAGAGGCCGCCAATTACCATACACCGGTGGTCGCGGGGACAGGGCGGCGAGGCTGGGTGGGACAGGCGCGTGATGGACAGGAGGACAAGGAGGAGGAGCCGCAGTGACTTCAGCATACGTCGGAACGTAGGGAGGGGCTGGTGGTTCTGTAGCCATGGGACGATTGAGTGAAGTAAGCTCCTCCTTGATAATGCCACGCAACCCAGTAGATTGAGCAGGTGGGCGTGAGAAGGCAGGAACCGACGAAATATCATTGTGGAGCTCTTCCCGTATTATAGATCGTATGATGGTGCGCAGATCAGTTTCGGGAATTTGGCTCGGATCCCAGGTGTTGTTGAGGCGGCGCGACTGTAGATAGTCAAGTCGCTGGCAAGTGGCACGAATGTCTGCCACCGTGACGGGATTTTGGGCAGCTAGAGCTGCGTAGGCAAAAGAGCCAATTCCTTTTAAAATATGTCCGACACGTTCAGCCTCGACCATGCCATTGTTAACTCGCCGGCAAAGGGCGAGTACGTCCTCAATGTAGGATGTGTATGTCTCTCCTGGAAGCTGCACACGGGTCTCTAGCTTCTTTTGAAAAGAGGCCGGACCAGCACCAACAGTTCCAAATATCTGGCGGATCTGTGTCGTGAATTGAGGCCAGTCAGGAATGGCGTCCTCATGGTTGAGGAACCACGTCTTAGCCACGTCACTCAGGTAGAATGAGACGTTGAGTAGCTTCATAGAAGCGTCCCAACCGTTAAAAGCGCTCACCCGATCGTACTGTTGTAGCCAGTCTTCGACGTCGTCACCGCGGAGACCGGCGAAAACCGGAGGGTCGCGCTGACGTGAGGTAACTGACCAAGTTGGGTGGGTCAAATGGTGCTGAGCAAGTGCACCTTGGGACGTCAGTGGTGCAGAGGTGGCATGGGCAGCCGTGGGATGCCCATCGGTAGCTACAGGCGCCGGAACGGTGAGAGCAGTGGGATGTGACTGCGCCATGGCGGTTGATGTGCCGCCAAGAACACGACCGGAACGGAGCTCCAGGGGGTGCCGCGTTGAGGACGCTGGGATCAGGAGGCACTTCCACCACTTGTGAGGCAGAAGAACGCACCAGCAAATTCACCTTTTTACTTCAGGTAGGCCGAAGCAGCAGCTACCGACTAGCCACAGCTTAGCAACACTTCGTCTTCTTCGCACGACCCGATGACCGATGATGATTACGCTGAGATGAAGATGAAGGTCACTCACAGTGCTTACAATATATATATATATATATATATATATATATATATATATATATATATATATATATATATACTTTCTTTTATCACCTTTTTCGCGCCAGAACGAGCTCCAGGAATATTCCAGTGTATACTTTTATCACTTCTCTAGATCTATGTTTGGGAGTGGCAAATCGTTCCTACTTTTGTTAGCAGAAATTCAGCCTAGTTTTTATTCACTGAACTGACGTTTGTATCGCTTACGTACGCTGACCGCCCTGAAATGTAGACATAAAAGCCTCCTTTCCGGTTGTTTGTGGGCGCATACCTGTAATCTGTGTAGACATGCTTAGCAAAACTCCTCATTTTCCGTATATGGCACAGAGCATTCCAAGAATCTAATAAAAACTTTACTCACCAACTGACTTCACACTTAGGTTCTCCGATAGCTTTAATTCGTCAATGATGAGGCCACCATGACGACTGTAAACATCAATGGTCTTCGTCTTTTCGTTTAAGGCATTGAAGACTTTAGCGCTGAGGCCAAAACCACCTTTGAAAGGCTTGAGGTACTTTTGAAGGCAAGTTCGCCCTGGTAGGACCATAATGGCTTCTCTTCGGAGGTGCTCATATAACTTCGGACTTCGCATCCTCATCAACATACATTCTAGAATCCATTCGTCGTCATATCGCATGCCTTTATGCGACTTTCGTCGTGCAGCCAGGAAACAATTTTTTACAGCCAGCTGTTGTTTTGTGGGAAGGGACTTAATTTTGCTGTCAAATGTTTTTTCAAAGAGAGCCTCATTTTGTTCTTTCATGTGAGCCACTTGCATCATTGCGCCTGCCAACCTTTTCTTAGTCCTTGATAGAATTCGAGATATGTTCTTTGATTCTTTCTTTTCATCAGACTTCCTCGCAATTTCACTTTCCCTTCTCTTTTGTCTGCATGCTTGGTTTTGAGCCAGAATTCTCAGGTACTTGCAGAAAGCACAGGACTCTCCATCGGGTTTTACTGATAGCAAACACTTCTCAGAAAAAATCATGCCCCTGCAGGAAGATGTACTTTCCAGAAGCAGGCTTTATGCCGCATCCACCACAAAGAGCTGTCAATGAAACTTCCTCGATCAAGGATTCGGCCTCTTCGCATGTCATGACAATTTGTTCTGACTTCTTTCTTCCCCTCAGGAAAACCGTTGCTACTGATAGTCCATCAGGTGAAGGTCTTTCAAACACTACCATTTTTTCCGTGAAAAGGATGGCGAAATTATTTTCTTCGGCTTCACAGTAGGCGTAAGCCAATGATTCCGCGGGAAACGTTGGTACTCTCATCCAATTAGTTATTGGAATAGATATGTTGAGGAATGGGTGCATGCTCCCGCTGGTAATTGGAGGGGGTTGTTCGGCAGCAGCAGCGCTTGCTACTTCAGGACTACAACGTTCGGAGCACATTTTCATTCATTTCACCTCCATTGGCGGGCCGAGACTCTTCAAGGATCACTGGTTCGGCACTCCTAATGGCTGAACTCAACTCGGAGGTTTCTGGCTCACCACGCCTGCAACGCTTTGCTGGAGGCTCTTTCTCGCACAGATTTCTTTCACACAGGTTATTTAAAGTTATATGGTCATTGACAGAGTTAATCTCCTGGTAAAGTACACAGTCATCGGCGAAAAGTTTAATATTGTAAGAAACACTAGTAGGTAAGTCATTTATAAAAATTAAAAATAATACTGGGGCCAGAACACTGCCTTGTGGTACACCGGATGTTACATTGGCTGTTTCGGACCTCGCGTTGTTAATTTCGACGATTTGAGTACGGTCAGTCAGGTAGTCAACAATCCAATCTACTATGGGGCCAGCTCCAAAGGTTGCAGTTAGTTTCATAATACGTTTAGAGTGTGATACACGGTCGAAAGCTTTAGAAAAGTCTAAGAAAATTAGGTCCATTTGTTTCTGCTGATCAATGGCGAAGGATATGTCATGTGTAAGTTCGATTAGTTGTGTGACTGTAGAAACTCCTTTCCGAAAACCGGGCTGAAGAGGTGTTAAAATTTGATTTTCTTCTAAGTAGGTTGTTATGTGTTTTAAGATACTGTGTTCTAGTAGTTTGCATACTGTGCTGGTTAGTGAAATTGTTCTGAAATTTGAGGGATCTGATTTGCTTCCTGTTTTATGTATAGGTGTCACTTTAGCTATTTTCCATTATTTAGGAAGGGTGTGCGCTGACAACGACTTGTTAAAGAGTACCACTAAAAGTTTTGCTACCCATTCGGCATATCTACGCAAGAAGATGTTAGAGATTCCATCAGGCCCTGATCCTTTTTTTGTGTCCAAGTTTAGTAAGAGGTTTAAGACACCTGTTTCTGTTACGGTAAGGGGTTCTAGGTAATTTCCGGAGCAAAAATTAGTACGAGGCGTAGTTCCGTTGTCTGTAGTGAAGATAGAAGTAAAGTAGTTATTCAGCGCGGCTGCAATATTTCGATTTTCGTCTGGAGAAGCTTGGTTTTCATTTCTTGATTTAGGGCTCAGGTGACGCCAGAACTTTTGGGGAGCATCTTTTAAGAAGCGAGTCAGCGTATTAGTAAAGTAAAATGTTTTAGCTGTTTTTATTTTGTATTTCAAATCAGTGATAGCCAAGGTTAATTTTTCAATTGTTCTCGGTGATGGATGGCGTTTTTGCACTTGTTTCAGTCGTGGAACTTTTCGCTTGGCATGAATTACGGCTCGAGTTATCCATGGATTACGTTTGCGTATTCTCTTAGTCTTGGTAGGCACATAATTAGTGATGCAATATGACACAACGTTTTTAAATCTCTGCCACAATGTTTCTATATCAGTGTGTATGTCATCCGAGAGATGTTGAAATGATGTTAGTTCGTGCGATAAAGTATCAAGTATGGTAGTGTCGTCAGCTCGGTTGTAGTCGGGATACGTTATTGTTGATTGCAAACAAGGTGCATTATAGTGATGCGGGACAGAATACATTACTAGTTTGTGGTCAGACATGCCATTTAAAATTTCCACATTGGTTTCTTGACAGGGGAAATGACTACTCAGGAAAACTAAATCTAGAATGTTGGAGCTGGTCCTTGTACACGTGTGGGTTCTGTTACGATTTGCGAAAGGTTAAAAGAAAGCATTATATCAAAAACAACATCGGCGCAAGGTGAATTATGGTGCAGGGTGTTCCAGGTAATATCAGGAAGATTGAAATCACCTAAAAGTATTAGTCTCGCCCCCTTAACATGATGTTGCATATACGTATACAATGATTGGAGTATGATAGGATCAGAACAAGGACTAAGACGCAACCCACAACGATGGTAGAATCAGAAAAGCAGAGTTTGAAAAAGATAGCTTCTACCCCTTCAACTTCAGGTAACGTAAGGAAACATATCTTTTCTTATCAATAATGCCACGCCTCCGCCTCGCGTCGGCCTGTCTTTGCGTGATATGGAATAATTTGGGGGAATTACTTCAAAGTCTTTAATTTCTTTTGTTAGCCATGTTTCAGTTATCGCCATGAATTCTGGCTTTAAACCTAATAATAAGGATTCTAGGGGACCTACCTTATTGATGATACTACGCGCATTAATGTTCACGAAGGTTATTTGGGACGCTGTGGACGGCGCGAGCGTAGAGTTCGTGTACCTGTGTTTTGGTTTTTTGTCTCGGTTAGCGAAGATGTAACTGGAGGAGCTGCAACTGGTAACACTTCACAATTTTCGTTGTTCCAAAAATAAAGTTCACCGTTTATTTTTAGTTTGTCGTAAACCAGCGACACTTTCTCGCCGCGATCTTTTCTTGGTTTCCCGTATTTCCATAGCTTTTTTTTGATTTCGCGGACACGAAGCGAAAAATCTTCACTTATGGTAAACTCGGTGCCCTTTAATTTGTGACAGTTGCGCAAAATGTTCGTTTTTTCCCTGAAATCTAGAAGCTTTAGTATTACAGGCCTTGTTTTGTTTTCCGTTGGTCTACCTAGTCTGTGAATGCGTTCTATTGCAACTTCTTCCAGTTTTAGGGATTCTTTCAAAACTTCTTCATTTACAGTTCGCTCCAGGGATTCGCTATTTTCTTCTTCCTTTTCAGGGATGCCATAAATAATAAGATTTGATCTTCTGGAGCGATTCTCAAGATCGTCTAGCTTTAATTCCAGAGATAATACGACCTGTTGAAGATTGGCAATATGATCGGTACATGACGAAAGTTTGTCTTCAAGGAGAGCAAGGCGTTCTAGTTTGTTGTCTATTGATGTTAACCTTTCTTCTTTTATTGTCTTTATGTCATCTGCTATATTCTGTAACTGTTGCGAAAGTTCTGCCATGTCAGGCCCAGGATTACTCTCAACGTCACCCGCAAGCAGTAACAATTTCATCACATGCACCACATCTCACACTGTGTCAAGAAGTACCGCAGGGCACGGCAGCACAACAAGGCAACGCTCGCTAGATCGAAAACATTTCCCAAAGCGCTTTCTTACCTGCACGAGGAAGACAAGCGGATTATCCATCTGTGTGCAAGCCCAGCTGCCGTGCCCTTTGGTTCGAAATCCTTCGGTCTTGTCTTTTATAGTCCAAGAAGCTTGCAGCGCCGCTCCGCATGGCTTGAAGGTCACACAGTCGTTGCCGCTATTCGTTGGCGATGGTAGGTGCCAAAATTCATCCGTGGATCGTAGGACCGGGGGCGTTGCAAAACTGTCGTTCTGTAGCACTTGCACACGTTCGGGCTGGAAATGCTGACGTGGTTGTTGGCATCCCGACGGTATCACCAGCAGGCTGGCGATGATCTGCACGAGGAAGACAAGCGGATTATCCATCTGTGCGCAAGCCCAGCTGCCGTGCCCTTTGATTTATTTATCTGCTCAATGCTTAAGCCGTTTTCTTTGTTCTTCCAGATGAGGAAGATGTGGAAATGATAGCATCGATAATGCCCGAGACCATCGTTAATGAGGACGCTGCTCTCAACAGGATAAGAAATATTTCACAAAAGAAACGTGACTAGTAGTGCTGGAAAAAGTTGAAGCAAAGCGGAAAGGCACAAAATTGAAGTGCAACAAATGTAAAGATATGGCGCGAGACGACCAGTCTGTGATGCGCGACATCTGTCTCCGTTAGTTTCAAGTGATTGGCCGAAGCCATAGTTGTTTTTGGATGTTAAATCAGATATTATATACCTCATCACTCTGAGTAAGGTACTATTTATAGCCAGTTGATCATTCACAAAATGACCAATTTTTTCGACATGGGACAGCAGTGGTCTACATTTTTATTTTAGCCTTCATGAAGGATATGAAACTGGCTCCGCATGGCCTTCCGTCGACCTATGATATGTATCACACTAACAAAATTGATTATGTATTTGTGAAAGGGCGCCTGTAAGGGCGCATGGATCGGTACCATTACATTCCCTTAATCGGAACTGAAATGCAGGCTCTACATCATTCCTGTAATTCAACTGCCTGCTATTTGAGCTGTGCAGCATTGGTGCAAGTTTCAAAGAAGTGCAATTAGGAAATGGATCCAAGCAGGAAACTATGTCAAGAACAGTTTCTGTTTCGTCTTTAACTGTTTGATAACTGCAATTAGCCAAATGTCGCGAAACAGAGATGACAAGTTACAAAATCTCAAGAAACACACATCCTACATGGAATATGTAGAGTTTCACTTGCCAAAGTGACATATGTAGCTATTAACGATACTGCTGTGGAGGGCTCCAGATAAAGTTGACGGCCTAGGCTTTGTACTTTTCGTTGACATCTCGCAGCAAACAGGTGCGTTTGCATTTCGCCTTCACCATATTTCGGCTGTCATCCCTGGGATTAAATATTGTTACGTATATGCCGTTGAAGAGGACAGCGATGGATAACAAAGAGAGAGAGACGACGAAGCTGAAGCAACGGTTGGTGCTTGCCAGAACACTTACCAGCGCCCGTGCCCGTACCGCACTCGCAGAACAGCGCAGGACGGTGAAGAGTGAATTTTTCAATTATTATGCGGCTGATCCTCTTTTTCTGTTTTCCCCTGCGCATATGCGCCTTTTACCATATTGATAACTCTCGCGGAGAGATTGTAGCTGTAAAGTGATGTCTACGCAGTGTCCCGGCCAGGGCAGCTCTTCCTGGTCGGCTTTCATTGTGTCTCATGAATGATCTACCTCAGAAAGCGTTCCAACGGTCTGACGTTCGAAACATTCCTGTAGCGGTGGTACCTAAGGATGATTTATCAAAATGACTAATCTTGGGTCTGTGCGAGCTGCTCTCCAGGCAGCCTCTTCCCTGTATGACTCGATTACAGCAAGAGAGGCAGTTTAGACTTGGCGGGATACTGTGCCGATGTGCAGACCTCAATTGCGTTTCTGCTTAAATGCAATTCATTTGGATCGCTTCAGGTGCGCAGCTTTATCCTTTCTCATCTTGCATGCACCTTCTTTCACTCCAGCTAAGACTTTCGACCTTCTTTCGGCGGCTGGTGTTGTAGAGGTGTATCATTGCAGCTGGGAGGTTGATAATACGCGGATACCAACAGAGTCAATGATTGCCACATTTGCGGGAACTTCATGCCCGTCAGAGATAAAAGCATGGCCATTGATCTCTCGTGTGGATCCTCTTGAATCTAAGCCACGGCAGTGTACTAATTGCTGGCAATATGGTCACAGTGCGCATGGTTGTACGTTCTCCGTGCGGTGTTGCAAATGTGGCGATGGTCATCATTCGTCATCATGTCCACAGCAAAACGACAAATGCTGCCTTTGTGGAGGAGCCCATGCTGCAAACTCCTTGGAGTGTTCATCTCGAAAACAGGAGCTTCAAATTGTAGAAGTAATAAAACGCTGTTCGCGTCGTGACGTTGTAACACAAGTTAAAGAGCGATTGCATGGTTAGGCAGGTGTGTCGGCCCCATCAGGTGTGCCTATGGATGCATCAATCTCAAAAGCGATAATGACTGCAGTGAAAGCCTCAATGACTGAAATGGTCAACCGAATAGTTGCTACTGTCACAGAGTGTTTTTCTAACGTTCTGGCAGTTCAGCTAACGCAAGCCCTGCAATTAGGAACAGCCCCTGTCATAGCAAACATGCCTTCAGAAAGGTCTCGACTGCTTGAAAGCACTGCTGTTGCTTCGGCTCCCAGGAAATAAGGATGGAGTCAATAATGACGCAGAGATGGTGGCATCAGATGTAAGAATTCTAAAGCGGTGTGTCTCCCATGTCCAACCATTCTTCTCCGTGGTCCCAACCAAAATCAAAGAAACATCTACATCCATCAAAGCCAAAGGAGAATATTTCGGGGTAGGCAGTTGCGGCTGCCCAGATTTCGCAATCATAGGGGCATTAAACGTTATCCAGTGGAACTGTCGTTCAATTCTAACAGCTTCAACAGATTTAGTTTACATTTCTTCTCAGTATATTCCGCATATCATTATTTTGCAAGAAACTTGGCTAACAGCCGATAAACATTTGTATTTACAAAATTATCATTCATTCCGACAAGATCGCCAAACAAAAGGAGGATGTTTAAATATATTTGTCTCTACAAAACTCTGTCACGGGCTAAGGTTTCTTTCCAGCTATCTTCTCTATATTGCGAGTTATAGGCCCGAGACTTTGAACTTCCAGGGCGCTGTCCGTTTCTCTTAGTGAATGCTTACTTTCATAGCGGTGTACAAGCTACAAAACCTCTAGATCTGCTATTAGCTAATTGTCAGAACTCGGTTCTTCTGGCTGGTGATTTTATTGCGCACCATGTGTCCTGGGCCTACAAGACATATAGTTGCGGCAAGCGTCTTTGGGATTGGGTCACACTTAATAACTTTTCCTGAAGAAATTCGGGTTCGGCTACTTTTATAAAAAACACTCAATCTGCGTTAGATTTTACCTTTACCTCTCCCAGCCTTTTTGTTAATAATTGCTCGACAATTAATTGCGGCACCTCTAGTGACCACATACCGATTGCTGCGGATGTTAATTGCCCTGTAACTCCAGCGACTTCTCAATTGAAGGCATTTAATTAACTATAATAAATTTAAGTTAACGTTCCGCTCTAATCTTGAGTCAGTGACTAACACGGATGAAGAACAAAAACCAAACGCTTATGCACGGCGACTGAGGATTGCCGTAAGAAGTCTGAGATCTTAGTACGGAGCTTAAAGGGGAATACTTCAGCTGTTTGGTGGAATGCTGATTGTTCCCGAGATTACAGACGTAAAAAGGCGTCATGTGAAAGGCTTCTCCACAACCAGTGCCCGAAAAACTGCCATGATTTTAAGTTCATTGCAGCTACGTTTAAACGTACAGTCGCAAAAGCGAAGGACGAGTATGATGTTAGGCATTTTGATTTTCTGTGTAAATCTGGCAACCGAACTGCTCTTTTTGTTTTTTACGCTCGCGGAAAACGATTCCGCAATCACAAAATTTACATTCTCTTATCTTGACTCCCCATGAAGCAATAGACACAATTGAAACAATTTCCAAAGGACCGGAGAAGCGTTTCTCGTCTACACTTCCTGCATGCTCGATATCTGTAATGCCAATGGATCCAGTTAATTATGATCCTCAAATTTCTGTTTCTGAGCTTTATCCTATAGTTATGAGATTACTAGACGCTACTCCCGGTCCTGATAACGTAACTTCAAAAATGTTAAAAATTCTTTTTGAGGAGTCACCTGACACGTTATTAGAGCTAGTAAATTATTTCATCAAACATGCTTGGATACACCCAGAATAGAAACTTGCCAAAATAATTCCTTTACTTCAGAACAAAGGCGATGCCTTTTCCATAGATAATATCATACCAATTGCATTAACATCATCATCATCATCATCAGCCTGACTATGCCCACTGCAGGGCGAAGGCCTCTCCCATATTTCTCCAATTAGCCCTGTTCTGTGCTAGCTGCATCCACTTGACCCCTGCGAACTTCTTAATCTCATCCGCCCACCTAACTTTCTGCCGCCCCCTGCTACGCTTTCCTTCCCTAGGAATCCAGTTTGTTACCCTAAGCGACCATCGGTTATCCTCTCTTCGCACTACATGTCCTGCCCATGTCCATTTCTTCTTCTTAATTTCCACTAGTATGCAGGTAACCTGAGTTATTTCTCTGACCCACTCTGCACGCTTCCTATCTCTTAATGTTACCCCTACCATTTTTCGTTCCATAGCCCTCTGGGTTGTCCTCAACTTAAGTAGAACTCTCTTGGTTAGCCTCCACGTTTCAGCCCCATAGGTGAGTACACGTAAGACGCAAATGTTGAATACTTTCCTCTTGAGCGATAGTGCAGTAAGCTGCTAGTCATAATCTGCGAGTGCTTGCCAAATGCGCTCCATCCCAATCTTATTCTTCTTGTTATTTTCTTTTCATGATCCGGATCTACGGTTACTACCCGTCCTAAGTAGACATATTCGCCTACTACTTCCAGTGCCTCGCTACCTAACGTAAACTTGTTCCTTCCCGAGGCTGTTGAACATTACTTTAGTCTTCTGCATATTGATTTTTAGGCCTACCTTTCTACTTTTCCTGTCTAGGTCATCAGTCATTATTTGCAGTTCATCCCCCGAGTTACTTAGCAAGGCAATGTCATCAGCGAATCGCAGATTACTGAGGTATTCTCCATCTACCCTTATCCCTAACTGCTCCCATTCCAAGTCTGAATACTTCCTCTAAGCAAGCTGTGAATAGTACTGGGGAGATCGTGTCTCCTTGCCTAACACCTTTCTTTATGGGAATTTTGTTACTTTCTATATGCAGAACTATGGTTGCTGTGCAGTCCCTATATATATCTTCCAGCACTTTCACGTACGGTTCGTCTACCCCCTGATTTCGCAATGCCTGAATCACCGCCGAAGTTTCAACTGAGTCAAATGCTTTTTCGTAATCAATGAATGCTATGTATAAGGGCTGGTTATATTCCGAGCATTTTTCTATCACCTGGTTGATGGTATGGATATGATTGATAGTAGAGTACCGTTCCCGAAAACCTGCTTGATCCTTTGAACATCCTTGAACACCAAACATCGTAAAATAAATGGAAAGAGTCCTACTTATACATATTTCGGACTTCATGAATCAAGAAAATATCTCAGCTCTTGTCAAATTGGTTTCCGTCAAAAGTGTTCCATCTGGAATGAGCATGCTTATCTCGAAAGTCGAGTTCGTTTAGCGCGGCGCCAAAAAAATACACGCTGCCTTGATAACGCTATGTATAGCCAAAGCCTATGATAGTGTTGAACATAACATTCTATTGCAGAAATTAAAAGCTCTTCAGTTTCCACATTATTTCGTAGCCTGGATATCTGAATTTCTCCTAAACCGAGAGTTTTACTGTGCATTAAATGGCATTCTGGCAGATATAAGCAAGCCAGGGGAGTGCCGCAAGGAGCAGTCCTCTCACCTGTGTTTTTCACCATTCTACTCAGCTCAATTCCAGTTAATCATGACGTGTGCACTTACATATATGCAGATTATATTGCGTTTTTTGCAATTGCATCGGATATTCAATTCCTTTATCTCCGCTTGCAAACGTACCTAAACTCTATTGAGAATTGGTTGTGTGGCTGCGTCTCACATTAAATGTGAAAAAAATTGCAGTCCTTGTATTCAATATAAAAGATCCTGTAAGTGTGTCTGTAATGTATCAGCAACAAATAATAACTCAGGTTAAATCATTAAAGCATTTAGGGGTCACTTATGAAAGGGGCTTGGGCCGTGGGCATGTTGTGCCGAATTAGTCATCCGCGGTCTGGAATGTGGAGAGATGTGCTATTAATGGTTTATGTTCTGTATGTGCGTCCAATTTTAGAGCTTGGTTCAGTCGTATGTTTGGTTCAGCAGCTTCTAAAATTCGGCCGCTTGTTCTCTTTGAGCGAGAAGCGCTTCGGTTGAATCTTGGACTTCCAAAATTTGTTGCCAACAATGTGCTCTACCTTGAAGCCCGCATTCCTCCTTTGATATGCAGATTACAAATTCTAACTGTTCAGACGTGGATATATGAATCAGAGTTTCACCGATCTGTCTATTTTTTGCTGTCAACCGACCTCCTTTTTCGGTGTCCATTGGCCTAAATTTCACACCCCGCAAGTAGTTATGGTCCAAAATTTATGGTCCATACAAACCAACGACATATTCCCGAACAATCCTAAAGACTTATCATCCGTTATTCTAAATGGATTATTAGAAGATCATTTAAGAAGCCTTTCTGCTAGTTTAGTAATACCTACTGACGCATCTCAATGTAATGAAAAGGCGGGTGTGGGCATATATTGTCTGCATTTAAACTGATCTTTTTCTGTCCGGCTTCCGGACTTCACCCCAATTTTTGAAGCGGAGTTTCTGGCGGGGGTAATCGCTTTACGGAAATTAGACTCCTCTTTTTCTAAAGTGGCTGTAATTTTCGACTCTCTATCCTTGTGTTTATCCCTCTCTTCGTCAGTGGATTCTGCAATAGTAAAACCCTTTTTCTCCCTGATCCATCGGGATTTGAAACTTGTACATATAGTATGGGTACCAAGCCACAGCAATGTGAATTTAAATGAATATGCTGATAGTTTGGCAAAAGGGTCCCTCACTGGCCCCGTATAATATTTCCTTCTGCCGACAGCGTACACCACCGCAGCGAGGTTTCGGAGAAACGTTCTATTAAATATGAAAAATGGACATCTTTTAAGATTTGATGACTACGTGCCTCTAAATTATTCTTGGAATAGAAAATATGTCATTCACGGCAACTTGAGATTTCTCTAACAAGGCTGCGATGCCATATCCCGCCTTTAAATTTCTATCTTTACAGGTCTGGTTTGACACTTTCTCCGGTCAGCGCATTTTGTGGTGAGCAGAAATCATTATATCACTTTTTATTTTTTTGCCGCCGCTTCACTACGTTGAGAAGATAGTTGATGGAAAGGGAATTGCAACAGCTTGGCCTCAGTTTAAGTAGCCCGATATTGTTGTCAGTTGGCGCCACCATCCTTGGACACAGTCACAGGTCTGTTTTCACCACCATGCAAAATGTTTTATTGGAATCAAATCGTTTGCCTTGCGAAATATTTAAACATGACTTGTTCTACAATTGCAGTGTCATCTCCCATGTGTGTTACCACTTTTCATTTTATATTTCATTTATTTCTTTTTTTGTTTCCTTTGCTCTATGCCTCAAATCACTTTTCTTTTTCATGCACATATACTTCAAAAATTTTCTTTGCTACCCAATTCTTGGCCGATCCCCCTCTGTGAGTATGTGCCATATGTTATTTGGTCAACAACAACAATAACGTCTGTCATCAGCTGTTGTGCGTTTCCCGAACTAACCTTCTACCATGTATCATATTGGTGGAGGTGAATCCCACCCGCCACATCATCCATCGTTCGTGTTGCGGATGGCAACACAGCTACTGTGATTGGTATGTGTACTGCACAAATTAGTATTTCCTGCCGCCATATCCATGTGCTACTTACAGTCCTCACTAGTTGCCCGCAAGATGTTATATTAGGCCTCGACGTTTTAACCGCGCACTCCGTTCTCACTGGCTGTTCTTCAAGACTGCTTCATCCAGACCTGCCGCTCTGTCCTGACGAACAAGCTCATGAAACTTCAACGGTTCGTCTTCGCTCCGCTGCATTTACTCGCCTGCCACCTGAAACAGCAGTGGATGCGCTCATGTCGCCTTTTCACCCCATTCTTGATTACGACTACGTTGTTTCATCCTTAAACGATGTGATTCTGCAATGTAGAATAGCTCTCCCTCATAATAATCCTCTCGAACAATAATTTCAAAGATATCATTACTGAGTGCGCGGTAGAAGTAGGCGGTAGGATAGTTCGAGAGGATACCGGTAAGCTGTCTAAGGAGACGAAAGATTTGATTAAGAAACGCCAGAGTATGAAAGCTTCCAATCCAACAGACCAGATCGAATTGGCCTTGCGCTAATCAATAAGCGCAAGCTGGCCGATATAAGGAAGTATAACATGGAGAAAATTGAGCATACTGTAAAGAACGGGGGAAGCCTTAAAGCGGTAAAGAAGAAATTGGGCATAGGCAAAAACCAGATGTATGCGATAAGGAACAAGGCGGGCAACGTCATCACTAATATGGACAAGATAGTCAAAGTAGCCGAGGAGTTCTATACAGATCTCTACAGTAGCCAAAGTAGTCAGGACCGTAATGTGATTGGCGGTAGGGAAAAACAGTCAGACGTTCCACCAGTGATGAAGGACGAGCTCAAGAAAGCACTAGAAACTATGAAAAGGGGGAAATCAGCTGAAGAGGATCAACTACAGATTTGCTGAAGGACGGGGGGGATATCGTGCTAGAAAAACTGGCCACCCTGTATACGCAGTGCCTGGTGTCATCGACGGTACCGGAACCATGGAAGAATGCAAACATTATCCTGATTCACAAGAAAGGGGACTCTAGCAAGGGGGGGGGGGGCTTGCTTTTACGACAATGGAGTCCTCAGATTCTTGTTCATTGAGTCTCCTAATTGCTCCCGCTACCTTACACGACATCAAGGTCAGTAGTTGCTGCGGGCACGCATTTTGTTGAAGCTTCGATTTTTTTCAAGCCCTTTCGAAGTTCACCAAAAATATACCAAAGTCCTCGCCTAAGGTTGCATGAAATCCTTGATTTTGATTGTTTCCCTCCCTGCTGCGCTGGAGGACTGTGGCTGAGAGCAGCCAGCTTCGGCTTTCTTTGACTCTGCGTCGAGCCTCTTCAACTCGATCTCCTGATGTCGGTGTGCTGAAGCTGAAGCTGGCGATCGCATTGCTTTTGTTTCTGCAGACGCTTTTCGATCTCGGCCGTTTTCCTTTCTTAGATTAACTCCCATCATTCGCTCACTTCTTCCTCGTCCACTCTGATAGTTATAGATTGTACGATATGCGGTTTTCGCGCAATCGTGCCAAGTTCAATTCCTAATTCTTGGCAGATCTACACTAGATCTGGCTGCTTTAAAGATACGAGGACCATCCGGGGCGGAGGAAAGGACACTGGCATCGGGACTTTGGCTCGGCGCAGTCGCTGCGGTGGCAGCGGCGCTCGCGGGCGTTTTGGCGCAAACCGGTCAGCGAACCGCTCAGATAGGTGCTGGTTTATTTGGCCGCTTGAGATGGCGAGAGCGGCGAGGGGCTGAGGATTCGCCTGAGGTGTAGTGATGCGCCGCAGGGTGGTGAAGAGACGCCGCAAGGTGCGGTCCTTCTCCATCGTGTTGCACAGAGAAGCCCAATGCCGGCAGTAGAGCTTGTTGGCGTGCCGCCTTGCTGCCGCGCCCAGCCGATTGTAAACCGTTCAGCCTTCTGGTCTATCCGTCCGTTGCGCCATACGGTCTGCCTTACATATCATGTCGCGCAGATTGAGCAACTTCTTGTCGGGTGTTGGCTGACCAGCTCTCACCATTGCGTGACGTGTGGCTGCGACAGCGCTCCGGACGAGACTGGTGAAGTAATCGGCGCAGGATGCAGCGGCGGCTTCTACCTCGCGGCGAATGCGGCCCCAATCTACTATAGAGTAGATACGCATGAGGAGCGCTTCTTTAGCAGTGGGCTCTATGGTGATATAGAAGGGGTCCGAGCCCCACAGAGAGGGTGCACGACGCCAGGTGAGGCCGTCTCGATCCCGCTGGAAGCGAACGCAACGTCGATACAGGAGCCGGGAAATCCGCGTCGTCGCAAGGAGGGCTGGCCAGTGTTGAGGGCGGCGAGTGCCAGCTGTGTTGCCATGTTGTGCACGTCGTCGCCGCGGCGATCGTTGCGCGCACTTCCCCACGAAAAAATTTTGAGCATTGAAGTCACAAACAAACCCGCATCGTCTTCGACCAAATTTTACAGGGGGTCTGTTAAAAAAAATACTGCAAGTCTGCATACAGCACAACATGGATAACAGTTCCAAAAGCAGCTAAAACATCGACACAACGATAAACCCAGCAAAAGCTAGTAAATACAAGCTTGCTGCAGTGATAACCAGACAGTAGCGCTCTAAACGCCTTGCAGTTCTTGCCATTACCGAGTTTAACGAGCGGTGACAGAGGAATAACGGAGTGCGAGCGAACATGCTCTGAAAGAAAGCCGCACCATTCGACCTGACGAATGAAGTAAATGCGCATACACAGAGGGCGAGAAGCTAGGTTACAAACTATTAAGTGCTAGGGTTATGTAGAGTGTGAATGGAAACATAAAATTAAATTTAAGAAATGCGGCAGTTAGAGCAAACATATTAGTTTGAGTCGCAGAAAATTGAGACAGACAACACGCCCATTTCAACAGCCCGGGTCTCCTCTCTTTCTCGTCTCTTTTTTTGCATTTAGTGCGCATTCTAAATGATACGAATAATCTTACAACAATTATTGGCAGGTAAACTTTATATGTCTACCAAAAATTTCTTCAGATAATAAATGGCCGTATCAGCCAATCAAAACCAGGCGTCGTCCGCTTAAATCCCATTTACATCTATCTACATGAAGACAGACGTTGCAGCATGCTTCGCCCATCAGGCAGCGGATAATTGAAATCATCATCATAATCATCATCAGCCCGACTATACTCACTACAGGGCGAAGGCCTCTCCCATATTTCGCCACTTAACCCGGTTCTGTGCTAGCTGCATCCATTTGACCCCTGCGAACTTCTTAACCTCATCCCCCCACCTAACGTTCTGCCGCCCCCTGCTACGCTTTCCTTCCCTTGGAATCCAGTTTGTTACCTTCAGCGACCATTGGTTATCCTCTCTTCGCAGTACATGTCCTGCCCATGCCCATTTCTTCTTCTTGATTTCCACTAGAACGTCAGTAACGTGAGTTATTTCTCTGACCCAATCTGCTCGCTTCCTATCTCTTAATGTTACCCCTACCATTTCTCGTTCCATAGCCCTCTGTCTTGTCCTCAACTTAAGTAGAACCCTCTTGGTTAGCCTCCACGTTTCAGCCCCATAGGTGAGTACAGGTAAGATGCAACTGTTGTATACTTTCCTCTTGAGCGATACCGGTAAGCTGCTAGTCATAATCTGCGAGTGCTTGCCAAATGCGCTCTATCCTAATCTTATTGTTCTTGTTATTTCCTTTTCATGGTCCCGATCTGCGGTTACTACCTGTCCTAAGTAGACATATTCGCCTACTACTTCCAGTACTTCGCTACCTAACGTAAACTGCTGTTCCTTCCCGAGGCAGTTGAACATCATACCTCAGTCTTCTGCATATTCATTTTCAAGCCTACTTTACTACTTTTCGTGTCTAGATCATCAATCATTATTTGCAGTTCCTCCCCTGGGTTACTGAGTAAGACAATGTCATCAGCAAATCACAAATTACTGAGGTATTCTCCATCTACCCTTATCCCTAACTGCTCCAATTTCAAGTCTCTGAATACTTCCTCTACGCAAGCTGTGAATAGTACTGGGGAGATCGTGTCTCCTTGCCTAACAACTTTCTTTATAGAAATTTTGTTACTTTCTTTATGCAGAACTATGGTTGCTGTGCAGCCACTATATATATCTTACAGCACTTTCACGTATGGCTCGTCTACCCCCTGATTTCGCGATGCCTGCATCACCGCCGAGGTTTCTACTGAGTCAAATGCTTTATCGTAATCAATGAATGCTATGTATAAGGGCTGGTTATATTCTGAGCATTTTTCTGTCACCAGGTTGATGGTATGAATATAGATCGATAGTAGAGCACCGTTTCCGAACGCCTGCTTGATCATTTGCTTGATTGCAGTCTAAGGTTGTCCTGATTCTATTAGCGATTACCTTAGTAAATAATACCTTATACGTAACAGACAGTAAGCTGATTGGTCTGTAATTTTAAGGCCCTTAGAGTCCCCTTTCTTATGAATGAGGATAATGTTTGCATTCTTCCATGGTGCCTTGCCTTGCACGAAGGAAGCGGGCTGAACACGCGCTTGCGCACACAGCTCAGCTACCGGGAGAAACATGCACAACTTACATAGAGGAGGTTCTGAAGCTGTGCAAAACAGCAAGCGCTAATATGACCGAGGAAGATAAAGTAGGACATCTTCTGAAGGGCATCCCAGATGATGTTTATAATTTCTGATTGCCAAAGATGACCTGAAAGCCGTCTGTGATGTAATTCGGCACGTTCGCACATTCGAGACATTGGAGACTCGTCGCATAATGCCAATATTTGAACGGGTCGCCAACGTTCCATCTGTGGCGAGCATTGAAGACAGCTTCATGAACTTGTCGTCGACGATCCGGCAAATAGTTCGCGAGGAATCGCAGCGGTTCGAGCCCCCTGCATGATGTCTACCATCCTTGCCCTCTACGTTGTCGGCTCTCGAGGGCCTCCCGCATTGCTCCCCTCGATGCCCGTTCTGAATTCTATCAATACATCACTGCCGACTCTTGCTCCAACAGCCCGACACCAAGGTTCGATAGCCCTGGTCACACGCCTCGCTGCGACTCACGCCCGGCTAACTTCTCGTCGCACTACGATCCGCACTGTGAGTACCGTCCTCAACCACCACCTGCTCGCTATTTCCGGCGTCCAGCCCGAAGGCCTGAAGATGAATTTCGCTACCCAATGCGCCCTCCCTGTCCGGAACCCTCCAGGGAACAAGGGTTTTGTCGCACAACCCCCGTGTGCCACCGCTGCGGCATTGAGGGGCGCATAGCTCGATACTGCCACAGCCCGTTACGATCAGCCCATCCAACAAGCTCCGCCACGTAACCATTTCTACGACTCTCCTTGGCAATGCCCCCATCTTCTTATGAATATCCCTAGACCGATGGACCGCGCAGCCGCTCTTCTGCTTACCGCAGGTTTCTCACCACTACCTGCCTCTTCTGCGCGCCGCTCTCCGTCACCACGGCCACGGCGGCGGTCTCCATCGCCTTTGCCGGAACACTAGTCAGCGCTGCCGCTGGAGACTGTGCGCTGCCTGTAGAAATTCCTCCATCTATTGTTATGTGAAAGAACACGCTCTATGTGCTTGTGGATGGTGTTACGACAATGGCTTTAGTGGATACCGGGGCAACCATTTCAATGAGCTTATCGTTTAAGAAGAGGTTAGGACGCAAAGTTATATTTGTTTGGGACAGAAATGTGAATTTTCAAGGCGCGGGTGATGAGGTGTTGTGTCCCCTAGAAATGTGTAGTGCTTCGGTGTGCCTAGGTGCAACGGTATTCGCAGCGGACTTTGCACTGCTTCCGCGATGCACGTGTGACATAATTCTGGGTATTGACTTTTTAAGAATGTGTGGCGCTACGGTCGACTGCCGCTCTGGGGAACTCTGCTTTGATGGTTCTCTTCCTTCTGCACTTTTAGAGGAGCCATACGTGCGTGAGGATGTATTCTGCGTAACAGAGGATACCAATGTGCCAGCCCTGTGTATGGTGCGCGTCCCAGTTTTGCGCCCCAGCCGTGCCGCCGACACCTTCGATGGTATACGGTTGCACCGCTTCATTCTAACTGTGCAAAGAAATGCATTATGGTTCCTCATTGCCTACTCTCGGTGGTCAAGTGCTGCTCATGAATATGGGCCATGAATTGTTCTTTGCATCCTGTAGTTTTGCCTGTGAGTATGAAAACTGTGGCGTGCCGCCAAGGCGATGCTCCGTCGGTGGCTTTGGTTACTGATGCACCTGACGAAGTTGCTGCCGCTCCTGCCCCTGACTCACAACTGCCTCGGATGATAATCCGCTCTCTAACCAATTAACAGCGTGACGCTTTGGAGGCCTAACTGGTCAAGTATTCTTCCATCTTTAATTTTTCAGAACCCAGCGGTTCATGGGGCATTCCCGTGACACGTACCCAGCATCGCATTGACACAGACTACTCGCACCCAATTCGACAGAAGCCGTACAGAGTGTCGCCAACACAACGCCAGGTCATCAGTGAGCAGGTTCGGGATATGCTGGAAAATGGTGTAATTCAAGAGTCATGAAGTCCCTGAGCCGTCCCTGTAATTATGGTCAAGAAAAATAATAGTACATGGCCCTTTTGCGTCGACTATCGCCTCCTGAATGCTGCAACAAAGAAAGGCGTGTATCCCCTTCTCCGGATCGATGACGCCATATAGAATGTCTGTTCTCCGTATCATACTTTTCATCCGTTGATCTGCGATCGGGATATTGGCAGATCCCTATGCACCCTGACGACAAGAAGAAAACGGCTTTTATCACACCCAATGGCCTTTTTGAAATTAATGTAATGCCTTTCGGGCTCTGCAATGCTCCTGAAACTTTCGAGATATTTATGGACGCGATACAACGTGGGATAAAATGGCAAATATGTATGTGCTACCTCGAAGATGTCGTCATTTTAGGCCGGACATTCAATGCGCACAATGCACGCCTCGCTCTCGTGCTGGACTGCTTCAAAAACGCCGGTCTAGTGCTTAATTCGAAGAAGTGTTGCTTCGGTGAGCTTAAAAGTTTGGTACTAGGTACGTGCAGCGGTGGCGTAGCGGTAGAACATCCGCCTGGCATGCAAGAGGACCGTGGTTCAAATCCCGGTGCCGCGCAATTCTCCACCGGATTTAAAAACAAATCCGCGTGTCGATGGAATTGCATAAACAGGTTTGGGGTGCGACCTGATGCCGGTGAACACCTCCGGAACACTCCCTCACAAGAACAGGATTTGGCCACCCTGGTGCAGTAATTGGCCACGCCCTCTTATGATAAGCTCCATAAAACCCCGGCCCTCAGTCACCAGCGGCTGCGGAACAAATGACCACGGCGGCGGTCAGACCTGTGACGCAGCAGGGGGTGTAAGAACTTCTGGCTCCGCTGGACAGGCCGCCATTGGAAACTGAACCTGGCAACGTTTAACGTTAGAACCCTAGCTAGTGAAGCTAGCTTAGCAGTGCTGTTAGAGGAACTAGAAGGTATGAAACGAGATGTCATAGGGCTTTGTGAGGTTAGCAGGCCGAATGAGGCATGTACTGTACTGAAAGATGACATGTACTGTGTTATCGAGGCTTACCAGAGAGGCGACAACTAGGAGTAGGTTTCCTTGTCAATAAGTATATAGCAGGTAATACAGATGAATTCTATAGTATTAATTGGAGGGTGGCAGTCATCGTAAATAGGCGTAATAAGCGGTATAAACTGAAGGTTGTACAGGCCTATGCACCTACAGGCAGTTATGATGACCAGGCAGTTGAAAGCCTCTACGAAGATGTAAAATCGGCAATGCGAAAATTAAAGACGCAGTATACTGTACTAATGGGCGACTTCAATGCCAAGGTAGGGAAAAAGCAGGCAGGAGACCAGGCAGTAGGTGAGTATGGCATCGGTTCTAAGAATAACAGGGGGGAGTTACTAGTTGAGTTTGCAGAGCGCAATAACTTAAGAATCATGAATCCCTTCTTCAGCAAACGAAAGAACCGGAAATGGACATGGAAAAGTCCTAATAGGGCGACTAAAAATGAAATTGACTTCATAATGTGTTCAACCCCGGCCATTGTGCAAGATGTAGAGGTAATCGGGAAAGTGCGATGCAGTGACCACAGGATGGTGAGGTCCCGAATTAGCCTAAATCTGAAGAAGGAACGCAACAGATTAGTAAGAAAGAAACCTATCAACGAATTAGCGGTGAGGGGGAGGGCAGAAGAATTCAGGATCTCGCAACAGAATAGATAATCAGCTCTAACCGAGGATGGCGACATTACCCTAGAAGCAGTGAACAATAATTTCAGAGATATCATTACTGAGTGTGCGATAGGAGTAGGCGGTAGGATAGTTATAGAGGATACCGGTCAGTCTAAAAAGACGAAAGATTTGATTAAGAAGCACCAGAGTATGAAAGCTTCCAATCGAACAGACCAGATCAAATTGGCCGAGATATCAAAGCTAATCAATAAGCGCAAGGTGGCTGATATAAGGAAGTATAACATGGAGAAAATTGAACATGCTCTAAAGAACGGGGGAAGCCTTAAAGCGGTAAAGAAGAAATTGGGCATATGCAAAAACCAGATGTATGCGATAAGGGACAAGGCGGGCACGTCATCACGAATATGGACAAGATAGTCAAAGTAGCCGAGGAGTTCTATACAGATCTCTACAGCAGCCAAAGTAGTCAGGATCGTAACGAGAATGGCGGCAGGGAAAAACAGTCAGACGTTTCACCAGTGACGAAGGACGAGGTCAAGAAAGCATTAGAAACTATGAAAAAGGGGAAATAAGCTGGAGAGGATCAGATAACTACAGATTTGCTAAAGGACGGGGGGGATATCGTGCTAGAGAAACTGGCCACCCTGTATACGCAGTGCCTGGTGTCATCGACGGTACCGGAACCATGGAAGAATGCAAACATTATCCGCATTCATAAGAAAGGAGACTCTAAGGGCCTTGAAAATTACAGACCAATCAGCGTACTGTCTGTTACGTATGAGGTATCATTTAGTAAGGTAATCGCTAATAGAATCAGGACAACCTTAGACTGCAATCAAGCAAAGGATCAAGCAGGGTTTCGGAAACGGTACTCTACTATCGATCATACCCATACCATCAACCAGGTGATAGAAGAATGCTCGGAATATAACCAGCCCTTATACATAGCATTCATTGATTACGAAAAAGCATTTGACTCAGTTGAAACCTCGGCGGTGATGCAGGCATTGCGAAATCCGGGGGTAGACGAGCCCTACGTGAAAGAGCTGGAATATATATAGTGGATGCACAGCAACCATAGTTCTGCATAAAGAAAGTAACAAAATTCCGATAAAGAAAGGTGTTAGGCAAGGAGCACAATCTCCCCAGTACTATTCACAGCTTGCTTAGAGGAAGTATTCAGACTTGGAATGGGAGCAGTTAGGGATAAGTGTAGATGGAGAATACCTCAGTAATCTGCGATTTGCTGATGACATTGCCTTGCTAAGCAACTCGGAGGATGAACTGCAAATAATGATTGATGACCTAAACAGGAAAAGTAGGAAGGTAGGCTTGAAAATCAATATGCAGAAGACTAAGGTAATGTTCAACAGCCTTGGGAAGGAACAGCAGCTTACATTAGGTAGCGAAGTAATGGAAGTAGTAAGCGAATATGTCTACTTAGGACAGGTAGTAACTGCAGATCCGCACCATGAAAATGAAATAACAAGAAGAGTAAGATTGGGATGGAGCGCATTTAGCAAGCACTCGCAGATTATGACTAGCAGCTTACCGGTATCGCTCAAAAGGAAAGTATATAACAGTTGCATCTTCCCTGTACTCACCTATGGCGCTGAAACGTGGAGGCTAACCAAGATAGTTCTACTTAAGTTGAGGACAACCCAGAGGGCTATGGAACGAAAAATGGTAGGGGTAACATTAAGGGATAGGAAGCGTGCAGAGTGGGTCAGAGAAATAACTCAAGTTACCGACATTCTAGTGGAAATTAAGAAGAAGAAATGGACATGGGCACGACATGTAGTGCGAAGAGAGGATAACCGATGGTCACTTAGGGTAACAAATTGGATTCCAAGGGAGGGAAAGCGTAGCAGGGGGGGGGGGGGCAGAAAGTTAGGTGGGCGGATGAGATTAAGAAGTTCTATTTTAATGTGCAAGCACCAGTTACGAGATCCAAATCCATTGGTTTTACAGGAAAAGCTGGGTTGACACCTGCAAAATTTGGTGGTCCAGTTGCGAAAATTGACTTTGCTCGAATCGAGAAAAGATGCAAATAAGTTTTGAATACACTTGCACCTTTTCACTTCAATAACTACTGCATTGCACCACTATGCCATCAGTACTTATAGTGCAAAAGCACTGCTTACCTGTTTAAACACACGCTTTTACATGCCCTCTCGGTTTAACGACATTGAAAACGAGTACCTTTTTTGCGAGAAGCTTTTTTTTTCGTAATGAGAAATGACCCTGTAATTCTGTGCAGTGAAAAGATGTTTTAAAGTTGCATGTACAGTCACGGAGACCGCACCACAAAGGGCTGCCTTTGGAGGATTCAGCTCTTTGGAGACCTAATACTTGTGACATTCAATACTCATACATGATGTAGCTTTCATTATCATTATTTTGCAAAGTATTAAAGTCAGGAGCATGTGGCTGGTATTGTCAATATGTTGAGTGATACACAAACATATTCTACTGCTACCTGCAGTGGGAACAGCTGTGCCCAGGCAGCAAAATAACACAACAAGAAAGCCTTCTCCTGCTGATGGGCCACATTCTGCGGCACCATACCAGCCGGGAGGCAACGGAAAGCTTGCTTCAAGATGTGGACCAGCACCTTCCTCCTAGCACAACTTTTGCCAAAACAAAGTACTTGTTTTTCAAGCAGTTTGTTACTGAAAAACCACAGAAAGTCTTCTATTGTAAGACAGAGAAATGTTTTTTGGTGGAAGTGCACGAAAATGACAAAGAAATTCAGTGCCTCGCGTGCAAAGTAATGCATAGCATTCATGATTTGATTGAGGAGGGTTCCTACTTCTTTTATCTTGGCATAGAGTCGCAACTGCGGAACCTGCTACTGGATCAAACTCTCCATCCTAAACTCAAAAGGAGAAACCGAATCATTGATGTCTGTGACATCACTCAAAGCAAAGCATACCATGAGCTTGGTCTTGGGGAAGATGACGTCTCTCTGTCATTTAACACAGATGGAGCACCACTTTTCAAATCATCGAAATATTCAATGATTTGAATATTCCTATACAACTACAAATTAATGAGCTGTCTTTTAAAGAACGGCTCAAGCATATTCTTGTGGCTGGTTTGTGGTTTGGCGAGAGCCAGCCAGATATAGAGTGCTTTCTGAAACCATTTGTTGAGGAATTAAATGTCTTGTAAAACATTGGGTTTTCTTGGCAAAATCAGGAAGGTGTCACGAAGTGCACCCGTGTTTTCCCTGGGCCATGTGTAGTTGACACAGTTGCGAGGGCCATGTTGTTGAACATGAACCAGTTCAATGGGAAACATGGGTGTGCTTGGTGCACACAGAAAGGAGAAGTTGTTCGCAAAGGAGAAGGGCATGTTCGAGTGTACCCGGTGATGTCACTGACAAACAAATTGAGTACTGACAGTGCAATGAGAAAGCATGCACATGAGGCAGACAGCAAGAGCTTTCACGTAAATGCAATCAAGGGGAGCAGCATCCTATTGAAGCTGTCTTCCTTTAAATTTCCCTTTAGTTTTGTGGTTAACTACATGCATGCAGTGTGCTCTGGCTTTGTAAGGGCCACTGCATGCATGTGGCTTGACCACAAAGCAACTTTTCCGTACAGCTTGGGGCGCTACATACAAGAGCTCGATAGGCGCTTGAAAAAGTTGCAGCTTGTCTGTGAAATGTCACGCTTGCCCAAGTCACTCACTGTTAGAAAATACTGGAAGTATTCCAAGTGGCGCAACTGGCTTCTATATTTCTCACCAGTTGTTCTTCGCGGAATTCTTTTGGGTGTTCACTAGAAGAATTGGGTCAAGATCGTGCGCCTCATGCACTTTCTCCTTGGTGACTCGGTACCATCGGATCAGTTGAAGTCAGTGCGGAAGGAAATGACCCAGTCCTTAAAAGAATATCAAGAACTTAACGGAAAAGAACATCTGTCATTCAATGCTCATTCTCTCCTTCATCTTGTAGATTGCGTTCAGGAGTAGGGTCCGTTGTGGAATTTTTCAGCGTACCCTTATGAAGACATGAACGGGCGCCTTTTGATGTTTGTGAATGGAACGAGACATGCACATTTGCAAATAGTTGAAAAATTCCTTATTTCTTCTGCAATGCCTAAGCTTTGTGCCCAGTACAATCTTTCCCCACCTGTGCAATATATTTTGTCAACTATGTTGAAAGGCTAGAAGCTAAGGATGCACTGTAGCACATTAGACAGATACACATTTTTTGGCAAAGGTGTACAGTCTGATGAAGGCTGTCATTTCTCTAAACTAGCTATAAAGGCATACACACTGTGTGCTGAGAAACTGGGCAAGTCTCGTCGGGCCAATTCATACGTTCAGGTGGGCACACGTTCTCCAACATTCGGTCGAATCACCTCAATTGTGCGTACAGTATGCCAGCTGCATACTGAGCCTGGCAAGTGTATACCACGGGTGTTTTTAATGCTCAACGGGCTGAGTGTGAAACAAACGGTGTTTGTCAGAAAAACGAATTGTCCTCTAAATGGTATATTTCGTGTTGAGGCAACCAGTCGTATACTGAAGGTTGATGCAGGTAAGGTCTACAAGTGTGTTACTCTGAAGCTTGACAACAAGCTTTTTCTTTCTCCGCTTCAGAGTACCTATGCCATTGAAGCAGTCTGATAGAACTATATGCACTGGTAAATTCATGCTGCTAAAACAGTAAGAGGTTGCAACTTAAAAGAAAAGTAAATGGGAATAGCATGGAGACAAAGAGACCTGGTCATGGGTGGTCTAGAGGACCAGCTGCCACATGACTCAAATGGCACGACTTAAACCCTGTTCAGTAGCTGGTCTCTCTGCAAGTCACTTGGTAGCTGGGTCGTTCAGACCACCTGCGGTCTGATCCACTAATTTGCACACAACTTAGCAAGGGGCCATTGTTTGGTTTTGTTTGATTTAGTATTCCCTGTCATCATCATCATCATCAGCCTGATTACACCCACTGCAGGGCAAAGGCCTCTCCCACATTTCTCCACTTAACCCGGTTCTGTGCTAGCTGCATCCACTTGACCCCTGCGAACTTCTTAATCTCATCCGCCCACCTAACTTTCTGCCGCCCCCTGCTACGCTTTCCTTCCCTTGGAATCCAGTTTGTTACCCTCAGCGACCATCGGTTATCCTCTCTTCGCAGTACATGTCCTGCCCATGCCAATTTCTTCTTCTTAATTTCTACTAGAATGTCGGTAACTTGAGTTATTTCTCTGACCCATTCTGCACGCTTTCTATCTCTTAATGTTACGCCTACCATTTTTCGTTCTATAGCCCTCTGGGCTGTCCTCAACTTAAGTAGAACTCTCTTGGTAGCCTCCACGTTTCAGCGCCATAAGTGAGTACAGGTAAGATGCAACTGTTGTATACTTTCCTCTTGAGCGATACCGGTAAGCTGCTAGTCCTAATCTGCGAGTGCCTGCCAAATGCACTCCACCCCAATATTATTCTTGCTATTTCCTTTTCATGGTCCGGATCTGCGGTTACTACCTGTCCTAAGTAGACATATTCGCCTACTACTTCCAGTATTTCGCTACCTAATGTAAACTGCTGTTCCTTCCCGAGGCTGTTGAACATTACCTTAGTCTTCTGCATATTGATTTTCAAGCCTACCTTTCTACTTTTCCTGTCTAGGTCATCAATCGTTATTTGCAGTTCATCCCCCGAGTTGCTTAGCAAGGCAATGTCATCAGCAAATCGCAGATTGCTGAGGTATTCTCCATCTACCCTTATCCCTAACTGCTCCCATTCCAAGTCTCTGAATACTTCCTCTAAACAAGCTGTGAATAGTACTGGGGAGATTGTGTCTCCTTGCCTAACACCTTTTTTATGGGAATTTGGTTACTTTCTTTATGCAGAACTATGGTTGCTGTGCAGCCGCTATATATATCTTCCAGCACTTTCACGTACGGCTCGTCTACCCCCTGATTTCGCAATGCCTGCATCACCGCCGAGGTTTCAACTGAGTCAAATGCTTTTTCGTAATCAATGAATGCTATGTATAAGGGCTTGTTATATTCCGAGTATTTTTCTATCAATTGATTGATGGTATGGATATGATCGATAGTAGAGTACCGTTTCCGAAACCCTGCTGGATCCTTTGCTTGACTACAGTCTAAGGTTGTCCTGATTCTATTAGCGATTACCTTAGTAAATACCTTATACGTAACAGACAGTAAGCTGATTGGTCTGTAATATTTCAGGGCCTTAGAGTCCCCTTTCTTGTGAATGAGGATAATGTTTGCATTCTTCCATGGTTCCGGTACCGTCGATGACTCCAGGCACTGCGTATACAGGTAGCCAGTATTTCTAGCACGATATCCCCCCCCCCCCCCCCCAGTCCTTCAGCAAATCTGTAGTTATCTGATCCTCTCCAGCTGATTTCCCCTTTTCATAGTTTCTAGTGCTTTCTTGACCTCGTCCTTCGTCACTGGTGGAACGTCTGACTGTTTTTCCCTACCGTCAATCTCATTACGGTCCTGACTACTTTGGCTACTGTAGAGATCTGTATAGAACTGGTCGGCTACTTCGACTATCTTTTCCATATTAGTGATGACGTTGCCCGCGTCGTCCCTTATCGCATACATCTGGTTTTTGCCTATGCCCAATTTCTTCTTTACCGCTTTAAGGCTTCCCCCGTTCTTTACAGCATGCTCAATTTTCTCCACGTTATACTTCCTGATATCGGCCACCTTGCGCTTATTCATTAGCTTTGATATCTCGGCCAATTCGATCTGGTCTGTTGGATTGGAAGCTTTTATACTCTGGCGTTTCTTAATCAAATCTTTCGTCTCCTTAGACAGCTTACCGGTATCCTCACTAACTATCCTACCGCCTACGTCTACCGCGCACTCAGTAATGATATCTCTGAAATTATTGTTCCTTGCCTCTAGGTAATGTCGCCATCCTCAGTTAGAGCTGAATACCAATTCTGTAGCGAGATCCTGAACTCTTCTGCCCTTCCCCTCACCGCTAATTCGTTGATGGGTTTCTTTCTTACTAATCTGTTGCGTTCCTTCTTCAGATTTAAGCTAATTCGGGACCTCACCATCCTGTGGTCGCTGCATCGCACTTTCCCGATTACCTCTACATCTTGCATAATGACGGGGGTTGAACACATTATGATGTCGATTTCATTTTTAGTCTCTCCGTTAGGACTTTTCCATGTCCATTTCCGGTTCTTCCGTTTCCTGAAGAAGGTATTCATGATTCGTAAGTTATTGCGCTCTGCAAACTCAACTAGTAACTCCCCCCTGCTATTCCTAGAATCAATGCCATAGTCACCTACTGCCTTGTCTCCTGCCTGTTTTTTCCTACCTTGGCATTGAAGTCACCCATTAGTAGAGTATACTGCGTCTTTACTTTTCGCATTGCCGATTCTACATCTTCATAGAAGCTTTCAACTGCCTGGTCATCATAACTACATGCAGGGGCATAGGCCTGTACAACCTTCAGTTTATACCGCTAATTAAGCCTAATTACGATGCTTGCAATCCTATCATTAATACTATAGAATGCATCTATATTGCCCGCTATATACTTATTGACAGGGAATCCTACTCCTAGTTGTCGCCTCTCTGGTAAGCCTCGATAACACAGTACATGCCCATCCTTCAGTACAGTATATGCCTCATACGGCCTCCTAACCTCACTAAGCCCTATGAGATCCCATTTCATGCCCTCTAGTTCCTCTAACAGCACTGCTAAACTAGCTTCACTAGTTAGGGTTCTAGCATTAAACGTAGCCAGGGTAAGTTTCCAATATTCCCTGTATTGACATTCAAATGCTGTATCATACGTGTAGGTTGACTTATGTGCTATCTTTATAAAACGGTTATGTTTGTCCCGCAAGCTTACTTGTGTATAGTATAGGCCCATGTGCCGCCTTCTGTGTGTCTAGAATATTATGCGATAATATTCCGAAAGTGAGAGGCCGTGTCACAGAAAAGGCGTTATCCATTAATTTGCCCATGTTGCATTTATACACACATATAATTGTTGTTCTTAAACCCCATATGTTCATGGGACCTGTGTATGTGACCATCGGTCGGGCGCGCAAGAACGCGCACGTGCACGTTGCCTCGGAAAAGTATAGCTTTCCCTGTGTTAGCTATAACATTCTCCATGCTCGAGCAGAAGAGTACGTGCGGCCTGTGTCGTACGTTCCCACTCAGTCACCCCTACTACGTCCAAAGTATAGAGCTTCCTTTGTATATCCGTATATTCTTTCTTCCCTGGCAATGTTACCCCCAGAAGAACCGAAGTTAGGGGCGTACGTGACTGTTGTTTTTGTTGTGCGTTATGTTTTTCAAACCTAAGATGGCGGCCATGCAGTGCTGAAGTGTAGTGTGTCTACGTGCGCCTTCCTGTCTGAGTGAACCAGTTTGTGCGCTCTATGTGTGTGTTTTGTTTCGGGCCCCGACCCTACGTACAAGGCATCGTCGACAAGGGTTTAAAAAGGAGCCGCCGAGGCCCCAAAGTCAGTCTTCTGCCCAGTTCGCTCCCGAAGAAGGAAACCCGAGCTGCCGCGTGCTCCCGGGGGGTACCGAGCGCCGCCGCCGGCACCGCATTCTCAGGCCGCTAGCTGCACCGGAAGGACCGTCGCCTTCGTGTGCCGCCCGTCTGCGTCGTCTCAATGATGAACTGCCGCCGCGCCCCCCGGTCAGTTGTATGTTCGAAACTGCTCTGAACTTTCTTTCCCTTACTGTTGCTTGAATTGTTACTTCCATCCCGGAAAAGCGAGACTCTGTATACGTAATTCGAAGTATTTAATTAGATTGTTTCTTCACTCATGTCGTTTCCTTTTAGAATGTAATTGCTGCTCTCTAAATGTTTTGGTATTCATCGTTCTGACCCTATAAACCTATGCTTATTGTTGTTTCAAGTTAACGCGTCTTCGTCTCATTCTCCACGTTTGCTTACCGGCTACGCCGGGCATCGAACGACTACCCCCCTCTTGTCATGTCTCGGTGATGACCTCCGGTGATTACCGAGCGCGTGACAGACTTCCTCTAAACTCTCTTTAGACGAGAGAGCAGCCGGGACTGCATTCGGCTGCTCTAAACGGAGGAAAAGGCCTATCCCTCCTCCTCTGCCATTGGAAGCCAGTGATTCTACTCCTGCTCTCCTACTGGAGAGCGCCCGCTTGTCTGAGAGCATTTTCGAGGTGCTCTCGAGTGCACCTGCTCTCCCACTTAAATTCGCCATTAGGCTAAAGCTACCAAACCCCTAAATATACACGAGGTTCTTTCAAGAAAACACTGGAGGTTTGATTGAACATGCCTTTTGCGCATTTATCACTCTTGTGCGGTCTTGTTTGTATTACGGCTGTGTAGTGCACGGGTCTGCACTTGCATGACACCTAACACGCTTAGACCCTGTGCATCACCTGGGTTTGTGTCTTACATCTGGTGCATATAGAACCTCTTCCGTAAACAGTCTGTACGTTGAAACAAATGAACCATTTCTCGAATACAGAGAAATCATGCTTACGTTTCATATCTTCTGAGAATACATTCATTGCCGGCACATATATGCTACCCTATTGCTACGACGTGCGCCTTCATAGTATTGTTCAACAACAGACCCCAGTTAATCAAACTATTAATTACTGTGGTTTGAGGATAAATTCTAAGAACTAGGAATACTAAATGCTATCCCTGATATTGCATCAAAGCACGATCAACTGCCATGATGGCTGTCGATCGTGCCATCATGGCCATCATCTGTTTATAAAACAGAGTTAATGTGAAATAAAAAAGGGGGGGGGGGCATTGTTTGTGATTTCACATTAACTCTGTTTTTAAACAAAAAACACCACAAGAACACATTTTGCCATAATTCCTGGCTGTTAAAGCTTCGAATTGCTCACAGTTCCATTCAGATGGCTCCGAGACAATAGAGCACGTTGGAAGTGCAGTAGTACAAGGACAACTGAAAAAAAAAAAAAAAGAAAAATCGGTAAGTGTAACTCAATGTACCTGCGTTTTTACCGCTGAGTGTTACGCACTTGCTATGGCACTAAGCAGAATAGTTAACGGGAAAAACACAAAAAGTATTGCTTATACAGACTCGAAGTGTCCTGACTGCCCTTCACCATAAAACGTAGTTGCACTACTACTTGGGGACATCATAAACAATATATCAACAGCTTCTGCCCAAGAACATAACATTGTGTTGGGTCCCGAGTCATGTCGGTAGGAGGCAACGAGAGAGCAGACGTTTTGCGCTGCTTAAGCCCATGCGAAACAGATCAAGAACACGAAAGTTCCCTACAGAGACTGCACGGCGCTAGTGCACTGCAAACAAAAGAAAAAATGCATTCAGGGAAGTCCATTTTCGTTAAATGGAAATCATGTCACCAGCAAGAATGTCCTCGCATTACCCGCACACGCTTGACGCATAATTTTTTGTTTACAAAAGATAACAAACCCTTGTGTGAACAATATGAAACCAGGTTTTATATATTTGTGTGAAACCAGGTGTTATTTTCGCGCGCAAGGCATTAAACGCAAAGAAAAAAGTATTTTGCTCGTTTTTACAATGAACACATTCCGTTCCATCGAGCATTGATTTTCCAGCTCCACATGTTTAATACCCGATATAATGTCGCGCACATCATTACAATGAATGTATTATTAAACCTAAATTTGGATGCACATATTTCTTTAAGGATAGCATTAATTATGAGACTACCACAAAAGCTAAGTTGTAGATAAAATGCAGCACAAACTCGAAATGTGAACAAGTAGACACTTGGCATAAAAAACATGATATAAAATGCAGTTCTCCAAATTCATTGTGTACTGTCTCTGGAAAAAATTACTCCACTCAATGTTCTTATTACGGTGTTTAGTCTGTGCCAGGTCTAAAAATTCGTGTTCGAATATCTACAGTACGCGATGCACCTTCTGTGGATATTCAATGTAATACATTCAAAATGCCGCAAACAGGCAGTATACTGGCGCACTTGCTACGACAAATGCGTGACTTGGAAGTACAGCCTACGTTTCAGCCCCTTTGTGGAAAGTTAGCAATTGTGTGCACTGACCACTGGTTGGTGCCATCGAACCTCGTTGAGCTTGTTGGCATTGGCGTCCCACCGTGTGATTGCCGAGCAGGTTTTGAATGGGAGGTGCTTGGTCTTCTTCGCTTGTGTTGCGCACTCGTGTTGCTGGCAATCAAGCTCCGCGCGATATCCGATTGAAATGCCATCACACCCTTCATTTATTTCCTAGGTAGTGCCTCTTCATTTGCATCGCGGACGTAGTGAATCCAGCTTTGCAGACTGCGAAGAAAATGAAGTGAGAGATCACCCTTACTGGCCACTTCTTTGTTCCTATTTACAGTGGATACAACGACATAAATAAATCCAACTTGTCGACGCCACCAACAAATATGTTTACCTGCGGGTAGACCATGTCAACAAGTTCTATGACTAGTTCATTCGACCGTTTCACCGTTGTGAGGCCCGTTTACACTAGGCCGACGCGACGCCGATGCCGATGCGACGCCGACGTCGGTGGTCGGCGGGTCGGTCGGTCGATCCTGTCGTTGATGCACCGGTCAGTCCTACTGGGCCGACAACGACGCCAGCACGACAAACGAACGCCTGTCGTCGTAGTGTGACAAGTTCCCAGACCAGCGACGCCGACGAAACGCATCGGCCTACGGTCGCCCGATTATTCCTCGGCATATCGTCGAGCAAGCAAAAATGAAGTGCCGACGAACGACGTACTGTGCATGGCTGCGCTTCCCTGTGTCATCTACATGCTAAAATATAGGCAAGGAAGGATACCGGTTCATATTAGCACACTTCGACACTCACGGGTGTGCTTTTTTCGTTGAACATGAGTCGACGCCGGCCCCGTCGAAGGCGAGTAGGCCTAGCGGGCCCGGAAGAATCGTGTGTGTGATTTCGACGATCGTAGGGAGCAAA
Source organism: Amblyomma maculatum (assembly GCF_055883805.1). Classification (NCBI taxonomy): domain Eukaryota; kingdom Metazoa; phylum Arthropoda; class Arachnida; order Ixodida; family Ixodidae; genus Amblyomma; species Amblyomma maculatum. The sequence goes on from NC_139345.1 coordinate 195,903,628, forward strand.
TTATCATGCTTTAACGAGTGCAAGCGGTCATCGAGGGTAGGTTGGGTTATAGTGACCTAAGACCAAAGTTTGCTTTTATCACGGGACGCCGGTACAGAAAGCGGCAAGCGCCGGCGTAACCCGGTCTGCCGAGCAATGTTGAGGGCGGCTGGTAGTTGTCGGCGGCACTCGTGGGACACAATAACACCGTCTTAATTCATGCAAATGGTTCCCGAACATACTTCCGGTTAGATGGAATCAGAATCGAACATTGATGGCATCGAAGAAAGCAACTACAATTAGCAGGAAGCGCCGCTATCGTGCGATGTCAACAACCAAATCCCAAGCATTTTTCATGCGGTATATCGCCTCATCGGCGGTTCTTGCGGAATTATCGCATTGCATAAATACGTAATGTGCAGCCGTAACGCGAGAATAAAAAATACTCGACTAAAGTAGAGCCCGGCAGGCGGTTCTATTGCATTGAAAACGAGCAGCATGTGTGTATGCACACAGATGTAAACTGCAGCAGCGATGGCATGCACTCGTCGTCATCGGCGCATTCCCGATAAAATTTCTCGCTCACACGGGAAGTGGCAAAGCGTTTTTAGTATTATCGTGAAGTATTCATTTAGCGAATGCGTGCACTATTTGGTGAGCAAGTGGTAAAAAGCGAGAAACAGGTATCGAAATCAGCAGCCCCGGGGTCTGAAGCAGACGAGAGACGCGGCTGTGGGCGGGGCCAGTCGGCGCGGACAGTGAGGCATCGCGTCGTCGTAGTGTGACTAGGAAATCGGCCGACGGCAGCCCGATCACTTCGCTCTCGGCGTCGGCCGACCAACATCCCCGTCGGTCGCCCATCGGCGCGCCGTCGGCGTCGGCGCCGTGTGGCAAGCACGACGACATGGAGGAAGGGAAAAACTGAGAGGCCCCATGTATCGCACGTGCATTGCGAAAAACGTGCCGGAAGTCATGTGCTTGTTTTTAGCCTAGATATGGGGCAAATAGCAACAGCGTCAGCGTTGCTATGGGGCAGCATGGCTCGCGGGCTCGCGGCGCCGGCGTCGGATGGCGCGGAGAAGCGCTTAGACGGAGAAGGGCACACAGAGGAGTGCGAGGGGAAAAGCTGCCCCATTATCAGCGCCGCGGCGCTGACATCGAGGCACCCTATGCCCTATGTGTAGGCGGCGCCACAGCATTTTCCGGTCGAGGGCCGGCGTCGCGAAAAGTGACGTCACGGCCTCTTCTCAGTTTTTTCCTTCCTCCATGCACGACGACCACGCAAAACACACATCTGGCGATGGTCGGCCGACGTAGATGTAAACGGGCCTTGGGACAATTTTCATGCCACCGCACTATGACCACGTCTTCTTCTGTATGACTTCCACGCCCTTCCTTCTTCATTTCCTTCACTGTTCAGCTCTCAGCCAAGAAGCCTCTTGCTCCTGATAGTGTCAGGGGCCAAAATACCCAGCAATTTAAACTCTCGGAACAGTGTCACTGACAAAAAGAAGTTATCCATAACACACCTGATATTCTGGCCGCGGGGAAGATGTTCTACCAAACGGATTACCACAGATCCACCAAGGCCCAAGTATGAGTGGTCTGGGCTCGCCTTTCCCTAAAACTCATGAGCCATGCCATCTGAACTGCAGCGTACAAACATCTGATGCCTTCAGCATTGGGCGTGTTTTTTACGAACTGTTTTGCAGGGACTCTCCGTGTAAAAGTTATCATTGGTTCATCAATGCTGGCTTCTTCGAGTGGTTCCAAATTAAGGCATCGACTTCTCATTGTATCAAGAATTGGGGCGACTTTCCAAAATTTGTTATTGGTATATTTCCTTCGAGCTTTCAGTCAGTCATATGCAACGCTGCTCGCTGCTTGAAGAATCGCATGTAGGTCATTGCTTCAGCAATAGTAGGTATTTGCGTGTCTTCTTGCCAATACATACACACTCGAGGCAATCTGAGGAGTGCCATGCGCATCATGATTGAAAAATGATTTCGTCTCGTGTGGCATTTAGCTCAGCTCCATCTCTGTAGAGCACACATGGTGTTCTAAGCCAGACCATCAGAAACTATTCCGGTAAAGTACTACTCAAGCGGCTCTAAGGCAGCTAATCCTCACCTGGAGATGAAAGAGTATACAGTCTTCTATGGTGAAAGGTTCTCGCTATATTCCATTTCACTTCCGTTTTATTTCTTTTGGGGGAAAGCCCTAATATTCTGTTTCTCATCATCGTCCCTGCTGCTGACGCAATGGTCTGCCGCCACAGGCTCTTCGCGTGAAGTCTAATATGAAAAAAATTTAACAAATAAATATCAGCAATGTTTAGGATTTTTTGTTACTAATTGGAATACTGCTCCCACAATGAATGGCAAGAGAAATATTGGTCGCTGTGAAATAGGCGAACTAAAAGGTTTCACTAAATAAATTTTAGTTAGGCATGCAGACAGAAAACGAAACACCACCATTCTGGCACATTCTTAAACTTCATCATCGGAGAAATCACAATGCGCAACATTCCCGTCCGCTCTTTGCCAAAAGCGCTTGAGGCGACGTAGTTGACGCTTTTTGTTGGCCAGAGAATGTTCTTGAAGACCTAAAATACACAAAAAGAGCGTTTAGAAGAGAAAGAGAAGAAGCTGAAAGCGAAGTCGAGAAAAAAGATTCTGCGATTAATCAGCCCTGAGGCGCCAAGTGTACAATCGTACAGGCACAACTTTTGCAATGCGATTCGCTCACTCTCTAGCACAAACCGCGAAAACTTCCTGTTCGAATAAGATGTGAATATTATACAATAAGATGATATAAATGTTATCTTTATAGGGATTATTTCTATGCGATAACAAAAATTTCGATGCACTCACTAACAGATCTATAAAACGTGCCGGCGTCCATATTGAAGAAGTTTACAGTCCTACTTTGTCGTAATAAAACAAGGTGGCGCTAGTTGTCCACTCAGGAAGCGTGTACAAATGCGCACGTCGCGCCTCAAGTCGGCTGAAGTAGCACGCGGTGTATGGCACACCTTTGTGTTGATGATGACCGATGATGATGATGTACGCGTCACCGCTGAAGGGGATATTTAGTTTTACATACATGTGGTTGCTCCCCTTAGATAATAATGATGTTTAGTGGATCAGCGCACCGGTTTGCCAAACACTACAGTAATCCTAGATGGGGTCCTCTACACAGTTTGAAAACCAATCTCATTAAAAGGCGAAAAGATACCTACAAACATAATTCAGCACAAGCAAAGTGTTTAGCCTTGCAAAAACCAAAGCAAGAACAGCTACTTTTCAATACTCTTATACCTATGCTGCCACCCCTTTAGAACCGTAGCTCTGAAGTCAATATGGAGCAAGTACCACAAAGAGCCACATGTTAGGGATTGCCCCATCCTAGTCCAATGCTAGACTTCGGGGCTGTCACCCGTTAATAATTAGGGGGGTATTATTAACGATGCGCCCTTAACGGAGCGCACACTCCCATACACCCTTAGAGTAAGTGGGGGTAGCTGTTCCGGTCGCGAAGGAGATGCCCTCGACCTGCGTGGCAAGCTCAGCCGGAATTCAACTACCTTGTAGTGACAGAAGGGGGTGGTCGTTTGGTGCCCAGCGGTCGCCGGTTCAAACCAGAGAAAGGATCGGAGTCAGAAGTAACAAACAAAACACAATTTATGTAGAGCAAGAGACGATACACAAGATCACTTGAAATACAACAGACGAGAGGTTCACAGAATACAAACGCTAAGCATGCAATTACACAGGTATCCAATAACGTAGAGGCTTTACAACAGATGAAACACGAGAGAGTACATAAACAAACACCAAATTGTTCACCGGGCACTGTTGCAGTCCGACGCCTCAAGAGTCACGATGTGGCCGCCATACGAGACGAGCGCCGCTCCCTTGAAAGTCCGTGGGCTTGCCAGCAGCGGGTGATCCCCGGGAGTCCAGCCGAAACACAGGCGAGCACGTCGCAAAACACTTGACGAACTGACTGACTGACTGACTCATCAAACGGCGCGGTCTCTTTAAATAGGGCGCGCCGCGTCTGTTTGTTAGCACGCGTCAAAGCTAGCGCGCGCACACACATAGTTTCGCTGGTTATAGCTCCCTCTTCTCCTCCCGTTGAGCCGCGCGTCGTCATTGGCCAGGTCCCATAGAAAGTTCTCGAAGGGCCTGGCACATTCCAGGACGATGAAGCACCGTCCTCCCCGGGCAATGGGAAAGAGGGTCACGGCAACGCGTACAAAGCTACGCGCTCTCCCGCGCGAGGAAGGGGCTTTTTCTCTCCATGCCTTCCACGCGACGCCGTGCGGGCCTCGCGCCGTACCGGCTTGATGAAAATGGGCGCCGATTTCGTGACACTGCCCCTCCCTTAAAGAATATTGTCCCACAATATTCACAACAACCACGAACATCGCGCGCACATGCAGGCGCTCACAATTGTATGGGGCAAATGTTCACATCACACATATTGCACAAATTTCACAAACTGTAATTACACATTACAAAATTCATACATCAATGCCATGAAATTCACAAACATGACAACACACTGCCGTCGAATACACCTAGGAATCAACGCAGAAACCCATAGTTATTCAAATGTGATGCGCACAAACCCACGGCATGCTTTCGCCTATACTTCCAAAAACGGCTTGTGGCTCTTCCTTCGAACAGGTGATCTCCTCTCAAACTACCTAGCACGCCAGTTCTCTTTCTTACGAAGCACTGGTACTTCTTTCTGACGCGTGTCCTGCTGTTCTTCCTCATTCGCGCTTTGAGCTTCCTTATATTGTCTGTTTGCCGATCAGAAGTAGTTTGGCCCTTGTATCTGAGGCTCCCAACAGGACGTTCGCGGAGAGAAATGTTGCCAGCAGGCCTAATATTATTCCGTGCCGGCCGCCCAGTTTCTTCTCTGTTTGAGCTGTTCTCCTTGCGCTTCAAGTCCTTCAGTAACTTCTTCCTTTTCTTTCTTCTTGACTTTTCCCGCTCCATTTCACCTGACTTGGCAGGTTTGAAGTTGTTTCTTTTCATTTTCACTTTTATTCGCACCTTTGGCCGAGAAACGTTTGATCCGGTTTTACCCGCATAATCAGAACATTGCTGTCTGAAAGGAGCGTCTTTTTGAGAACTTTGTTCTCCCTTAATCCTTTTCATTTTCTTTCTTTTCTTCACGACCTCCAGTCGTGCTTTCTCAAAGCAGGACTCATTTTCAACTGGGAGTTCTTTCTCTTCACATTTTTTTACTTCTTGCTCCTCAAAATGTTCTTTGAATTCTTTCATCGCAGTGCAGTCTTCGCTTTCTTCCATTTCTGAATCCTCAAGGTTAGGATCTGCACTGTCACCTTCATCCAAGCTTTCGTGCTCACTGCTATTTGAAAGCTCCTCATCCCGGTCACTCATGTACTCAGCCATGGTGTCATTTAATAAGGAGCCACAGTCCTGCCCTTCTTCATCTTCAGGCGTTGAAAACACGAAAGAAGTTTCTGGCTCGATAACTACCGTTGCAGCTTCTGTGCAACCTGTCGTCTCGGAGGGCACAATCTGATTTTCCCGAGAAATTTTAGTTCCAGTAAAGTCTTTTCCTTCTGAACTTTCCGTTTCGGGAACGGACTGTTCCTCAACCTTATTCTGGCTGTTGGAGCTAGTTTCTACAGCACCGGTGGCTGTCAAAGAATCGGTTGTTTCACTGTATTTCCTAATATAAGGAAAGGTAACCTCCGGAGGCTCGGTAATACCTTTCAAACGCCGAACCTCAGCCAGCTTTTTGAGAAGGATATCTCTCTCTTTTAAGAATTCTTTTTCTTTTTCTGCCTGCCTCCTGAGCCATTCTTTCTCTCTTTCTTCTCGTTTCCTGAGCCATTCTTTCTCTCTTTCTTCCCTTTGCCTCTCTCTTTCTTTCTCAGCCTCTTCTCTTTCCTTCTTAGCCTGTTCTAGAACCTCCCTTTCTTTTCGGTCCACCCATTCTCGCAGTTCAGCTCCTTTAAGACCTTTCTCTAGGCCCGACGCAATAATCTCCTTGAGATTCATCTTCAATATGAACTGCCTAATGCTAATACATAGCACTCTCAATGGACCTTACACACCCGCTTCAGCGCGGTACCTCTTGCTATCACTCTGCTGTTACACTGTTTACGACCTCTTCGTAAACTCTTCCAACTCGTTCTCCGTCCTCTGAGCTTGAGTGCACCAAACGTCCTGTCGCGGACGCCAGAATAATTGTCACCCGTTAATAATTAGGGGGGTATTATTAACGATGCGCCCTTAACGGAGCGCACACTCCCATACACCCTTAGAGTGAGTGGGGGTAGCTGTTCCGGTCGCGAAGGAGATGCCCTCGACCTGCGTGGCAAGCTCAGCCGGAATTCAGCTACCTTGTAGTGACAGAAGGGGGTGGTCGTTTGGTGCCCAGCGGTCGCCGGTTCAAACCAGAGAAAGGATCGGAGTCAGAAGTAACAAACAAAACACAATTTATGTAGAGCAAGAGACGATACACAAGATCACTTGAAATACAACAGACGAGAGGTTCACAGAATACAAACGCTAAGCATGCAATTACACAGGTATCCAATAACGTAGAGGCTTTACAACAGATGAAACACGAGAGAGTACATAAACAAACACCAAATTGTTCACCGGGCACTGTTGCATTCCGACGCCTCAAGAGTCACGATGTGGCCGCCATACGAGACGAGCGCCGCTCCCTTGAAAGTCCGTGGGCTTGCCAGCAGCGGGTGATCCCCGGGAGTCCAGTCGAAACACAGGCGAGCACGTCGCAAAACACTTGACGAACTGACTGACTGACTGACTGACTGACTGACTCATCAAACGGCGCGGTCTCTTTAAATAGGGCGCGCCGCGTCTGTTTGTTAGCACGCGTCAAAGCTAGCGCGCGCACACACATAGTTTCGCTGGTTATAGCTCCCTCTTCTCCTCCCGTTGAGCCGCGCGTCGTCATTGGCCAGGTCCCATAGAAAGTTCTCGAAGGGCCTGGCACATTCCAGGACGATGAACCACCGTCCTCCCCGGGCAATGGGAAAGAGGGTCACGGCAACGCGTACAAAGCTACGCGCTCTCCCGCGCGAGGAAGGGGCTTTTTCTCTCCATGCCTTCCACGCGACGCCGTGCGGGCCTCGCGCCGTACCGGCTTGATGAAAATGGGCGCCGATTTCGTGACAGGGGCCAAGGCTAATATGTAATCAAGACAAGCCATCACAGAGTCTGCAGCTCTCTACCCAATCTCAGTGGGGGGCCGCGCTGCTCAGCTCCGACCCGGAGGTTCAACTCCGAGTCACGGAGCGAGCCGAAGAGGTCGCCGAACGACATCGTCGGTCGGCCACCTGGCGTCCGGCCTAGAAGAGGAGCCCACCGCGGGGACGGGAACGCCAACCCACCCCGCGCCTACGACCTCTTCTTTAATAAAGTTTACCTCCTCCTCCTCCTACTTTTGAGTCGAAGACTGAGCATGAAAGTTTTCATTTAGAACATGCAATAGCACTGCCAGTAGTAAAATTAAATATGTCTGCATGTGTCACTACAATGTGTAGTTAGTGTATGTGAGTGCTGCCCTTGAGAAGTCAATGCTTACCCAAAGGGGGATACCGCTTTGAGCAAGCTAACTAGATTGCTCCCAAGTGCATAGATGGCAGATATTAGCCATTTAAAAGTGAGTAAATGCATTTTAATCCAGTATTAGATAATAAGGCTTCTGTGTGCTGGAGCCAGGTTTGCATGTGTTGGTATATTGTAATCAACATTAGCCTATATCCCCTGTAAGACAAAGGGCAGCTTTCTAATTGACCCTGTCCTGCTAAGGTTTTTTTAATCCTAACCAGCTGACTATTTGCCCTCTGTATGTTTGCCCTTCCATAAAATCCACGGTTACTCTAAACACCCTAAATATCCTTTCATATTACATACCCTGCCTACACTAAGTTCTTCGTGACTGAAACTAAAATATTATAATTAGAAAGCAATGTGCAAAGTAGCATAGCCTAGGCTGCCTAAAAGGTCCTGAACTGTCTACACATGAAATCAAGCTGATAACTTATAGAGCATTCATGAGACTAGCCTCGTAATATGCAGCTATGGTATGCGATCCGTACATGGAAGCTAATATTACAAAACTTGAAATTGTTTCAAGAAGCTAATCTAGATTTACTTTATTGACATGCATGTGAGCCAGTAAGCCAGATCTAAACTGAAATCGCTAACTCAACAGATGAGATTATGCTTAGTATGCGCTTTTGACCTTGCATTGCCTGATATTGTTTATTGCTACCTGTATATATTGTAACGAGTACAAGGCAGCGATCACTGATCGGAACAGTTCCACGCACTACACTCAGTTTAGTTCTCTTTTTCTTCTGTTCCTCTTTGTCGTCTTTGCAGAGAGGCACGCGGCATTACCCCCCCTCTTCGAAAGCGGCGACTCGACGCTGGGAGTGTCCTCAAATTATGCACACAAGAGAAGCAGGGAACACAAAGCTGCACACGCGCAAAAGATCACTGCTTCTCATAATACGGTTTCATCCCCACTACATGAACAGTTTCAGCACTTGAGCGCCGCCGTGTTGAAGGTCGTTGGCCCCGAGCAACAACTTCGTAAGTCACGCTACTAAGACGCCGAATGACCTCGTATGGCCCAAAGTAACGGCGAAGTAGTTTCTCGGAGAGTCCTCGACGGCGACTCGTGTCCACACCCATACAAGATCGCCAGTTTGGTAGTGAACGCCTCGGTGTCGGAGGTTGTACTGAGTGGCATCGCGATGTAGTTGATGTTGAATACGGCATCGTGCGAGCTGGCGCGCTTCTTCGGCCCGCTGTAAAAATATGTCGACGTCCGCATAGGCGTTGGTGACATCGTCGCCATGACTTATGGGTAGCATAGCGTCCAACATTGTGGTGACGGGACGACTGCAGACTAGCTGGAATGGTGCAAGACGCATCGTCTTCTGCTCAGACGCATTCTACGCAAAAGTTGCATACGGAAGGGCTTCAGCCCACGTGCGATGCTCAACGTCGACGTACATGGAAATCATGTCTGCAAGCGTTCTATTGAGGCGTTCAGTCAGTCAGTCCGTTTTTTTGCGGATGGTAAGCAGTAGTCCTGCGATGACTTGTGCGGGTAAGACTGAAGAGAGCCTGCATTAGTTCGGCCGTAAAGGCTGTACCGCGGTCAGTGATAATAACAGATGGGGCACCGTGGCGCAGTACGATGGCCTTGAGAAAAAACTGGGCTACTTCAGCCGCAGTTGCACGGGAAAGTGGCTGTGTCTCGGCATATCGCGTTAAGTAGTCCGTCGCCACTACTATCCTTCTGTTCCCTGATGCAGACGTTGGGAAAGGGCCCAGAGCATCCATGCCCACTTGCTGGAAAGGCGCGGTTGGTGGAGGGATCGGCCGAAGAAGCCCTGCAGGATTCAGCGGAGGTGTCTTTCGCCGCTGGCAATCTCGGCATGTTCTCACGTAGTGCTGGACTGAAGGCAGCAACGTAGGCCAATAGCACTTTTGCCGAATGCGTGCTAATGTTCGCGTGGCTCCTAAATGACCAGCCGAAGGCTCATCGTGGCATGCGTGCAAGATTTCTGGCCGGAAGTCGGATGGCACAACGAGAAGAAAGATTTCCTTGTTGTGCTGAAAGTTTCTCTTATATAGGACGCGATTGCGAATGCTGTAGGAGCATAAACCCCGTGTGAAAGCACGTGGGACAGCTACATGAAGGCCTTCGAGATGCTCAATAAGCGGGCGTAAACCGAGGTCAGCCCGCTGACGCTGGGCCATGTCGGTGGTCGTGACGACAGCAAGAAACAGGAAGTCATCGTCTTCTCGGTCGGGAGGGGCAGCATCAACTGGTGCACGAGACAAGCAATCGGCGTCGCTGTGCTTACAGCCGCTCTTGTATACAACCGTAATGTATTCTTGGAGACGGATGCTCCACCTTGCAAGCCGTCCAGAGTGGTCTTTGAGGTTGGCTAGCCAATATAACGAATGGTGGTCACTCACAGCCCTAAAAGGGCGGCCGTAAAGATAGGGTCGGAACTTAGTTATCGCCCAAACTACCGCGAGACATTCCTTTTCCGTGGTTAGATAGTTTGCCTGTGCTTTTGAAAGAGAGCGACTCGCGTAAGCGATACCTTTCTCAGTGTCATTTTGCCACTGAATCACAACGGCACCGAGTCCAAAATTACTGGCATCGGTATGAATATCCGTAGCAGCGTTTTCATCAAAATGTGCAATTATCAAGCCTGCCTGCAGTAGTCGGCGTAACTCATTGAAGGCATCCTCTTGATCATCTTGCCACGCAAAAGGAACATTGTCTCGGTTAAGAAGCGTAGGGGGCTCGGCAATCACTGAAACATTCTCGACGAAACGCCTGTAATAGTCACAAAGCCCCCAAAACCTTCTAACGGACGTTTTGTCGGTTGGGCGCGGGAAGTTTTCCACAGCAGCAGTCTAGTCGGGATCCGGTTTCACGCCCTCAGCACTAACATGGCCAAGAAATCGGAGCTCCTGGAATCCGAAATGGCATTTCTGTGGTTTTATCGTGCGTTGGGCTGAACGCAGCGCCTGTAGTACCATTCGCCGGTGGAGGTGTTTCTAAAAACTAGCCGCGAAAATTACGGCATCGTCAAGATACGCTAGGCACGCTTGCCACTTCAGTCCAGAGAGAACGGTGACCATCATTCGTTGGAAGGTTGCCGGCGCAGAACAGAGACCGAAAGGAAGCACTTTAAATTCATGAAGGCCGTCAGGGGTGACGAACGCTGTTTTCTTTCTGTCCCTTTCATCCACTTCTATCTGCCAGTAGCCATTCTTGAGGTCAAGCGACGAGAAATATTTGGAATTGCGTAACCGGTCCAATGCGTCGTCGATACGTGGGAGCGGGTATACGTCCCGTTTCGTTACCTGTGTGAACAGTGTGTGGCGCTTCATCTTCCACACGGCTGAACGTGCTGCTTCATCTTCATCCTGCTCCCTCTTGTAGATACCATCGTCATCGCGGAGTGTGTTTGGCTGCAGTGTGCGACCAAGGCTTCAGGTCTGCAATAAAGCCTGATTCCCCAAGTCCGATTTTCGCGTTACCTTACACGTGGTGGAGGTGCGCCATGATTTCCCCGCTGCTTCGTCACCTGCATCCACCTGGAGCTTCGTTCTGGCCGCCGTTTGACCCCAACCACCATCGTCATGACTCAAGAGGGCCACTCCGCTATTCCGGCCTCTACCAACGCGACTCCAGCTCCCCTTGCCACTTGGACTGTCAGTAGCCGTCAGCGCGACCCGCAGATGTTCGCCGGTCTCAGCGGCGACGACGCTGATGACTGGCTCGACAGCTACGACCGGGTCAGTGCTTTCAACCGGTGGGACGATTCTCTTAAACTAATTAATGTGTCCTTTTATTTGACGGATGTGGCCAAAACGTGGTTCCTAAATCATGAATCGACGATTCCGGACTGGGCTACCTTTAAAAAAAAGTTACGCCAGGTTTTCTGCGCTCCTACTGTTCGCACGGAGTCCGCCAAGAAGAAGCTAGAAGCCCGACTTCAGCGGTCCAATAAGACCTATACCTCTTATATAGAAGATGTTCTTGCACTTTGTCGGCGCATAAATGACACCATGCCAGAGGCCGAGCGGGTTCGGCACGTCCTTAAAGGTATTGGGCCACTCGCCTATAACGTTCTGGCCGTGCAGAACCCTGCCACAATCGACGCCATCATATCGACTTGTCAACGCCTTGACGAACTACAGTCAATACGCCTGCAGCCTGATCCCACTTCATTTGGTTTCACTGCCGACGCTGAGCTCCGTGCGCTTATTCGCGGATTAATTCGTGAAGAGCTGTCGGCTCAAGGTAATTTGTGCCGCCCTGCATCTGAGCCACATCCTTCAAGTGCCGGCCTGCGTAGTATTGTCAAAGAAGAGCTGGCCTCAATGACCTATTCCCCCCCCCCAACTTCGGTCGCTCCTACCATCTGTCAGGTGCCAACGTACGCCCAGGTCACGTCCTTGCCGTCTGCAGTTGGAGCGCCTACGCCACCGGCGCCTACCACTGCTCATGTCGCTGCATTGGCACCACCTACCGCGGCGCCGACATACTACCCCAACTGGCGCCCAGCCCGCCCTGTTTGTTATTACTGCGGGTACCGAGGTCATATTTCCCGCTTCTGTCGTCGCAGGCTCCAGAATGAAAGCCGCGGCTACGACTCATTTGAAGCAGACTATCCTCCTCGCTTTTCCGGCTCTAACCACCGTTCATTCCCTGATAATCCCCGACGTTCATCACCCCCGCCAGAAAGCCCCGCTCCGCCTGCTGGTTACAGGCCTTCAAGACGCCGTTCTCCTTCGCCTTTTCGCCGCTCAACCTCGCCTCTCCGTCAAGCTTCTCTGACGACCCCCCGCCTATCGGAAAACTGAGCACTGCAATTTTAGGAGGGAAAACTGCACTCTTCGGCAATCCCAAAAATCCTCCGGAACGTCCCTGGAATATTATTTTAGTGTGGGTTGAAGGTTTATCTGTTGAGGCTTTGGTTGATACGGGCGCCGCTGTTTCTGTGATACACACTGACTTGTGCTCCCGCTTGCGAAAAGTGAAAACGCCTTATGATGGACCTGAACTCCGTGGAGCTAATGATGCAATAATTCGGCCTTTTGCTAAGTGTACTGTGCGAGTTTTTGTTGATGGTGTCCGCCACCATGTACAATTTGCCGTGATGTCACCGTGCCCTCACGCAATTATTTTAGGCTGGGATTTTTTGTCTGCCGCATCAGCCAGCATTTCATGTCGCGACAGGGTCATTTACATGAACGAGAGCGACCCGTCTTCTGAACCTCCCGAGCCCCGTCATCGCCTGCTTGCCGCTACTAACTCAGTGTTGCCCCCTGGATGCGAACAACTTGTCGCGCTTACTTCTACTAATCGTGCCTTCTGGTCGCCATCTGACCCGTGGAATCGCGCTACCACCACGTCTTGTTCGGTTTGAGCATGGCACAGCGCTTGTCGCTGCTTCGAACACTTCCCCAGAGCCCATTGTGCTGACTAAAGGGACATGTTTTCCTTGTGCCCTGGACATTCACCCGGTGTCCCTCACCACCCTTACAGCCCCCCTCTTCCTCAACAGCAGCTTCTTCCGATGCTTCTCTCTGTGTTCTTTTTGGCACCATCAATCCTGACCTTCCTGCGACTCACCGCCAAGCTTTGCAGGAATTACTTCGAAAACACCAAGCCTCCTTTGATGTCACTTCTCCGACCTTGGGCCGAACGTCTTCTGCACAGCACCGAATTATTACAGAAGGTACTTATATTGTTAGCCGCCGCCCTTACCGTGTTTCCTTAACATAACGTAAAATCATAGAAGATAATGTGAATGATATGCTCCGACGACACATTATTCTGCCCTCAGCTAGCCCCTGGTCATCTCCGGTCGTCTTGGTCAAAAAAAAAGGATGGGTCCGTGCGTTGTTGTGTTGATTACCGCGCACTTAAAAAAGTAACTCGCAAAGATGTTTATCCTATGCCACGAATTGACGACTTCCCCGACTGTCTTGAGGGAGCCGAATATTTCTCCACTTTGGATTTGCGTTCCGGTTACTGGCAGATACCGATGCACGAAGCCGACAAAGAAAAAAACCGCATTCGCTACTCCCGATGGGCTTTACGAATTCAATGTCATGCCTTTTGGACTTTGTAATGCCCCCGCTACGTTTGAGCGCATGATTGACACTGTTCTTAGAGGACTTAAGTGGAAAACATGCTTGTGCTACCTGGACGACATAGTTATTTTCTCTGCGACTTTTTCTGATCATTTATACCGCCTTGATCAAGTATTAACGTGCCTGGCATCCGCCGGTCTCCTGCTGAACACAAAAAAGTGTAATTTCGCCAAGAAAGAAATCAAGATCCTGGGCCACCTCTTCAGCCGCGATGGCATTCGACCTGACCCTGACAAGCTTGCTGCAGTTTTGAACATTGCACGCCCTCAGCGGACTAAGGAACTACGCAGTTTCCTTCGCCTGTCTTCATACTTTCGCCATTTCATTCGCAATTTCGCTACCATTGCTGCACCGCTCCACCGCCTCCTTACCGACCGTACTACTTTCAATTGGTCCGAAGAATGCGAAAAAGCTTTCCAAACCCTAAAGAATGCCCTTACTTCGGACCCTGTTCTCGCTCACTTCGACGACACTGCTGCTACCATTCTCCACACCGATGCCAGCAGCCTCGATATAGGCGCCGTACTTCTGCAACGTGACACCGCTTCTCGGGAAAAAGTAATTGCGTTTGCCAGTCGAACTCTAACACCAGCGGAACGGAACTACACCATCACTGAGCAAGAGTGCCTCGCCGTCGTTTGGGCAGTCCAGAAATTCCGCCCATACCACTACGGCCGCCATTTCATGATCGTTACCGATCACCACGCTCTGTGCTAGTTATCAACCCTCAAAAATTTGACTGGACGCCTGGGCCGTTGGATTCTGCGTTTGCAGGAATACCACTTCGATGTCATATTCAAATCGGGTCGCAAATATCGAGATGCCGATGCTCTTTCCCGCTGCCCGCTCCCAGAATCACCACCTAGTGCTTCTTCGCGCCTTCCTACGTGCACCCTCGACGTCCCAATGTCGTCCATAACTCCAAACGTCACCTGTGCTACTCCTTCCGCTGCTCCAGACCACTACGCCATTATTTCACACCAGCGAGCAGGTCCCTACTGTCTTTCCCTAATCAACCTTCCAACCGGTGCTTCTCACCCTCCTACCGCTAGGATGCGCAGACAACTCCAAAATTTTAAACTTGACACCGGCGTGCTCTCCCGTTATATTTATTGCTCTGAAGGCACCCGTTGGGTCCCGTTATTCCGAGAGCGCTTCGCACCCGTATCCTGGCGGCTTTCCACGATGATGCTACAGCCGGTCATTTAGGCTTTCATAAAACTTACCACCGCGTGAAAACCCGTTTCTTCTGGCCAGGCCTCGCCTCAAGTGTGGCAAAATACGTCGCCTCTTGTCTGCCATGTCAGCGCCGCAAACGGTCCGCTTCTCCGCCTGCTGGCCTACTACAGCCGCTACCTTGCCCTGCTACTCCTTTTGCCGTTGTTGGCATAGACTTATACGGGCCACTGCCATTGTCCGCACGAGGTAATCGCTGGGTCGTCACCGCCGTCGACCACCTAACACGCTACGCTGAGACCGCTGCCCTGCCTAATGGCTCAGCACATGAGGTCGCGACCTTCTTTTTGGAATCGCTCCTACTGCACCATGGGGCCCCTCAAGTGCTTCTCAGCGATCGTGGTCGGACATTTCTGTCGACGATTGTAGCCGAAGTTATTGAGGCCTCAACACACATCACAAATTGACCTCCAGCTATCACCCGCAGACCAATGGGTTGACTGAGAGGTTCCACCGCACGCTTTCTGACATGTTGTCTATGTACGTCGACCAGGACCACCGAAACTGGGACGTAATACTTCCTTTTGTTACGTTCGCCTACAATACGGCTGTACAGCGGGCCACAGGTTACACCCCGTTTTTTTCTCGTCTACGGCCGTTCTCCCGCTACCTTTCTTGACGCCTCTTTCCTTTCTACACATGCCAGTTCCTCTTCCTCTCTTCCTGACCAGTTCCTTTCCCGAGTGGCCAAATCTCGCCGGATTGCTCGCGTCAACACGGAAGCTAGCCAGGAAGACCGCAAGTCCCGCTATGATGCAACCCATCGCCAAGTTTCGTTCCGTCCCGGCGACGAGGTGTTACTTTGGACCCCATTGCGCACTCCTGGCCTTTGTGACAAGTTACAGCACCGTTACATTGGTCCTTACACAGTTCTTGCAAAAACCTCCCCGGCCAACTATCGCGTCTCCCCTGTTTACCCTTCTCCGGATTGTCGTTACCGTGGCACTGAAGTTGTCCACGTTTCACGTATGAAACCTTTTATTCGGCGCAATCCTGCGGACTAATTGCGGCCAGGCTGGCCGCTTCAACTGCGCGGGCGAAATAGTGTGAGCAGTGTGTGGCGCTTCATCTTCCACACGGCTGAACGTGCTGCTTCATCTTCATCCTGCTCCCTCTTGTAGATACCCATCGTCATCGCGGAGTGTGTTTGGCTGCAGTGTGCGACCAAGCCTTCAGGTCTGCAATAAAGCCTGATTCCCCAAGTCCGACCTTCGCGTTACCTTACACCTGATTTAACTTACGATAATTGACGCAAAAACGCAAGGTGTTGTCTTTTTTCTTCACCAACACTACAGGCGAAGCCCAGGGGCTGGTAGACGGCTGTACCACGTCGTCGGTAAGCATTTCTTTCACCTGGTTCCGAATAGCTTCTCGTTCCGTTGGCGACACGCGGTATGGGTGTTGTCAAATCGGCTTTGTCTCCGCGTCAACCATAATGCGGTGTTTGGCTACTGGGGTGCGCCCAGCTTTCGAAGACGTTGCAAAGCATCTAGAAAAATCCTGAAGGAGCTCTAAGAGTCGCCGCCGCTCAACCACCGACAGATTGGGATTAATGTCCACAGTTGACAAAATGTCGGGTACATCGCATCCGGCTGGCGACGGCGGCGCCAGAGTACAGATGTTGGCTGGCTCAATAAAGTCGGCGACATACGCGATGGCCGTTCCTTTCGCAATGTGCTGAAACTCGGCCCCGAAATTTGTAATCCAGAGCTTCGCACAACCGTCCCGCGAGCGAACCAGTCCTCTTGCAGCGCATATGCCTTTCTCAAGAGGCAGGCCCACGTTCCTCTCTGCCAGTACGTCGCGGTCGCATGGTGAGTCACTTTTTACCAAGACCATAATGCTGCTCCTTGGCGGGACCGTAACGTCAGCAGCTGTAATACGTAAGGCGGGCGTTGATGAACCGTCGACGCTAGATCTCGCAATGGCTTGGCTCAGCGAAAACGTCACACGTGATTCTCGCAAATTAATTATGGCACCGTTGGCCTGTAAGAAGTCCAAGCCGAGTGTGACGTCTCGCGAACAGTGGGTAAGTACAACAAAGTTGCCAACATAAACAAATCCGTCAATTGAAACTCTTGCAACGCATCTTCCAGCCGGGGTAATAAGGTGTCCCCCTGCAGTGCGGATCTGAGCCCCAGTCCACTCGGTTAAAACTTCTTCAATTTCCTGCCTAACCCACTGCTCATAACTGAATAGTCCGCCCCCGTATCAACGAACGCTGTAATGAGAAAATCGTCTATAGAAACCGGTATGTCCGAAGCTGCGCACTCAGGTTCATCGTTACATGACGCCGTCTGATAACCGTTACCTTGTTCTAAACTTGATGGAGGATGTTCGACACTTCGCTCGTCAGCGGCCTCACCTCCGCAGGTCGCTGTTCCAGTTTTCCCGACTGCTCAGGGAGCTGGGGCTCGGCGAGCGGCCAGTGCGGCATGTAGAGGACCGTGGACTTGGAGAACGATAACGGAAAGATGTAATGACGCGGGACCCGTATTGTAGGACGTATGGAGGTGTCGTATGCGTCGCCCGGTACTCCTCGATTTCGGGTGGTCGTTCACCACTCCGAGGACATCGTGCACCCGGATGGAAGCCAAGAAGTCCGGCTCGGCGGTACGGACAGAACCTCAACATGTGACCGACCTCACCACAGTGGTAACAAAGGGGCCGATGGTCAGCGGCACGCCAGACGTCAGTCCTCCGAAACCGTGCCTCGGCGAGAAGAGGAGAACGGCGCGGGCTTGGATCACGAGTAGGGGTGTCCACTCTGGCTCTGGGAGAATTGTTTTCACTATGATGCTGGTTGGGACGAGGCACATTGGGGTTAACTCTTGGAGGATCACAGAGGGTATGCTGCTGAAGCACGGACGCGTACGTT
This sequence comes from Amblyomma maculatum, assembly GCF_055883805.1. Lineage (NCBI taxonomy): Eukaryota > Metazoa > Arthropoda > Arachnida > Ixodida > Ixodidae > Amblyomma > Amblyomma maculatum. The sequence continues at coordinate 195,921,448 of NC_139345.1, forward strand.
GGCACACTCGGTGGCAGTGGGTGCGCACCAGGCACAGACGGCTCCGGGGCGGCTTGCCTAACTTCTTCGCGAACGACCTCCGCGAGTGATGGAAGCCTCGATGACGACGTTAGACCCTGCAGCTGAATGTGTCTCAGCTCTGCTCTGACCACAGATCGAATAAACCACCTTAAAGCATCATCAGAACTGTTGAAGCCGGAACCATAGACTACCGGTGACATGGCGGACAGGTTACGATTATAGTGCTGAGCCCTGTGTCAAAGTGTTTGTTCTATCATGGTAGCATCCGTTAGGAAATCTGATGCTGTGCCAGGTGGATTGCGCACAAGCCCAGCAAATAGTTCTTTTTTCACCCCGCGCATTAGGTGGCGCACTTTCTTCTCCTCTGACATATTTGGATCAGCACTCCTAAAAAGGTGGATCATGTCATCGTAGTACATTCCAATACTTTCGTTAGGGGCTTGGACGCGAGATTGCAGTGCCGACTCCGCACGCTCTCTTCGGTCGTTGCTGGTGTAGGTAGCCAACAGCTGGCAACGAAAGAGGTCCAATGATGACAGTGTCATTTCGTGGTTCACGTACCACGTCCGCGCTGAATCTTCGAGAGCAAAGTACACATTATAAGCTTCCTTTGCTCATCCCAGCCGTTGTAATTGGCGACCCGTTTTAATTGGTCCAGCCAGTCTTTAGCGTCCTCGTAAAGCTCGCCATGGAAGGACGGTGGCGTTCGAGACTGGAGGACAACGAACTGGGGTGAAGACTCTCCGTTAGCCGCAATGTTCGTGTTAGATCTATGCATGTTGGCGACGGGCGTGCAGGAAAGAGGCCCGAACTCTGGCGACTGACTTCGAAGGCGGCGGCTGCAACTGCGATGGACCGCTGCCAAATCCGTGGTGGCTCTCGGTTGCCCTTGAGGGGTGGAACTCAGCAAAAAGGGAAATCGCACCCCGCACTTCCACCAGAAAATGTAACAAGTACAAGGCAGTGATCACTGATCGGAACAGTTCCACGCACTACACTCAGTTTCGTCCTCTTTTTCATCTGTTCCTCTTTGCCCTCTTTTCAGAGAGGCACGCGGCAATATGTTGCTCAGATTATGTTTGTTTTTTTTCACATGCAGAAGTTTGCATTCTTGCTTCTAGGAATATGACTGCATTACACATCTTGCAATGTTAATATTGAATCATTGCAATGTCATAATCATCAATGCGTACACTGGTCATAGCACTCATGCACAACGCCTGGCTCGGCATGAGGTTCATGGCGCGTTGTGCGTTTTCTATTTTGATTTTCATCCTTGGCTGGTGTGATATTATGTCTTATAGTTTGGGTATGATACTTGTTGGTATTGCCTTGTAACAATTCCCTGATATCATTGCCCTCAGATATTTATTTCCGATAATGTATATTTATTTGTAAATCCCAGTGACACTAAACACCCTTTTGACAAAGCTTGGCAGTATTCCTGAAATAAAATACATAATCTGATGCTGCTAACTTGATCTGTTCTACTCCTACCCTTAAAGTTATGACGGTCATCTTCATCTTAACTGCTGTTCACTGCACTTTTCGCATATTGATTTCATTGCTGTTTCTTTACCCCCTAAATTTGTTTATTGATTTTACTTACAGATTTCAGTATATGCTACGTTTGTCCCCTGAAGAGTATATTTAACATTCTATATTTTATACTTAAAATATGACTGCAAGTTGATCCAGTTAACGTTTCCCTATTACTATGTAAGTGATCTTAGCACAAACGAGGGTAGTGTTCTGGGATTATTCCCAAGTGGAGCGCAGTGCACAGCAATAAAATGTGGTCCTTTAAAAGCATTGCTAGAAGAGGAAGTATAGACAGGCAGATTGCTACGTCTGAGTAAATACTGCAACTTCACGTTCAAGGCCACATTTCAAGATGACATTACCGAGGTGGTGAAAACCTTTTTGCATTCAAGTCTTGATGTATTTTCGAGAAGTGATGTCGAATTCGATTAACAGCTAAAAGAGCAGAAAAATGTCCTTATGGCTAGAATGTGTAAATCTGCTACAGGGAATGGAGCATGTTTCAATCAACGTTAGTTTGCATGCATGTCTGCAAAATACATATCGTTGGTTCAAGGCGGAAATATCCCAACCGCTTCCAACAATGACATCCCCTTCGGATGCTCATGCCTCTCAAATCTCTCAATGGCTGTAGCACGCAGCGTCATTTCTAAGACACTGTCATCAGATGTGTCCCTTAAAGCTCTGTCCATAAGCCACGCCTAATGACTAGCAAGAGAATCAAGCATCTCTAGTCCCAGCTGCACTGGAAAGGTGCAGCATAAACGCTCTCGGCACAATAAGTTATTTTTAGCAAGTGTGAAGCCATTATTGCTGCCTCTACTTATGCTTCTGCACCTAGCAGAGTAAACAATGAATAATGGTAAAAGCTATATTATATGTCTGCACCTTGCAGAGCTAACAGTGCCTAAAAATGATATCCTGTGTCAGCACCTGGCAGAGCTTCCATTAACTAATTCCAAAAACTATATACTGTGTCATCCCTTGGTACAGCTAAGCATGAATAATTGCACAATAATTGGATAACAAGCTATATACACTTCTGCCCCTGGCAGAGCTAACAGTAAATAATGGGAAAACAGCTATATACTCTTCTACACTTAGGAGGGCTAAAGATATAAATTGAAAAGGCTATATGCTGGGTCTGCACCTGGCAGAGAAGAAAATAATATAAATAGATGAACGTATAGAAACTTAAATTTTAGACGGGTCAATCTGAATATGGATTCGAAGTGTGAGTAGGCCGATGGCTTGAGCCAAAAGTTCTTGCTTCGCCCTAGACGCTACCGTAGAATTCCGTTCTCTCAATGGTTAGAGACCCGCAACTTATTTCTCGTCACTGGTTGTTTCAGCCAGGTAAATGGCGATTGTTGTTTATAGGTGCCTAAGAACGAAGCCGAAACGTTACATACACTCACTGAACGTAGGAAATGATTGCGGTGAAGGCGATTGCATAGTGTAAGCGGGCCATACCATCACCTCCTGTCCCTGTTCGCCTCTTTTGTGGCTACTAAGAATATAAAACATCATATAATCCAGCCTTAAGGGAAGCTGTGTTAGAACTAATATATTTTAATGCCGTTAATTGTTAGAAATTGAAACACAATTTATGCAGAGGATTCCAACATGCTTTGAGCGCTTAGACAAGCACTATTAATCCATTCCGCCTCAAAAACGACAGTGATGGCGGGCGTTAAATGCGCTCTTATTTTTTTTTTTTGACAATATTTCCACTATTTGTCGCCAGGTGACGCTGCTCAGAGGACCCTACTAAGGCGCCTCTATTTTTTAAAGGTAGCGACAGGTCTTGATCCAGCCGCCTCTCCCTCCGATAGGCCGGTTGGCTGCGCGTGACCTCTTCGCCGCCAAGCTCCGCCCAAAGGGTCCAGCGGTGCTCGCTGCGCCGCTGGAATGCACTGCGATCTGCGCTTGTCAACGTGATATTGGCCGATTAGTGAAGCAAAAAGTACTTCACACACCTCTATTGCATTTTTACGACTGTATATGCAGTACTTAATGCTTAAGCTAACGCAAGAATTACATCTCTGAGCTGAAATTTTGAAGCGCACACGTGACATGCGGCTGCACCGGGCTGTTGTGCTTTCGGCTGCCGGAACCGTGCGGAAGATGTTTGGTTGGTTGGTTCACAGGAAGGGAAAGGCGCAGTACCTGTCACACTCGCTCTGTGGACACCTGAACCGCGCAGTAAGGGAAGGGAGGAACGTGGGAGTGAAAGTGGAAAGAGAGAAAGAGGAGCCGTAGTGGAGGGCTAAGGAGTAATTTCGACCACCTGGGGATCTTTAACGTGCGCTGACATCGCACAGCACACGGACGCCACTTCGTTTCGCCCCCATCGAAACGCAGCCGTCGTGGTCGGGTTCGAACCTGGGAACTCCGGCACAGTAGTCGGGCGTCCACTGCGCCACCCCGGCGGGGCTGCGGAAGACGCGAAACTCATTTTCCATTCCTCGCGGTGACGATAATAGCAACAGAAGGAAGCTATGGCCTTATAGGACCGGGTGTAAGATTTTCATGGCCACAGAAAACACCCGACTATGAGAAGTGATTTCTGTAGGCTTAAAAAGCCGTTCGCTAGCCCGGGATGACTTTTTTTTGGGCATATGCTATTTCTTCAGCAAAACATCAAGGACGCTATTACTATGTAGCCAATACTCGTACTATGGATGTCTAGTGAAAACTCACTGCCGTTTCGCGCCCCCTTACTTTATCCGAACAGATCAATCAGTACAGCAATGTAACGCGTGGAAACAATGGTGTCAAAATGCTTAGAATGAAAAGGAAATGCTTGATAATACTTACTATGAAAATTTATTCCGAAACATTGATCAGTTGTTTGATATAAATGGAAAATGAAGCGTTGGAAAAGAGGAGAGTGCAAATGTGTCAAAATGATCGAAACGGAAAGTCAATATTTGCCTGTGCTAGATATCGGTGTATAAAAGTAAAACAAAAAATTGTACAATAAAAATTGTAAAAACACCCGTGTGTGTGAAACGCTACTGAACTATTCTTTGAACGGAGGAGTCTCGCGGCGTTGCACCGAATGCAAACAAGTTCCGCTGAACGCGCACAGGAACTCGTCAAGTTTCAAGAGGCGGCATCCGAGATAACTGGTGACGGGCTATAAGGAAAACAATAAAAGCAAATAAAGAATAGAAAAGTGAGAAAACATTATCCGTGAGCATTATATCGCATCATACCCGATTTTCTTTTTTTTTTGTAGTTGTTGGAAGATACACATGCTTTGACAATGCACAGCTGCAGAGAAACTGACTTTTTCTCCAAAATAAAGCTATTGAAATACTGTGTAAATGAAATAAACTCGAGCCAAACGAGTGTGTAAAACGGAGTATACCCAAATGGTTACAAACGCAATGACGCCCATATTGCATTAGAGATGCGCAACGGCGTTCCCAAAAGTAGCAGAAAACTCGCAGTGTACTTATTTTAGAGCGCAGCTCTTTGGCGTGCGTTCCTGGGTTTCGCGTCGGCGTCGGCCTCGTAACCAGCTCCGCCCCCCTTTCATCCCCCCAGCGCTAGCAGCGACCGACTGATACCGCTGGATGCCGCTGACGCCGCTAGAGAGTCAAGATAACGTGACTGCATAGAACACCGTCGCCGCCATGCAGAAAGAGGAGGGGAGGGTCCCCCCCCCCCCTGTTCCTGTGTGGCGGATAGGGTGCTCTTCAGTTGCCGACGCGCCGGTTATTTCACGTAGGCCCCGGCACGTCGACGATTGCGTGACCACCTTCCCACGGCTAGACCTGGTTCTTGGCGCTGCGGAAGCGAGGTTATCATATTGTTTGCGTCGGCATCGGCGGCGTTGTCCCTGAAACCAACTCCGCAGCTGGGGTTGACTCGCTATCGGCGTCAGCAGCATCAGTCAGTCGCTGCTATCTCTTCCCTCCTCCCTTTATCGCGTTGTCAGCTTGCTGCGCGCGCTTCTGCCCCCATCGTTTGCTGCTGGGTGTACACGCCGCCCTCCTCCCCCCTCTTCCTGCGAGTCTCCGGTTGTCAAAGCGCCGGCTCGAACTTAACTCCTTTCTTCGCTCCTCCTCCAATGCAACCCCTGTGCGGTGGCAATCAGAGAGCCAGATCGGTGGCGGCGGATCTGTATATGCGCACCGTCCGAGCCGAAATTGCCGCTGCCGTTCGCCACTGCGAAATTATCTGCCAGTTCTTTCTGAGCTATGAGCGAGACGACCGGTGGAAGTCCTCCGTCTGCTGCTGCTGCTAAACGAGCTGCCAGAGCAGAGGCCCCGCGCCGTAGCCGCCAGAATCCAGAGCAGTAAGCGAGGCTGAAGCAGAAACTCATCGCCGCCGTCGAGAAGACCCTGCCGTTCGCACCGCCGAAGCGGAGGCTCATCGCCACCGTCAAGAGCAACCAGGTGTAAGCGAGGCTGAAGCAGAAGCTCATCGCCGCCGCCGAGAAGGGAGTTGTTGTTAAAATAATACGTGTGAAAAATAAAAAAAATCTGTGATAGCGCATACATGTGTTGCTCGATTTCTTTGCCTCAATCTATCGAAAAGGTGAAACAGCTTATTTGCTGCGCTTAAATTTCGCATTAGGAAGTAACGTAATCGTCGGTAATTTTTTTAGTAAGGCACCGAGCCCAATACGTTTAGTGAAATATTGTTTCTACTTTAAGTTCGCTACTAATTTCAAAGCATAATTAATAAACAGTTTCCTAACCGCTGTACTGAGGCGAACGGTTCAGAAGAAAGGCAATATCCACTGGTCCCTCCGGAGCACGTTTTCTTGCCCCGGGATGAAAATTTCGAATTCCACCGGTCGAGAGGGATCATCATCATCAGCTTGACTATACCCACTGCAGGGCGAAGACCTCTCCCATATTTCTCCACTCGGCGGGCGCTCTAGCTCGATCCGCCGACCAAAGCCGGATACCGCCGGAAATTCAAGCCTGATTTTTTGGCTGCTTTTAGCGGTTTGAGAGCTATCGACACAGGACACTGGACATCATGATTTTTTTTTTCGCTAACATATCAAAATGCCTCTATTGAAAAACGTCTACATCGTTAAAATTATGCGAAAGGAAGTTGCAGAGGGCCACACTTCTGCATATTTATCAACCGCAACATTTTCGCCGCTGGGATGCGAATTCAACTTGCGTAACTAGCTCAGCATTACTTCCGCCGCGTGCTCTGCATGTTCCACTGGTCGACCAAAGGTGACTCGCTCTGTAGGGGTTTAGGTCGCTCTGCTTGGGTTCGGCCCCTTCATGGATCACTGCCTTGTCGTGGCGGAGGGGCTTGCGAAACTCGATGAAGTGAGCTCTGCTGTGTAGGGCCACCCAAGATAGTCAGGTCACGGCAGAGAGTTCTGACAAAATGTGATTCACTGGAGAAGGTAATGGCAACCCACTCCAGTATTTCCTGCCAAGAAAACCCTATGGCCAGTCACAATACCATTAATGATATGGCGCCGGAAGATGAGCCCTCCAGGTTGGAAGGCGTCCCACATGTTACTGGGGGTGAACAAAGGGCAATTCCTAGTAGCTCCAGGACGAATGAAGCGGCTGGGCTAAAGCCAAAAGGACGCTCAGTTGTGGATGTGCCGGGCAGCGACCGGAAAGTCCGATGTTGCAAGGAGATATATCACATAGCAACATGGAATGTAAGATCTATGACGCAAGGTAAACTGGATGTCGTCAAGCGAGAAATGGACAGATTGAACATTAAAATCTTGGGTATTAGCGAGCTCAAGTGGACCGGAATGGGAGAATTTAATTCCGGCGACCATTATGTCTTTTATTGTGGGCACGAATCCAGAAGGAATGGGGTCGCTCTCATAGTAAACAGAAGAATGGGCGAAACAGTGCTAGGGTATAACCTCAAAAACGACCGAATGATTTCACTTCGGATCCAAGGTGAGCCTTTCAACATAACAGTTATCCAAGTCTATGCACCAGCCACTATTGCTGAAGAAGCTGATGTTGAGAGATTTTATGTAAACAAGTAAACAAACCGAGAGTCGGTGGCGTCACTTCGTGACGCATTATGGGCGGGGCGTCGGCCCAGACATTTTCTTTTTTTTTTTTGGCCGGCGCATCGGCGTGTATGAGTTGAGGGTTATAGCGACGGGAGAGGAGGAGCGTCATTTTTAATATGGAATATCTGTGTTATTAAAGATGTTAGCCTAAACTTTTTTTGCGCTTTGCTGACTAGTGAAGGGCGCCGACCACTCGTGCACCTTTCTTAAGCACGGCTTCAAGCTTTTCATGGGCCCTTTTGATGACCATTTTCATTCGCTAAAATTTGTGAATTTTCTCTCAATAATAATCAGATTCGCACACATGAAGCAGCGCTTAAAACGTCGCGCGAAAGCGGTGGCTCGATCATTGCTGTTCAAACTATATACTCGCGAGCATTTACGTGCGCTCCTTCATAGTCGAAGCATCTGCCGTTTTTTTATTTTTCCCCAGCCGCTCGCATAGCGTAGATATTCGGGCAAAATTGCAGCGAAGCGAGCGGCCGACATCGGCACTGCTACGAGCAACGAGTTGTCGGAGAGCCAGTTGGCGACAGCTGTTCGCAGGCGACAACGGCATGTTTCCGAATAGTTCGTGTCGGCGCGGAGTGAAAGGATCGCCAAAACGACGCAAACATCATGTTTGAGGATGCAGTTTATTTACTTCATTTATTTATACATACTACAGCCCCTGCTGGGGCTATTGCACGAGTGGGGTTAAGAATACATACTAAAATGGCAAAGTACCGTCTGTGCCAAACGTAACCAGGCTGCTGCGATGGCTGCCGGAACAGGCGCGCGGCCGTGCGGCGGCGCTGCGTTCGCCGGCGCTTGCCAGCGCTCGTCAGCTCCGAGGGTAGGGCAGCTGATGTAACTTCACACCCTCACTCTCGCTCTTTGAATGATAAAATGTAGGTGCGTATGATGTGCAGGCTGCATTTTCGCGTGCGCCGAGCACGGTTATGTAGAGCGAGGGCGCTCAGCATAGCGACGGTGCTCTCCGCTCTTTTCGGCAACCGCCCTGAAGCGGATATATACAGGCCGCGTTTTTCGCTATGCGTGTGCTTACATTCGGTATACCGCAGCTTAATTACATTCATTTCCTGCTTCTTTGCTGGGTCTGTAAATTAAAGCAATTAAAAATTGAAGGACGCTTTTTTTTCTGGGCGCATTCCGCACTGCCATTTTACGCGATTCGAGTATGGATACGGGCTACCTATTAGCCCTTCAAGTCCTACTACCTATTTTGTATTTAGAAACCGTGTTTAATAGCTCCTTGATTATGGTGTGCATAGATCAGTGAAAAAAAAAAAATTACCGTCGATTACGTTACTTCCTAATGCGAAATTTGAGCGCAGCAAATAAGCTGTTTAACCTTTTCGATAGATTGAGGCAAAGAAATCGAGCAACACATGTATGCGCTATCACAAAAATTTTTTTTTTATTTGTCACACGTATTCCTTTAACAAAGACTCCCTTCTCGGCGGCGGCGATGAGCTTCTGCTTCAGCCTCGCTTACACCTGGTTTCATTCGATGGTGGCGATGAGCTTCCGCTTCGGCGGTACGAACGGCAGGGTGTTCTCGACGGCGGCGATGAGCTTCTGCTTCAGCCTCGCTTACTGCTCTGGATTCTGGCGGCGACGGCGCTGGGCCTCTGCTCTGGCAGCTCGTTTAGCAGCAGCAGCAGCAGCAGCAGCAGCAGCAGCAGCAGCAGCAGCAGCAGCAGCAGCAGCAGCAGCAGCAGCAGCAGCAGCAGCAGCAGCAGCAGCAGCAGCAGCAGCAGCAGCAGCAGCAGCAGCAGCAGCAGCAGCAGCAGCAGCAGCAGCAGCAGCAGCAGCAGCAGCAGCAGCAGCAGCAGCAGCAGCAGCAGCAGCAGCAGCAGCAGCAGCAGCAGCAGCAGCAGCAGCAGCAGCAGCAGCAGCAGCAGCAGCAGCAGCAGCAGCAGCAGCAGCAGCAGCAGCAGCAGCAGCAGCAGCAGCAGCAGCAGCAGCAGCAGCAGCAGCAGCAGCAGCAGCAGCAGCAGCAGCAGCAGCAGCAGCAGCAGCAGCAGCAGCAGCAGCAGCAGCAGCAGCAGCAGCAGCAGCAGCAGCAGCAGCAGCAGCAGCAGCAGCAGCAGCAGCAGCAGCAGCAGCAGCAGCAGCAGCAGCAGCAGCAGCAGCAGCAGCAGCAGCAGCAGCAGCAGCAGCAGCAGCAGCAGCAGCAGCAGCAGCAGCAGCAGCAGCAGCAGCAGCAGCAGCAGCAGCAGCAGCAGCAGCAGCAGCAGCAGCAGCAGCAGCAGCAGCAGCAGCAGCAGCAGCAGCAGCAGCAGCAGCAGCAGCAGCAGCAGCAGCAGCAGCAGCAGCAGCAGCAGCAGCAGCAGCAGCAGCAGCAGCAGCAGCAGCAGCAGCAGCAGCAGCAGCAGCAGCAGCAGCAGCAGCAGCAGCAGCAGCAGCAGCAGCAGCAGCAGCAGCAGCAGCAGCAGCAGCAGCAGCAGCAGCAGCAGCAGCAGCAGCAGCAGCAGCAGCAGCAGCAGCAGCAGCAGCAGCAGCAGCAGCAGCAGCAGCAGCAGCAGCAGCAGCAGCAGCAGCAGCAGCAGCAGCAGCAGCAGCAGCAGCAGCAGCAGCAGCAGCAGCAGCAGCAGCAGCAGCAGCAGCAGCAGCAGCAGCAGCAGCAGCAGCAGCAGCAGCAGCAGCAGCAGCAGCAGCAGCAGCAGCAGCAGCAGCAGCAGCAGCAGCAGCAGCAGCAGCAGCAGCAGCAGCAGCAGCAGCAGCAGCAGCAGCAGCAGCAGCAGCAGCAGCAGCAGCAGCAGCAGCAGCAGCAGCAGCAGCAGCAGCAGCAGCAGCAGCAGCAGCAGCAGCAGCAGCAGCAGCAGCAGCAGCAGCAGCAGCAGCAGCAGCAGCAGCAGCAGCAGCAGCAGCAGCAGCAGCAGCAGCAGCAGCAGCAGCAGCAGCAGCAGCAGCAGCAGCAGCAGCAGCAGCAGCAGCAGCAGCAGCAGCAGCAGCAGCAGCAGCAGCAGCAGCAGCAGCAGCAGCAGCAGCAGCAGCAGCAGCAGCAGCAGCAGCAGCAGCAGCAGCAGCAGCAGCAGCAGCAGCAGCAGCAGCAGCAGCAGCAGCAGCAGCAGCAGCAGCAGCAGCAGCAGCAGCAACAACAACAACAACTTCGGCTCGGGCGGTGCACATAATATACAGATCCGATCTGGCTCTCCGATTACCACCGCACAGGGGTTGCATTGGAGGAGGAGCGAAGAAAGGAATTAAGTTCGAGCCGGCGCTTTGACAACCGGAGACTCGCAGGAAGAGAGGGGAGGGGGGCGGCGTGTACACCCAGCGGCAAACGATGGGGGCAGAAGCGCGCGCAGCAAGCGGACTACGCGATAAAGGGAGGAGGGAAGAGATAGCAGCGACTGACTGATGCTGCTGACGCCAATAGTGAGTCAACCCCAGCTGCGGAGTTGGTTTCAGGGACAACGACGCCGATGCCGACGCAAACAATATGATAACCTCGCTTCCGCAGCGCCAAGAACGACAACTGAAGAGCACCCTATCCGCTACACAAGAGCAGGGGGGGGGGGGGGGGACCCTCCCCTCCTCTTTCTGCATGGCGGCGACGGTGTTCTATGCAGTCACGTTATCTCGACTCTCTAGCGGCGTCAGCGGCATCCAGCGGTATCAGTCGGTCGCTGCTAGCGCTGGGGGGATGAAAGGGGGCGGAGCTGGTTAAGAGGCCGACGACGACGCCGACGCGTAACCCAGGAACGGACGCCAAAGAGCTGCAAAATATGCTTGATTGTAAAAGATAGATGGATTTATTGAAAGGAAAAGGCAGAGAGGTTGGCCCGAATAATTCAAATCTGGCCTGCTACTCTGCACTGGGGAAGGGGAAGGAGAGAAGAAAGGAGGTCATGATGGGTGACGATGTGGGAGAAGGCATATGAAATATATATACAGACACAGCAGCTTGCTTTACAACCGCGAATCAAGTCCCCTGGCGCTCAAATAACGGCACAGAGCACGCACTGCCTGGACGCCCTTCCCCTTGTCCTGCCAAGCGCCCAGCAGCAGTTCCTCCGACAGAGGCCTCTTGTCTAAGCGTTTCAAGGAAGCAGCTAGCACATTTCTTTCGTTCGCATACTCTGGGCGCACCAATAATACATGGAATCATTTTTTATTTGCTTATGGAGAAGTTTTTTCCTAAGAAATGAACTGTTATTGAGTCTTCTTTCCCTCTGGGCAACATTCTCTATCAAATCTAGCGCATTACTCCGATTCAAACGAATAACTCAACTTCATGGTGTTAGAACTACCACCTGCTTTTGTGTTTTCTGCCTTGAGCTGACCATCTTTTTGGTCCATAGGAGCCCACTGGCGTACCGGGGCATCAGCAACGCTTTAGAAGGCAACCGTTCCCTGTAACACAAAGCCTGGGAGACAACAGATGTATTTGCTTCCATTCTGAAGCGTCTCCATACGATAATCTTGAAGGTTCAAAGCAACCCCTCATATGTTGCCTAGACTGACTCGTTCTACCACGTTTCTCCTTAGTAACAATTAAAACACCGACTGATCATTTTAATATCTACCGCGGTTTGCCTAGTGGTTAGAGTGCTCGAATGCTGTGCCCAAGCATGCGAGATCGAATCTCGGCCGCTGCGGATGCTTCTTGACTGAAGCTAAAAGCAAGGCGCTCGTGTGCTGTGCAATGTCAGTGGACGTCAATGAACCCAAGATGCTCTGAATGTCCAAACACCTCCATTACGGCATCCCTCATAACAGGCGTTCTTTTGGTACTGCAACCTTTTAAATATTAAATCTGAAATTTAATATCTGGGGTAGTGTGTATGGTAGCGTTTTCAATAGAGGTTCTGCATTGCCGGTTTTTGAGCTGGCAACTTTTCTCTTTGCTCTCGTTTCATGTATTTGCTACATCATAAGCCGGTAATAACGCTGCTTATGAGAGTAAAATGGAAGGTCAGGAATATATGGAGGGGGTTTTATTTTAAAGGCGAACGTAAGATGCAAAACTAGTTAGTTTATTCGTAAGTAAAACGGAAGCCAACTAGGCAAGGAATTATGCATTCCTCTGCATTAGACTGGTGGCGAGTTGCCTGACGTTTAAGTGGCACCTTCGGCTTAAAAGCTCACAAACGAGCAACTACGGCCCGGTGCTGAAACCTTGTTAAACAAGAAAGCAACTAACTGCAGGATCTCAATTTTAACGGAAATGAAAAACGACTGGAGAGAAGGTAGTTGCCTGAAATAGCTTGACTGAAATAGCTTTTCGCCACAGATAGAGACAATAAAAGAAAATAATGTATGCTTAGGTACTAAAATACATCAGTGAAGAAAACGCTCGTCCCGCTCGTTTTTACTAGCTCCATTTTCTGGTTTGTTATCTTTGGCACGAGAGACAACAGATATGAGTTTTTAGACGTTTTTACTGAACTAGTGTGTGTAAAATAGAAACGCCTTCTCAAAGCACTGATGAGTTAGAAAAAGTATGTAAAAATGTTTGGAGCCCTGTGTTACTCGAAAAGCTCTCACAAATATTTATTTGTAAAATAAACAAATGATGCTTCCCTTGGAACATATTGCATATAACAGGTTTACGGACACCCAGTCAGTGCCTCGCGGCCTGAACGCGATGCTCAACGGCAGCTCCGCGCTTATGAGCTCGTGAATGCGTCATCAGCTTCGATAGCGTCTCGAAGGCGTCTAGGTATCGAGGCGTACATTCGTGTCACGAGGTCGGGAAGTAACCTCAACCGCTCCCATTCTTCTCGGATGGCCACCCACAGTTCCTCTTTGCTTTGTTACTGAAAGGCGCGTTTTGCCAAGTCTTTTTCTTTTTTTTTTCATGAGGCCCCATATCTTCTCGATTATATTGAAGTCAGCTCCTTTCGGAGGCTATGGCAAAAGTTGTATTCCGCAATCCTGGAGGCCGCTGGTCACTTTCCTAGAAAATGAGAAAAAAAAATGCAAAAATATTAAAGAAATTAGCATTTTTTTATTTAAGAAGAAGAAAAATATGTGTTATCTTGCTTTTACATATTTAAGCAAAAGCACCATCTTATGGTGGATTTTTCTCTCTCCATTTTAAGAAAACTATCACCAGCAATTCGCTATGATGCTTTGTTGTCTAAAGCATAATCATCCGCTAATCTTCGGTGAGTGCTTAAGTTGTAGCGGAGCCTTCGTTGACAATTTCCTCAAGTGTATAAAAACATATTGATCAGATTACTGTGGTATTAGGGACTCAATTGGGCGACATTTTGGCCAATTACGTATAAACAGGACACCAGGCAACCACCAACTCACCAACTATAATATCGACTTAATGCGGCACATTTATGTGGGATACAATAAATAAGACATAACTGCAGAACAATAATTTGATCAGATTCTCAGGTCCCGTGCTAAATTTCCTGCATTCTGTGCTATGGGAAGAAGCATACATATTGCCGCGAAACCTTCAAGACTGTATTTGTTGTTTTTCAACAGCCGCCGGCATACAGGCTTATCACTCTGATTCTGGATCACGTATCAGTTCTGTAATCTTTGTTTGTTAATGCTCGATGTCGCGAGTCACACCTTTATCAGTTTTGTTGTAGCGCAAGATGCACCGAGATCTGTCTCGAAGGTTCCGGCCACTCGGGTGTCTTTCCACAATGTTCCAGCCCGTGCTGGTAGCTGTTTGCGACGTTATCTAGATTGTTCTTTGCAGCCTTTAAATTGAGCGCTGACGAGTGTGACGGGCATTCTTTGTTCGACGATCGACGAGCACGTTTGTTTCTATCGCCGCCGCCGAGTTGCTTAGTTCTATTGCGGGCGCAAGTCAGCCCAAATAGTTTCTTTAGTGCAATCATCGACCCCATCATTTGTGTCGTCGACCTCGTCACCACTACGTGACAATATGCATTATTCAAAGCTACGCAATAAAACTTTCCTCCTGCAGGTTATTAAGTTCGCTTTTCATGTAAAATTCATGCAGATGTCTTCAGTCAGCTTTTTCTGAAATTTCAGCATTATTGTTACATATTCTGTAAATTCCTAACAGACTCACCCCGTTACTCTGTCAGCTTTTCGAATTATATACTTCCCCAAGAGAGAATGCGCATAATCAGTAATCGAACTTACTTTTCATACTGTCATACTGAGGCGAATTCCTCGTCAAGCTTGGAGCCCAGATAATACGGCGGTGCCACGCCTCACCCGCGAAACTTCAAACAGGGCGCCCATAATTCCTTGGTCATGAGAACCAGCCTGGTATAATACAACGTTCTAAAAATCTTACAGAAGTGTTTGCTATGATTATATCAATGGTTCCTGTTGCAGACATATCTCTCACCACTTCACAGCTATATGTTGTTAGCCGCGTACACTTGCAGAAACTCCACATTGGTGCTTGCGTTTTTGTCTATCATCTCCTTCCCTTCCCTACCTGTGCCGACCTTTCAAAACCATATGCTAATCCAGAATGCCCTCTTTTCTCCTACGTTTTTTTTTTTCTATCGCACAACTACCCACATCCCTCTTTTGTCAATGTGGTGAGTGCCGCTACAGCCTCGGACTAGCTCTAGGGCCAATTGAATATGGTCTTATTATCCCCGGAGCTACTTGACGCAGCTGGATGTCACTTTCTCACTCTCCACAACAAACTATAATTGTATAACCTTCCAGAAATTTTTAGAACCCACCTGGCCATGTGATTAGGACTGCGGTCTTGAAGAACAAAGAAGCCGTCGGGAAACGGCCCATCCAGAGCGAAGGGAAGCAGGACATGCTGGATGACATCGAGGTACCGGTTAGCATTGAGAGTTGCGTCAATTCGATGTAGAGGACCAAGACCTTCGCTCGTCATCGCTCCCCAAACGCTCACTGAACATCGGCCACTTGCGGTCACTTGCTGTATGTAGTGTGAATCATACCTGAAAGGAAAACAGCAGCAGCTCTACATGACAAGAGATGAAGAAAGAAAACTCCAGTGGCGGCAAAGGCAAGGATCTCGGCTGATAGGAACGTGACCCTTCCTCATTCTTCCATGAAAAGCGCAAAAAAAAGGAAATATAATGAAGGAAGCAGCAGTACTTAGGTGGGGTTCAAGCTGCGTTTTTAGAGCACCTAAATCGAAGTAGTTGTGCTTTTATTATTCAACGTTTAAAACCTATTTACTCATGCTTTAAAGAAAAGTAATGCATTGTCAATAAAAAACGCCATGCACATTCTTTGTTTCCTCTGTACTGAAAATGAAGCCACATGCGAAACGACGTAATAGGAAAAAACGAGGCTCAGTTTTTAAAACGTATTTAAATTAACATAGCTGAAACCTTTAAAGCCAGGCAACATGTTTCCTTGCTCTAAACTCTTCCTCCAGTCTTCAGCATTTACCCAGTAAGTCGGGAAAAAAACCGTTATTCATAAAGAACATCTCTCCTAAGCTGAGTAGATAACATTGTTGGTTATCAATCTTCACATGTGCGAACAATAGAAAGCATGAAACCTTTAACGCAAAAGTCAACCATACACGGAGGTGGCTTCTCGTCACTCGCATTGAATATCTTTGGCGAAACTATTAGTAAAATATCCACTCTTTTAAACAGAATAGAGTTTTTTTTAGAGAATAGAATATAAAACTCTATTCTGTTTAAAAGAACTCAAAATATGATCGCCCTTACAGAAACAAACCGTTGTCTTACCGTGTGCCTGAAAGTCTCCAAACGCGCTGCTGCTGGTCCCATCTGCTTACGAAGGTGGATTCGTCTGAAAAGATCACCAATCGCCAATCTTCTGGGCCCCACGAAAGGTGCTGCCGTGCAAAATTCAGGCGCTCTTGCTTGTCCCTTTCACTCAGCCAGGGTCTTTGGCACGCAACGCGAATCCGTAGCCCAGCTTCATTCAGTCTCCGACGGATGGTATTTATGGAGACCCGAAGTCCCAACTGTTGCCTAATATCAGCGAGGGTGAGCGTCGGCTCACAACTAACTGCAGCAACGAGGCTCAGATCCTCTTCAGGTGTAGTTGCCGGCGGCCGTCCTCCCCTAGGTGCGTCTTGTATGCGACCCTCTTCTCTATATGCCCTCAAGGTGCGGTCTATCGTCCACTTTGAACAGCCCACAGCTCTTGATATTTGAACACTTGATTGGCCTGCCATCGTAAGGGCTATGATTTTAAGCCTCGCGTCAGAATCCAAGCGTGGCATTACGACCGTAAGCAGCACTCAAAATGCGGCATTGGATTGCGGTTCAGCAAATATAAGGCGACGATGTGCCGCCATTACTGATGTAAAATTGATAAAGCAGAACTCTAATTTATATCTTTTCCTTCCTTTCGGCGCGATAAGAAGGCTCGTGTAGGCTGAATATTTATGCCATAATCACGGTGCAAGATATATTGGCGGTGGCACAACACGGGCGAGGTACTGGACGCAAGTGATCAGGGGCAGATTAATATAGGGATTCCAAACTTTGTTCCATTCCCTCGGCGATGAAACCAAAATTGCGTATGAGGTGAACGACGTGAACTTACTTCTGACGTCCTGTGACATCCTGCAGCGCAACCCTATTATGCACAGATTCAAATTTAAACCGGCCAAGGGCAGTGAAGGCGATGGAAGGGAATACTTTTCGGATGGAATAGAATCGTTATACTATTCCACCCCAGATATAGTACGAGCCGCACATCTCCGAACCGGGCCGCTGGTCGCTCAGTCAGCGTGGATGTAGCGGTGAATCTTCGCCGAAAGAAAAAAACAAACACATGAACGCCGCCGTCGCGACAACAACCAGCTGATATCACACAGCGCCTTCCGGTGCAAGCCGGTCGCGTGCCCTGAATTCTCTCCGTATCGCCAGAAGCATCACATCGATTCTTATACAGTGATCGTTGCATGAGTGCAGAAGCGAATTCTAGAATAATTAATTGCCTTGTCAATACTATTGACGCAAATTATATCCTAACAACGTAGAGAAGAAAAGTTTGAAGTTTGAAATTTCCCACATTATTAACTAGTATCAGTGATCCCATACAGTTTAAAAAGGTTCTTACAACGCCAAGTAGTGTGTGTTCATTAACTGATTTATTATGCTGATTTGGTGCACCGCATCACAGTATTGTTCATCAAATCTATAATGTAGTCTGAGAAAATTGTTTACCATAATTTTTAACTGTTTTTTTGTATTGTAAAATTACGCTTGGTGTTCTTTTTTGCTGTTCTAAAATTCTCTTTCCATCTTTAATGTGCTCTGTACCTCGAGGACAAAAGAATCAAAAAAAGAAAAAAAAATAGCAGTGATATAGAAATTGATATAAAAGAAGTGAGAAGGGGAGGAGGTTAGTCCAGTGGGAGCTCGCAGAACCCAGTTAGAATTTCTAGTTTAAGGAAGGCATAAAGTAACCAGTGATTTAGTAATCAAGAGAGTGTGCGTGGAGAGGGTGAACAGGTGAGATGAGCTGGCATATTAAAGAAAAAACCAAGAACAGAGGCAAAGTTAAAGAACAAACGGGACGAGGGATGGTGTCACGAAATCGGCGCGCATTTTCATCAAGCCGGCACGGCGCGAGGCCCGCGCGGCGTCGTGTCGAAAGCATGTTGAGAAAAGCCCCCTTCCCCGCGCGGGAGAACGCGTAGCTTTGTACGCATAGCCGTCACCCTCTTTCCAATTGCCCGGGGAGGACGGTGGTTCATCGGACTGGAATATGCCAGAAAATTCCAGCATCTTCTATGGGACCTAGCCAATGACGACGCGCGGCTCGACGGGAGGAGAAGAGAGAGCTATAACCAGCGAAGCTAAGTGTGTGTGCGCGCTAGCTTTGACGCGTGCTAACAAACAGACGCGGCGCGCCCTATTTGAAGAGACCGCGCCGCTTGTGAGTCAGTCAGTCAGTTCGTCAGTGTTTTGCGACGTGCTCGCCTGTGCTTCGGCTGGACTCCCGGGGATCACCCGCTGCTGGCAAACCCACGGACTTTCAAGGGAGCGGCGCTCGTCTCGTATGGCGGCCACATCGTGACTCTTGAGGCGTCGGACTGCAACAGTGCCCGGTGAACAATTTGGTGTTTGTTTATGTCTCTCTCGTGTTTGATCTGTTGTAAAGCCTGTGTTATTGAATCATTCTGTAGTTGCATGCTTAGCGTTTGTATTCTGTAAACTTCTCGTCTGTTGTATTTCAAGTGAGCTTGTGTATTCCTTTGTATCGTCCCTTGCTGTGCATAAATTGTGTTTTGTTTGTTACTTCTGACTCCGATCCTTACTCTGGTTTGAACCGGCGACCGCTGGGCACCAAACGACCACCCCCTTCTGTCACTACAAGGTAGATGAATCCCGGCTGAGATTGCCACGCAAGTCGAGGGCATCTCCTTTGCGACCGGGACAGCTACCCCCACTCACTCTAAGGGGTGTCTGGGAGTGTGCGCACCGTTAAGGGCGCATCGTTAATAATAATCCCCCTATAATTATTAACGGGTGACGATTATTCTGGCGTCCGCGACAGGACGTTTAGTGCACTCAAGCCCAGAGGACGGTGAACGAGTTGGAAGAGTTTACGAAGAGGTCGTAAACAGTGTAGCAGCAGAGCGGTAGCGAGAGGTAGTGCCGCGCGGAAGCGTTTAGGCGAAGTTCGCTAAGCAGTGTTTAGGCTACACCCAGACGGTTCGCGCTTCAGATATGAATCTGAAAGAGTTGGTTGAGACTGGCACCCAGCTGGGGTTGTCCAGTGCCGAACTGCGCAAATGGGTTAGCCAGAGAGAAAAAGAAGAAAGAGAGAGAGAAGAAAAAGAACGAGAGAGGGCTCGAAAGGAAGCCGAGGAGGAAAGAGAGAAGGCTCGAAAGGAGCGGGAAGAGGAATTTCAGCGAGAAAAGGAATTACTGGCTGTGAAACTTCAGCTCCAAAACTCCGGGAACAGCAACGGTTTAGCAGAGGTGCATTGCTGCAGTGAAGGACATAACAGCTTGCGGATAGACGCAAGTAAATTGATTTCATTCCGAAATACGACGAGAGAAAAAACGATCTCGACGCGTTCCTCTTGCGTTTCGAAAGGATCACCGTAAATGCAAATTGGACAGACAGTGAATGTGCTACCATCTTGAGCACTTGCCTCAGCGGAGAAGCATTAAGTGTGTTTGGAAGACTTCCTCCTGAGGATGCAGGCAGCTATAACAAAGTGAAAGCTGTTAAAAATTTTAGATTTACGACGGATGGGTTTCGTGAGAAGTTCAGGACTGGAAAACCTATGGACGGTGAAACGGCAACACAGTATGTTGCACGACTGAGTCATTATTTCGACCGCTGGACTGAACTCTCAAAAATTAAACTAGAGTATGGCGCACTTCGCGAACTCCTAATTAAGGAGCAATTCCTGGGCAGCTGTCACCCTGGTCTGTCGCTTTATTTAAAAGAAAGAAAAGCGGATAACCTGGAAGAAATGATGGAACTTGCGGACCAATTTCTAGAAGCCCAAGGAGGAG
Organism: Amblyomma maculatum; assembly: GCF_055883805.1. Lineage (NCBI taxonomy): Eukaryota > Metazoa > Arthropoda > Arachnida > Ixodida > Ixodidae > Amblyomma > Amblyomma maculatum. The sequence continues at coordinate 195,941,458 of NC_139345.1, forward strand.
TGAATTTGACCAAGATTAAAAACATAAATGCTGACAACCCCGAGAAACCCGACTTCCGCAATACCCGAACAAGCTCAAAGCCACCGCCGAAGTGCTTCCTGTGCAACAAAGTTGGACATTACGCATTTAACTGCCGGAACCGGTTCACAAATAATATCCCGACGGGGTGTTAAAATTGTGGACGGAAGGGCCATAGAGCAAGCATATGTCCTGACAAGTCCACCCCCCAGATAGCCTGCGTAGACACTCCATCGGAGTACGGAGTACTTGGAAGAAGAGGATGCGGACGGCTTCGTGGAACTAAAAAGTGGCAAGAAGGTACCAGTTGTGAACGCGGCCATGGGACCACGGGCTGAGGTTTTACCGCAGAAGATGCCTGTCGTCACAGGGAAAGTAGGAGGAAGATCTAGCTCGGTGTTGCGAGATACTGGCTGTAGCACGGCAATGATAAGAAAAGAATTAATTCGAATCGACCAGCTTACTGGGAAGAAGAGGCCTGTATATCTTGCCGATGTAACGATTAGAGTTCTGCCCGAAGCCCGAGTGAAGGTACAGACGCCCTACTATAGTGGAGAGGTAACGGCACTATGTGCAGAACGCCCCCTGTATGATCTTATCTTGGGGAACATTGCCGGAGTAAGAGCGGCGGACGACCCAGAAGATTCGGTCAGCTGTGAATTGGAACCGTCAGTGACGACGAAAACTGAACCGAAGGACGAAACGACAGAAGATAGCGTTGCTGCCGTAACACGAGCACAAGCCAAAACTCAGGGAAGGAACTTTCCCACACTGAAGACTCCCGATGTGACTAAAGCGGCTGAAGACAGAAGCTATAAAGAAGAACAGGAGCAAGACGAGACACTAAAAACGTGCTTCATGCAAATGGGCAAAACATCTAAATGTCGAGATGGGAAAAGTAGCATAGAGTTCCGTAAGGAGAATGAGCTGCTGTATCGATTTTATACCGACGCGACAGGGAGACGACTGCGACAGCTGGTAGTACCAGAGAAACACCGAAACACAGTCCTACAGACGGCACATGACGCCATAATGGCCGGTCACCTCGGATGTGAAAAACCGAAATCTCGAATATTGGAGGAATTCTTCTGGCCTGGTATCTGTGCAGACGTTAAACGATACGTCGCCTCATGTGACATCTGCCAGAGAACGATTCCAAAGGGTCGCGTACCCTGTGTCCCTCTCGGGAAGGCGCCTATAATTGAAACTCCATTTTCGAGAGTGGCGATAGACGTAGTAGGACCAATTCAACTACCATCCAAAAGCGGAAACCGGTATATTCTTACTCTGATAGATTATGCCACCCGCTATCCAGATGCTGTCGCACTCCCCAGTGTCGAGACCGAGCGGGTCGCGGAAGCGCTGGTCGAGATATTCTCCAGGGTCGGGGTGCCTAGGGAAGTACTTAGCGACCGGGGAAGTAACTTCACCTCGGATCTCATGAAGGACGTAGCTAGACTTCTATCGCTACGCCAACTGCACACAACTCTGTACCACCCTATGGCTAATGGCCTAGTCGAAAGATTCAATGGGACACTCAAGATGATGTTGAAGCGTATACTGCTGTGCTTAGGGGTGCCAAGCGACAGCACTTCCAAGGTAAATTTTCTGTATTTAGAAATAACCCGTCCAAGGCTTGGTCCGTGGTTAACGAATTAAGGGGTCGTCCCCGGAAAGGCGCATACCAAACTATTGCCAAGAATTTCGGTCCACCATCTATAACGTTAGCAGACCAATTTAATTCCTTTTTCTCGTCTACTGCAGCAAGTTTGTCTGGTAATACGGCTAGTTATTGTATGCCACAATCGGTAGTTGAGTCTGCCTTCCTGCCTGAGTGTACCGAGGATGATATTCGCTATATTTTATTTAACTTAAAACAGCACAAGTCGGTTGGATTAGATGGTGTGTCTGTGGACGTCCTTCGCAGAAATTTCGAGGCCCTGAAGAATGTTCTTTTAGCAATTATAAATAACATTATAACCACGCAAGAAATTCCACCTGGCCTCAAGGAAGCGCTTGTAGTTCCTCTCTTCAAAAGCGGACAGGTCAATGTTGTCACAAACTACAGGCCAATTTCGATACTTTCGTGCATTGCTCTTATACTTGAAAAGCATATTTTTCACGTAATGCAGAGCTTTATTGATGCGCACAACATACTGTCGCCTAATCAGTACGGATTTACTTGTGGGCGTGGCACGAGATTAGCATTAGATGAATTAACCGATAACCTTAACAGTACTCTTGAAATTAGTGCATTCGCTTGTGCATTATTTCTAGATGTATCAAAAGCTTTTGACTCCGTAAACCATAAAATTTTACTTCGTAAACTTCATAGCTATGGCTTCCGAGGGCCTTTCCTAACTTTCCTTGAGAATTATTTGCACGGTCAAATCCAAGTAGTAGTTCTCGGAAATATTAAAAGCCAACCTAGGCAGTTGAGCGCTGGAGTACCCCAGGGGTCGATTTTAGCTCCCCTTTTATTCAACTTGTACGTTAATGACCTCAGTCAAGCAATTTTTCACTGTCGGGTGTTTCAATACGCAGATGACACGCTTTTAGTATCTCGTCATACTAATTACCATCAAGCCGTGGCTGAATTACAAACTGACACTACAAATGTTATCAGTTGGTACCGTAATAACTTAATTTCTATTAACCAAAATAAAACTAAATTAGTATGTTTTCACGATCCGCTGAAATCTATTCCTGTCATCACTCCAGTGTTTCTTCATTCTCCTCTGTGTAACAATTGTTCTTGCTCTCCAATTCCATACCTCTCAAGTGTCAATTATCTCGGTGTTCATTTCGATTCTAACATGTCCTGGAACACTCACTTGGCTAACGTTTGTGAAAGGCTGCGCAAAATAGCCTGCCTGCTGTATTCTATCAAAGCACTATGCCCCATTTACGTAAGGAAAACAATAGCACATGCATTGGCGTACAGTGTTCTGAGATATGGAATTTGTTCTTTTTATTTCTGTTCAGTGTTTTGGCGCAATAAAGTTGATTCTTTACTAAAATCCATAATTCGGGCGGTGATGTATGGTGTGCACATTACTAACAATTCCGGTCTTTTTTCATGCTCGCACATGCCCTCGTTCAGGCTGTTATTCAAAGAAACAGTAATCCTTTCCTATATATGGAACAATGAGTTCTGCGTCCCGTATGTCCCCGCCAGAACATTACGTCCACGCGACCGCTTTTCCTTACCAAGAGTACGGACAAGATACGGGAAACGTGTCCGTGCCTTCTATGTACCTGATGTGTTGAATGACCTGCCAGATAATGTTTTATCTTCCAGCACGCGGAAAGAAGTAAAATCTTATATCTTTGATCTGTATGTGTAATTTTGTTTCTTTTCTTTCTTTTTTTTTCCCGTCATTTCCTACTGCCTTTTAGTTTTTAGTTTAAGTCTTGTGCAATTGACTTACTGTGCCGCCCCTGGGCTTGCTCCATTCTGCCGAGCGCTGCCCCACAAGCCCATTGTTGGCTTGGGCAGGCTCGTATTTGTATGTAATTTTTTTGAAATAAATAAACAATTTATTTAACATTATTTATTATGTGCGCGGAAAAGCCCAGCGATTGGGACCGCTACCTGACTCCATTACTCTTTGCATACAGAGAGGTGCCCCAAGCCAGCTTGGGATTTTCCCCTTTTGAACTCCTCTACGGCCGTCACGTGAGAGGTCCTCTGACGATCCTCAAAGAAGTTTGGACTAACGAAGATTTGGATGAGGAAGTAAAAACCACGTACCAACACGTACTCGACCTTCGGAACCGACTTGAAGAGACGTGCCGTCTAGCACATGAAGAGCTGGAAAAAGCAGGTGCCCGCTATGCTAAGGTGTACAACCGAAGGGCTAAAGACCGGCAGTTCAGACCGGGCGACAAGGTGCTTGTGCTGCTCCCGACCGATAAGAATAAACTACTCCTGCAGTGGAAGGGACCCTTCGAGGTAAAGGACAGAAATAGCGAAGTAGACTACACTATCGAAACGCCAAGTGGTCTCAAGCTATTTCATGCTAATTTGTTAAAACGATACGAGGAACGAGTAGACCCGACAGGAAAACCTCAATGCCTAACTATTGCAGTGTCTGACCTGGACGAAGAACAGATCATCCCAGTTCCCGAATTTAAAAAGACAGAAGGGTTGGAAGATGTAAGGCTTGGGCCCAAATTATCTGTAGTACAGAAAACTGAAATTGTAGAGGTGATGCCTAAACACCACGCGATTTTCTCTAATGTGCCAGGAAAAACGGACTGGATCGAATGTCATCTAGAACTTACAAATGACATCCCAATACATGTGCGGCAGTATCCACTGCCTTTCACTACGCGTGAAAACGTGGAAAAGGAAGTACGAGAGATGAAGACCCTGGGAATAATTGAGGAATCCTTGTCACCATACAACACACCCGTACTACTCGTACGAAAACCAGACGAGACAAACAGGTTCGTGGTAGACTTCCGGCGGCTGAACACTGTGTTGGTGGCCGATTCGGAACCCATGCCGAGGGCAGACTCGGTATTCGCCAGCGTCGGAACAGCCAAGTACTTTTCCAAAGTGGATTTCGTGAAGGGATACAGGCAGATCCCGCTCTCTGAAGCTTCGAAACCTAAAACGGCGTTCTCGACCACGTCTGGCCTTTATCAGTTTCGTTACATGCCTTTTGGTATCAAAACCGCACCAGCCGTTTTCGCGAAACTCATGCGACGAATCACAGAGGATCTTCCCGATGTATATCATTACTATGATGACGTCCTCGTGGCCAGCAAAACGTGGGAAGAACACCTCATGACACTGGAACAACTTTTCACGAGGATTGAGGCCGCTGGACTAACAATTCGCCCCAGCAAGTGTGAACTCGGAGTAGATGAAATAGACTTTTTAGGACACCGAATCGGAAGGGGACAACTAGCGCCACTGGGGAAAACTCTAGAAAAGATTCAGGCAGCACCAGCCCCAAAAACAAAGCGGCAAGTGTGTTCTTTCCTGGGGCTCACAGGATACTATCGGGAATTCATTCCAAACTACGCCGAAATCAGTGCCCCACTTACGCAACTCACAAAGAAAAGGGAAAGTAACCTCGTCAAGTGGACACCAGAACGCGAGATAGCTTTCACAGAATTGAAACGGCACATAGCTAACCCCCCAATTCTGCGGCTTCCAGACTTTGAACAACCCTTCGTGTTACGCACAGATGCGTCCGACACAAAAGCCTTGGGGCGGTTCTGCTGCAACCTCACAATGGTACACTTCACCCCATAGCTTTCGCTAGCAGAAAGCTGCTCTCCAGAGAGGTTGCATACAGTACCATTGAGAAAGAATGCTTAGCACTTGTGTGGGGAATTCAGAAGTTTAACACGTACCTCTATGGAACATCTTTCACAGTACAAACCGACCACCAACCACTCCGGTACCTCCAGCAGGCAAAACACTTGAACAGCGGGGTGTTACGTTGGAGCTTGCTTCTACAAGAATATCAGTTTAGGGTAGAACACATAAAAGGTAACGAAAATGTGGGAGCCGACTATTTAAGTCGACTCTAGAGGAGACCAATGAAGGCGGGAACCAAAATAACTGTCTGAAAGTTCATCTTGAGTTCGAGGACAGCTCGAGGAAAAAAAAATAATAATAATAAAAAGCGTGGGGCACTTTTAGGTTGTTGATTCCTAGGTGTATTCGACGGCAGTGTGTTGTCATGTTTGTGAATTTCATGGCATTGATGTATGAATTTTGTAATGTGTTATTACAGTTTGTGAAATTTGTGCAATTAGTGTGATGTGAACATTTGCCCCATACAATTGTGAGCGCATGCATGTGCGCGCGATGTTCGTGGTTGTTGTGAATATTGTGGGACAATATTCTTTAAGGGAGGGGCAGTGTCAGGAAATCGGCGCGCATTTTCATCAAGCCGGCACGGCGCGAGGCCCGCGCGGCGTCGCGTGGAAAGCATGTAGAGAAAAGCCCCCTTCCCCGCGCGGGAGAACGCGTAGCTTTGTACGCATAGCCGTCACCCTCTTTCCCATTGCCCGGGGAGGACGGTGGTTCGTCGGACTGGAATACGCCAGAAAATTCCAGCATCTTCTATGGGACCTAGCCAATGACGACGCGCGGCTCGACGGGAGGAGAAGAGAGCTATAACCAGCGAAGCTAAGTGTGTGTCCGCGCTAGCTTTGACGCGTGCTAACAAACAGACGCGGCGCGCCCTATTTAAAGAGACCGCGCCGCTTGTGAGTCAGTCAGTCAGTTCGTCAGTGTTTTGCGACGTGTTCGCCTGTGCTTCGGCTGGACTCCCGGGGATCACCCGCTGCTGGCAAACCCACGGACTTTCAAGGGAGCGGCGCTCGTCTCGTATGGCGGCCACATCGTGACTCTTGAGGCGTCGGACTGCAACAGTGCCCGGTGAACAATTTGGTGTTTGTTTATGTCTCTCTCGTGTTTGATCTGTTGTAAAGCCTGTGTTACTGAATCATTCTGTAGTTGCATGCTTAGCGTTTGTATTCTGTAAACTTCTCGTCTGTTGTATTTCAAGTGAGCTTGTGTATTCCTTTGTATCGTCTCTTGCTGTGCATAAATTGTGTTTTGTTTGTTACTTCTGACTCCGATCCTTACTCTGGTTTGAACCGGCGACCGCTGGGCACCAAACGACCACCCCCTTCTGTCACTACAAGGTAGATGAATCCCGGCTGAGATTGCCACGCAAGTCGAGGGCATCTCCTTTGCGACCGGGACAGCTACCCCCAATCACTCTAAGGGTGTCTGGGAGTGTGCGCACCGTTAAGGGCGCATCGTTAATAATAGTCCCCCCTAATTATTAACGGGTGACAGATGGTTAATGCTTTGTGCAGCAGGTTCAAAATACACGCGAAAAATTCTTCGTCTTCTACGCCTTTTTTTAAGCTTGCACGACGCCCCATATCCCCCTTTCCCCCCAACCACCAAAACAAAAACAAAAACGGAGCTTTATAACAGACCTATATACAAAAACAACGCGGCAGAACTATTTGCCTCTCATCATCGGTCACACTTTACAAAAAGTAGCGCTCGAAAAGCGCATATTCCCCATAGGGAAGCATTGCCTCCCACTATGTCATGGACCACTGAGCGAACTGTTATTCCGTACGGCTTAGACGAACTATATATAGGAGACTTTATCTGACACTGGCGCTGCCCGCTGTGTCCCCAACTATATCTTCAACACCGTGGTCACCAATACATGTCTTCTTTCACTGCTCCTATGCTCCGCAGAAGCATTGCCCTATTTCAAAAGAACATAGCAGACTGCTGTTTTGACATTTCGTCGTTCAGTAAACGGGTAGCCTGCAGCATGCTCAGTGGCTCAGCGCACGTTATGACATTTCTTGGTCGAGGCACTCTTACCAGGGGCACGAGTTCTTTTAATACTGAGGAAAATATCTGCGAATCAAGAAGATGCAGCCTTTCCGTCCGCATATTGCAATACATAATTCTGGGCAAAAGAGCCGTTTACTAGGAAAAGAGGGAAACATATAGCCACCGTAAAATTTAATCATGTGAATAAAACTCGAGCTATGTATATATATATATATATATATATATATATATATATATATATATATATATATATATCCAATTTGCCTGTAGTGTAGCGTCATTTGTAGAACGACGCTGCCTCTAAGCAATTTAGGTGGCAGCTTCAAACATGGTATTGCATTATCAACTCGCCCACGAAAATACGGAAATAACATGTATATTGTGGCCAGAAATCTTTTTTAAGGCAGCGCAAGAAAGGCAATTTTGAGTGTCAGACAGAACAATAGCTTTTACATTGCTCTCTCATAAACCTCCAAGGAGCAGGTATAACATCTAATAAAATGATATCTTTTAACCTGCTGAATAAAATCGAACAATATATGCTGTTCTATGATTAAGCCTAGCTGAGGGCCTTTGGAATAAATTAATGAAGAAAAGAGCACATTGACTTTTCAGAAATCACCAATGCACATTGGCGCCAGCACAGAAATCATCCGAGCGGTTGGTTTGAGTCTTGAAGGTCATCGCAACCCGAAGATTCAAAATCGCTTGAAAAGACCCCGTTGTCACGACTCTTTACAGTTGCAGGGAACGGTTGTCCTCGAAAGTGCTGGTGAAGCCTCGGTGCGGCATTGGGCTCTGAGCCACCAGCGGGCGGTCAGCTAAAAGCGGTAAACATAAAAGCGGTTGGTATAGTTGACACTGTAAGCTCGGGTTATTCATTTCTAAGACAAATGTACTCGATCTGGGGACAGTTATGCCAGGAAGTAATATGTTGTGTCGATTGAAAAAATTAGTGACGTATGCCTAATGGCAGAGCGTGAGAAAGCATTCATCACAGTTTTTTTCTTATAGTGAAAATATGCATCAACCAAATTGCAAGTAAGAATTGTAATCAAGTATTCCACTGATTTACAAAGCGTAATCAAAATGCTACCAGACACGGTTTACAAATAGAAAAGAGATATCAGCTTGGAGGGCTCTCTGTACACGATTCGCATAAAATGGCAGTGCGGAAGGCGCCCAGAAAAAAAAAAAAGCGTCCTTCAATTTTTAATTGCTTTAATTTACAGACCCAGCAGACAAGCAGGAAATGAATGTAATTAAGCTGCGGTATACAGAATGTAATCACGCATAGCAAAAAACGCGACCGATATATATCCGCTTCAGGGCGGTTGCCGAAAAGAGCGGAGAGCACCGTCGCTATGCTCAGCGCCCTCGCTCGACAATACCCTGCTCCGCGCACGCGAAAATGCAGCCCGCACGTCATACGCACCTACATTTTATCATCCATAGAATAAGAGTGAGGGTATGAAGTTACGTCAGCTGCCCTTTACTCCCGGAGCTGACGAGCGCTGGCAAGCGCCGGCGAACGCAACGCCGCCGCACGGCCGCGCGCCTGCTCCCGTAGCCGTCGCAGCAGCCTGGTTACTTTTGGCAAAGACGATACATAACACACTTAACATGTTAACTCACGCAGTGAATAAGATATGGTACAGACGCTGTGAAATAGAAAAGACAATGAAGCAACACAAAACAAACAACGCAAAAAAAAAATCATGTGGCATCAATGGCTGTTAAAAATTTGCACAATAAAAGAGATAGCGTTGTGGCAGGAATTGAGTTCCAGTGTTCAACTGTACGGGGGAAAAAGCTGTGTTTGAAATTATTAGTACGTGTGAAGTATGGCTATACCCAGTCAAAAAGTACTACAGAAATACTACAAAAAAATACCTGTAGTCTGTAGTTTGTCGTATTTTCGGCATGTAGTAATTATGTTGTCTGTCTTGTGTAGTATTTCTGTAGTCTGCATTGTGTAGCGTGTAGCAGTTCTGTAGTCTGCCTTATGTAGTGTTGTCCTTCTGTAGAATGTCTTTTGTAGTGTTGTCCTTCTGTAGTCTGTCTCCTGGCCTGTAGTATTTGTGTAGTGTGGCGCATTTCTGTAGTCTGCCTCGTCAAGTATTTGCTATTGTTAAATTAACATGCAGCTGCAGAGCAGCAATCCAGCTCTGCGCATTCCATGCATTCTTAAGTATGGCCATGCACATCAAAAACACCTTACTTGGGGCAAAACAATTTATTAGCACAGTACTCCCGGCTGATAACGTTCCTTTTCTACTTGTGAGTTCAGCATGCCCTAGCTGAAAAAAAAAGAGAGAAAGACTGTGAGACTGCATGCCCATAAGAAATACACGTTAACTTGGCAGAACTAATAAAAAGTATGCAATGTGTCAACAAAATGTCACCTAGCTGTGCAGACCACTGCAGAATTTGGGAGACATCTTCGGACTGTGAGAACATTTTTCGCATGCACTGCATAGCTCGAATGACCAATTATGAAGAAAACAACTACATTTATTAGCACAATATGCATCCTTGATAACAGGTAGTGAACTCGCACCTATCTTGATCTTGTTAACTCGGCAATTTGGTCAACTTGGACTCTGTACGGCCCTAGCAAAAGCGTGCATAAATCCAATGCTTGCTGGTCGGAGGCACGTATTTGTGCAGCAATTAATAGACCAGAGGCATTCGCAACTCCTATAGCTTTGAGCTATGCAATGCTTGGCAGACCAGTGGTGCACGAGATGGATGAGAGGTGTTAGTTTTTTCCTGCCTACTGGCTTACAGTTTGCTGACTGCATTGCAACATGCGATGTTCTTTTTGCTCGCCTCTCACTGGCAACATATCAGAAGAGCTCGACAAAGACGACAAACACCACACCCATGATGACAATCATTAGCTGCTACTATGACACTGAACAAACTATAACAGTCAACCACTTAATTCTGCCTAAACTGAACAGAAGAATCAAACGTGAATCTGACAAGATATGTACCGCCGCAGGTCACATCACTTCTGCGCCAGGTACCTTGACACCTTTTTTTTGGCGCTTCGGCAGCTCATCGGCAGGGCAGCCCTTCACCTTTAGATAATGCCACAAGGAATCCGCAAAATTAGGTAATACAGGTAAACCTGGGTATAACGAAATTGTAAAATGACAGCGATTTTTCGTTGCACACAGGTTTTCGCTACATGCAGTTTTCGCATGAAGGCCCAAAAGGACAATGTAGAACGAAAACCAGATGAAGAATTGATGTAAGAGAAAGCACCTTGAAAGTGTTTACAGTAAATTAGAATTATTTGAAGTCATAGAAGAGGATGTTTCGCGATCGCGCTGATACCGTAGCACGACTATGGCAGCAGCCTCCGCCTCCGAGTCTCGCGCGACGTGTCCACGAGGGAGCGGGGAAAGAGTGGAGGAGAAATCAGTGTGGGCGAGAACGCGTGCTTTGGCCCCCCCTCCCTCCCTTTCCCGCGTGTTTGCCTCGCCTTGAAAGCGCGCTCCAGTGCTCCCGCTGCCGATGCGCGGGAGCCCGCGAGCAGCCGCGTGTCAGCGATGGACGCACGCTGCTCACCCTATGCCTTTTTTCTGTTATTTTTGGCAGCTTTTATGCATGAACTATTGTAGTGCCATGTTCCAACAGCGAAAGCAGCAGAGACTGCTGCGTCTGCCGCAGAGATGCGGCATCGGCGCTGAAACACGGCGCATTGTATCTATCATACTGAAACTTGCGGGGTTCTGGCAAATTTCCCCTCACTCGGCACTAGCTAAGAGACAATCGGCGCCTCGAGTTCGCTATTTCAAGATCAACCGCCGCGACATGTTTGCTACATGGAGTTTTCAAATACATTCACCTAAATGGGGGTGGAGTTTGGGAATTGAAAAACTTCGTAATATCGAGGAAATCACTACATGGAGGTTCATTACATAGAGGTTTAATTGTAGGTAATATCAGTGCAGTTAAATATAAATATTACAAACTGACTTGGTACAAAGCTACAAGCACTCATGCATAATACTAGAGTGCAGATAAAGCAATATAGGAACAAAATGAAAGCGAGAACAATGCATGCAGCATGAATGACCGATACGACTATTTGCACAATTACTTTAAGGGGATGGGAAATATAACCATGTGGACGACAAAAAAATTAATGCAATTAGAAATTGTGGCACTGTTTGCACTATATACTACAGAACCTAGTACAATATGGGTTGCAAGGTAAGTTTTCATCAATTATCAACATCATACAGGCTGGTTACTTCCACTGTAGGACTGCATCAATTATCAACATCATACAGGCTGGTTACTTCCACTGTAGGACAAAGTACTGCCCCACTGATTTTCAGTTATCACTGTTTTGCTCTACCTGCAGCCATCACTAACCATATCTCCCTACCAAATTCTTTTCTAGCTACAGCTTGCAATTTCCTCTTCTCTGAAACTGCTCTGCTTCTTAAACTGATCATTAGCTTCTCTTATACCCTAGTTACACAGCTGACTTAGCCACGGTTACCGAACTTAACCATGGTTAACCGCCAATCGCGGTTTGCTGTTGTTACACAGCTCACCGCCGTTCTCGGTTACGGTGGCCATTGGCCATTAAGTACAACAGACGAAGCAAGGCAGTGATTGGCGGAATGAAGCTGCATTTACAAATATCTCATTTATAAATGGGAGTGTCGTCCGACGAGGCGTCAACAGCATGGTCAGGCTCCGCACAATGGCAGAACCTCGATTGCCGTAAACATCACCGCGGTGACCCTTCCTCCCGCAAACCGTACGCGAACAACACGGCATATCACTAGTGCCAATGTCAGAAATAAAGCGAGCAAAATTTGTTGGTGTCTAAAATACTGACCAGATTATAAAAAATGAATTACTCTTGAGAATCGCTGACCAGTGGCGAATTGCTGGTAAGGGCGATAACTGCGACACAAGCAAGTTTCTGCTCAAGCGAAGCTAGCTGCCGCCGGTGCAAATTGGGCTCAACCGCCCTGCTTGAACTAGCTCTGCGATTAATGCTTTGCCAAAGTTAACCCTATTGTTTACTACGGCAGATTAGAGTTCACAACGGTAGTTTCACGAGTAGACCAATTACGAAAGCGTCGCTCAGTTCCAAAGCACCGACTGCCGCAGCTTCAAAGCAAAACAATTTAAGCCAAGCGATGACTACAGAGTTATGCATGCCGTCGTCGTTCGCCGCGCTATCGCGCTCCATCGCCGCGGTAATATGAAGCTCGGGCTGCTTGCAGCATCCAGCGCTGCAAGCGTTGCGAAGTTCTGTACTTATAGAATACAGCTAAGAGTGCGCATTTTTTTTTATGTTCCACTCAGCGACAAGCCCCGCAAACATTTCTGCGAAGGCAGGACGGAGCTTCGGCAGGCAGTTATGCTGTCGGCCGTAACTGAAGACGTCGGGTGGCACAGTAGGCAACGGCTATTCCATACGTCGGTCTTTAAACGTGATATAGTAGGCAAATGAGTACATCGTTGAAGCAGACCTGCTCGTACGCTTCACGCAATTAGGCGGCGACAAGCTGCCTCCGTCAACAGACGCCATCAAAACCTCGGTTAACGATGCAAACCGAGGTCGCCAAGCTTGGTTTGCATGCAATGCCCATTTAACAGAGGTATATACCCTCTTTACACGGGCAGAGTTAGCCACGGTTAGTGTAACTGTGGTAACGCGAAACTGTGGTTAGCCCAGATTACACGGCAGACCAAATCAAAGTTACACACCTAACCGCAGTTATCGCAAACCCAAGCTTGGTGACCTCGGTTTGTGTCGTTAACCGAGGTTATGGCGGCATCTGCTGACGGAGGCTGCTCGTCGGCATCCGAGTGCGCAAAGCGTATGAGCGTGTCTGCTTCAACAGTGTACTCGTTTGCCTGTATTGAATAGGCGGTGTCTACTGTGCCGCCAGACGTCTTTGGTTATGGCCTACAGCCAAGCGTCTGCATACTGAAACCCCGTCCTGTGTCTGCAATATTGTTTGCGTGGCTTGTTGCTGAGTGGAACGTCAAAAAATGCGCAGTCTTAGCTTTATCATGAAAGTACACAAGTTCGCAACGCTTGCAGCACAGGATGCTGCGAGCAGGCTGGGGTACGACACACTTACCACGGCAGTGAAGCGCGCAAGCGCGGTGAACAACAGCAGGGTCTGTAACCCCCTAGTCGTCGATAGGCCTGAATTATCTCTTCGAAGCCGCAGCGGTCGGCGCTTTGGAACTAATCAACGCTGTCGTAAATGGTGTACTCATGAAACTTCCTTATTGTGAATCCTATTCTGCCATCGTACAATAATGATATGATTAACTTTGGCGACGCATAAATCGCAGAGCTAGTATAAGCAGAGCGGTGAGCCGCAATGCACCAGCGCAGCAGCTGGCTTGAGCAGAAACTTGCTTGTATCGCAGTTATCGGTCGGTCTTACCAGCAATTTGCCGCTGGTCAGCGATCCTCAAGAGTGATTCAATCCTGATATTCGGCTCAATATTTCAGAAGCAAATAAATTTAACACGCTTTATCTCTGACGTCGGCGCTAGCGAGCCACCGTGTCATCAGCGTAGGGTTTGCAGGAAGAGGGGCCAACGTGGTGGTGTTTACGGTGGTCGATTATGTGCTGCCATCGTTATGTGCTGCCAGCGCCTCTAAAAATTAAATACGTGACATGCAGTGACAAAAGAAAAAAATGTTCCTTTATCAAACGCTCAGATTTTTACAACAATGTCGTGAAGAACCCGCAATCTGTCTTATCCTGCACAATGAAGTACATACAAGTTATCTAAGCACGAACGGTTAGTACAGCTAAACTTCTTTTCCCTTTGCGCTATGGTGATAAACTAATCTGTGGCGCATCGACAATTGACTGCAGAATCTCTGCCACAACTTTTGCATGCAAGCGCAGCAGACTGACTGCATGAGTTTTCCAGGGCCTGTAAAACAATACCGACTAATATACTCAACACTCTCAATGTTCGTATACAGACAACGTAAATACCCAAGCACGTAGCAGGGGGGACAGCGGTCGATGTAGCTCAGTTGGAAGAGCACCGGATGCGATATTCGGAGGTCGTGAGTTCGGTTCCCACCATCGGCACATTGTTTTTTCTTCTACTTTGTGTTTAATTATCTTTCCCCTAAACAGATTACATTACTAATTTCTGTGATTATCCAAGTAAACATAAAAAAAAGAAAGACATAAATTACCATCTCCAATGCTTTCCTTGGCCTCGCCGACTGTTGGCTTCCTTCCTTTATGTATTATAACGAGCACTCTCATTTCCCCTTAATTGATCTGCTCTCAGTGTTCAGTTGTTATTCAAGGACTTTTTTTTTCTTAACGCGTTGACGTTCATATGGCTGTGCTTTTCATTGTTTGCTTTTCTCGGCGGCGCATGTTACAGTGGTAGAACGGAAATCTGAGCAAGATCAAAAAACAGCGCGGCTACTTGGGACAAACAGAGAGGAGAATTGTCCGTTATTCTCCTCTCTGTTTGTCCCAAGTAGCCGCGCTGTTTTTTGATGTTACAGTGGTAGAGAATGCACACATGCGCCTTAAAGAAGAGCGATGCTATTTTAAAATCATCATGGACATAATATTTTTCCTCGTAAATTAAAGGTATAAAATGTAATGCTTGTTAACGTTTTTGTATCGTAAATGCGCTGTGCATGTGTGCGTGACGCTTCTCGGGTCAACGCTAGCAACCTTGCGCGACGTTCGAAGGCCTTTGAGATCTCGATAGTGTTCTGAGCTGTTCCGTTGACTCTAGATAGCCATTGAAAACACCCGTGTGGCAGCTTTCGAAGGCCTTCGAGTCGATAGACAGTTGGATCGAGGACCTTCGAAATGCCCATGTGGCAGTGGTATTAGACAAAGGATAAGCAAAATACACCCTCAAGCCTTATTTGTCTAGCTAAAAGTAACCAAGTGACAATAAATGTCCCTTGTAAGACCAGCAAACTAGAACACGGGAGCATTAAAGGCCCTCTTCACTAGAACATTCAGTCTTGTCGGCTTTGGGAGAAAAAATTAGAAGCATATCTTTCGACAGCGGTAGTTTGCAGGTGACCTGGCACTGGTTCGTCAGCGGGTTGTGTGACATCACCTGACCACAACACTGAGTTAGCAGGAGCTGCGAGTAGTTCATTTGAGAAGGTGAGATATGGGAATCAACCTACAATGTTGACCCTTGAATCTTGAATAAGAACTGCTAACCCTACGCAACATAGGGCTTTGGTTAAAATGGGCTTTATATCTGTGTATGGTGGTGGAGATAGCAGAGGCACAAAAGGGCTTAGTGGATTAGGCGAATAGTAAAGTGCATGTACAGGGTCGTCCACTTCTAGCTATAACACAGTCACAGCTTTCAAAGCAACATTACGTCCAAACCAGGTGCACATTGATGCAAAGCGATGCAAGCACAGAGGGAGCCGGAAGTGCTGCTTCACATGGCGTGCCTTTGAGCTCTATTGCGTGGCCGGGTCGGACGCATGGCGCTTTGAAAGTAGTGACTATGTTATAGCTAGAAGTGGACGAGGCTGTACATGAACAACTATCTGCAAAGGGAGCGAACAGGTGGGAGCCATTAACACTGTTGTGGCATACCCCTAAAGGGACCATGAAAAGCTATTTACTAAGACTAGAAAACATGCATGAACAGTCAGTATTCTATCAGACATCTCTACAAAACTTTTTAAGCTAGCTTCACTAACATCAAGGATATCGGTGATCGAAAATGATGCTTCTTTTGTTCCCTCTCAACAGCACAACACAATCACGCCCCATCCCACTAGTGTCATTTGAGGGTGCCTAATGAGCGGGCGCACCCAGAAAGAAACAAAACGATTACTTTAGATCATAAGCCTTGAACACTGATTATGACAGGAAAAATCTGTGCATGGCATCTGCCAAGCCGCAACGAAATATTATTTTGCTTCACTGGCAAAATAAAATACAATGAAACTGGCAAAATACTACTGACCTCTCCTGCGTCATTGATGGTCCCAACCGTGACATCAAATTCTTGTGCAGCCGGCCCTAGAGCTGCACAAAAACAGCCACAAAATTAACATCCAAGAAATATGGTTTTCCGATGGGCTGGAAAGGCATCGATGTTAAGAGTGCTATCTTATTTCATCTTTTGCAGGCTGCAGGCATTTGTTTCCACTACAAAACAGATTTCTTACAGTTCAACATGGCAGCACATTGCAGTTCTACATGGATTACGACTGCGCCCCCAGTGTGTTTGTTTACACAGCTTTTTCAATGACTGGATGTATGCTGCTCATTCGCACGGCATAAAATGCAAGCTGAGCTAGCAATACTAAAATTATCCGCTTCTTTTCGCACCGATTGCACCTTTATTTGTTCATAAACTACAACTGCACTGCAAGAAGCGCCGTGGATGCTACGTCCCCTGCCTGTGCCGGGTATACACACAATTAGCGGCACCGACAGCTGCCGGCTGCGCTCGCTAGACAGGGTAACATATCGACGCTATGCACTTGCTTTGTGATGTAAGCAGTCATCGATTGGGGTCGCTACTGCCTGAACTACACTCGGTGATCACATTCAACTGCTATAGCTTGTGAATGTGCACTCCGTAATCGCCGAAACTCTAGACCCAAACCCCGTATACTGGCACTAGGCCTACTGGTTACTGAACGAGCCGACAGTTCAGCGCCGACTAACATTTCTGGCCAAGGTCATTGCTGATGGCAAGGGAGAACATATAAAGAGTAGCTTCTTGTTTTCCTTTTTCTAACATGGTTAAGCTACAGACAAGCGCAGCTGTTCAGGCCCTTCACTCATCGGGTGTTAAGTTCTTGCTCGACCTCCAATCCGACCAAAACAATTCCGACGACCGTCTGCTGATCAGTTTCGTCGGCGTCACAGGGCCGAAAACCTCATACTATGGTGATAGGCCACCGTTGGCCATGCTGGCGTCATCACCGGTCTGATGCGAAAGACCAGTGCATTGATAAGGTTTATGTCCCAATTAGCACTTAGTTATAAAGGCGCTCGACTGTACTGATGAGGAAAAGTGTTGACAGCTATACGAGATTAGCTTATAAGCACATTTAGAAATCCTCTTCAAGCTTTTTTTTTTCAGCACAGTATGAGCAGTAACAACGCACCTTTTGACCGCTTTTCTCCCTGTTGTGGGATGGAGGTATCACCCAAAGGGGCCTGGCACTCACGGTCGCCTGTAATGGAATAAAATGAAAATTAGCCTGTTGCGGCAAAACATTCTACCCACAAAAATAATTTTCGAATGTGCAACAGAGCACAGCACTCCTACACAAAACTTTTTCTTTTTGCAACAATAAAATGAGAATTTCGGCAGTGAAAGCACAGCTCACATCGCTGGTACCAACTTGAAAGAAAATATTCACGGCCTGTCATGCTAATAATGATGATACAATGTAAGAAATAGTTTCACAATAAAAACTAGCCATGCTTAATAACAAATGCATTTTTTAATTGGTTCGCAGGAAGAGCAAGGCACAGTATCTGCCACACTTTCTCTGTGGACACTTGCACCCCCCCCCCCCATAAGGGAAGAGAGGAAGGTGGGAGTGCAAGTGCAAAGAGAGAAAGGGGAGTCGCAGTGGAGGGCTACAGAGTAATTTCGTGCATATCTTTTTAAAGCTTCATTTATTTTGCTAAATATTTTTTTGTTGTAGCTTGACTGTCCAGAACAGCAGCACCTGATCCAAATTCAGACAGCCTATTAGTGAAACAATGTACCACCAGTCGGAAAAGTAAATGGATTACAGCTCAAAGCTGTGGGACCGCACCGCAGCACTGTTACCTCGCACCGCTGGCTTGCAGCCAGAATGCCTCAAGCGACAATAAACTTTGTCTTAACTCTCGTACGAGTGTTTTTCAAGCTTGAAAAATTTGTTTTGTGGTGTTCAGCTGCCCTGATATTGATGGTAGCGATGAAGGGAGCACATATCGCCAGTCGTCGAGCACATGCTGTCGCAGAGCAATCGGACGACCGCAGTACACCAAACCGCTGCAGTGTGAAGGAATGAGGTGGTTTTGTTTTTGTTGTCCTTTTTTTAATGCCCTTATATTAAATATTATTGCCTGTCACAGGCATCTTCTGCTGCTGGATTTGGGGCAATGTGGCCTAAGGCCCCGCATCGGCTGCTACTGTGATGCTCTTTCACTCTAGCGTGGTAAGTAACGGAGACCTTGAACCTTGCGGTGGGCACTGCTTCTCTTTCGATACTTTCAGCATTGTTTCTATAATAGGTTTGATATTGTTGTCAGTGAGCCTCCTAAAAATAGTTTTATTTGAATGGTATGATACGCAGTCTCTTGCTGCGTATCGTACGTATGCGAATGCTGCACCTTGGGCAGCGTTACCCAAAATCCGGTAGCAGTAAGTACCTCATTGCTCCAGCAGCACAGCCGTCCGACTGCTCTGCCACAGTGTGATGCACGCTCCCCTACATTGCAAACACTAACAGCAAAGTAGCCGAATGCTACACTAGAAACTTATCATGCGTGACATGCACCTATGCGACAGCAAAGGCGAAGTTCTTCATTGCTCGCGGCACTCTGGCCGCAATCAAGCAGCGCTCCATGACAGCACCACGGTACAGCTCTGCAGATGCCACGCTGCTTAGAATGCACAACGTTTAAGCATTTGAATTTTTTTGGCTGAAGCAAGGCTGTAGCTTTAAAAAATTCTGCACCTCTGTGAACAAGAGAACATTTGAAAAGCATAAAAATTTGGCACCTGGTGGCTGCGGCGGAGGCACAGTGCCTGCAGCCGTGTTACTGCTTGCACAAGCCGACGCCTGGCTTGGGACTGAAAGTTGAATGAGCACAAAATATTTCATTCTCAGTAAATATCTCTGACAGTTTCTAAATTTTTCTACGTACGAAAAGGTCTGAAAAGCATAAAAATTTGGCACCTGGTGGCTGCGGCGGAGGCATAGTGCCTTCAGTCGGCACAGCAGTGTCCCTGCTTGCACAAGCCGACGCCTGGCTTGGGACTGAAAGTTGAATGAGCACATAAGATTATTTCATTCTCAGGAAATATCTCACTTTTCACTACGTTCCGTAACTTTTTCGTGATCTTTCTACCACAGCTCCTTGTCCGCTATGTCGTGCCGCATGTGAAAGTGGCGGCAAGGGGCCATTCGATATGCCATGTGCGAGTCGAGATGTGGTGCTGAGAATGGCTTGGCAGCATAGAATTGGCTGGGCTGACTTCAGCAATCGAAATGATTGAAAAAAAAAACTCCATCGGCCTTTGCTCATCGGAAACGGCCTAAGCCAAGGAAACCGCCTGCCATGCGCTAGATTGCGGTCCCTTGCGTTTTGCCTCCATCAAAACATAGCCGCCGTAGCCGGGATCTTCTTGTAGTTACGCCTGGCAGACTACTGATGCCGAGTTCCTGAAGCTCACAAAAAAGTGCCTTACATTGCGTAATGTGCTCTGACATGCGGCAGATGAGGGAATGAAGCCTGGACAGAAGACCATTTCAATGTAGCAGTCTAGATCACGCTTCCGCAGCTTTACCGGCAACTCACAACTCAGTGACAGCTTTAAGATAACTGCGAAGACTGCTGGCATTTTGTTCCGTGATGTTATTCAGTTCAAATTTAGTTTGATAGTAGTGACTCTGGCTATGACAGACATCGTAATGGAAGGCCGCGAAAAGTCTACCGTATGGTACTTTTTCTAAGCAGAGCATGGGCTTTTCACCTTGTTCGAAAAGTAGCAGTCATGGCAGAGTTTATTCTGCGTCCTTGGATTAGTTGAGAGACCTAGCCACTGAGCCACCACATGAAGCCGTTAAAATTTAGTCTAACATTTTTTTCAATGTAGTACATGTTAAGATGAGTGGATACAAGTTTCATAATGCTCATGAATTTTAAACAATGCTCAAAAATTATTCATCTTGAGCTGAAAAACGAACTAAAAGCATAGAAACTGTACAATGGCAATTTCTTGATGCATGTTTTGAAGTATACAACCCATGTACATTGTTGATAACAAATTTCGAGTGCAAAAACGTAATGGTATACTTTTTGAAATTGTTTATGGGCACCTAGTTTTTCCACCAGTCGGGAACATTCACAGTATCACCACATGATGGCAAATTCTTTTTTCCAAGTGGTGATAATAAAACAGATTGCTTTTGACAATTCAATAAAAAGCCAAATATTTTTGTTTTAGATTCTTGAGCGGGTTGAGCACAAATTTTTTGCTTGGCATGGAATGAGCTAGCAATTTAATTCTCAGAAGCATCTGCTCACCCGTTCTGGGGCAACCAAGACTTTTTGGCTCAGGTGATGCAACTTCCCACGGTGGCAGAATGTTTTCCCTTTCTTCATTTCCCAAGGAACGTCCTGATATGCAGGCATCTAAAGAGAAGTCGAAAACGGGAAAAAAAGAATTATATCAGTTTTCAGGAAAAGAAAAGAGCAGTGTCCGAGTGACCATTTTCCTCATCGATTGACGCCTAAACCGTGCTTCAAGGGAAGGAAAAAGGAGAGAGGAAGACTGTAGTGGAGGGCTCAGAAAAATTTCAAACATGTGAGGTTTATTCACATGCATCACACCAACAAGTGCGCATTGCATCAAAAAAAGTAACAGTTTAGTAGACATACCAGACTATTCACATGCACTGACATCACACCAACAAGTGCGCATTGCATCAAAAAAAAGTAACCGTTTAGTAGACATACCAGACTCAACGAGCAAAAGATGCTGTCTGTTGCCCTCATGAAAACCATGCAGCAAAGTTTTAGATTCTTCAAATGCTCTCGTCGTCTTCGCATGCTTGCAGTAATGAATAGAATCAACTATTATGATAGAACATGCTGCAGTTGTATAGCTAGGTGTTGATGTGGCCGAGTCAGCATGCTGCGCAGATCTTAGAAATAATAAACAGCTTAGACAGGAATGAAATGGCGTTTCTCTGCTTGCTTAGTGGTTACACAGAAACTTTTGCTTCCAAAGAGCACTTAGTGACCCTAACAATTGCATGTGCAAAATAGGAGATGCACAAAAATATAGTAAAAGCAAATTCAGACCTTGAAAGGAGACATTAGCATGCAAGCATTTGCAACACAAATAATTCATGTACCCATGTCAAAAATTCTTGAGCACAGTGCCCTCTCAAGCATCTCGTTTCGCTCCTTGAGGTTCTTGTTTTCTGTTTCAAGGTACTGAACCTTCTTTGACAGCTCTGCCACTTTCGTTAGCAAGGCGACTCTTTCTTCTTTTTCGCCCCCGCCGGCCTCTTCCATCATCTCTTCCTCGGCCGCTCTTTTTGCCAATTCTTTTGGTCTTTCATTCTGCTTGGGCTGAAATAATAGAAAGATTTGTTTAGTTTGCTCAGACAATTTGGGTACATGCTGCTCAAAGCCAAAAAAGTTCTCAAGGCTGCTCTGCATTGGCTAAGCAAGGGTATTTTTGATCTATTAAATGAGACATGTGAGGCACATGGTTTCGATATTATACATATACACCCAGCCATTTTTTTACGAGTGCCACGTGAACATTTAGAAACATTTATGCATATGCTTATAAAATGAGGCAGCAAAACAGGTATGAATATGTGCAGAGTAGCTTAATATGAAAGGGAACGATTAGTTTGCACAAATCAGTTATTCGTTATTTATCTATCACAGTAAAAAATTACAAGCATATTACATGCGAACAAAAATTCTGTATTGGGTGTGAGCTTCATCACTGGAGCAAATGGCATTAGTATGGACCTAGAGGAGCAAGTAGGATCATGTGACTCCTCTTGTTGCTGCTGAAGCAAGTGCTCGGTTCAATTAGTGTGTTTTAAAAGCTAAATTATAGCTGTTGCAGTTTTGCTTTTTAGCGAGTGCCAGCATAGTACACTTACATTCAGCGTTGCTGATAGGTTTGCTGGAATTTACTCCAACTATTGCGATATTCTGTTACTGCTCTGCACCTCAATGGCGGCTATAAATGATAGGACACAGTGTAAGGGTTAACAGAACTACTCAGTGTGCAAAACACAGACAGTGGCCCAAAGTCCAAGGGGCAATTACTGCAGCAAGTGCACAAACATTTGCTATGTGGAACGCATCTTCATAGCTGCATTTAAAATATTTCTCCATGTTGCCCCCATTCTCTAACTTGTCTTTGTTGCATACAAGGGAATGGTCGAATAGTGCCGCTTCAACTGGCACTTTCCAAAGGCGCTCTGTATTTGTCAGGTACCTGGCAGTTCTCCTCCTCTTATTACCGAGATTCACCGACAGCTCATCCATGACTGGTTGTGTGCCAGCTTTATTCTTTCCATAACAGCAACAAGGCTGCATGCAGCCAGTGCACATAATCGTTTAGTTAAAGCTCGCCGGATAACTTTTTGACAGCTCGCTCACTCGGTGAAGTGCTTTGTTACCAAATAAGTGGGTCCAATACCTCAAGTTAAGCTTAAATAAGCCCTGACAGAAATGTATAATGAATAAATAACTGCATTGATAACACACAACTAAAATGCCTAGGAAATCATCCAGCAGCAGCAGTTTAACGCGTGTTAATCCACCCAGTGCATCAAGCGGCCGTTGCCGAGAGGTGGCGGCTCGATATGTTCTCACGCCCAATAGCTAGCAAACAGGGAAAAGTCAGCTTGTCACGCATAATATGAAGTAATCATTTACTGAATGCTCGAACTTTGTTCTGTTTCATGCTGAGCGACCCTGTACATATATGCACATAAAGTGGTCGCAGCTAGCTGCATCTATCACTGCTCTGCTTCGCCACAGAGCACTATATGTCCACTTGCTCAATGTTCATGTGATGCTGTTAAAGAATTGGTTGGTTGTGCAGGCTAATTTGCACATAGAGGGAAACTCTGAGTGCATTACATCTCAAAGCTACAAGGTATGGCAGCTCGTGCACGCACAGACGCTCAAAGTAGGGTAGCCACCCTACTCGAGGGGCGGTGTATACGCCGCGTAATCTGCTACAGCAGCGCACACTGGCCGGGTAGGGTGCTGCTCACATGGAAATTGCATTGTTTTCATAGTTACCGCGGGAAATGAGCTGATATGTCTTACTAAAAGTTGTATGATGCCAACGTCTGAATGCTCATTAGCAATAATGGGGTCGTACCCCAAGCTTCAATTTAGAGCATGCTTCATTTTCTCTTGATTCGAAAGGCCAGGGCACTGACTGTGTGCAGCTATATTTGTGCACTCTCTGCGCTACTGCAATACTACGCCATGACTAGAAAGAGACACCAAAATGTGTGTGCAATGTGCTCAGTCTTCTTCCGACAAAAAAAAAAACTACAGCAGAAAAATGGTCCATACAGCTAAAATTATTTCGAAAGCAGTTCATGCGCACTCGCAAGCTCTGTTTTGCTTTCAAGGCCTCTATTTAGGTAGTACATAATCATGGCACACATAAAAAACCCTTCTTAGAAAAAAAAAAAGAAAAGAGCAGAAAAATGGTCCATACAGCTAAAATTCTTTGGAAAGCAGTTTGTGCGCACTCGCAAGCTCTGTTTTGCTTTCAAGGCCTCTATTCGGGTAGTACATAATCATGGCACACATAAACCCTTCTTAAAAAAAAAAAGAACAGTGATAAGAAGAATAACTTAGCACACTGTCCTTTTTACCTAAGCAACCAGTGAAAAACTGAAGGCTCAGCTGTTTAAGCAGTACATACCTGACTAACAATTTCCTCCTATTGCCTATCTTCCCTCACTTCAAACGCGGCATCGCGATGCTCTGCTAGCTAGAGTGGCCCAGCTCTCGGATCATTTCACTTCGTACAGCTTACACTCTACAATAACTTTAAAAGTTCTAATTTTAGTTAGCCACATACTGCTGTAACCGAGAATGCAAAATTGGGTATTAGTTCAACACTGACATAAACAAGAATCACAGCGATAATACTGCATATCAGCATCTCATGCCCGCCCAGCCACAGCTCGATTGCTGATAAGTCTGCTCACATCTGTACAGCAGCGGCATACGCTTTTTCCTAGGGACGGTTATATTGCGTGCTTTGCCCGGTAAGATATAACTCGGCTGCACAACGTGCTTGTTGCTTCAATGCAGCCAATAACATACGAATTGTTGCAACAGGTAAAGCATGGAATACGTGCATGCATATTTCCTTGCTGACATGCACATCATAAACATGAATAAGAAATTGATTGGAAATATGGCCACACTGCAGGAGTTAAAAAAAATGCATTGGTTCGGTGACGGTCGCGACTTCTGTAAACTAAGAGCATAAAGTCAGCAGGCAAAGAAAAGTCGGACCTTTTTTCGAGGCGGGCCTTCCTTGTCCGAATTCTTCCGAGCCGCCATACGGCGGTTTGCTCGCCAAGCCTTCATTTCGTCCAGTGTGTCTATGGTTTGGAACGTAGAATAATACAAAAGGACGTCGTGACAACGCTTGGCAACGCAGAATAATATAAAGCACTCACCTGTCATATGAATGATGCGCGCTTTATAATACCCCCGCGGGTATTGTTGTCACCCTCCCAGAACACATCATACGCCTTTCCTCGTTCAAAGTCGTCAATGTCGTGCGGCACGAAATTCCTGATGTCGCCGCTCGACACAACGTAACGCTTCTCCTCGCCTTCATATTGAATAAGTACGTGCATTATCACCAGCGCGAGCGTCACGAGATAACAAAAACCCCTGTACGATGTATGTACAGAGACTATCACGCACAACACGAAGAAAAACGTTGAGCCACGCTAGCCACGCGTGGTATAGTGCCTAGAATGGGAGCCACGGATGTGGCTATGGCTATAATTCAGGCCGGAAGGCGTCTCCGGAAGCGAAACCAGACTTCGGTCTGCCGCAGATGCTCGTGAAATTAGCCGTGAAATACGCGAGATACGTGAAATTAGCTGGTAATATTGATAATATGTTAATGAGAACATAAAACGCTGACATGCTTAAAAGATTCGACATTACCTTTCTTGGCTGCTAGTTTTTGCACTCTTGCACCAGTCGGGTACGTTCAAGCCAAGCACAGTGATCTCGACGAGCCTTTATTATTCACTTAAACATGTTTAATGATCACTTCTAACGGTTAAGCTGTTGTGTGTCATGTTCTTGTTTACTGCTAGGGCAACGAACTATAGACGATTAGACACGGCACCCGCGTTTTGGTGCTCGGCAGCTGGAGTTAGTCCCATATGCAGTTCCAGATGGAAAGCATACTTCATCCCAGCTGGAACTTTTACAGCTGAAATGGGTACCTCTGACAAAAGTCTTCATTTTGGCTGAGATCAATACACATATATAAAACAAAATTTGGGCATATTTTAGAGACACAGGAACACAAGAAAAAGACGTATACTAGCAAACACAGGAATGCAAGAAATAGAAGTACACCAGCGAAAAACACGGGAACGCAAGCAAAAGGATAAGTACTCGGGACAGAATCCTGTGTCTTTCGCTGGCGCAAATGGTAACATGCATAAATGTGGGCGTTGCAAATAGTGAATTACAAACTCGATCGGACTAATTTATTGCAGTATTAATTGATGAGCTAAGTTGCACTTTAAGACCAATTATTTTGTAATTTCATTATTCTCTCACAACCCTGACATAGCAAATAAGAACTGGTGTCGGAGTACTTTCCTCTTTTCATTCAGGATCCGCAACTTTTGCACGCAACGAACAGAACACGCAGTAAAAAAAATAATAATAAATAAATAAACGCGGGTACTTTTTATTGATGCATAAATGCTTTTAAAGACGCCAGTCCTTCAAATAGTGCCAGATGCTGGGCGCACTGACTGTGAACAGCTGTGCAGTCGTATATGCATAATTCATGCTCAACTGCTGGCAGGTATGCGTACAAGCGCCAGCATGCACGTATACGTTATCGAAATGCAAATATATTGCACCGACACAAAAGCTGGCTTGCAAAATTTAGGTCAGCCTCAGCCTCCTTTCGTCGAAGAGCACGTGCGGGGTAGCACACGTAGCTAGCTAGCCATCATATGTATCAAAACATACTTGACTCGATGGGTTTGCTTTTCAGCCGCGCGCTAATTAACGTCCGTGCGAAATTTCGGATGGGCGATGAGAATTAAAGCAATGTAGATATTGTAAACGCTGGTGATGCATGTACAGCCTTTGTCAAAAGTTTAGAGCCCAAGGGGTCTGATTCTAAGCCATGCGTGCCTCTAGTATTCGCGGAATAAGTTGGAGTCAAGATATCAAGAAATCTTTTTACGCTGGGAATGCAATGCCACACAGGGCTCTAGAAGCAACTGCTTGGGCTCAAAACTGTTGACAAATACTTTACGTGTAGCTATAGCACAGATTAATGAAACCCGGCCAACATATGTTAATTGCGCTTCGAAGGATATCAGTTGCAGTTGCTTCAGCAAGCTAGCTCGCCGGCTGTCATCACCGATGTATGCGAATAGGATTCAATTGAGTAGATTCGACATGCATTTTACTGTTGCTGTGAGATATAATTTAAAGTAAGCATTGAGTGACGAACATGCTTCTTCCTTCGTTTGCAGTGAACGAGATGCGAGTGTGTCCCGGGCGCTCGATCACAGGTAGTGAAAAATGCTTATATAGTTCCTAAATCGCAACTGGTGTAAATGGTTCAAGGAAAAATTACCAGTCTCGATCGTACGACGCGAAAAGATCGAAGTGACAGACTGAGACCATTAACTGAGCGCGAAGCGTACGCAGCGAGTGATTATATCGTGTCTCTAGCTGGTAAGTGTCGTCTGCATGCAACATGAGCGAGTGGCAGTGGAGCTCGCTGCGCGCAACCGGGAGTGGAGACACATGCCAGTCTGCATCATTATGGGAATGCGGAGATGTTACAATGGGCGAAATTCTTATTTCACCTCCTCTGCATACTGTACTGAGCATCATGCAAGCGCAGCAAGCAGTATGAAATGCCGGCATTGGGCCTGCGGCTACGTCCGCGCACGTCGGACCATATCTTTACAATTCTTTGGGAATGTTGGCTTACTCAAGTATAACTAATCTGCCTTGCAGCGAAACAAGTGACTAACTAAACTGAGGCTTTCAGCCATTTGCGTAGGAAGGCGTGCGCTGAAAATATAACCGCCGTAGCAGACGAATAGCAGACGACGCGGCCACAGCGCCGCAGCACCACTTTGCGCGAGTCCTGTCAATGGTCGTGTGAGCGGCACAACCATGGCACAACCACAACCGATCACTCACCGCATTCTTAGCTGGTCCTAGAGCCGTACAACTATGAGTCTTCCTAGGGCTAAGCGTTACCGCCGTTACTTGGAGCCTGGGCAATCGCAAGATGTTCCGCGGCAAACGCTGCGGTACCAGCTGGACCTGAAGCGAACTCAAGATGCTCGCCAAACCAACTCGGAGTCCGACCTTGCTCACGATAACAGAACATCGGACTGTTCTACCTTTCCAGCCGACGATGAAAGCGAAGCGAATGACGCTTTTGTTGACTGCCAAGACGAGGCAATTGGCGATCTTCAACACCCCGCCGATTCGCAACCGGTGAACATGTGCGAGAGTGACGGCGCTGCGAACGAAGACGAGACGTCGTTCCCCGAGACCGGTGAGGGATTTGAAGACGGCCCTCCCAGTGGAGATGAGTCGTGCAATGAAGGTGACGAGGGTTGCGCAGATAGCCCTAGGAGGTGAGTCAGCGTCATTCAGCGAGCGTGGCGACGAGTTCAGACGTTACTTCCGAAAATGCTCCGAAGAAACCCTGAACCAGGCAATAAACAAGGCACAGGCTATTGTACTGATTCTGACGTACGTCGTGTACGCGGGCCTTTCCTGATCCCAAGTGGAAGACCTCCTGAAACTTATCAACACACTTTGTGGGAGCGACGTAGTGCCCGACACTACTCACATGTTTCGGAAGAGGTGGGAGAGAGAAATCGACTCGTTACGGCTCCACTTCTTTTGTCAAAGTTGTTTTGGCTACTTCGGCAGCAGAGGTAGGAATGAAGCATCTCAGACGTCGTACACATGCGAGCGGTGCAACACCACGAAAACGGTGAAATGGCTGATAGACAGAGGCAATTTCTTCCTAATCTTCAATCTGAAAGAGCAGATGTATGATATCGTTTCACATTACTCCGGGCAACTGTTAGACCGCTTGAAGCAGATGGCATCAACTGTACCTTCCATGTATGCAGACATTACAGATTGGCGGCTGTACCGAAGTATGAGACGCCAGCTGAAAGCCAACTGGAGTGATCTGACAGTGACCATAAACACGGATGGGTCTCCAGTTTTCAAATCAAGCAAAGCGAGTGTATGGCCTGTTCAGCTACTAATCAATGAGCTGCCCTTCAACATCCGCTTTCAAACTTTAATTGTGGGGGCACTGTGGATTGCGAAAACCCATCCTCCTCAGTATCTGTTTATGAAGACATTTGTGAAGGTTTTCAATGACATTGGAGCCATAGTGTGGACGCATATGAGTGAAACAGTGCTGTCAAAAGTGACCGTGGCAAGCTGCTGCGTTGATTCACCAGCCAGGGCATCGTTGCTTAATATGAAGCAATTCATTGGATATTTCGGCTGCTCTTGGTGCCTGCACAAAGGAACTTCTGTCGATGGTAAGCCATTTCTTATGAGGAATTGTGCTTGTATTGTTTGTGTGTAGCTGCAATTTACTCTGGCAAAATGCTTTGAAAGTTAATTCTGAGTGCCAGCTTTGCTTAATCTGCACCACCTGATTAATTTGCTTTATTCTGGAATCGAGTAATTTTTTTTCTTGCACAGTTTCTGCATGGCATAGGTATAGTACATACAAGGTAGGCACCTATAGGTTAGCCTCATTAGCAACAAAATCTGTTGTATGCACGTTGGTCGACACCATGGTCTCTGCTCTTACACAAATATCTTCATATTTCACCATCATCATCATCATCATCATCATCATCAGCCTGATTATACCCACTGCAGGGCGAAGGCCTCTCCCATATTTCTTCATTTAACCCGGTTCTGTGCTAGCTGCATCCACTTGACCCCTGCGAACTTCTTAATCTCATCCGCCCACCTAACTTTCTGCCGCCCCCTGCTACGCTTTCCTTCCCTTGCAATCCAGTTTGTTACCCTCAGCGACCATCGGTTATCCTCTCTTCGCACTACATGCCCTGCCCATGTCCATTTCTTCTTCTTAATTTCTACTAGAATGTCGGTAACTTGAGTTATTTCTCTGACCCACTCTGCACGCTTTCTATCTCTTAATGTTACCCCTACCATTTTTCGTTCCATAGCCCTCTGGGTTGTCCTCAACTTAAGTAGAACTCTCTTGGTTAGCCTCCACGTTTCAGCCCCATAGGTGAGTACAGGCAAGATGCAACTGTTGTATACTTTCCTCTTGAGCGATACCGGTAAGCTGCTAGTCATAATCTGCGAGTGCTTGCCAAATGCGCTCCATCCCAATCGTATTCTTCTTGTTATTTCCTTTTCGTGGTCCGGGTCTGCGGTTACTACCTGTCCTAAGTAGACATATTCGCCTACTACTTCCAGTATTTCGCTACCTAATGTAAACTGCTGTTCCTTCCCGAGGCTGTTGAACATTACCTTAGTCTTCTGCATATTGATTTTCAAGCCTACCTTTCTACTTTTCCTGTCTAGGTCATCAATCATTATTTGCAGTTCATCCCCCGAGTTGCTTAGCAAGGCAATGTCATCATCTTTGAAAGTTATATATTTACAGTTGTCAAAACAAGATGGCAAATGTCCCGTTGAAGGAGACTGTGCAGCCATTGGTGTCGACCAACTCTGATGATGTCGTGGATAATTCCTTCAACCTCCTAGCTTGACATCACAGGTGGTGGCAGATGAAAAGGGATGCTTTACAGTTTCTTCGAATTACTCACGGAATCATGACAGCATTGGCTGAAGGGCTTCCTCTGGTCATCTGCCTCTTTTTTCTTGAGTCATGTCCAACTATATTACTATCATGAAGCTCAATTGCAAGATGTGTGTCATAAGACAAGCTATTCAGTTATTACTTGCAATCCAATTGGTAGCCCTGGTGAACTTGGATGGGTGTTGTGATACTTTCACGACAGTTAATATCACGGCTCATGGCTGGTTGAGCCTGAAAGTATTTTATTGAACAAAGTGTATTTACAAGTTACCAAATCATTGGTGCGAACAAAGTAGAAATCACAAAACAGGGTACATGGAAGGCAGATGAACGAGATAGGAGTTCCACTGAACAAGGGAAATAACATATGGAAATACAATTTCTGTACTTTATGTTGTCATGTCTCTTAAAATGGCGCAGTGAAAAATGCATCGAAAATGTTTATATTGATACAAGTTGATATGCATGTTGTCATAGCGCCTTGAACGTCAAATTTTTATTGTTTTAGGGCATGCACTTATGGTTTATTTGTTGTGTTCAGTCTAACACTGATGATCCAAATTCAGTACTCTTCGACATGAGGTGCAGGCTGAAGGATAGTTACTGTGATTAGTCTCGCACTGGTGGTGTTGCTTTCAAGTTCAGGGTATACCTTGAAAAACTTTGTTTACTACACTTGGTCCTCATGCATATGTGTTGTAACTTTGGCATGCTATAACACACTGGGCAGGGCATGTAGTGCGAAGACAGGATAACCGATGGTTGCTTAGGGGTAACAAACTGGATTCCAAGGGAAGGAAAACGTTGCAGGGGATGGCAGAAAGTTAGGTGGGCGGATGAGGTTAAGAACTTCGCAGGGGTCAAGTGGATGCAGCTAGCACAGAACCGGGCTAATTGCAGAAATATGGGAGAGGCCTTCACCCTACAGTGGGTATAGTTAGGCTGATGAAGAAAAAAAAAACACTGCATGACAGAGGAATTTTGTTGTTTAAATGATTGTAAGCATTTTCTGCAGTGCATGCAGGTAATCTTCTATTAATCATGTACTCAATGTTTCAGTTCTTAAAGGTGTATACAGTCATGCCTCGTTAATATTGTCACGGACGACATCAAGGAAGAAAAAGCGGGCAGTGGCGCGGACAGGAGCGCTCGCGCTACGCCCGGCAACATTTTCATTAAACGTCATCTCACTGTCATCGACCATCTCTTTGTCCTGTGTTCTCCTGTTTTCATCGGCTTGCCGTATCGTAACAATATGTACAACGCCCGGTAATATGGACGACTCGAATTATGGACAGTTTTTCTGGGGATGAAACTTTTTCCATCCATTTACCTCTAGTTAATATGGAAACGCGCTGTCCGGACAATGGACAAGGAGAAAATGCATAGATATCATTAGGGTCCATACTTTTGTCGCGTTAATATGCATATTCATGAAAACCAAATCGTCATATCTGCTTCAAATATAGTTTATCTTCTAGATATTGTTGACAGGCACCATATGAACTTAGTGCCAATGACTGATTGCCCTTTTTCGCTTGTAGTTTAATATTTTACACTGCAAAGTTGCACAGTCAATGCACGTTTCTATTTTTTGTATTGCATGAATTCACTTGAACAAAACTCTGACAGCAGCTTGCGCCTTATAGAAAGTTGGATTCGGCAACTTTCAGTTGACTGAATGCTGATATGTAGCAAGGGTTCTTGGGAGATGAAAAGTAGAAGTCAAATAATTTATTAATGAAATCCCATCGAGAACAATATGCAATTGCATCACAACACTTCAATTGCATCGCATTTGAAGCATAACGGTGACTCGGATAATGTTCTTGTAGCTCCTACTGTGAACTTCGCTGGCCTACATTATGCTTTAAAGCAGACCTTATCCTTAGCATTTATTCTGTTATTTGTTTTTCGCACAAAAAAATTTCGATTCACTATTACGGACGACTCGCTTTAGGCTCGACAGTTCTGTGCGGAGACGAAAGTGTCCATATTAACGAGGCACGACTGTATTACATTTTAGTCGCTGCTGTGATTTCATTGCTAATGATAGCCTGCTCAAAGCTGGAAATTGAAGTAGATGTTAAGCTTTCATAATGAAAGCACAGTATGGAATGAATGCAGACATAGTGGAAGGAAAGGAGACAACTGCCTTTGCCCCTTTGTGGTCATAATATTGTCACGTAGTGGTGACGAGGTTGGCGACACAAATGAAGGGGGGTCGATGATTGCACTAAAGAAACTCTTTATTTGGGCTGACTTGCGCCCGCAAAACAACTACGCAACTCGGCGGCGGCGATAGGAACAAACGTGCTCGTCGATCGTCGAACAAAGAATACCCGTCACACTCGGCAACGCTCAATTTAAGGGCTGCACAGAACAATCTAGATAACGTCGCAAACAGCTACCAACACGGGCTGGAACATTGTGGAAAGACACACGAGTGGCCGGAACCTTCGAGATAGATCTCGGTGCGTCTTGCGCTACAACGAAACTGATAAAGGTGTGACTCGCGAAATCGAGCATTAACAAACAAAGATTACGGAACTGATACGCGATCCAGAATCAGAGTGATAAGCCTGTATGCCGGCGGCTGTTGAAAAACAACAAATACAGTTTCGAAGGTTTCGCGGCATTACTCCCCCCTTAAAAAAACGTCGTCCCGATGTTCCAAAACAAAGAAACTTAAACATAAACGCTGCAAAGTTTAAACACCACAGATTCTTTAACGCGCGTAATATGGCTTCAGTCGTACAACATGTACAATTTCTGGGCGTGCGCGTCGCCTTTGTGATGCTGACGTTCCGTCGGGAATGACTTCATAGTCCAGTGGTCCGACGCGGCGAAGGATTTTGTATGGCCCAAAGTATCGACGCAACAACTTTTCACTTAATCCGCGACGGCGAATTGGTGTCCAAACCCACACTTGGTCTCCTGGATTGTACTCTGCGTGGCGTCGTCGTAAATTGTATCGTCGGCTGTCGGTGCGCTGTTGTTCTTTAATACGCAGCCGTGCGAGTCGTCGGGCTTCCTCTGCACGCTGCAGGTAGGCGGCGACGTCAAGGTTGTCTTCGCTGGTTACGTGCGGCAGCATTGCGTCGAGCGTCGTCGTGGGCTCCCTGCCGTACACAATTTTAAACGGGGTCGCTCTGGTCGTCTCCTGGACTGCCGTGTTATACGCGAAGATCACGTACGGCAAGATGGCGTCCCAGGTCTTGTGCTCAGCGTCGACGTACATAGCGATCATGTCCGCGATCGTTTTGTTCAGGCGCTCCGTAAGGCCGTTGGTCTGGGGATGGTACGCAGTTGTTCGTCGATGGCTTGTGTGACTGTATTCCAGGATGGCTTGCGTCAACTCTGCCGTAAACGCCGTTCCCCTGTCCGTGATGAGCACTTCTGGGGCGCCGTGTCGCAAGAGAATTTGTTCGACAAAAAATTTGGCGACTTCTGCCGCGGTACCATTTGGTAGTGATCTTGCTTCGGCGTAACGGGTAAGGTAGTCAGTGGCCACGATGATCCACTTGTTACCCATAGACGAAGATGGAAAGGGGCCGAGGAGATCCATCCCAATTTGTTGAAAGGGCAGGATTGGGGGCGGAATCGGGTTTAGTAGTCCTGCTGGTCTGTTCGGCGGCGTCTTGCGTCGTTGGCACTCACGACACGTCTTCACGTAGTGGGCAACTTCGGCAGGCAGTCGCGGCCAGTAATACTTCTCCTGGATTCGACGCAACGTGCGCGCAAATCCGAGGTGGCCTGCTGTGGGCTCATCGTGCAACGCCTGCAGAATTTCTTGCCGAAGGGTTTTAGGCACTACGAGAAGCTGCGCGGTCTTGTTGGGTGCGAAGTTCTTCTTCACGAGTAGGCCATTGCTTAACGTGAAGGATGATAAATGTCGCCTGAACACACCAGGAGGGGAAGCGGTCTTTCCTTCCAAGTAATCGGCTAGCGCTTTCAGCTCAGGGTCTGATCGCTGTTGTTCTGCGAAACTGCTGGCGCTTACCGGTCCCAAAAAGGCGTCGTCGTCATCGTCCTTCGGGGGAGCATTGACGGGAGCGCGGGATAAGCAGTCTGCGTCGGAATGCTTCCGGCCCGACTTATAGACTACAGTCATGTCAAATTCTTGAAGTCGTAGGCTCCATCTGGCAAGGCGGCCGGAAGGATCTTTCAAATTAGTCAGCCAGCAGAGCGCGTGATGGTCGCTTACCACCTTGAATGGTCGGCCGTATAGGTATGGACGAAACTTAGAAGTGGTCCAGATGATTGCAAGGCACTCCTTCTCGGTCGTCGAGTAATTGACTTCGGCTTTTGTGAGTGACCTGCTAGCGTAGGCGATTACTTTCTCCTGTCCGGCACTCTTCTGGACGAGAACGGCTCCTAGGCCCACACTGCTCGCGTCGGTGTGAATTTCGGTCTCGGCGTTTTCATCAAAGTGGCCAAGTACAGGAGGGCATTGCAGGCGGCGCTTAAGTTCGTCGAAGGCTTCTCCTTGCGGCGCTTCCCATTTAAAAGGTACGTCAGCCTTTGTAAGCTGCGTGAACGGTTCGGCGATCCGCGAGAAGTTTCTGACAAATCGTCGATAATAAGCGCACAGTCCAAGGAATCGGCGCACAGCTTTCTTGTCGGCAGGCGGTGGGAATTGTGCGATTGCAGCTGTTTTCTCTGGGTCTGGGCGAATACCGTCCTTGCTAACGATGTGACCTAGGAACCGGAGTTCTTCGTAGGCGAAGTGACACTTCTCTGCTTTTAGCGTTAGTCCCGATGACTTGATGGCTTCCAGCACTGTCTGTAGTCGTTTTAGGTGGTCTTCAAAGTTTGACGAGAAGACAACAACGTCGTCCAAATATACCAAACAAATTTGCCACTTCAAGCCTGCCAGGACTGTGTCCATTACTCGTTGAAACGTGGCTGGTGCGGAGCAGAGGCCAAATGGCATCACCTTGAACTCATAAAGGCCGTCCGGTGTGATGAATGCGGTCTTCTCGCGATCTCTTTCGTCGACCTCAATTTGCCAATATCCGCTCTTCAGGTCCATCGATGAGAAGTACCTTGCATTGCAGAGCCGGTCGAGAGTGTCGTCGATGCGAGGAAGCGGGTAGACATCCTTCTTCGTTATGCTATTCAAGCGGCGGTAGTCAACGCAGAAGCGAAGTGTGCTGTCTTTCTTCTTGACCAAAACGACTGGTGCCGCCCAGGGGCTGTTCGAGGGCTGGATTACGTCATCACGCAGCATTTCCTCAACTTACTTGATCGCGAATGGCCTGGCGTTCTCGCGGCGATACACGATAAGGGCTTTGGCGCAGAGGTCGGGCGTGTTCGTTCGTTATTATGCGGTGCTTGGCCAGTGGTGTTTGTCGTACCTTCGATGACGATGAGAAGCACTCCCCGTAGCTTCGAAGAAGACTGAGAATCTTGTCTTTCCTGCTGTGGGTCAATGCCGGGTTGATGTCAAATTTGGGCTGACAGAACTGGTCCGGTGCGTCTTCCAGCGTTTGGTCGTGGAGGGCGAATACATCTTTGAGGTCGGCTAATTCGTCGAGAAAAGCGATCGTTGTGCCCTTGTTGAGATGCCGGTATTCTTCGGTGAAGTTTGTTACCAGCACCTGAGCTTGACCTCTCCGGAATTTCGCGATGCCTCTTCCGATGCAGACACCTCGTTCTAAGAGCAATTGGATATTTCCTTCGACGATGCCTTCAGCGGTTTCGATGTTTGCGCTACCTACGCAGACTGCGATGCTTGATCGGGGCGGCACGGTCAATTCTTCATCGAGGACGTTTAGAGCGATGTGTTGCATCGACGTCGTCGTAGCAGGAATGGCTTTATCTGCAGATAACTTGATGAGCTTGGATCGCAGGTCGATGATAGCCCTATGTTCATTTAGGAAGTCCATGCCTAAAATCACGTCGCGGGAGCACTGCTGCAAGACCACAAAGCTGGTGGGGTAAGTGCGCCCATTTACAGTTATTCTTGCAGTGCATCGTTCCGATGGAGTAATCAGGTTGCCACCTGCGGTGCGAATCAGCGGGCCATCCCAAGCGGTGGTAACTTTTCTGAGCTGAGAGGCTAACGGTCCACTAATGACTGAATAGTCAGCTCCGGTGTCTACTAGGGCAGTGACTCTGCGACCGTCGATATCAGCTTCAAGGTCACTTGTTCGCTTCCTCGCATTGCACGTGGGCCTTAGTGTCCGATCTCGGCTCCGTCGTTTCTTCAGGTCAAGGCCGGGGCATACCGTAGTTACTGCGCTGGGCGGCGTTGTCTGCTTGCAGTATGGTCGTGATGTCGTCGATGACGTCGTGTAGAGCGGCGGTAAAATGGCTGCGTCGTCGTTAGTAGTCGTCGGCGGCGGAGGATCTTCGTCTTTTCGCCGTTGAGCAACCTCACCTACAAAGGTTGCTGCCTTTAGTTTCCCCTGCGCGGGCTTGGGTACCTTCCGCGCATACTCTGATCATAGGTACGGCCTGGCGACGCAAAGCGGGCCCTGTACGGCGATGGAGATCTGAACCGACGGCTTGGTGGCGCAATTTCACCGCTACGCAGATAGTTGTCAATTTATTGTGGTCGTTCACCTGGGCGTGGTCGTGGAGCGTCGACTGCAAATCCGCGGAGACCGATTCGTCGGTACGGGCAGTGTCGCAGAATGTGGCCGGCCTCACCGCAGTGGAAGCATAATGGCCGGTTGTTTGCAGTCCTCCAGGCGTCGCACTTCCTGGGGCTTGGGGGTCGTTGGTAGGCTTGGCGGGCGGAGGCCAAGGGGCGGCTTTCAGGAACAGGACGGTTGCGGCGAGGGCTCGGAAAGTCATCACGTCGGGGCGGAGGGCGGCGTAATGCACCAGCGTAGTTCATCGCTGCTGCCTCTTGTGCTGGAACAGTCGCAGCCGTCGCTTGAGGAACGCCCAGCGCCTGCTGGACTTCTTCCCGGACGACGTCCGCGAGCGTCGCCACCTGCGGTTGTTGCGATGATGGCATCAGTCGGCGGAGCTCCTCTCGCACGATCTCCCGGATGAGGTCCCAAGGTTTTCTCCGCTTGGAGATGTGCTGGAGTATTGGGTTGAGCAGTCCGGCTGAAGTGGTCGCTCGTAGTAGCGCATCCGGGTGGCCAACGTCTTCTCGATAGTAGACGCCTCCGTTTCAATTTCCGCCACAGTTCTTGGCGGATTTCGCACAAGACTCGCAAAGAGCGACTCTTTAACGCCTCGCAATAAAAGTTTGACTTGCTCACCTTCGGTCATATTAGGGTCGGCGCGGCGAAAGAGGCGCTTCATCTCCTCAACATACGCCAGGACAGGCTCGTTAGGGAGTTGAAGTCTTGACTGAAGAAGGGCCTGGGCTCTTTCCTTTCGGACGGCGCTTGAAAAGGCAGTCAGAAACGCTTTCTTGAAAGTCTCCCAATCCTTCATAGTTGCCTCATGGTTTTCGAACCAAACTCGGGCATGTCCTTGAAGAACAAAGTAGACTTGCCTGAGTTTCGCGGCGTCGTTCCAGCCATTGAATTCTGCAACACGGTCTAAAAGGTCCATCCAGTCTTCTGCATCTTCGTCCGGTCGTCCATGGAAGCAGGGGGGCTCACGGGGTTGAACGAAAACAACCGGTGCTGTAGGCTGGGCCATTGTCAGCGTCGATGTCTTCCGAAATCGAATGGGGTCAGGTAGCAGACCGTGCTCTGGCTGTAGGCCTTGAAGTCGGCGGCTGGCTCGGTGACCTGTAGGCTGGTCTTCCAGGGCGACAGGAACACGGCTTGGGTATTCGCTTGAAGGATAAAGGCAGCACCTCCACCAGATGTCACGTAGTGGTGACGAGGTTGGCGACACAAATGAAGGGGGGTCGATGATTGCACTAAAGAAACTCTTTATTTGGGCTGACTTGCGCCCGCAAAACAACTACGCAACTCGGCGGCGGCGATAGGAACAAACGTGCTCGTCGATCGTCGAACAAAGAATACCCGTCACACTCGGCAACGCTCAATTTAAGGGCTGCACAGAACAATCTAGATAACGTCGCAAACAGCTACCAGCACGGGCTGGAACATTGTGGAAAGACACACGAGTGGCCGGAACCTTCGAGATAGATCTCGGTGCATCTTGCGCTACAACGAAACTGATAAAGGTGTGACTCGCGAAATCGAGCATTAACAAACAAAGATTACGGAACTGATACGCGATCCAGAATCAGAGTGATAAGCCTGTATGCCGGCGGCTGTTGAAAAACAACAAATACAGTTTCGAAGGTTTCGCGGCAATATAGTGGCATTAATACCAGTGACTGTCTTTTTCAGGCACCATTCGGTACCTTCAGCAAGACGAGCGAGCAGCTCCATTCACTCACACCAATGTGCTTGAAGATATGCGGTCTGCCCACAGTCAGCGCCAGCCTGTCCATGGGATGAAAGGATATTCCCCACTTGCAAGCTTTCAAGGTTTTAATCTTGTTTGGGGTTTGCCGCCAGATTTCATGCACTGTGTGCTTGAGGGGGTTACACAAGTAACCGAGCTGTGGCTGACCAGTGTTGGAAAGCCGTTTCATATTGGCAGGAATATCCACGAACTTGAAAACCGCATCAAGCAACTGAAGCCTCCAATTATGTTTTGCAGGTTGCCTAGAGCTATAGCAGAGCGCAAAAACTGGAAAGCCACTGAGTGGATGTTCTGGTTATTGTATTATTCTCTCCCTTACCTGAAGGATCTCATTCCTGAAAAGTACTTAAATCATTTTTCAATGCTCTGTCAAGGAGTGTTTTTGTTGATTCAGACCTCTGTGAGCTACGCAGATGTCATTGAGGCTGACCAGCTTCTTTCGTCATTTGTTGACAGGTTTTCTTCTCTGTATGGTGAAAGCAGTGCCACATTCAATGTGCACCATTTGCTGCACCTTGCAAAAAGTGTCGAAATGTTGGGGCCCTTGTGGGGGACTTCTACGTTTCCATTTGAGAATGGGAATGGGCAGCTGTTAAGGCATGTCACAGCTGCAAAAGGTGTGCCACTGCAGGTAGCTGAGCTTTGTATCATGAGAACATGGCTAAAAAATGCAAATAGGTTTGTGGAAATGTCATCAACTCTTTTGGAGAGAAAAAACAAAATGATAAAGATTCGTGTCAAGCAAGGAACTGGTCCCCATGTCTTAGGAGCACCATTAAGATCTGTTCACATTGAGGAGGCCATTGCTGAAATGTTCATAACTCAGTATGGGGAAATGCCTGTCATGGCACATTATGCTCGAGCAGAGATAACGGCGTCGCTATTCATAGTCTTCTGTACAATAGGCCACAAAAAACATGTTCCCACTGCGCGAGAATGAATAATGGTATTTACTGCCCTATCATGGACATCTGTTCTTATAATGTAAATGGCCGAAAGGTTGCACTTGTGTGCCAAGAGTTGGTACTGTGCCAGCCAGCATTCCGAAGTATCACTTATCTCCACCCCTGCAAGCGTGCGCCGCTAGGCCGAAACCTCTGTCTATACTCATCCGATATTTCTAGCCAATGTGTGCTCCTTGAAATGGAGAATGTGTCCTATGTTTGTGACATCCCAAATAATTATAAGATAGATTGAGTTGAGTGAAAGACAGATTTCAGTACCTTGGCACTACAAGTTGTCAAGGGGGAAGGTGGGCTAAAATATTGTTATTAATGGTGGCATAATTATTAACATTTAAGGAAACATGTATTTTTACATACTGTTTCAAATATGCTGTTTAGTTTCATAATCCTTGTAAACCTATGTAATCTGCCGTGTGACTTCTAAATCAAGATAAACATTATTCATATAAGATCAGAATAAATATTAATCATATAACTATATTTGGATGCAACTCATGTCTGCAGTAACCATCACACACAATTCCTCCGTGATAGAA
Organism: Amblyomma maculatum; assembly: GCF_055883805.1. NCBI lineage: Eukaryota > Metazoa > Arthropoda > Arachnida > Ixodida > Ixodidae > Amblyomma > Amblyomma maculatum. Next base: position 195,981,549 of record NC_139345.1, read on the forward strand.
AGCAGTCCCCACTGTTCAGGCTTTTCTCATTACCTAAATAGCTAACCATCAGACCAAATCAGAAGCTCAAGAATTTCAATGCCTCTGGCCTCTTAGGTATAGTCAAATATTAAAATATTGATTTGGTTTACTGTTCAGCGAAGCAATACACATGCCGCGTACCACTGCCTTTAGTTAACTCCTGTTTTTTAAAGTTGTATATCCTACTATACAAGCTTAGACTCTGCAGTGTGATTTTCATAGCAGCATATGTTGCTTATGCAACTCTGCACTATGCCATGCAACTTTCTTGTGCCTTAATTGTGCCCCGTTAGAGCTTTTCAGGGATAAAGGCTGTGTGCAGTTTGAAGCTGTGTAGCAGCCCTTGCAGAATGTGCCATACGCCTCCTAACGATCAATGAGCAGCATCTTGCAGATCAATATGCTCTTCAGTGATGTGGCTAGCTATTCTCCTGACAGCATATTATGTCAGTTAATTGGCTGCATGCAGTATTTGTGATTGAGTTATGTTCGGTATAATGTGCAACACTGCTATGGAGGCAGTTACCAGCTGCTTTCCTTTCTTTTCTTCTTTTTCTCTGTGAACATGAAGCGAAATACTTGCAGGACAATTTCTTCCTACTCACATTATGCGTGATATGCATACCCATCCCTGAACTAGTAAGCATGCACAGCAGTATCAGCGACTCACCAGTTCCTTCATGCCTTGTTGTCCCCCTTGCCCGAAGTGCTAATAATGAAAGGACATTTCTTATGCTCTTTCGTGACCCCGTGGCCTGCCTATTGGCTTCCTGGCTTTTTTTCATATTCCATGCAAACCATTGTTGACTTCAGCTGATTCTTAGTAAGAACTTGATGTCATTACTTTTTAAAGCAAGAGAGTTAAAGGCCTCATATCCCAGAAAATCTGGTTTTGGCATTGTCTGCATTGGCCTTGTGAGCTAGGAATCACAAAATCATGAGCATGCCTCTGGCAGATGGTAGTTGGTTGGGACATATAGCTGTGCCCTAACTGTTGATCCGAGTTTTGTTCACTGATGAGATCATGAGATGACATGGCCAATTTGGCAGGTGCTGCCAACTCTGGTTTCACCTTCGAGGTGGGAGGGTGAGATTGAAATCCAACCTTCCAGGGCCCTTGGATCCCTAGTTAGACATGCTGCCTTTATGCTATGCAAGCACGCTCATGCAGCTTGGTTAGAGCAGGGCTTTATATCTACATCAGATTCTGGTAGCGTACAACTGTATGCTGTATATGTACAATAAAAGCCGAAATTTAAGGATGGGTAATATGGAAGTAGCAGAGTGCATGTAGTACATGTACATGAATGAGGATCTGCAAGGGGTGCCAGCAGATGGGAGCCATTAACATCGTAGCATCGTAATGGTGACACCTAATTGTCCCTCAATTTTTGCAATTTATTATCTGAAAATGTGTTTGGGTTGCCCTGATTTGATTTTCTATGTAAATGATATTTTGTACTATGTACTACGTATACAGTTTGTTATTTTTGAAATATGCATTTTTGGCAATGTATACTATAACATGCTGTCATATGCATATTGCATTTTGCTGCATGCTAGATCTTGTCTGTTTGTGGTTCTGCAAGTTTTATCACATATATAAGCTGCCATTCATAGTTAACTAGTTGCATTTGTAGATCAACAATAGGTTCTAAATGCTGTTGAGTAATATGTGCTGACTACCCCAGTACAGGAGTGTGTGCGTACCACATAGCACATTTTTAATGCAGAAGCATAACTATATCCACCCCCCCCTGGATTTTGCCGAAGTTTGTGTGATTTATAGTTTCAGCAACTAGCGTAACACATGACAGCAAAAATGTATAGCCTTGCAATACATGGTGGTATTGTGGCATACATGCATGGACTAATTCAGATAGGACTAATTTAGACTAAATATAAAGCTAACTAAGGGCAGCCATAGAAAATTATGAATAGGTGTGCCTACTTTAAGGTGACTAATTCGTTAATACTCAAGACTAATTAAGGTGAATTATGCATAATTGAGATCAGCCGTGGAAAATTATAAATATGCGTGCATGTATACTTAAGGGTATACCTTAGGTAGTCATTAATTCTTATGTCTATAAAGACTAATTATGCCTACTACCTAATTTTGGCTTTGCCATCTAGGTCAAACAATGCCTAGGTAGAGTTAATTGAGCTTTCCTATAAGCCTAATCAAGCCTAGTTAGACCTCACTAACCTACTTGAGCCTAAGTTGTAAGTGCTCCACTTAATTAGCCTTCTGCAAATGACCACCACTTATGTGACTTATTTCTGACATCAATTCTGACCTTGCCCTTCACTATTTGCTGTTCACTTTTAGTGTGGCATGGTGAAATGTGTGCTCTTGACAAAGAGCCTCATCATTTACATTGTCATTGGGATACTTCACATGAGCATCACCTGATATGGTTCTATACCAGGTTTTGATCCTCCACTTAGTCATTTCGTTGTCGCTGTGTTGCTGCCATCGTGAACCTTGTATTTCGTGTTCACGATCTCCATGGCAGTTCTCCATTATTTGGGCTTGGGACTTTAGCTAAACGAGTACTAAATATCTGCTTCTGTATATCCACGTTTATAAGCATGTATATACATACATATAAGCAGCAGTTTAGCTTGATTGTATATATTCAATCTAAACCACCACTTAATTTCCTTTGTGGTGCATATTCACCAACGCTGTCAACAATTGATCTCTGTTTCTTTATTTCATTGTGACAGTGTTTTGTGGAAATGTTCAGGATGTTCGAGTGACATGCAAAGATTACATTTTTTTTAGATGTAATATGTGTTTCAAAAATATCAGTGCATCTATTGCCTAAGGTTGCTGGTTGCAGTGAGGAAATTGACTGTGGGATATTGTATATACACTCAGCAATTCACTTATCAGTTGCAGGAGCTAAAAACAATGCGAAACAAATTACTGTTGTTATTTAACGAGCATTCTGTTTGGCATTTAGGCCATGCTTTTTACCTACACCACCTACACTAATGTAGCAAATCTAGCTCCTATACCTCCAATGGTTTTTTGCTACACTAGTGCAGCTGGTGTAGGTACAAAAAATGGCCCTATTGTTATTTGATTTCCCACAACTGACAAGGGTTATATGTTCAATGTGCCTGTATGTTCTGGCTTTGCTGTGTTGTTGAAAAGCATTGAAAATAAATTTTTGTTTCTGCTTCTATACCTCTCAGTGTGTCAAGAGTGATGCCTCAGTTCAGTACAACATGGCCAAAGCCATGGTATATTGGTCAGCATGCTGGAGAGGCTAGTTTATGCAAACTGATATATTTTGATTCCCTTTAACACAGGCTGTCCAAAATGTATGTGTGAGGCTCTCTTAATTTTCTTTTTGATAAGCTTCCAGATGCTGACAGGTCATAGTGACCACTTTTTTGATGGAGGTATAATGCAATGTGTAGAGTGTGTGTCAGTGCATGTAAAGAACCCCAGGTGCTAAAAAATTCCAGAACCATCCACTGCACGTCCCATAGCCTGAGTAGCTTTGAAATGGTCAACCCCCATTAAACCAAACGAATTTAGCTCATAACAAACTAAGCATAGCAAAATCAAACCAACTAAATTGGATAGCAGCAATGGTATGAGGCATTTTTGGTCTAAGTTGTCCTTTTCCAGTGATCATGAAGAGGATTTACTTATTAAGCAGTACGGTACATAATCAGTAAATTCACACTAATACCAATTTAGTGCTAAAATGGTCCTGCAAAACTCCAAGATCACCTGCAGTAATGCTCGAAAAGGTGGGCAACTCTGCCAGTATAGATTTAATTATGCATTTGCTACTCATGCAATGTCATTTGACTTATAAACATCACACGTCAAACTACAGGAGTTAGTGGAAATGCACATATTTTGCTATGAGTATATTTGGTGCAATAAAAAACATTCATGGCAGACAGGATTAATACAATGAGCGCCTAACTATTTATAAACATGATGCATAAATTTTCAAGGAACATATATGATATATTGCATGTAATGAAGGGTGCCAGTTTTTTGACAGCTAGTTGAAACAATATACAAGTAGCACTATACATATATAGGCTGGTATACCAATTAACACCTAGCACTGAACAAAATTTTATGAATCAGTTGCCTATAGACAAAACCTGGCTTGTCAGCATGCATGTAGTAAATTAAATTGTTATATTATATATAGTTTTTAATTATTCGATTGAGATGCATATAATATACTTTATATATATTAATTAGCATTAATTAATGCAGGGCCCTGTACCATAATTCTATTTGCATTTCCAGGTCATAACAATAATGCTCGATCCCAGGAGGCACCCAACGTGCCTTCTGAATTGCTGTGCCAGCTTTAAATTAAGGATATATTGTTACGTGGAAGATTTACAGTCCCAAAGCTGTCCGCACAACTAACGTTGATGAGGGCACCGATTTCACAACACTCAGCGTCGTCGTCTTCTCGGAGTCTGTTGCACTTCTTCATCCTCATCACGAACAGCGAATACAGCTAAGTAACACTACCCCCCCGCGGGAAAAGCACAGTCCGGGTGCGGTCTATGTTAGCGAAATAGAACGTTGATGATAGGGCTTCAGACGGGACACATGCACTATTTCGGAGGTTGGAGCTGTGGACGTGGACTTCGGAACCACAGATTCAACTTCGTAGGTGACGTCGGTCACGGGGCGCAAAACACGGTAAGGGCCAATGTAACGGGGCAAAAGTTTTTCACACAAGCCCACTCGACGGCACGGGAGCCACAGCAAAACGAGAGATCCAGGAGTGTAGTGGACATCACGGTGGCGGCTGTCGTACCGGATCTTTTGAGAGTCTTGGGATGCAGAGAGCCTGGCATGAGCTATCCGGCGGGCATCATGAGCACGGGTGACGGCATCACTGGTGTAAGTACTGGTGGCGTCTGCCGCAGGTAGAGAGGTGTCGAAGGGTAGTAACGGGTGTCGGCCAAATAATAAATAAAATGGGGAGTATCCAGCGGTAGAATGGACAGATGAATTGTAGGCGAATGTGACAAAGGGGAGATGAACGTCCCAATCTCGATGGTCGTCAGACACATACATGGCCAGCATGTCTGTGAGGGTACGGTTTAGACGTTCCGTGAGGCCGTTGGTCTGGGGGTGATATCCGGTGGTGAATTTGTGGCGGACGGAGCACGAACGGAGAATTTCGTCAACCACTCGCGACAGGAAACAGCGGCCACGGTCAGTTAGTAGTTCGCGAGGAACACCATGATGAAGAATTACGTTTTCTAGAAGGAAGTCAGCGACGTCTGTGGCGCAGCTGGTCGGGATGGCTCGGGTAATAGCGTACCGAGTAGCGTAATCGGTGGCGACGGCGATCCATTTGTTCCCCGAGGTGGAAACTGGAAAGGGGCCAAGGAGGTCAACGCCTATACGGGAAAATGGGTCAGTTGGTATGGGTATTGGCTGCATATGACCTGAAGGCAAAATTGTGGGCTTCTTCCGACGCTGACACAGTTCACACGCGGCAATGTACTGCTGGACAGAGCGGTAGAGCCCCGGCCAGTAGAAACGTCGGCGCAGGCTGTCGTATGCGCGAGACACCCAAGTGGCCAGCCGTGGGAGCATCATGGAACTGTTCAAGGAGGGCGGAACGCAGCTGCTGTGGAACGACGAGCAAAAGGTCTGTGCCATCTGGTCGCATATTACGTCGGTATAGGGTGTTCTCGTGGAGCACAAATAAGGCGAGAGATGGGTCAGGGCGGTCGGAGGTAAGACGCAGGATAATGGAATGCAGAGAAGGATCTAGGTGTTGTTCCTTGGCAATGTTGGCAAAGGCGGAGACAGATAAGACATATGCATCATCGTCAGAGTCTGTAGGACTAGGGGAGTCGACGGGATGACGTGACAAACAGTCGGCATCTTGGTGAAGCCGGCCGGACTTGTAGACGACGAAAAAGGTGTATTATTGTAATCGTAGCGCCCAGCGCCCCAAACGGCCAGTAGGATCTTTGAGAGAGGAAAGCCAGCACAAGGCATTATGGTCTGTTATCACAGTAAAATGGCGGCCAAACAAATAAGGGCGGAATTTCGTAATAGCCCAGACAAGCGCCAGGCACTCTCGCTCTGTAATAGAATAATTTTGTTCGGGTGTTGACAGAAGGCGGCTGGCATACGCAATCACCCTTGTACGGCTGTGTTGTTGCTGAGCGAGAATAGCTCCTATTCCATGGCCACTTGCGTCGGTACGGAGTTCAGTATTGGCGAAAGGGTTGAAGTGGGCCAAGACTGGTGGAGTAGTAAGAGCAGCAATAAGCTTTGAGAAAGCTGCAATATCTTGTGGGCATGGTATATGTTGCCCAGCTGCTAGCATATATAAATTAAAATAAATGAATTATATCAAACATTAACATTCGATCAGTCTTAATTATTATGTAATTGAATTTGATACATACCATGCACACTATAAAACAATGACAGCGCGTTGCGAGAACCAGTTCAATTACTCCGCGAAAGGAATCTCGCACGACATGTAAATAATTCGAGACAGAAATCTCGCCCTACGCGTCCTTCGCATGAATCTGTCACGTGACTAAACCAAGACAGACACTCCTGTCGTGCGACACAACGCACGACAAGCACCTTTGTCGCACGATAAAGGACAAGAAAGATGCCTGTCCTGCGACAGAACCCACTACAGGCGCCTTGGTCGCGCGACACATCCCACAACAACAAGAAAGATGCTTCTCTTGCGACAGAGCTTACTACAGGCATCTTTGTCGTGCGGCAGAACCCACGACACGACGCTCTGTCGCACGACACAATGCACGACTCGGAAGCTTGTTGTGCGACACAAATATTTGTCGCGCGACACAATCGCGACACAAAATCCTGTCGCGCGTTTTGATCGGGTAGATTTAGGCTTGACGACTCCTGGTTGGTCGGGGAATATCTGGGGTGAAGTACACAATTATTTGGTGCTACTTGATAAAATGAAATAACGATGCAATGTAATAACTTCAATGAATTTATGTGACGGCGCTCGGACAAGGGGCTGAGTTTCAAAGTGGACGCGGCACAAGTAGGTGAGAAATGGCGTATCGACGATATATGAATCTGATTACTTTTTTTTTTAATGCTCTCGATTGTGTCAGTTTCACAATGTTTATGAGGATTACAGAGTGAAGATGCCTATTCAAGTACCGGACGAATTAATGATCTGTACATTAGTAGCTTAGTTTCTTTTGGGTATTAGACAATGTTCTTCTCAAATACCAGAACGATTTGGTGCTTTAGAGCAAACGAAATTAATATGCTTTAACCAGGACACCTTAGCAGTAAATATAACACCGAGATACTTGTATTCGGAAGCTCTGAGCAATGGTGAGCATACTTAAATTGCAAAGGTGACGTTCTGTTAGTGAAAGACATTACTACAGTTTTAGTGAAATTTATTTTCATTTTCCAGGAACTAGACCAGGCACAGAAACTAGTAAATGAGGCATTGAGTTGCGAATGATCATCGGGTGTATTATTTATCTGATATAAATCCCAGTCGTCCCCATATAGGCGTATTCGTGACATGGTATGCCGAGGTAAGTCATTGATATATATAAGGAATAATAAAGGGCCGAGCACCGAGCCTTGACGAACGCCGGATAATCGTCGACAGAACAGGAATTAGTCGAATCGTAAGAAAAGAACTCTGAGCGATGCGAAAGAAAATTAGCAATCCAACTAGCGAAGCGAGGATTTTTTAAAATGGCGTTCAATTTACATAGCAGATTAGAATGTAGTACAGTGTCAAAAACGTTTGAAAAGCCTCTAAATATAGCGTATACTTGGGCTCCAATAACCAGGATAGAAAGAAGGTCGTCTGAAAATTCAATTAGTTGTGTTACGGTGCTGAAACCTCCTCTTGTTGAGGGTGTGCAACAATTCGACAGAACCAGGAGGACGGTAAATGACACGAATGACAATAAATTGATTGTTAAGAAACAGTTTACACCAAACAAAATAAATTGAACTTCTGAACGGGCATTCAGTACTGTGAATTTGAGTTCAGAGCGAAAGAGGAGCGCAACCCCTCCCCCTTTTCCATGCTGCCTGTCCGCTCGCACCGCCGCGTAACCAGGAGGTGTAAATTCAGAATCATGGATGCCCTCATGCAGCCATGTTTCCGTTATGCCCATCACATGAGGAGAGTAAGAAACAGTTGTGGACAGGAAATTAGCATATTGATTAGGTATTCCTCTAGCGTTAGTGTTTAAAACAGGTAAATTTTCATGTGCGGGTTTGGGCAGTCATGGAGTAGCAGGCGGCGATGACCGTGGTGGTGGTGGCTACAAGGCAGCAGATGGCGAGCCAGTGTATCCAGGGGAGCAGCTGCGGTCCTTTTCAAGTGATTTTCGAAGACGTGTTCCAGACATAACGAACTTTGTCAACGAAAACATGATGAAAACTCAGCTATACAATACAACCGCTATCAGGAAATTGCTGTGATGCCTCCCAACGTTTTTTGCAGAGAACACGAACGAGTTACATAATATTCAGAGTTTTTGAAATGATAAGCATGTTTTAGTAACGTTATTTTCTAAGAATAATCTAAGATTTTTAGGATGAAAGGGCGCGAACGAACATTGAATAGCCTACCAATCCTATGGCACCGTTCAATGTTTGGGCATTCAATATTCAATTCCTCAGAAATCAGATTAGAAACTTTGCTCAATAAACACTCTACACCTTCATTAGGTTCTTCAGGAAGTCCATGAAGGATGATGTTATTTCGGTTTTCGAAGTGGTCATTCTTTTTAGACAGCTGCGTCCCAGCATAACTTACAGAATATATCTCTGAACGTAGTTGGTCGCACTGTTCGACTGGTGAGCACTCAAGCGCTGTCACACGAGATTCAAGACCTTCGAACCGATCATCAACAAATTTCTGAAAAGATTTTATGTCTGCAATGTCACGTGCCATCTGTGCCTGACCCTCTAGTAATTCGGAAAGCATTACAATTCTAACTTTGTCAGACGTATTAGCTGCAGCACCTATCTGAGCACGCGTCTGAGCGCGTATCGGCATATTACCCGGGCTCCGAGATTTATTAGACGTATGAGCAGTATTAATTTTGGGAGGACCGGGGTTGAGTTCAACGTCCCCGCTCAAAAGAAGCCGATATAAACAATGCACTATACGCGACGATAAAGAAACAAGAACATGTAGAAGAGCAGAAGCAAAAATCGATCGTCTGATCTAATACAGCGAGCACCTTTCCGGTAACATACCCGCGAATAAAGAGAGGACAGGTAAGCATCTTGCCGGCACCGCTGCCTTCAAGCCCACTGAAGAAATGTTACAGGGACAATTCTTTTCTATCCTTGGCAGATGACGTCACCGTGCTGGCGCTGTCGGTGACTAGTTGGTCCTGCGATGCGTCGATACAGGCAGGATTATGGCCGTCGAAAGCTTGTGGTGGGGTGGCAAACGCGCCGTCGCACGAGCCGAAGCTATCACACAGGGTGATAGGGCAGTCCAGGCACATACGGTGTATGGAGTGCACGTGCCAATCTTGCAGACTGAAGCCATATGGCAGCAGACAAGCGTTGCAACCAGGCGAGACAGCACAGCACGGAGCCCGTACTGCCAGGCAGGCGAGAAACTGCACAAAGATTGGACAGGTAAGCATTTTGCCGGTACTGCTGCCTTCAAGCCCAACTGTTTCTGCATTGTGACTCCGCCATGAGAGCACATTGGCGGTGTCACCCAGCAAACAGAGCAGACGACGCGCCTACTCGATGACGTCACGAGTTTTTGCCCCACGTGACATTTCAATGTTTTGTTTTTTGACGTCAAGTAAACATCTGACAACTACGAACCGAAACCGAAACTCCTGTGTACTAATAATACGATAATAGATAATGTAATGCAATTTTGAGCATCTCACATCGTGTTCTATGCTTACGTAGTCGCTACGCACAATTTACAACACAACAGTACAGCACAGAAGTTTGCTGTCCCTGCACCTTTAAGAGGTACGTAGAGAAATCACAGCCGCCAATAATGTTAAGCTACATAGGACATGGGACGAAGCCTAGCCGAAGTTTAGCAACCAAAGGCGTAAGAGACTTAACCCCAATAAGCTGCGAAGTCCCACACCTGACTCGGCGTTCGCGGCGTCAACGAGTTGCGTTCTATGCTACAACATAAAGTGGTTATGTCTACGAGAGTAGCGAATTATTTACCTTTTATGGATGTAGCTCTCTACCCGTCTGTAGTCACCGTACATACAGACAGCGTGAAATGGCATCTTTCGGTGAAACTGAATGTTGAATTTGTGCGGTACGATCCCATTCGATTGCCAATAAGCTGGGTCAGAGGCCTACCGTGAGCTATACTCAATCCACGAGAAAAAAATTGATCTGTTCCAAACGCCAATTCAGGAATATCTCAAGTCCGATGCGCGGGAAGGATATGAAAGGATGGGGTGGCAGGCTGGGTCATCGAGAGAAACAGCGTGTTCAAACAAGTGATGGTTTCGAGCTGCCCTCAGCGCTCGCTTAATTGCGTGGGGAGGGGGGAAGGAAGGGGGTCTAACTGTCCTTCGAGAAAAGAACATAGCAGCCACGCTTTTCTTTTTTTCCCTATAGAGTGGAAAGGATGAAAGGGGCAGGCAGGCTGGCTGCCGCAGACGGCGTGGGTTCAAGCGAGTGACGGCTTGGCGCTGCCTTCTGCACAGCACACAGCAGTATGCAGGCTTTCTTCGTTTTTATTATTATTTGTTCGTAGCAGTGAGGCATTGACTGTGATGGTCTGAGCTGCAGCGGATGGACCACTAAAGATTCGACTGCTTATGTGCGCGCGGCCTGGGCTCAATTGGCCATTTTTGTACTTTAAGTTAAGCTCCTTACGTGACACAACATCTTGCATAATATCACAGCTCAATTCTAAACGTGAACGTTTACCCTCCCTGTAGAAGATGCTCTCACTCTTGACAGTTCTTTCCTGCCACTACAAAACTGCATGTGTGTGTGCGCACGTGTGTGCAAATAACGTTTTCATTAGAATGAGGGATAATGATGCATAATTTCATTTACGCCCATCAAGGAATCTTCCTCCCCTTTTAGCAGGATGGAATCCCTTGAGATTTAGCGGGGTCCAGGGCCAGATGGATGATTTTATTTTGGACGTCTTTTTTCTGGCTGATCATTAAAGCCTCCCAGGACTCCAAATTCCGGTCTGGTTCGTTGTATCTAAGGCATGTCCACACCATATGTTTGCAATTTCTTTACAGTATTTGCACCGCGGGTCCTGTATCGCCGCATGCCATCTGCTTAGTGAGAGTTGGTTGGAAAAAAAAAAAAACGCCTGCAACTTTCTTCTTATAACCGCTTGTTTTCTGCTTAGAATTTTGTCTGCTCGAGTGAGTGTCTCTTTTTCTAATCGGTAATCATTAAGAATATAATGTTTTCAGCTTCTCGCTCTGAAGGGGCTCTCTGCTCGACGAACGCACTGGCATCCCGGTGTGTAAGCTGTCGGGCCAGTGCATGTGATATCTCGTCTCTTGCCCCGCCGGGATGGTGCAGTGGTAAGACGCCCGACTACTGGGGTGGCGCAGTGGTTACGGCGCTCGACTACTGTTCCCAAGGACGCGGGATCGAATCCCGGCCTCGGCGGCAGCTTTTCGATGGCGGCGAAAAGCAAGGCGCCCGTGTGCTGTGCGATGTCAGTGCACGTTAAAGAACCCCAGGTGGTCGAAATTTCCGGAGTCCTTCACTACGGCGTCTCTCATAGCCTGAGTTGCTTTGGGACGTTAAACCCCACAAACCAACCAACCAACTATGCCGGAGTACCCGGGTTCGAGCCCGACCTCGGCGGCTGCGTTTCGATGGAGACGAAACGAAGAGGCGTCCGTGTGCTGTGCGCTGTCAGCGCACGTTAAAGATCCCCAGGTGGTCGAAATTACTCCGTAGCCCTCCACTACGGTTCCTCTTTCTCTCTTTCCACTTTCACTCCCACCGTCGTCCCTTCACTGACGGCGTGGTTGAGGTGTCCACAGCAAACAAGTGAGACAGCTACCGCGCCTTTCCCTTCCTATAAATCACCAATATATCTCGTTTCCTCGCAGGCCCTCGTGGGTCCGAGTCCAGACGACGTTAATTAGCTCCACCTGTGGTGGTCCGGCAGACATAATTTTAACTGTTTCGGCAGATACCCTGCCTACGTTGCAGTTTCGGACAGCCGATTGGGAACCGGTTACAATCACCCTTACATTCTGTTGAATTAAGGCCAGCGCAATGGCCACCTCCTCAGACGCTGTCCCTCTGTCGAATGATGCAGCACGAGACCCGGCCCCCGTCCTCCCTGGTTGCTAGGGAGGACGGGGACCCGTTCTGCGTTCGTATTCCGCCGCATCCGTGTAAACCACATCCTGTCTGTTTACTAGTTTTTAGAGCGCAGCTCTTTGGCGCCCATTCCTGGGTTTCGTGGCGGCGTCGGCGTTGGCCTCGTAACCAGTTCCGCCCCCCTTTCAGCCCCCCAATGAGAGCCGGCGCTTTAGCAACCAAAGCCTCGCAGGAAGAGGCGGGCTACACTCAGCGGCGAACGTGGGGGCAGGAGCGCGCGCGGCGATCGGAGAACACTAGGAAAGGAGCGGGAGTGGGGGATAGGGATGGTCGCCGGAGGCAGCGCTGGCACTGACTGATGCCGCTGATGCCTCTAGCGAGTAAATACAACGTGCTGCTATATAGTGTTGCATACAACACCGTCCAATGCCGTCATCGCCATGCAGAAAGAGGAGGAGGGGGTCCGCCCCCTCCTGTGTGGAGGCGAGGGTGCTCTGAGCGGATCACGGTGCAAGTCGTTCTCACTCGCTAGCGGCGTCAGCGGCATCAGTCAATTGCTGCTACCTGTTCGCTGCGCAACGTTCCTATGGACACACACGCTGCCTCCCGCAACTTCCCGATAAATCAATTGCTCTCCATTTCTCCGACCACAAAGCTTCTTTCATGACAGCCAAGAACTGTTAGTGGAGTGTTTCTTGAAGCAATACGTGTGAAAAATTAATAAAAGTTGTATGTAATTGTACATACGTGTCTTGCTAGAAATATTTGCCGCAATTTATCGAAAAGGTGAGACAGCTGATGAACTGCGCTGAAATTTCGCATTAGGAAGTAACGTAATCGTGGTCAATTTTTTTTTTTAGAGCACAGCTCTTTGGCGTCCGTTCTTGGGTTTCGCGTCGGCGTCGGCCTCGTAACCAGCTCCGCCCCCCTTTCATCCCCCCAGCGCTAGCAGCGACCGACTGATACCGCTGGATACCGCTGACGCCGCTAGAGAGTCCAGATAACGTGACTGCATAGAACACCGTCGCCGCCATGCAGAAAGAGGAGGGGAGGTTCCCCCCCCCCCTCCTGTTCCTGTGTGGCGGATAGGGTGCTCTTCAGTTGCCGACGCGCCGGTTATTTGACGTAGGCCCCGGCACGTCGACGAATACGTGACCACCTTCCCACGGCTAGACCTGGTTCTTGGCACTGCGGAATCGAGGGTATCATATTGTTTGCGTCGGCATCGGCGGCGTTGTCCCTGAAACCAACTCCGCAGCTGGGGTTGACTCACTATCGGCGTCAGCAGCATCAGTCAGTCACTGCTATCTCTTCCCTCCTCCCTTTATCGCGTTGTCCGCTTGATGCGTGCGCTTCTGCCCCCATCGTTTGCCGCTGGGTGTCCACGCCGCCCCCCTCTTCCTGCGAGTCTCGGGTTGTCAAAGCGCCGGCTCGAACTTAATTCCTTTCTTCGCTCCTCCTCCAATGCAACCCCTGTGCGGTGGCAATCAGAGAGCCAGATCGGTGGCGGCGGATCTGTATATGTGCACCGCCCGAGCCGAAATTGCCGCTGCCGTTCGCCACTGCGAAATTATCTGCCAGTTCTTTCTGAGCCAAGAGCGAGACGAATGTTGACATAAAGACAAACAGGAATTTTTTTCACACTTATGCGGGAGAACATCCCGTTCCTCTCGCTCGTAACGCGTCCCACGGCTGTGACAACCTCGCGAGGCACTTGTATAGATCTCGTCTTTGAGAATCAAGCATTGGTGTACCAAGTCGAACATATATCAGTCTGTGACAACCTCGCGAGGCACTTGTATAGATCTCGTCTTTGAGAATCAAGCATTGGTCTACCAAGTCGAACATATATCAGTCTATTTTTCCGACCACAAAGCTTCCTTCATGACTGTCAAGGACTGTTAGTGGAGTCTTTGTTAAAGGAATACGTGTGAAAAATAAAAAAAGAATTCTGTGATAGCGCATACATGTGTTGCTTGATTTCTTTGCCTCAATCTATCGAAAAGGTGAAACAGCTGATTTGCTGCGCTCAAATTTCGCATTAGGAAGTAACGTAATCGTCGGTAATTTTTTTCTGTAGAGCTTTCGCTCTGTCTTTTCTTTCACCCTCATGGTATACCGGGTGCATGTTCCTTGGCAGCGGTGGGATTCTTATTTTGTTCCTTATCTTTGTTGGGATATCCTCAGTCAGTTTGAGCCTTGCTCGAGGTTCGAAGCCCAGCTTTTGTAATATTTTAGTCCCGATCGGCTGCGTAGCAGTCATTGCTGCTGTGTTACTCTGGCAGCGTCAATGAACTCGTCTAGTGTGTTTGAAATCCCCATGCCGAGAATTTTCTATGTGGATGTGTACCGAGGGAGGCCGACGGTGGTTTTGACACCTTTTCTAATTAGGATTTCAATCTTATTAAAAAACGCACCATCCCAGGAGACTCGCGTCTCCACCCACCTGAGCCAGAGGGGCTTTAAACAGCGCGCCTCTCTCTTAAGAAAGAGAGAGAGAGAGAAAAAAAACACGACAATGTGAACGTCAGCAGTGCCTCTTTGACGAGGCACGGATGTCACCCATCTGTCACGTGATTGCGCACTCGGATCTGCATGGCTTCGCAAAGCACGTATGGCCTAGAGACGTGTGGCCGTGCGCCCATTTCTGCTCGTGTTTACGCACTATGCGCGCGTTTTGGAATTTTAGCTTGTGTTTTGTAAGTGAAAAAATGTGTATACTCGACTAATGCTGTCAGCAGGCCGTACTGGACGTAAAGTGCCACAACGCAGCGTGCGCACTTTTGGAAAACGATTGGTGTCCTGTGTCACGTTTGAAAGGTTCGAAAGAAGGCCTGAACGATTTTATTCTGCCCAACTACGGGGTAGACATGCAGTTTACAAGGCAGTTGTGACTGAACTTGCACTGGCTGGTTTGTTGCCGGTGATCGAAGGCGAGCAGCGTTGTATGTGACTACGGCATCGCCTGTAATGGAAGTAGTATGTTAAGGTGAGTAATGTTCTTCTGCGTATTCTCAAGCATGTATTTCCGGAACGGTGGCGTATCGTACTGCTGTGCCTCTTTTTTCTTCTGGCTGCTTGCTAAAAGAATGTCATCGCTGCAATCGTTGAAATTGCGGCGAGGTTTTGCGCAGACTTGCCGCGGAGATAGCATAGGACTCTCACTGTTTCGACAAAATTATCGCTACCACACTTGTGATATGCTGCTCATACTTTTACCATCCGCAGATGATTAGCTCTCGAGTGTTCTTTTGAAAAAAAAAATAATAATGCTACCACGCTTGCGATACGCTGTTCATATTTTTAGTGTTCCAAATGCTTGACTGGGCTTTGCTTTTGCTTTTTTTTTATTTTGTACCTTGCAAGTTTGAAGTTTACTATTTATTTCTCAGTATATGTGCCTCATTCTGTGCACTGGTGCCGGTTCACACCACGGCGCAAGTTAAAGGAAGTGCACTTTAGTTGTGCGTAAAATTTGTGGTTGGCTTTCGAAGTAACAGCACTTTGCGGACGCTGGGGTTGAAACCACTATTCATCCGCCGCGGTGGCTGAGTTGCTTTGGCGCTCTGCTGCGGATCCCGAGGTCGCAGGTATGACACAGGCGAAGCACACGCACTGTTAAAACGCATCTCTGTTTATCTCGGTTTGCTGCTACCAACGTAAGTAAATTTATATTCACATTATTTGTTTTTATGATGCCGATATTGTTTGTGGTTACCTAGAGTGTAATCTTTCCTTTCGATCATGGTGCTTTCCTTTTAGTAGTGTTTCACGTATAGTTTCGAAAAATCGTTGGCATGGTTATTTTATTTCAAACAACCTAGGCGTCCTTATTCTGTGCACACATGAGCGATTCACTATTGCGCCGTGTATGGTGGTTCTTTTAGTGTTGTCGTCAGTAGCTGCAATTACAATGAGGGGATATCTGCAAGTTATACATCTGTCTTCAAGTAGAAGCCTACTGTGTGGACCTTGTGGCCTCCATATGGGATTGAAAGCTACGTTGTAAGTTGTCATGAAATGTTTTTGGTTACTTTATTTTTCCTTTTCTTTTAAAAGTACCGCTTGTAGCTGCACGAATAGCTTTGTCTCATGCATTTGCCTACCAAACCTACTTCTATTAGTTGCTTATTAGAATGGACATACTGCAGGTAAATTGCGGTGTGGGGTTTTCAATTGCAGTTTTTTAATATGTTGCATTTTAAAAATATTGTTCCAAAAGTCATCATGGTTTTAGTAGCATTATGTGACACTGCTTTCATTAAATGTATTGAATGAGTGGTGCGTGAATTTTGCCTTTTTTCCCTAAATATTTAAGACTACGATTTGATGGCAGTTATAACAGCTGACTGAGAGAGAAATAACTAGTTTTAGCGCTGTCCCCTTTCTTCAGTGAATAATAAGGGCCTCTGCTATCTTTTGTTTCTCTGTCATGATTATAGCAAAGCAATGTGATTGCTTAAGTACTGTGATTTTGACTTGAAGTGAAGAAAGTCCTTGGGTGTTGACATTAATTATAAGCTGCTCCGGAAAGCATGTTTTATGAATCACAGGGCTGCTTTGTTAAGAAAAGCCATTCATTGACGTTTTTTTCTGCCAGTCGTTCAGCTTGCAAGCAATAATATACTGACCAAGTTGCCCCTAATTCATGTAGTGCAAGAGACATGAGAAAAGCACCACTGTGTTCTGATTTTGTTTAACATTAATGCATTCATTCTACACCGCTGGGGTGGAGTAGTGGTTACAGTGATCGACTACTGTTCCCAAGGACACGGGATCGAGTCCCAGCTTCGGCGGCCGCTTTTCGTTGGAAGCGAAAAGCAAGGTGCTTGTGTGCTGTGCGATGTCAGTGCACGTTAAAGATCCACAGGTGGTTACTACGGCGTCTCTCATAGCCTGAGTCGCTTTGGGACGTTAAACCCCACAAACCAAACCAACCAACCGAACCATTAATGCATTCTGAAGGAGTGAAAATTATTGAACCAATTTTGAAACGTTGGAGACGTGCCTAGGCTTTCTTTGTGAAGCTAACTAGTGCTTTGCTGAATAGCTACATATTCTACTTTGGTAAGTATGAATAACTGGCTTATTTATTTAATGATAATTGGCCACAGTGGCCTAAGGTATGAGCCTTGCATACAGGTGGTGCATTCCATCCTCTAATGTCACTAGGGAGCTATCTCTGCCTGGTGCTCTTCTTAAGTGGAATAAAATGCTAGGGAAATGGATCTGTGCCCCCATCTGAAAGAAACATACCGTGTATCATGAAGCTTTTGGGCTAAAGTGGCCATTGCACCTTAAAAGTTGGTCAAGGTCGTATTTATTGTTTCTTCCTTAGCTGTCAGTTCAGTTCAGTTCAGTCGTTCAGTCTTGTCCGACTCTTCGTGACCCTATGGACCATGTCACGCCACGCTTTCCGGTCTCTCACTATCTTCCTAACATCACATAACTTCATCTGCAGTGCCTCGAGGATGCCATCTAACCATCGCGTTCGCTGCCTACCCCTTCTCCGGCGACCCTCAACCTTTCCTGTACGTAGTACCAAACTGTTTGGAGCATTAGGACCTCTGGAATGCATTTTCATATCCTTTAGTTTCTGCTACCTCTTTTTTCATTTTAGAAGTCAGTACATTATTTAAACTCTGTTGTTTTTCTAGTGAATATCTCGGCAACACAAGCCAAAAAAGCTGGTTTTATTTCCAGTGCATTATGTTTATCATCTCCGTGATGACATCACAGTGATAAGCAGCTTGCTGTCATGCTAGGGGGTATCACGGGTATGCTGCCTGCTGGCAACTGATGATGCACGCTCATGACGCAGCAAACTCTGTGACAAAACTTATATGCCGTGCATGCTTCTTGTGTCTGTTTATTGATATTTTCACAATATCTTGCTTATTTTCCTTGTTGAAAGTAATAAGAGATTCATGAGGAAGTGATATGCTGTACTAATGCCTAATGGAATTGGAATTATGGCCCATTTGGCGATTCACAATTAGATGACAAAAGTGTCAGACAACAAGGGCATAAGAAGAATGAAAAAAATGAGCGCAAAGATTAAACTGAGGTTTATGAATGCAGGTCTGGTGTGCCAATAAGAAGGATCTTTGGCATATATGCTGAAATATTAGATCAACTTAATTTCCAACCTTATGCAGAAAAGCAGCAGCAGAATAAACAAACGATAAATATTTGTCTATAGAGGCCACTGAAACAATTCTGACATGTTTGTTTTCTGGAAACATGCATTTTCTAAGCCTCAGGTAATTCTCTTTGCCCTTTGATTCTTTCACTGATCTTTGTGTTGCAGAGGCGGAGTAGACAGGGACAAATGCATGAACGAATGTGTAAAGCTCGAAGACAGCATGCTCTCAATGCCTTGAGGAAAAAATTCTGGGCACTTATCACTGCATTAGTGAATCAGGAAGGCTGCTTTATACCACGGACAGGTTTTTGTTGCTTCTTTGAGTGCACGAGATGCAGATGCCGTCTTCCGGTGGCTTTGAAGACTATATCATATTTCAATTTCCTAGTATTCTCGTTATATTGTGTATTAGCAAATACATGTTAGAATGTAATAGACTTTTTTTATTTGATCCGTGACATGTTTTAGGAGGCATGCTCACTTGGGCACAAAATCCTTCAAGGGGCTTTTTGCAGTCGTCTTGTTTTGTGGTGCAAATTGACCTGCACATTCCAAATTTGTCGAGGTGAAGTGCTGCTCTATTTGCTGCAACTATTCCAAACTGCTTTCCCTGCTCCACCTTGCTCCAAAACTGCCAAAACCCAGCTGCCACAGTAATATACTATTAGATTTATTAGAGCATATGTTTTTGTTCTGCAGTGGGCAGTAGTATTGACTACAAAAATGCAATCATCCAATTCGATTACGTGAGAAGCGCAGCTGGCCAGTGGCACGCTGTGAGTTGAGTATCTGTGCTATAAGTGCCGCCATAGTCAAAACGATGGCAGCACACCGGTGGTGGAGATATAACACAATTGCATTAATTGCTAATACGAATAAAGTTTTTCATAAAATAAAGAAACATAGAGCGTATTAAGTATTTGTTTGGAAGTAAATTTAAAACGAGTCACAGTTGATTTGCAAAGGAAAACACTGTGCATTTGACATAGGACCCCCTTTCAGTTTTTTCAACCACTGGTGGAGAAAGAAGGGAGAACAGCAAGCGAAGCAGATCCCATTAGCTACTGTGAGCCATTAGGAAGCTTGTCCGGCTGCAGAGAACTGCACTAGTTTTTCTAATGTTTCTGTTGTGAAAATGAGCAGGTACTTTACCATCGAGCCTCTTATCAATAAATTATAAGGGTGTCAAGCCTTTGTTAGACAATAGCATTAAGTGTTATGGGGCTGGTGCACCAAAAGTGCCGCCCGCTGAGGTGACGCAGTGATTACAGCGCTCGACTACTGTGCCCTAGGATGTGGGATCGAATCCCGGCCTCGGCAGCCGCTTTTCAATGGAGGCGAAAAGCAAGGTGCCCATGTGCTGTGCGATGTCAATACAAGTTAAAGAACCCCAGGTGGTCGAAATTTCGGAAGTTCTCCACTACGGCGTCTCTCATAGCCTGAGTCGCTTTGGGATGGTAAACCTCACAAACCAAACCAAGCCAGTCATAAAGCACGCAAGCATTCCATTTGATGCTCGTTTATAAATTGTTGCTCAGGTTAGCTGTATTATTTTAAGCATTGTACATGTTCTGGTCATTCGCGTTTTCTTGTCAAAGATGCTTGCGTAGTCAACAAAGCATTGAGCGTTAAATGCATAAAGATAAAATTTGTTTTTTTTTTGGGGGGGGGGAATAAAAAATGGCATTTATTAAAGGTGTTTGAACCTTTAAGCATGTTCATGTACATAACAAAAATGCTTCAAAACTTGTTTTATTGCCCCAAAGGTGCTCAAGATGACATTATTACTACAATTTTACTAAATAGCAGCTTGTTTATGAATCTTGTTTTATGGCATAAATACTGCTTGAAACCACCTTTTTCAATGCAGTCTTTTCTACGTTGAATCTTTGCTTCGCTGGAACTGCTTTTGACCCTTCTATCCTGTCGCTCTGGTCATCATCTCGGTAGCATAGCTTTCCAGCTACATGTGGCGTTCAACAAAAAGGCTGAAGTAGCAGTACATTCACTGAATCTGGCCTCATACCTTATTCCGGCCTGGCTACTACCACTTTGAAGCAGCACCTGATTCCTGCTTCACCTACACAAGCCATGACTGCCCTGGGTTCGCCTGCGTCATGAAAATGTTATGAATGCAACCTGCAATATCCCTTCTCACACAGGCCTGCCTCAAATCTGTTGTGTTGGTGTAAGTATTGTGCCCTTTTTTTCTCATTTCTACTGTAGGTTATCCATGGCTGTCAACTTCATTGCTTCAGTGGCCATGTCATATGTCTGAATGTCTTGTCATAAGGTATTGAACTATAACTTGGACAGAAACAGGTAGCTCACTTGAATTCCATCCATTCTCTCTGAAAAGCATCAGTGCAGCTCAGGGTTGACAGAGTGCATCATCCTGACCTCAAATTTCATGAATGCATCTTGCACAAATAGTTATTGGAAATATACTTGACTATATATATTTCCATGGTGATGCACCGGAAAGAGCTGAGCTAGGCAAACCAGCCAATTCAGTTTCTTTTTGTGTCCTAAGGAGAAGCTTAGCAACCGTCTCCTTGGAAATTCAGGCTTCCAGGCTTCCACGGACAAATACAAAAAGTTTATTTTCTTTTATTTTATAGATGTTAGTGATGTAAAGCTGTCGAAATATTAGATCGTTTTTCTGTTTGCAGTAACTTAATACCAGCTTTACTCATATGAGCTGATCCCCCACTTTTTGCATCAAGAATTTGTTTTAATTAAGCATTGTTTTTTCTTGTATTCGTTAGTCTTGTGATGTCACCATCACCAGTGCAGCCTTGGCAGCATGCAAGCATTCCGCACTGATAAAGTCTGTTTTCGTCTTTTGCCTTGGGCTTCTGCATTGGTACCATATTCTTCGAATTTGGCAGAACGTCAGTTTGCAGTTTACCATGGGGGACAGTCTAGCATTGAGATGAGCGTAGCAGTTCTAATGTTATAACCAAAACACTGTTAAACATCCCTTACAAGAAATTTTATGGAAAAAGCAGGACCTTCAGACCCTCAAGGGATTTGTCAAGCTCGAAATTGGGAATGAAAAAGCCTAACCCTTTCATGTCATAGCTGACAAACATTCCCAATGCACACACATGACTGTCCAGCATGTTTCCTTAACGTCACGTAAAAAAACGTGCTTCTGAACTCATGGTGTACATGTTTGCTGTATCTCACTGCATATAGCAGGCACTTTGGAACTGACGGTTGGGCAATTTGGTACGCCATTTCAAGAACAGCTGGGCTTAGACAAAGATGACAAAGGGAAGGTACATACAGATGGGTGCTGACTTGTAACTGAAGTTTTACTGTTTGGGACATAGAATCAATTGGTCAGGCTCCAGACAACACAAACAGAAATTAATCGCACTGATTCATGCCCATAAACAGCTAACCAAAAGAAGATGAAACAGCATCATCACTTGGCTAACAATCCCAATTTTTGCTGATAATTCTAAGGACGGGTTGCCAGTATTTTGATCAGGTTTGCACATTTTCAGAAACTTCTCTGGTTAGTTTATAGTATCTGAAAGTACGGTATCTGTGCCTTTGAAAGGCACAGATGCTGTATTTTCGCAATTCTAACTCTAAACAATAAAAAAAAAGTTTGCATTCAAACCTAAACACCGTCTTTTTGCAAGGAACAGCGCATAGACAAGGCTGCCAGTGCACTTGCTCACTGAGTTGTTGAGCTGGAATCATCAGAGTCTCGAGAGGGAACAGAGTCTATGACACGATCTCCAGCTTCTTGTGTAACTTCATTCTGACACTAAATGACGGCTGGTGTCGCAGAACGCCATAGTTGGCCAGCGTGATGTCACATGCATTTTGAACCTGCGGCCATTCGGTGGCGCTCATTATGTTTCGCAGGCATTGCGGGAACATGTCGCTCAGTTCTGTGGCAACAAATTGTTGGCCATGGCGGAATCCAGAATAAGTTTGAGAGGGCAGCCATAGCTCGATCATTAAGCGAACTGTAATCACATTTGTCAAATAAAATGTAATTTCTCGTGCACATCTCATCGAGATAACGGTGCGAAAATGGGGAGGTGGGTATACTCTCCAAATCTAAGCATCTAAGCACCCCTCACTTATAGCATTGTGATCATGAAAAAAAAAGGGGAGGGGTGCTTAGAATCGAGTGAATACAGTGTAAACTTTATGTGTCTTTCAAGGCACACTGCACACTTTTGAAAAACATCTCAGCATCCACTGTAGTGACTGAAAGTAAAGCTTGCCAGCTATACTTCCATCAAATGTAAGTGTTAAGCAGTCATCGAGATAAGCTAACAAGGGAAATTATTGAAGCTACACAAATCTCCTGGCCGAAAGACTGCATGTGTCAGCAGCCCTTCCTTATGAGCAAAATAATTGCAATTTTTGGCTACAGGGAAGTGATAATGCTGTTTCATCTTTTGGTTGGTTATTTATGTGCTCGAATTAGTTTTCCTTCTTTCTTTTTTTCATTTTCTGTCTTTTTTCACTGTTTTGAGGCTCAGCTATTTATCCCACGTTCCAAGCAATGAAACCTGATTTGCAAGTAATTGCGTGTCAGTCTTCGGCTCAGTTATGCAGGTCTTGGAAGTGGCAGTGAACACCTTTTAAAGTGAACACTGCCAAGCACTGGTGACAAGTTGTGACTGCACATAGATCTCGACAGCAAAAGGGAATTTTGTTAAATAATTGGGAGAATCAGATTGTAAATGAGTGTATTTGACAAGTGCTCTCAGATAATGAATAGTGTTATATGTGGGTCGAGGCCCCATCGGTAGCGTTGGCCTGGCTGCTCCGTGACTCGGCAGAAGGCCTCAGTGATCTCGCCAAAGACGAGGCGTCGACTAACAAAACACTGTTTAATACAACATCACATAAGAACGGGCAGAGAAGCAGGCCTGGAGAGAAAACTGACACGCTTCTAAAACAGGTGTCTGACGTCGTCACTGCGATGTCTCTGAAGTCTCTCTCGCAGCGGAATTAGCCGCTGCTTTTTATACGCTCGTCAGTTCAGAGGGAAAGGGAGAAGTCATGTCCGAGCAAGCCCTGCTGACTCAGTCTCGGTGGCGCGACAGAAATCTCCTCCACCTCCTGTTAACTGGAGAGGGCGACGCTCTCTCCCTCGAGCATCAGGCTTGGCCAGCGTTTGCACACACTCACGCACACAAATTACGGATTGCACACAAATTACGGCACGTGTAAATTCGACACGCCGGATCACGTCCGTGAGACGAAGCGTTGGGTGGTTGATTGCACGGCGCTGCAATGCGCGAAATGCTCGCTGCTTTCACTAATGTTACGCTGCGGCCGCGTCGGCTGTCGCACATGACGGAGGCAAATCGTAACAATGGCTGTATACCAACATCCCTCAAAAGAAGGTTTGTGGCAGCCATTTGTTACTGGCACTCATCTATGAAACAGAAACATGGAGGCTAACGAAAAAATTCAACTTCAATTGAGTACAACATAGTGGACTGCGGAAAGGAAGATGATAGGCGTAACGTTGAGACAGGAAGTGAGCAGTGTGGGCCAGAGAGCACATGTTCTAGTTACAAGTGAGCAGAAATTAGCATGGGATGGCATGCAATGCAAAAACAACTATCACTAAGAGTAACTGAGCAGACCAAGAGGAGGCATACTTCGCAAGGGGTGACAGAACGTTAGGTGGATGGATGAGATTAGGAAGTTTGTAGGGTCAAGTTGTGTGCAGCTAGTACAGGTCCAGATTAAATAGAGGAATATGAAAGAGGTGTTCCCCCTGCAGTTGGTGTGATTATTGGTAGGCCTAGATTGCTTCACATTGAAGCCACAGCCGAAGGCACTTGCTATTTGATAGATGGTACAGTAAAGGATTTACTTATGAAACAGCCTTCCTTACTATCTGAGTGTCTTATAACCGCAAAAAAAATGACAATGATTTTCAATGATACCTCAGCAGCAGAGCTCACATACGAGAACGTCAATGAGTCAGCACTGCACCAGCAGCAACTGCTGTACCGCTGTGAATAAAAACTTGCTTGTACTGCAGACCACAGTCAAAACTTACTGATGTTGCAGTTATCACTCAGTGCAGTCTGCAATCATCAAGAAGTACAGTCGATGACCAATGTTTCTGTACTCTAGGAACTGCGAAAAATTCCGAAAGTAGGGGTAGTCTGAAAACCAAAATATTGCAGAAAAAAATAACTACACAAACTTCTGACTGCCACTATGGTGGAGGAAGTGGTAAGTAGAAGCCCAGTCTGATGCTTGACGGTCTCTCCATGCAGCAGACAGTGGGCGGAAAACTGCTGTTTGATGACTGTACTGCCATATCGACACCTCGAATGCGAACACGTTGGCTTAGACAACGTCCAGATGCGAAATTAAACCTGCCACTATGAGTTCGCTGAACTGCCACTTTTTGAAGGTGCTTCACCTCATAGTCTCCTGCCGTGCGGTGAAGCATCTCCAAATTGCTGCAGGTGTATTTGCAACGGTGAGCCCGTATTTCTGGATTAAAATTTGTTTTATTCAGTCACATTTTCAACCCCCTTGAAGTCTGAATTTATTGATGTTCTACAAAACATGTTATATAGAGGCTTGGCTATTGGCAATGGTGCCGAGGTGAATGCGAAGGAAATCCGCAAAATCGAAGAATCAATCATGCGTCTGAAATTTTGGGAGCTCATATACTCTGGAGCATGGGTACTGCCATGAAAAAGTCCGAACAGTCAAGTATTTCTAAAAAGTTAGGTTTTAATGTTAGGTCGTTGACTGTATTCATTTTTGACATACCTTTATCTAAGGGCTTCGTAAGGAAAAAAATTTTGCTATGCTTTTCTGATGCTGGCACAGGGACCCACCATACTGGCATGTTCAGGCAGTGCTCGCATTGGATGATGACACTAGTTGCGCTGAAGGTAGATGTGAAGCAGGAAATGGATCATGCAAGGGTTACAGTGCTCTATTGATGAATATGTTGAGCAATATCATTACCAGTCATGATGGCTTGTAAACAAGTGCAAACATTGTGCTGTGTATAGGCATTTTATTGGGGCTGGCACTGCAGATGGTGCGGTGGCTAAACTGTTTATGACGTCACCAAAGAATTTGAACATGCCGGTGTCTGTCAGTAGGAGGAAGTTCAGTTTCAATTTCAATTGCATATGTCAGGAAAAAGAATGCCTCTATGGAGCCCAGACTTCGAAAATAAAATAAGGTGCGTTATCTGCACGAATCCAAAACTAAAATATGTTGGATGGTTATGTCATAGCATCTTTAACTGAACTTATGGGGTGTGTGATTTGACACCTTGATTGACGCTTTATGCTATGCAGTAGTGAATGCACTTGTAAAATAAGATATCAATGTAAAACGAATCGAACCTTTGAAAAAGCATACAAGAAAGAGCAGTTCCTAAAAACTTATGAATGTCGTAGAAGTAAAACACGTTTACGATCAACAAAGCTGAACAATTTGTATTGCTAAGGTATCATAAGTCGACACCATCCAAGACAAATTCTTAGCCTGTCAAGAATGGCATTGTGCTGTACGCCAGAATGAAATGATGACTTCATGGTGATTGGAAGCGGATTGGTCAGCATGTGTTCACCCCAGCAATTGGTTCACAAATAGGAAACATTGAAAATAGCAATGCTACAGGGTTAGTGTGCCTTGCAACATAGTTTAATGCATTATTGTTTTTTGTTTGACGTTTCGCTCTTTGGTATAACAAATTTCTTAATTTGTTAAACTAAAACAGGGTTGTATGTTTTAACATAACAGCAATAAAAGTACTATTCTCCAGAAAATCTGGCATCGACATTCTGAGCAAAAAATCACAGGCACGGCTTTGGGATATGGTACCAGGCAGCTAATATGTCCAAACACTAATTGGTTGTAGGGTTGTATGATCTCAGACTACCACGGGACATGGCCGGTTTGGCAAGAGCTGCCAACTGTGGCTTCTCATTTCAGATGGCAGGGTGAGAGGAATCAAAACCTCCAAGACCCTTCCATTTAGTTAGGCACATTACTCGTAGGCCATGCAGGCACATTTATGTGGCTTGGTTAGGCAGAGCTTTTTATTTATTGGGTGATCTTTCAGATAACATAGTAGCTTATGACTATGCTAGATTTGTAGTGAGATAATAGTGGCACAAATTAAGTTAGTGATTAAACGAGTGGCAACGTGCATTTACGTGGGCGAGGGTCTACAAGTGGAGGGAGCTACAGGTGAGTAGATGTTTGCTTAAAGGCTGCCTCCTTTTTTGTTTATTACAATTTGTACGTTTTAAAACTCTCAGTGAGGCTACATACCTGGTCGGCTGTTAGTGTATTCCATGAATATTGTTTGCCTATACGAAAGTGCACTTTCGAAATGGCACTCCCTATACTCGTGCACTTAAAAGGGGTATAATATTATTATGCTGCAGTCAAGAAACAGAGGAAAGGCAAGGAGAATATTCTTTGTCCTCAGGCAGTGAATGGGGTGTGGGTCTCATTCCCCTCCTGAGTAGCCTTGGAGAGCTATGGAAAGTTGTTTAGGGTGAAGCGTGATAAGACTAATGTTGAAATTTCATTCTTTCTGCAGAGTTCGCCGCCCGATTTTTCCAAGCTCGCCATTTACTGCATCAACTGACTGAAGCCTGCAAGTCAGCATGGGTATATAAAGGCTGTTTCTTGGGAGCGAGCTGAATTGGCAAGGGGGTGAAGAGCACGAGAAAATAAAATTGGTTGCATGACTTGAACTTCTTTGACATATTCGTCTTCTCATTATATCATATTTGCAGCAGTGTTCCAACATCAGCATCAAGGCTCTTCGATACATTGTGCTGTTCCAATCTTCATTATCAGCCATATGTTTTTTACAGTAATCTGCCAAGATAGAGATCGTAATTTAATATTCCCATCATTGGCCTCAGGTGCCATAGTAAACAATGATGCATGCACTCTTTCTGTATTCATGTTGCAAATCCGCAGAAGAGCTTTCAGAGAACTGCAATCCATGCGCTATCCCGCTGATTTCTGCTGATCCAAAGATAAAAAATTTGTTCCTTAATATGTTAGATTTATTTTTTGGGCCTCATAATTGCTTGATGCAATTGAGTGCTTGCTGCTACCTTTGAGGCCTCTGATCAATTTAGCTAGAACATATTAGCTATTGTTTTATATCATATATTTTAGTGGTGCAGTTCTGCTCTTGCCTAAATATGCATACAGATAATCATCTTAAGAGTGAATTTGGCGATGTCTGGCTGGCCTTCACGGCCTGCTTTACAGTTACCACTTTTTTATGGAATACAGACTTGGGCCTTCAATGCTGGTCGGCTTCTGCCAACCTGGTGTGTGCCCGACTGTGGGCTGGTAATGGGCCAAGCACGTTTGGCCGGCCAGGTCGCTTAAGTCAGGCCTACGTGCTCGGGCCGAGGACAATGGCTCGCTTCTTCCCAACTTATATCTGGCCGACTGTGGGCCGGAATGCTGCCAAGCACATTTGGCCGACCAGGTCGGCATTCAGTCGGGCATGCGTGCTTGGGCCGAGGACGCTGGCCGGCTGGTGCCCAACATAGTACGTGGCGGACTTTAATCCATCAACCTGCCGAGCATCCTTGGCCATACAGGTCGGCTGCCGACCTAAAACCAGTGAATGGCCATCGGTCGGCAGTCGGCCAATGCTGCCTGGGAATAAAGGTATTGAAAGGACTCTCTAATAAAGGTCTCTGAAACGACAATATACAGAGGTGAAAGGCCGCTCTGCTATGCAAAGCATGGAAATGCACAGTTCACTCGGTACTGGCAACAATGGGTCAGCGCAATTAATCTGGTTTGGCAGTATTTTCCTCCCCTCCTGCTTGCTCTCGGCAAAACATTCTATACAAAGATGCGACCGTGTTAATATACAGGCAACGGCCAACATTAAAAATTTCTTAGGAAGCAAAAAAAATTTCTAACATTGTTTACACTTTTTTCACGTATTCTACACTACCTCAGATTTCAAAAGCATTAAATCCAGAGAATTATTATATTGTTACGTGGAAGATTTACAGTCCCAAAGCTGTCCGCACAACTAACGTTGACGAGGGCACCGATTTCACAACACTCAGCGTCATCGTCTTCTCCGAGTATGTTGCACTTCTTCATCCTCTTCACGAACAGCGAATGCAGCTCAGTAACACTACCCCCACGCGGGAAAAGCACAGTCCCGGTGCGGTCTATGTTAGCGAAATAGAACGTTGATAATAGGGCTTTAGACGGGACACATGCACTATTTCGGAGGTTGGAGCAGTGGACGGGGACTTCGGAACCACAGATTCAACTTCGTAGGTGACGTCGGTCACGGGGCGCAAAACACAGTAAGGGCCAGTGTAACGGGGCAAAAGTTTTTCGCGCAAGCCCACTCGACGGCACGGGAGCCACAGCAAAACGACAGATCCAGGAGTGTAGTGGACATCACGGTGACGGCTGTCGTACCGGATCTTTTGGGAGTCTTGGGATGCAGAGAGCCTGGCATGAGCTATCCGGCGGGCATCATGAGCGCGGGTGACGGCATCACTGGTGCAAGTACTGGTGGCGTCTGACGCGGGTAGAGAGCTGTCGAAGGGTAGTAACGGGTGTCGGCCAAATAACAAATAAAATGGGGAGTATCCAGCGGTAGAATGGACAGATGAATTGTAGGCGAATGTGACAAAGGGGAGATGAACGTCCCAATCTCGATGGTCGTCAGACACATACATGGCCAGCATGTCTGTGAGGGTACGGTTTAGACGTTCCGTGAGGCCGTTGGTCTGGGGTTGATATGCGGTGGTGAATTTGTGGCGGACGGAGCACGAACGAAGAATTTCGTCAACCACTCGCGACAGGAAACAGCGGCCACGGTCAGTTAGTAGTTCACGAGGAGCACCATGATGAAGAATTACGTTTTCAAGAAGAAAGTCAGCGACGTCTGTGGCGCAGCTGGTCGGGATGGCTCGGGTAATAGCGTACCAAGTAGCGTGATCGGTGGCGACGGCGATCCATTTGTTCCCCGAGGTGGAAAATGGAAAGGGGCCAAGGAGGTCAACGCCTATACGTGAAAACGGGTCAGTTGGTATGGGTATCGGCTGCATATGACCTGAAGGCAAAATTGTGTGCTTCTTCCGACGCTGACACAGTTCACACGCGGCAGTGTACTGCTGGACAGAGCGGTAGAGCCCCGGCCAGTAGAAACGTCGGCGCAGGCTGTCGTATGTGCGAGAGACACCCAAGTGGCCAGCCGTGGGAGCATCATGGAACTGTTCAAGGATGGTGGAAAGCAGGTGTTGGGGAACGACGAGCAAAAGGTCTGTGCCATCTGGTCGCATATTACGTCGGTATAGGGTGTTCTCGTGGAGCACAAATAAGGCGAGAGATGGGTCAGGGCGGTCGGAGGTAAGACGCAGGATAATGGAATGCAGAGAAGGATCTAGGTGTTGTTCCTTGGCAATGTTGGCAAAGGCGGAGACAGACAAGACACATGCATCATTGTCAGAGTCTATAGGACTAGAGGAGTCGACGGGATGACGTTACAAACAGTCTGCATCTTGGTGAAGTCGGCCGGACTTGTAGACGACGGAAAAGGTGTATTCTTGTAATGGTAGAGCCCAACGCCCCAAACGGCCAGTAGGATCTTTGAGAGAGGAAAGCCAGCACAAGGCATGATGGTCTGTTATCACAGTAAAATGGCGGCCAAACAAATAAGGGCGGAATTTCGTAATAGCCCAGACAAGAGCCAGGCACTCTCGCTCTGTAATGGAATAATTTTGTTCGGCTGTTGAGAGGAGGCGGCTGGCATACACAATCACCCTTGTACGGCCGTGTTGTCGATGAGGGAGTATAGCTCCTATTCCATGGCCACTTGCGTCGGTACGGAGTTCAGTATTGACGGAAGGGTTGAAGAGGGCCAAGACTGTTGGAGTAGTTAGAGCAGCAATAAGCTCTCGAAAAGCTGCAACTTGTTCAGGCCCCTAATAGAATGAAATGTCTTTCTTGAGGTGTTGGGTGAGCGGACAAGCAAGGACTGCGAAGTTCGGTACGAATCGTCGAAAATAAGAACATAGGCCAAAAGGCATGACTGAATTGATAAAGGCCGTCAGGGGTGATGAACGCTGTTTTTTCACGGTCTCTTTCGTCGACAGAAAACTGCCAGTAGCCGGAACGAAGGTCGATGGATGAAAAGTAGATGGCTCCGTGCAAACTATCAAGCGCGTCGTCGATGCGCGGAAGAGGATATACATCTTTTTTGGTTATCTTATTTAAATGACGGTAGTCAACGCAGAATCTCCAACTGTTATCCTTCTTCTTGATCAACACAACAGGGGATGCCCAGGGGCTACTGGAAGGCTCGATAATGTCGTTCGCTAACATCTTTTCGACCTCCGTTTGAATGACGCGTCGCTCGGCAAGCGAAACGTGATAATGCCGCCTGCGAATAGGACTGGTGTCACCGGTGTCAATGCGGTGGGTGACATTTGTCGTTTGACCCAATGGGCGGGTACCGAAGTCGAAGAGGTCACTGTAGGTAAACAAAAGCTTGTGTAACACAGCGGCGAATTCAGGTTGCAGATCAGCTGCAATCATGCTGTTAAGCGGATCAGGGCGCGATGTGGACGACGAGGGGTTGTTGGCAGGGACGGCAGTTGTATGATCTGTAGACAGAGCTGAAATGGCACAATCGGTAATCGGGGACAGCGCAGCAAATGAAATTCCCTCGGGCAGAACATGAGTTGAAAAGCTGAAGTTAAGGACAGGGAGAGTGGTGCGGTTCTGGGAGATGTGCACAATTAGATGAGGAAGGGTGACGTACCGCTGCAGCATGACATCAGTAATGGGACAAGCGAGATAATCGCCATCTGGGACTAGTGGAAATGGCGACATAGGGATGTAAACGGCAGTTTCAGGAGGAAGGCGGCTAAATTGTGCTGATCGAAGGCAGGGTGAGCAGGAGGGGTCTTCAGAGCATAGCGGAAGGTCCAAGCGAAGTAGGCCGCTAGAGCAGTCAATAAGGGCAAAGTGGGCTGTTAAGAAGTCAATGCCAAGGATAACGTTGTGGGGCCATTCATGTAGGACGGTGAACAACACTGGGGCATGACGGCCAGCAATTGTAACTCGCGCCGTACACATGCCAACCATGGCAGCAGGGCTGCCATTGGCGACGCGAACTGTGGACGAGACGACTGGCGTAAGGACTTTCTTGAGGCGACGGCGAAATGAGGAACTGAGGACGGACAGTTGGGCGCCTGTATCAATTACAGCAGAAACGGGAACTCCATCCACAAGGACGTCGATACAGGTATTTTGTAGGGCAGGGGTCAACAGAGGTTTTTCGGTCCGGGTCATAAATGCAGCGTCACCCCCGGGAGCTGCATTGGCTAGTTTTCCGGTACGTGGTCAGAATATGACGGTGGCGAACTGCGGAGAGGAAGAGAAGAACGCGAACGTCGTGCTTGCGGGGATGGTGCGAATATGGGCCTCCTTTCTACCCAGCACCTCCACCAAGAGATGTTACATGGAAGATTTACAGTCCCAAAGCTGTCCGCACAACTAACGTTGATGAGGGCACCGATTTCACAACACTCACCGTCGTCGTCTTCTCCGAGTCTGTTGCACTTCTTCATCCTCATCAATAACAGCGAATACAGCTAAGTAACACTATTATCATCGTCATCATCATTTGAACGAGCCCGTTTCTACCCGTTTCTCCTGGCCTGATCCAGAACTTTGTGATCCCCCGATACAAAGGGGAATGGCCGCATCAGCATCAGCATCATCAGCTTCAGCCGTTGTACCGTGCTTCTCGGCATTGTTTCCGCCGAAGAAAAATGCCGAGTCGGCTACTGCGTTCGGCGACTCTGCGCAAGTGCACCTTCTGCAGCGAGACCCCCTATGCAATATGTCGGCGTCGCAAAACGGCTCCTCAGGTAAGCCCTGCATGCGACATTTCATCTCCGCTTTTGTGCTGTGCGCCCGTCAGCGAATGCCGAGGAGCGGTTCGCGTGGATTCTGCAGACAGGAACAACGATATGAAATATGACGTCGTTACTGCCCAGGTTGCTGACGTGGCAAGGCACCAGAAGCCGGAGTCACCAGCTGTTCCTGCTAACTATGTGGAAATCACAGCGGAAATGGACCAGAAGGTGGAAAATGCGCTTGCACCTCATCCAGCAAACGACGTGCTCGTCAAGATGTTTTAACTTTCCCGTTACCCGTTCTGACTTCTCCACGCTCAAAGGAGAACGGGTGGTTGAACGACGTCGTCATTGAGTACTACATGAAATTGCTTGTCAAACGCTCGGAAGATGGACGCTGCGTGTATACGCATTAAGCCCATAAGTTGTGCCGCAGAGGTTACGATGGTGTCGAGAAGTGGACGCGGCACCTGGAGTTGTTTAGTTTTGACATAGTTTTAATCCCGATCCATGACGTAAACCATTGTATGTTGGCTGTCATCCAGTTCAAGGACTCTCGGCTTGGTTTTCCAACAGTCTGCTTAATCGTCCAGTGACAACAGACTGGATCGGGATGATCTCCGACTACCTAGAAAGAGAGAGTGAGCGCAGGCGCCAGCACAAGTTTGATTGGCAAGGTTGAGCCACCGTTGTAGAAGACAAAATTCCGCAACAGGACAACACTAATGGATGTGGTATGTTCGTATGCCAATACGCGGAATGCGTATCTCGTGATGCGCCCTTTCAGTTCAATGCGGTGAACATGCCGTACTTCCTTAAGCGTATACATATAAAATTTTGCACGGCAAACTATTTTAAAAACCTGTTCACATTAACAATATTTCCATTGGAGGAGCTTTAATGGTGTTGTTTTTTGTGCAAGTACATATGTACCCAGTCGCAAAGTGCTTTTAATTTAACTTTGTGACTTCAACGAGAAACAAGAGCTTGATGTTCTCCTGATTTTGGCAAGTTCTCGAATTTGATGTTTCATAAGAACTATCAGAATCTGCATAACCGCAGATCCTCCCTCTTGTTGTTTGCTACCATTTTCAAAAGAGCATCACATTGGATTTTTATGGCAGTCTTAAAGGGGCCTTCAGACACCTCATGTGCTTAGCTTGTAATATAGCTCACTTGCTAGAAGATTGCGTTGCGATGAACATTGGAGCGAGATAACACACCTCCGCGCAAAGCGTACTGTCCACAATTCGAATTCGAAAGTTTACGTGCCCGCCCTTTTTCTTGTGTGCAACGCTTCTACGTATTAACGTTCTTGCAAGGCGGCTATTCGTCAGCTTCTTACAAGCATGTTGTGTTTTGTACAATATGAACTTTTAGTTAATACAAACGAAACTCATGAAATGTATAGCCCACGAGAATATTTTCTCTTGTAATAACTAAAGGAACAAGTAGTTTTGGAACGTTAAATCTCTTAAGCCACCAAGCCACGCATCTTTGGCCGTACCAAAGCATTTAACTTGTCTGTATTTCCACGTGCCATAAGCCTCTGGAATAACCTTCCTGACGACATTACTAATATCAGTGATACTGCAGCGTTCAGAGAAATAATAACTGACATAATTGCTTAATATTTGGTCCATGCGCTTTTAGAAACAATAACTTTTTGACATTGTATAAAACCAGCATTATTACCCTGTTGTTGGTTACAACCGATACTTGTGTTTTGTCCTATGTAGCCTTATTTTAAACTTTGTATAATTATTTCTTAAAGTTTAGTGTTCTGTGTTCAAACCTTTCTATTAACCATTGTGTAACGTTTCCTTTCATTTGTTGTGTTTGCTCTTACATTTTGTTAGTTCATGTGTATGCCCCACTCAAACAATACTCCTATCCACAAGGAGCCTGTGAGTTATTTGAATAAATAACTAAACAAGGCCAATGTAAAACCATGCCTACAACTATGCACACAGCTCGGGGGAAAATTATGCATGTATAAATGTAAATTGGGAAGGGAAATGTGCATTAACTGTCGCACTCCTCCGCGGGCTCCTGGATGTAGAAAGATGGAATTCAAAGAAGAACAAAATGCGGCGTAGTGGCAGGTACGGAATGATTTCGACCACATTGGAGATCGTTAACGTGCACTAACATCGCAGAGTACATGACTGCATTTGCGATTCGCCTTCATCGAAAAGCAACCACCGCGGTCGGGTTCGAACCCAGGTATACTCCAACTCACTATCCGAGGGTTAAACATTGGGCCACTGCGAGATTCTTTAACTTGCTCGTTACAACGATGATTAAATAGCGGTAAAGCAGCGCCAAATTATTTTTATTTTGCATTTCCAGTCTCGCGCAAGCGCCCGCACTGCCTTCACCAGGTTCTCGAAGAATCGCTTGCCGCCGTGACAGCCGCGATTCTGGTGGCTTTAGTGCGCTTTGTTTCTTTATTTACCATGCAACAACGAAGTTTGCGGACGCATCGGCAGGATTACGACTGTAGTGCTTCACGTCTCTTTTTTTTTCCTTTTTTCTTTTTTTTTCCATTTCTTCAATGCAAAATTATTATTGGATTAATCCCTATTCATTTTATTCTAATTGGATTAAGCCCGTTATACTAAGTGGCACGGACCGAGGCTCTTTATTTTTCTTTCCTTTTCTGCCTCAACATAACATATGTCCATATATATGTAGTGCTTCACGTGTACCGCAATTACCGAGCACGCCAAGGCGACATATAGCGACAACGCGCGCTGCTAAGTAATATCTACCCTGGCCCAACATAATGCAGAGTAAATATTTCAGGAGTGTACTGGGTGAAAGTCACAGATACGAGCATCCTTGTCTAGCGGCTTTAGAAACTTCATCCGTCGCCTCAACCGCTGCCTGCTCTGCCGTGAAACTGCGGTCGAAGCTGGCGTTTTGTCTCGTGTAAGGTTTTTCCCTCCCTTTCTTTTCGTCTCATAGTAATTTTTTTTAGTCGATATTTATTGCCTCAGGGCATCAGTAGGTTATGAGATGAAGGATGTATAAATGATTAAATGAATGGAAAAAGGTTGGCTGATTATATGAAGTCCAGAAGTGAGCGATGATGAGGTCCCTGCGTCCAAGTGACGTATGAGGCAGGATTGGTTGCTGAAAGGCCAGCTATGCTCAGGTGCCGGATTCGTGTTGGCTTGAGTGCTGGGCAGTCCCACAGCAAGTAGTGGACGTCGGCCTCGACATCTTCGTTGTTACAGATCGGGCATCCTGGGCGAGGATATAAGTGTTGGAAGTATGACCACGTCCTAGTTACAGCTGGTGTAAGGGCAACACCGACCCGGATCGTCCTAAGCGCAACCTCCTCTGCACGGGTGAGACCGCGGGGAAGGGATATCGCACACGGAGGGATAAGTGCACGTGTGCGGCGCCGGAGGTGCTCCTTTCTTGACAAAAGGAGGGTAGCGTCGTCGACTTCGAGAAGCCGTGGGATTGATGCGTCTTGGTTCACGAGGCGGGTTGCAAAATCAGCTTGACTTTGGGAAGGCAGCAGATCCCGTGGGACCCACTCAATGCGTATTGATTGTGGGATGCGCGCCGCAAGCTGGTGGATGTCCTGGCAAATTTTAGGGCAGCGGCTGACACGTCGGAGCAGACGTACTGCTTGAAGTGCGTCAGTGCGGATGACAACGTGGGCTGTAGGGAGCATGGTTATAGAAGTCACGGAGCAGAGTGCCTCCTGAACTGCCACAAGCTCAGCGCAGAAAGATGTAAGTGGTTCCGAAAGCTGAAACGAAAGCTCATAGTAAGTTAGACAACATATTACTGGTACAAAATGCAAGCCCGCAAGAGTCGGTCTCTCGGTCTCGAGTTTAAATTATGCGCTTATGGACCAGTAAAGTATAGTCAGATAAATTTACCGCATTCTACAAGCTCCACGAACATGTTCACCGCAAAGGACCCAGAGTTCATGGGGTAAAAGTTTTACAACACGCGACAGTAAAGATGCATGGCGCAGGTTATTGCATACGGTTATGCCCAAAGCTCTAAAGCAGCTAAAGGAAATCAGATTGACCAATTGGTCAATCTGATTATTCATGCGGGAGTGTTAAACACGTAACATTAAAAATGCATCATAATGCATATATGGCTTTGCACGAAGCACAGAAGACGCGAAGGAATACCAGCCCGGTGACAATGGGCGTTTTAGTGGTGATCATAAGAAACATACTGTCAGCTATACCCCTCTGATCTCTAAAGACCTTAATGCGCTGTCGTTGCAGCAGTTTCCGGTGCTCAACACGGTACGGTGCCACACCTATCACTTCTTTTAGTGTGCAGCACTCATAAGATCAGCAGTGTTCCGTCTTCCTATAGTATTTTGTGTCAACATGCTAAAATTTAACATCCTTACTTTGTGGCCTTCCTTTTGGTTTCACTTATTATGGTTATTATGATAATAATGGTTTCACATGACATATAGTGATAATGATCCAGCAAACAATGAAAGGAGGGATTTATACAACTTTATTTGAGGCCACCACAAGAGCACTTGTTTCCTCGGTAGCAGCCATGCTTCCAAAGTACTCAGCTATGAAATTTAACAGCATAATAAATGCTGGGCTAGTTGATACATATACCCTGTTTGCTTAGCACTGTCGCCTTGTAAACGGTTTATTTCAATGGATGGGTAGCAGCATTCCTGTAAAGAGATGGATGTGGTAGTCCCGTGTAGGGTGGGCTCACTTTTTACTTGCACAGTAATACTTGGGCACAATGTTTTCAGGGGGTACTGCCTCTTCACAAAAAGATAATATTCATGCTGTGTAAGAGTGGCACAGTGCGTCTAACTTCCTCGCGGGCGTACCTGGAGCCAATGAATTCCTTTACAGAAACAAAACGGGCTTCAGTCCTTTGACAGGTGATAAAGCACTTTACGTGGGCGCTAATATCATGTACAGGGAAGCAGCTACTTCTCTCTGTATAAAGGCCATGTGGATTTTGAGTCTGGTCCAGCTGCACTTGTCACCAGCCAAAACAATCCATTCTTAAATATTCTTCAAATTTTCGCACATGCCTTGCCTTTTTTGTTTTGTCCCTACCTGGCTTGAGCTGTAGCAGAAAACAGTCTACCTACTGTCTGACTATTGTATTGTATGGTAAAAAGCTCATTGCGTGCTAGACTATCTACACCATTTCTTTTCTCGTGTACCTGTTCCCATAAAACTGCTGTTTCATAAAGGTATTATAAGTACCCTTGCTATGCCTAGGAAACCATGCAGATAACTTCCTAGAATTCTTGAATCAGTGTGAAATGGGGCTACTCATTTTTTGCTGCAAAACTACTCGTACCATGCAAGCGAAATCTGAAATGAAAGGCCTCAAGCTTCATTTACTTCTTTTGATTTGCCTGTGCTTTCGTCTAACATCGTTTAACTGAGCCCGTCACTCTGACTCTTTAATGAAGGTCAGTTGTATCTTAAGGCAGCATATCCTTCCCCTTCTATAGACATCGTTTGAAAGTTGGTGTGGCATTTTTTCGTGCTTGCGGTTACGTAGTTGTGTTTGATATCCACATTTTAAATAGAATCTTGTTTCAGAGGCTGAAGCAATTTCTAGCTGTAAAAACTCATTGAAGCTATGACCAATTTTATCTATTCCTCTGCCCACTTCAGTTATTTAGCCAGGCATTGAAGTATTGAAAACAATTAAAAAAACACTACAGCTCTCGCATTAGGTTTCTGGTTTCAGTGGCTGAATTTTAGAGCTAAAATGCAAGAATGCATCTGAGTCACGTGCTCCAATGCACTGAAAATATCCATGTGGCTGAAATCAGTGCAAAGCCTTCCTCGTCACTACACCTTATAGGTGATATGTAGCTTTTATGTCCAATATGACATTCCCTAGTCCTTCTGAAGTGCTATATTGTGCCTGTGTTCAGCAACTGGCTCATATTTTGAAGTTCTTTCGCACACATCTGATATTAAGTCACGTTCTTGTGGTGTTGTACTTACAGTTACATCTCAGTGTGATAAGTTAGCAGACCAGTTCTTGAAATCCTGGAGGAATTTATGGTCATAAACTTGGTAAAAGAGTCAACAATACTACCATGCTTATTTTATGTTCTCACATAATCTCTTCAGCAGAATACAGTTTCTCACTTAGAAAATGAAGGCTTTATTTTCAATTGGAGCAATGCTGTAATATCATTTTCTAAATTTTGCTACCTTCATTTCCCAGTAGTCGTGTCCTTTATAGGTATGTGCCTGGACGCTAATAGAAAATGAGAAATATAGAGGCATATAGTGGTATCTCTTTACCGTCTTTAAGTTCAGGGGGGAGAATCTTGCACCTTTTTGTGGACAAAATTTCTCCGCAAGCGGACCCAAAAAAGTTCCAACGTCAAGAATCCCGGCTGGGGCCCACGAAGAACACTCGGTCCATCAAGGGTGAAGGACTAAAGGAGGAGGCGATATTGTCATAGCACACGTCTTTAGTGTAATATGAGCTTTTTTTACAGTGTGACAAAAACAAAGTATCCTTTTTCCTGATAGCAGTATGTGGAAAAAGCTATTTCCTGGCGTTGCTACCCGCAGAAATAAAAATAAAAAGAAAATGGTCTGTTCTCAAGTAATGGCGGGTCCTTCTCATTTCGGGGAAGACGTCTTCAAGCGTGGCCATAGCTTTCTTCAACCACTCTTTTAAACCATAGCTTTTTCCTTCAATGTATCCCTCTTCACTGGAAGAGCTGCGAGGAAGTGCTGGTAACACCTTTTGCTGCGGGTGGCACCCGAATACCAGGGGTGACCACCTCACTGGACCATACGGAAAAAATAAGCTTCCCCAACTAGGGATCCAGGGATCCTAGGGCTGTTAAACCGAGACTTCTTTAAGCTTTGGTTCGCTTCGATCATCATCATCATCATCATCATCAGCCTGATTATACCCACTGCAGGGCGAAGGCCTCTCCCATATCTCTCCACTTAACCCGGTTCTGTGCTAGCTGCATCCACTTGACCCCTGCGAACTTCTTAATCTCATCCGCCCACCTAACTTTCTGCCGCCCCCTGCTACGCTTTCCTTCCCTTGGAATCCAGTTTGTTACCCTCAGCGACCATCGGTTATCCTCTCTTCGCACTACATGTCCTGCCCATGTCCATTTCTTCTTCTTAATTTCCACTAGAATGTCGTTAACTTGAGTTATTTCTCTGACCCACTCTGCACGCTTTCTATCTCTTAATGTTACCCCTACCATTTTTCGTTCCATAGCCCTCTGGGTTGTCCTCAACTTAAGTAGAACTCTCTTGGTTAGCCTCCACGTTTCAGCCCCATAGGTGAGTACAGGCAAGATGCAACTGTTGTATACTTTCCTCTTGAGCGATACCGGTAAGCTGCTAGTCATAATCTGCGAGTGCTTGCCAAATGCGCTCCATCCCAATCTTATTCTTCTCGTTATTTCCTTTTCATGGTCCGGATCTGCGGTTACTACCTGTCCTAAGTAGATATATTCGCCTACTACTTCCAGTATTTCGCTACCTAATGTAAACTCCTGTTCCTTCCCGAGGCTGTTGAACATTACCTTAGTCTTCTGCATATTGATTTTCAAGCCTACCTTTCTACTTTCCCTGTCTAGGTCATCAATCATTATTTGCAGTTCATCTCCCGAGTTGCTTAGCAAGGCAATGTCATCAGCAAATCGCAGATTACTGAGGTATTCTCCATCTAGCCTTATCCCTAACTTCTCCCATTCCAAGTCTCTGAATACTTCCTCTAAACAAGCTGTGAATAGTACTGGGGAGATTGTGTCTCCTTGCCTAACACCTTTCTTTATGGGAATTTTGTTACTTTCTTTATGCAGAACTATGGTTGCTGTGCAGCCACTATATATATCTTCCAGCACTTTCACGTACGGCTCGTCTACCCCCTGATTTCGCAATGCCTGCATCACCGCCGAGGTTTCAACTGAGTCAAATGCTTTTTCGTAATCAATGAATGCTATGTATAAGGGCTGGTTATATTCCGCGCATTTTTCTATCACCTGATTGATGGTATGGATATGATCGATAGTAGAGTACCGTTTCCGAAACCCTGCTTGATCCTTTGCTTGATTGCAGTCTAAGGTTGTCCTGATTCTATTAGCGATTACCTTAGTAAATACCTTATACGTAACAGACAGTAAGCTGATTGGTCTGTAATTTTTAAGGTCCTTAGAGTCCCCTTTCTTGTGAATGAGGATAATGTTTGCATTCTTCCATGCTTCCGGTACCGTCGATGACACCAGGCACTGCGTATACAGGGTGGCCAGTTTTTCTAGCACGATATCCCCCCCGTCCTTCAGCAAATCTGTAGTTATCTGATCCTCTCCAGCTGATTTCCCCCTTTTCATAGTTTCTAGTGCTTTCTTGACCTCGTCCTTCGTCACTGGTGGAACGTCTGACTGTCTTTCCCTACCGCCAATCTCATTACGGTCCTGACTACTTTGGCTGCTGTAGAGATCTGTATAGAACTCCTCGGCTACTTTGACTATCTTGTCCATATTAGTGATGACGTTGCCCGCCTTGTCCCTTATCGCATACATCTGGTTTTTGCCTATGCCCAATTTCTTCTTTACCGCTTTAAGGCTTCCCCCGTTCTTTACAGCATGCTCAATTTTCTCCATGTTATACTTCCTTATATCGGCCACCTTGCGCTTATTGATTAGCTTTGATATCTCGGCCAATTCGATCTGGTCTGTTGGATTGGAAGCTTTCATACTCTGCCGTTTCTTAATCAAATCTTTCGTCTCCTTAGACAGCTTACCGGTATCCTCTCTAACTATCCTACCGCCTACTTCTACCGCGCACTCAGTAATGATATCTCTGAAATTATTGTTCCTTGCCTCTAGGGTAATGTCGCCATCCTCAGTTAGAGCTGAATACCTATTCTGTAGCGAGATCCTGAACTCTTCTGCCCTCCCCCTCACCGCTAATTCGTTGATGGGTTTCTTTCTTACTAATCTATTGCGTTCCTTCTTCAGATTTAGGCTAATTCGGGACCTCACCATCCTGTGGTCACTACATCGAACTTTCCCGATTACCTCTACATCCTGCACAATGGCGGGGGTTGAACACATTATGAAGTCGATTTCATTTTTAGTCTCTCCGTTAGGACTTTTCCATGTCCATTTTCGGTTCTTCCGTTTGCTAAAGAAGGTATTCATGATTCGTAAGTTATTGCGCTCTGCAAACTCAACTAGTAACTCCCCCCTGCTATTCCTAGAACCAATGCCATAGTCACCTACTGCCTTGCCTCCTGCCTGTTTTTTCCCTACCTTGGCATTGAAGTCGCCCATTAGTACAGTATACTGCGTCTTTACTTTTCGCATTGCCGATTCTACATCTTCATAGAAGCTTTCAACTGCCTGGTCATCATAACTACATGTAGGTGCATAGGCCTGTACAACCTTCAGTTTATACCGCTTATTAAGCCTAATTACGATGCCTGCAACCCTCTCATTAATACTATAGAATTCATCTATATTACCCGCTATATACTTATTGACAAGGAAACCTACTCGTAGTTGTCGCCTCTCTGGTAAACCTCGATAACACAGTACATGCCCATCCTTCAGTACAGTATATGCCTCATTCGGCCTCCTAACCTCACTAAGCCCTATGACATCCCATTTCATGCCCTCTAGTTCCTCTAACAGCACTGCTAAACTAGCTTCACTAGCTAGGGTTCTAGCATTAAACGTTGCCAGGGTCAGTTTCCAATGGCGGCCTGTCCAGCGGAGCCAGGCTTTCTTAGCACCCCCTGCTGCGTCACAGGTCTGACCGCCGCCGTGGTCAGTTGTTCCGCAGCCGCTGGTGACTGAGGGCCGAGGTTTTATGGAGCTTATCATAGGAGGTTGTGGCCAATTACTGCACCAGGGTGGCCAACTCCTGTTCTGGTCGCTTCGACCTTCTTACTTTGCAAATTTAGAAACTCATGATCGCTTCGATCATGAGTTTCTAAATTTGCAAAGTAAGAAGGTAAAAGTAATCGTGCAGTCCTGCGGTAACCCCTTAAAGCTCTTTTAGTATAACGTTCCCCTTCAAGCCGTAATCTGTATACCTCATCCGGTAAAAGCGACGATCCAAGTGATCCACGGTGGACTCAAAAGTGAGGGGTAATTCTTGGCCTAACCTATGAGCATATTACTGGGCCTAACTAGAACTGCATGGCTTGGATTGTTATGTTTTTTTTACTAGTTGTTTTTGCAGCAAGAAACATTTGTTAGTATGTTTCATCTTGTACGCACATGTTCCCTCTAGCCCTGCAATATTTTTTCATGCATCAAGTAGTTATACCTGAATGGATTCTTAGTCGGTATGGAGAAGGCATGCTACTGGAGTCCATTACATAAAACGATTTTTTAAGAAGTAGACTTAGAGTGCATGTTTGTCCCAAAAGCTGAAGTCATCATAAAAGTTTGTGTTTGATCAACACAGTATTGATGCAGTCATGGGCAGTATCAAAGATACATGTATCTTCGATACTATCTTCAGATACATTTTGTGTATCGGTATTAAGTATCGTGTGCTGAAAATGAAAGTATCGGAGTATAGGTATCAAATATACATTTTTAAAGTGTCGAGTATTTTAAAGGTACTCGATACTAAAGAAAACTTCAAATATTGAAACCGCTTTGAGACTGGGTTGACGGCGCTCGCTCACACGGTAGTACAGGTCATGGGACAGCTCGTCTTGTAGTACCGCATGAGTTCCCTACAAATGTCCCGGCCCCTCTGCGTCAACCACATTTCCAGATTTCCTTCCTTTAAAACTGAAGGAGGCAATGGTAAGTAAGCGCTCACGAGATGTATGACTTTTGAGCACCGAGTGCCTACCACGAAGCTGCTAAGCCGTTAACAGACACACATGAAAGATGTGAACAAAGCAGAAACTCAAGGCGAACACGTAGTAGGGATAGCGCACACTGCTGTACCCCTAGCCGCTCTTCCTACTCCTTGCCACCCCTCCACCCGTCCG
Source organism: Amblyomma maculatum (assembly GCF_055883805.1). Classification (NCBI taxonomy): domain Eukaryota; kingdom Metazoa; phylum Arthropoda; class Arachnida; order Ixodida; family Ixodidae; genus Amblyomma; species Amblyomma maculatum. The sequence continues at coordinate 196,024,951 of NC_139345.1, forward strand.
TCTCCGCGGCATATGATTCTCGTCAAGCAGCGTCCTCAGTGTGCTGTCGGATGCAGTAACTTACACACGGCCTGTCTTCCCCAAACCCCTTGTCTCTGGGTGCCGGCTCTACTTGGCGCCAACAACACAAGCTTCTAAGGCATCAGGCTACCACGATGCAGGCGGCTAACCGCCGTTCTTGCGGTTACTGCGTGAAACAAATCCATTCTTTGTAACAGCACAGGGAAGAGGCTTACATTTTTTTTCCGGAAAAAATATTAGGTCTGAAATTTTAGGAAATGCACGACATGAAAGTTATGAAATTTTCCAGCATAGTTCGAAAAACAAAAAATACGTTGTCAAATATTTTTTTTTGAAAAACATTTCAGCAAACCTTGAATAAATTTTGTAAAAATATTTCTGTCATAAAAAAAAAGTTTTGAAATGTGAGAATTGATTGACACCATATTCGTCACTTCCTGTTAAATAAAAGACGTCTGTCTTTTATCTACAACCAGTCGTAGTTCCCCAGCGATGCTAGTGAACCTCGAGCTTCCTACTACCTCTAGGATGCTTGAGTAAACGCGGCTATGGTTCACTCTTAGCCGCTGATAAGAGGCATCTTCATCTAATACAACACTGCAGTGTGCTCGTGTGCGTATGTAGAGAGGCTTTTCTCATTTGCGTTGCTTTTCGCACGTCCGCATCGCACTCTTTCCGTACTAAATGACGTTCAGCCATTTTATATTTCTTGCTTTCATTGTAGCTTCTAACAATCTGCAGAGCTTCAACAGTTTGTTATCACACTAACGGCAATATAAATGCTCAGTTCTCGAAGCGCATGCAGGTTGCACCTTTTGCACAATTAAATTTACTCAGAGGTCCCCGTGTAAGTAATGTGTAGTATGAAATCAAAAGCAACAGAATAAACCGAATACAAAACTTCAGATGTATTTGTACGCATAGCCAAGTGCTCACAGGTCGGTTCGCAAACCGCATTAGTTTAGAGAAATATTTCGCTAGGTTGATTTGGGGAAGCAATCGCTTCATTGCTACCCTGGCTTCAATGTGAGGGCCTGACAAGGACAGCTGCCCAAACAGAGGAGCTTTAATAACTCCGTGCTGGCGTATTCGTTTAAGCACTTTAATAAAAACTATGCTATAGAACTACTAGAGATACCATAAAGTATAGTCAAATTTTCTGATATCGCAAATCGTATTACCACATTTATCATGTTGGGATTTCAGAGATGCATCGATGTATAGACGATACAATACCGAGTATCTGTATCCACACACGATTTCGATTCTGTATCTTGTATCGGTACCGGAAATACAACTTTTCAGGGTATCGAGTATCGGTATTGAAGATACTTTTTTGAAGTATCTTGCCCAGCCCTGTATTGATGTCATATGTCATGCTATAATCCATTGCGAAGTACATTCTAAGAAACCTATGGAAAGAAAAATGTGGTCAAGCTGGAATAGAGCTATTACTTGTTGGTTCAGGAACCAGATAACACAGCGTTTTTTTTTTTCAAGATGGTATTTATTGCACTGTAATACTATTTAAAGAGGCTTCATGAATTGCTGCAAAAGCAACCTCAAAATACAAAATTCGGGCAAGCATTAACACACGGCGGTTATTTATGAAAAAGATTTTCAACGTACAGAGATTATAGAGACAGAAATAGAAAAATGTTATTGAATTAGGAGCAAGAGCAATTAGAGTTGATTGCATTAGATTCGAGCATACTTAGGCTGTCATCAGCCATGGTAGTATGCTCCTTTATAATGACAGTCTGCAATTTTGAGAGTGATTAGGAATATTATCACCTGACATAGGAATATTATCACCACAAACGCTTGCTCAGTCATGGGTGCACTTTTAAAAAAAAAAGGAGACTCGCGGTTGTTTTTGATTACTTTGATGTGGCACAGATTAACCCTGTGGTGACTATGTTTTGCTGAACATTATAACTAAGTTTGCAATGCCTATCTATGCACGATCTAAGTGCTTGCAAATACCAAAAGCAATGGCTCAGGGTCCCATTAGCGACAGTGCTACGCAGCGGTAATCTCTGAGCAGTGATTTAAGGCTTCCACCTTGTAATGGTCTCAAAGTAATGTGTTTGATAAAGTGAACTCATGGATTGCACCCCTATGCAACACATCTGAAAGCATTTGATACTAGCTCAGGTTTTTGTGTGAGCGAAAGAAACACCAAAGTATAGGACACATGTCTTGCGTAGAATTGTAATGAAATATACTCCTAATCTAAGAACAAAGCTAGCGGAATTGATGGTATTCCAGCTGAGTTGCTTCAAAACCTCAACCACGACGCTGTTAACACACTGCATACATTATGTCAAAAGATTTGGACAACCCTGCAGTGGCCACAGGATTGGAGGAGGTCAGTTTACATCCCCATTCCAAAGAAAGGCAGTGCCAAAGATTGTTCCAACTACCGCACGATCGCGCTCATTTCGCATGCTAGCAAGGTGATGTTAAAAATCCTGCAAGGTAGGCTACAGCAGTATGTGGATCGGGAGCTTCCGGACGTGCAAGCTGGGTTTCGCAAGGGCAGAGGAACTAGAGACCAAATTGCCAACCTTCGCTGGATCATGGAAAAAGCAAGAGAGTTCCAGAAACCCATTTACTTCTGCTTTATTGATTATGCGAAAGCGTTTGACTGCGTAGATCACAGCAGATTGTGGCAAGCTCTCCAAGAGATGGGAGTTCCAATTCACCTCATCTGTCTCCTCAGGAACCTTTATGAAGGGCAAGAGGCCACAGTCAGAACTGGGCATGGTCTTACTGATTGGTTTCCGATTGAGAAAGGGGTGAGGCAAGGCTGCATACTGTCGCCCAGCCTATTTAACCTATATGCAGAGTGCATCATGAGGAAGGCTGGTCTGGACGAGTCTTCAGCTGGAGTGAAGATTGCTGGAAAACGTATCAACAACCTTAGATATGCGGATGATACCACTTTAATGGCAGAAAGTGAAGTGGAACTCAAGAGACTTCTGATGCGCGTACAAGAAGAGAGTGAGAAATTTGGGCTTAAACTGAACATTAAAAAGACGAAGATCATGGCGTCTTGCCCTATCAAGTCCTGGAGCATCAACGGACAAGAAGTGGAAGCTGTGACAGATTTTCTATTCTTGGGCGCCAAGATTACCTCGGAAGGAGACTGCAGCCATGAAATTAGGAGACGCCTGCTTCTGGGAAAGAGAGCAATGGTTAGCCTTGACCGCCTAGTAAAGAGCAGAGACATTAGTCTACCAACCAAGATCCGTATAACCCGTGCTATGGTCTTTCCAGTTGTGATGTATGGATGCGAGAGTTGGACTGTGAAAAAGGCTGACCGCCGAAGAATTGACGCGTTTGAATTGTGTTGCTGGCGAAGACTCTTAAGAGTTCCTTGGACTGCCAGAAGATCAAATCAGTCGATATTGTCGACCATAAACCCTGACTGCTCATTGGAGGGTCAAATTCTAAAGTTAAAGCTCAGCTACTTTGGTCATCTGATGAGAAGAGAGGAGTCGCTGGAGAAAGATTTGATGTTGGGAAAGGTTGAGGGTCGCCGGAGAAGGGGTAGGCAGCGAACGCGATGGTTAGATGGCATTCTCGAGGCATTGCAGATGAAGCTATGTGATGTTAAGAAGATAGTGAGAGACCGGAAAGCGTGGCGTGACATGGTCCATAGGGTCACGAAGAGTCGGACACGACTGAACGCCTGAACTGAACTGATACTCCTAATACCATACAAAATTGTCAGGCACCAGTTTTCTAACACGTTCTTGACGAAATATGGTCTTGTTCATTTTTGCACGCTTTTTTAGGGTTGCAATACAGTTATACCTGTATAGTTTAATTTTCTAAAATATTAGGTGTGAAGAGGAAGAAGTGCACAAGGAACATGCCAGTCAGTGGCATCGTGATCGCTGCGCGTGCTGGATCTGACTGTGTTCGCTGCCGCTGTGTTCACCGCTGATCTGCTCAGTCCTTCTGATCAAGTCCTGTTGATCTGCTGAATAAACCCCCCATTCTTACATTTGGTGGAGCTGCCGGTCAAGATCTATCCTCTCGGCCTGGAACTCCGCAGCCGTACATTACCACCTCCTGCGATGCCTGAGGACGTCAACCACCAAGCCGTACAAGTTGGCTCGGCCATCATCTGTCCCGGCTCCCTCCGCCAGCGAGACCCCGCCATCTTCAGCGGCACTGACGACCACGATGTCGAGGACTGGCTCACATCCTATGAACGAGTGAGTGTTTAGAACAAATGGGACGCGGAAAAAAGTTAAGCAACGTCATTTTCTATCTCACCGGCGTAGAAAACCTATGGTTTCGAAACCATGAAGCGGACATTCTATCATGGTCCGTGTATAAAGTCAGCTTCTCTGAAGTTTTCGGCCGACCAGCTGTGAGGAAACTCCGCGCTGAACAGCGCCTGCGTACGCGGTCTCAGCAAGTTGGCGAAAATTTCACGAGCTATATCGAGGACGTCGTCGACCTGTGCAAGCGCGTTAACCCACACATGTCAGAGGCCGAGAAGATCAAGCACATTCTGCAAGGCATCGATGACGATGCCTTTCAGATGCTGTCGGCTCGACATATCCGCACCGTCGCGGAAGTGGTCACACTGTGTCAAAGTTATGATGAACTGCGGAAACAAAGGGCCATAACTCGCGCGAACACCATGCACTCTGAGTCCCTTGCTGGCCTGACAGATGCAGGCGAACATTCTGCGCTCCTGCCACAAATTAAGGGCTTCATTCGGGAAGAAGTTGCTCGACAGCTCTCCCTTATATCCTGCCATCAAGAACCTTCCTCACACCTAGCTCCCAGTTTGCGCCACATTATTCAAGAACAGGTAGCTGAATCTCTTCCTCCAGACCCTCAACCTATGCCTGTTACAGCGCCGTTAACATATGCGGCTGTTGCGGCCCGACCGCCACCTACATATGCTCCACCGCCACCTGCCTACGTTCAGCCGCCTCCTGCGCCTCCGCGAGAACCTGCGCAGTTTATGCGACCGGCTCCAAGACCACGTAATCCCTGGCGCACGACGGATAACCGGCCAATTTGTTACACTTGCGGGCTTGCTGGACACATTTCTCATTATTGCCGCAACCGTCTCCCGGTGTCGGCACCACCTACTCATGGTTCTACATACTGGTCTCCGACGCCTCAGTATTCCGCGCCTACTGAGCCTCCAGCCCGCCCTCAGTTCTCCCCAGACCGCTCAGCCATGTCCGACCGCCGTCCACCGTCGCCGCGACGCCGCTCTATCTCTCCGATGCGACGTCGAATGAACGCTTCACATGAGGAAAACTAGAGGCCGCAGTTCCTGAGGCGAGAACTGTGACCCAGTCGAACTTCCCAAGTCCTCATCTGTCGCCGACAAACCTAATTGAAGTTTTCGTCGAGAGTGTTGCTGTCATGGCTCTAATTGACACTGGTGCTGCGATTTCAGTAATGGACGCAAAACTATGTCGCACTTTAAAGAAAGTGAAGACGCCAATTGCGGGACTTTCGTTGCGAACGGCCAGCGCTCAGTATATCAAGCCTTTAGCAGCGTGCAGCGCTCGAGTAGTTATCCAGAACTCCCTTTATACGATTGAGTTCGTCGTGCTGCCAAGTTGCTCGCACGCTGTAATTTTAGGCTGGGATTTCCTGTCGCGTCATGCTGCTATTATCGATTGTGCTCGAGCTGAAGTGGGGTTCTCGACTGCGCCCGATGCCTTACCACACGCTTATCAATCAAATTCCGGTGCTAAAGCCCTCGTCGCCGAAGATATCGACCTTCCTCCCTGCTCTTCAGTGCTTGTTCGTGTCGCTTGTGTATCTATTAGCGATGACACCGTTCTCTTCACACCAGCCCAGACTTTCCAGCGCCGCAAGTGCCTTCCATTGCCCTACGCAGTGCTCGCTATTTCCGCTGGCCTTTCTATGTTATGGGTCTCTAACCCATTTAACTCCCCTACTGCTTTGCGCCATGGCGAATGCCTCGGAAGTATCCAGCCAATCGCATCTCTTCTGATCTTTGAGGAACCTGACGACGCGCCGCACTGTGCCGTGACTGCACCCAGCCCCCCTTTACCTGCACCCGCTCCCCCCTCTACAGACTTGTTCCTCCGTTCCATCAATGCCGATCTTCCTCCAGAGCAGCGCACTCAGCTTTTGAACCTACTACATCACTTTCGCTCTTCCTTCGACTCTCATCAAAGTTCTTTGGATCAAACTTCTACAGTCACTCATCGCATCGACACCGGCACCCACGCACCACTGCGATAGCGCCCCTATCATGTCTCTGCAACCGAACGACAGGCTATCCAAGAGCAAGTCGACCTAATAATTCAGAATAGCGTGATTCAGCCCTCACGCAGCCCTTGGGCGTCACCTGTTGTCCTCGTAAAAAAGAAAGATGGTTCTATCCGCTTCTGCGTCGATTATCGTCGCCTGAATAAGATTACGCGAAAGGACGTCTACCCTCTCCCACGCATCGACGACGCTCTCGATTGTTTGCAAGGCGCCGAGCTCTTTTCTTCCGTAGATTTACGTTCCGGCTACTAGCAAGTTCCCCTGGAAGCGGCTGATCGCCCCAAAACTGCCTTTGTAGCTCCCGACGGCTTGCACGAATTTACAGTTATGCCGTTTGGCCTTTGTAATGCTCCCGCAACATTTGAGCGGATGATGGACACTATTTTGCGCGGCCTAAAGTGGAAGATGTGCCTCTGCTACCTCGACGACATTGTCGTCTTTTCTCCTGACTTTGACACACACCTCTACCGTCTGAAGCACGTTTTGACCTGCCTATCCGATGCCGGACTGCAGCTGAATTTGAAAAAAATGTCGTTTTGCCGCCCGCCAGCTCACCATTATTGGCCACGTTGTCTCGAAAGAAGGTGTATCTCCAGATCCTGCCAAACTTCGTGCCGTAGCAGCCTTTCCCAAACCGACATCCATCAAAGATCTACGTAGCTTCCTCGGGCTGTGCTCGTACTTTCGCCGCTTTATTAGGAATTTTGCTTCCATTGCTGCTCCCTTGACAGAACTTCTGTTCGGCAGTTTCGACCTTTCGTCGTGGTCACCAGCGTGCGACGATGTCTTCAACGCTTTACGACACATCCTCACGGCACCGCCTGTCCTACGTCACTTCGACCCCACAGCGCCTACTGAGGTCCACACAGACGCCAGTGGTATTGGTCTCGGCGCTGTGCTCGCACAGCGCAAATCAGGTTATACTGAATACGTGGTCGCCAATGCTAGCCGTACACTCACGAAGGCTGAATCCAATTACTCTGTCACTGAAAAATAATGCTTAGCGATTATTTGGGCTCTTACTAAATTCCGCCCTTACCTTTATGGTCGCCCTTTTGACGTAGTGACGGACCACCATGCGCTTTGCTGGCTTTCCTCACTGAAAGACCCGTCCGGCAGACTGGCAAGATGGGCTCTTCGCCTTCAGGAATATGATGTCGGCGTTGATTACCGCTTCGGCCGCAAGCATCACGACGCCGATGCACTTTCCCGCTGCCGCCTTACAGCTGAGGTCGCGAGCCTTTCCTCTTCCCGCGTTCCCCGCCATCGCTTCACATCAATGACGTGCCGTCAGCGCAGCGGCAAGATCATTGGATAAATTATCTCCTAGATTTTATCTCCAATCCTACAGCTGCTTCTCCATCGCGTGCTCTCCGCCGCCATGCTTCCCACTTCGCCATTCGTGATAACCTCGTCTACCGCCGCAACTACTGCACAGATGGCCGCAAGTGGTTGCTAGTTATACCCCGGCAGCTGCGTTCGCAAATCTGTGACTATTTCCACGCAGACCCACAATCCGGTCACGCGGGTGTCTTCAAGACAAACTCGTCTCCGGCTGCGTTACTTCTGGCGGGACATGTACACCTTCGTACTCAAGTACGTTCGCTCATGCATCACCTGTCAACGTCGCAAGCCATCTCAAAGTTCCGCTGGAGAGTTGCTACCGTTACCCAACCCACCACTCCCTTTCGACCGCGTCGGCATTGATTTGTGTGGGCGGCTTCCCTACATTGCAGCCGGCAACCGCTGGGCTATTGTAGCTGTTGATCATCTGACGAGGTATGCAGAAACCGCCGCACTTCCATCTGCCACAGCGTCAGAAGTAGCTTCCTTCATTTTGCAGCGATTTGTTCTTCGCCACGGCGCACCTGGAGAGCTGCTCAGCGACAGAGGACGCGTTTTCTTGAGTGACGTTGTGAAAGCTTCGCTCACCAAGTGCAACATTATTCATAGAACGACCTCCGCCTATCTTTCCCAGACTAATGGCCTGGGATGGTTAAAAGTGGTTAAAAGAGCCATAGCCTCACTTTGCCTGGAGTGGGCGCTTCAAAATTCTTGCCCTCACAAAATGCAAGATAGTCTGAATGATCACCCACCGGTAAAAATGGGTACAAGCGTCTCCCGGCCTGGCGCTCGGCTTTTCCAGGGGTGTGCGTTTGGGAGAAGCTCCGTAAACCCCGCTGCGCGCCCCTCCTCCGCAGTGGGCCCAAACCTAGTTTCGAACTTCGCAGCCTGCAAAGGGGGTTCTGTTTGTCTTGCAAAGGTACTTCCTTTGAGCCTCACCTGAAGTGCTCCCTTAGAGCCTCAGCTGCAGCAGTCCTAAAAACAAAACAAAAAAATGGCCACATAATAGGCTGTTGCCGCGCAAGGCAGACTTATTGTTGTCCGATGGCGGAACGAATCACTGCCACATCGGCGCAACTATTTGGGCCATGATCCCTTTTCCCAAGCATTTCACCCCAGAAGAGCCAAAGCTTACAAGACAGCCCTGCACCTACCAATGAACACCTCTAACGCAAAACTACTAGCTCTTGGCGTTCATAACACCTTCGAAGAGATCAAAGAAGCCCAACTGGTCACGCAGATAGCCAGGCTCCAGCAGACTCCTACGGGGCGCTCTCTTCTTAGGCGACTGGGGCTAGGTGCAACTGGGGAAATCGAGAAACGTACTGCGAGCATACCGGACGCAATTCGCCAGACGCTAAAGGTTAGCTCCCTTCCCTAGAACATGGACCCCAACTTGCATGTGGCCCGTAGAGCAGCCCGGGTGAAGTATGTACAACTAAATTTAGCTACAAGATCCACAACGGTATACACGGACGCGGCTCCGTATGCAAGAAGCTCATATAATAGCGCAGTGGCGGTAGCTATTGGTTCCAGCCTAAAAGAACTAGCTAGCGCCTCAGTCAGGGAATGCACGGTAACCGAAGTGGAGGAGCTGGCCGTTGCTCTTGCGGTGGTAGCCGGGTATCGAAGCAACACGTCCCTTACCATTCTTACAGATTCTAGAGAAGCGTGCCTTAACTACATGAACGGCCGCATAGGTCGCGCCGCGCTCAGGCTCCTCCAGAGCGCGACCCAATCAAAAGTCAAACACAACATCTACTGGGTGCCAGGACACACCGACATAGCGGGGAACGAACGCGCCGATCAGGTAGCTCGAGGGTACACGAGCCGAGCTTCCTCCCAATCGGACGATCTACCCGAGCGAGTCGCCCTACGTACTCAGACATTCTGAACTGCTATAAGGGGGTACGGATCCGCTATCCGCCGCCTCATCGGGATCTAAAACAACAAGAGGCAGTGTACTGGCGAATACTGCAGACAGGAACATTCCCTAACCTGCATACCCTAAGCAAAATATACCCGTCACAATATCGGGACACCTGCCCATGGTGTGGTAGCAAACCTTCGTTATACCACATGACGTGGCAATGTAAAAATAACGACATCTTTCTTAAAGACCCGAGTGCGGAACAATGGGAGAGCCGGCTCTCCAGCGGCGATTTGGATTGCCAACTAGGTCTAATCCAGCCCGCCCAGCGAGCAGCGAAGCTCAGCGAAGCCCTGGAATAGGGGCACCGACCCTGTGAGAAGACGGAAGATGGAACTCTTCTGCTACTAGCACAAGACCCTCCTGGAGAAACTAACGCATTTCCTATCCTATCCTATCATATCCTATCCTATCCTATCCTATCCTATCCTATCCTATCCTATCCTATCCTATCCTATCCTGAATGATCAGGTTTTGAGGCTAGTAGCAGCAGGTTACCCAAAACCGGTCATATAAGCTGTAGCTGAGGCCATCCTGCAAAACGAGAAGGGCACCCGAAGAAGAGCTGAACCCCTTTCTTCCAAGCCGGTTGCGTGGCCCTATGTACACCGTTTGTCTCACAACCTTAGAAAAGTTGCGGGCAGGCACAACGTGCCCCTGGTGTTTACAGCACCCAACAAGCTTTCTAAGCTTTGCCCACGCATCACTGGGTGTGCCGGCAGGCGTAGCAGCAAAAAACACGTGTCGCCCTATGTTAACTGTGCAGTGGGAGTGGTTTACCGAATCCCCCTCTCTTGTGGTGCCTCATATGTTGGACAAACTGGCCGCTGTGTCAATGAACGGTTGAGGGAGCATGCTCGAAACGTTGAAATTAAAGATGAAAACGCCAACCTTGTGCGGCACATTGCTTCTTTAAGTGTAGGGCAGGATTTGGGAAGACGACGATTCTGGGCAAAAGTGGGAAATATAAGGCAAGACTTCTATTAGAGGCATATCATATAGATAAGCTATCCGATCGTTGTGTTAGCGATACATCTGTACACATGTACTCGGCGGAATGTGCCTTTCTAGACATGTTTTTGTGTTGACTGCTACTATTTTATTTGCCTCCTTCTGCGCATGCTCGAGTTTTCATTTATAAGCTGTGTACTTCGGCTTGAATAAAGAGTTGGTAGTTAGCGCTCGTCAAACGTCTTTGGTGTTCTTCTTTGTCCTTTGTGTTCTTTTTTTGCGCTAAATTTTTTACTTAATGGATCACTAACTAGCCCGGCAACATGCTCTCCTCATCTACAGTTCCTGTCTACCAAAGGTATTTTACGCACTTCTTCTAAAACGTTAGCTGCGTTAGCGAAACCTTTACAACCGACAGCGACACTGTTAGCTATCTTAGGCCGGTGGCAGTTGCTACTTGAAGCAGCTACGACGGGACATTCAGGAATTTTTATATTGTGTTGTCGTTAGGTGAGTTTCTTTGTACGATTCTTTGATGACTTTGTTAACACGGTTACAGTGAAAATGCGGTCGTGCTGCCAGTTAAGTCAGGTCAGGCATCTTGTCCATGCACATAAGTTTAGCTACTGCCGTCATGATACGTTAAAATAACGGCTTGGCAAAGAAGAGGATGATGAGAAGATGTACTTGAGTGAGTGGTGAAGAGGAAGTGTGTTCAGATACATATTAGAGTTGGCAGTGCGCGCGTGTGTTGTGTCTGTTCGCTTGTGCTTGTGTTTGTTGCGCCACATTTCTGCATGATACCCATGTCCAAAGGCGTCATTTTTTACGTGCTATGTCGATCGGCTGATGTTTTATTTGAATAAAGTATGCACTTCATCTCGAGTATTTTGTGTTGCTGCCTGGCTAGCCCGCGACCGCTTTCGCGCGGCGCGCGCCGCGGCGCATTCTGCTACATTTTTACTAACGCGCCGGAGGTGCTACAAGAAAAGAATCAATACACACGAGATGTAGGTGCTCAACAAAATATGCGGCAGCGCTGGGTGAGAGCAGCACGAGACAAAACGTATAAAAAAACAAGCAGGAGTGGCACAACTGCGGTAGGCGCTCCCAACGCGCCCGCTGTCATAACGGATTGAATTGGCTTGTTGTGGGAAGAGGGGTTTGAGCAATTTTGAAGCGAACATCAATGCGTTCTAATTGCGGGTAAAGTCTGAGGCTTTTACCGGTTGTACACATTGCTAACAATTTTTTCAGTGCTGCTAATGGCAAAGTATAGCAATTTAACGCATTAGCGATCCGAGTGTTTACTGCCGAAACAACAGGAGCCGCTAGTGTCGCCGGCGATTTTTCCTCCCCATTGCTTCTACAGGAGTCTAACCCCACTACCGTACCATCTTTCTGCTGGGAGGGGGGTGGGGGGTAGAGGATCAGTAAACGCACTAGTAAAGGTCAGGTTCTTTCGTTGTCTACTTCAAATCTTCCGCACCTCTCCAAGGTGCTCAACGATTCGGCAGGCGACGTACAGATCATACAAACACTCAATGAGATGTAGCACGACGAACTTGCAGTAACAAAAACGAATATAAACTTTATACGACACACAAGATACAGAAAACTTATTTACACGAAGCAGAGAGGCCACACACTTTATAAACATAGGCTCAGCTAACCACCATCTGCAATACGGGCGCATAGCTCAATTTACTACTTCTCAGTCGGGGCCTGCCTTTTACGCTGTCTTCGTCCACGAGAGCCAGAACCGCTGATGACTGCGCGGCGCACTGTTAAATAGCAAGCGCAGAAACTTCTTGGCGCGGAGGAGGAGCGGGAACAGCTTAGTGCTGCCAAAGCTATGCCCCCACCTTCGGCCTTCTAGAAGGGTCTGGAAGCTAGTCGAAAGCCATCGTCAGCGCCCGCGACCTTCCCGCGCGAAGTGAGGAGGAGGGACAGGTCCGTGCGGAGGAATGCACGCGTGAGTCAGCCCATGTCGACGAGGGCGAGGAGGCGCAGCGCGGTGGCCGAGATTGCGCAATCGGTCGCGTCGGCGTCTGGAAGCTGAAATCACTTTCCATCGCCGCTTTCTGAGGCACGCGCGACGAAACATTAGAGGATGGGCCACCGCGGCCTTAGAGCACTGTTTGTGTCCGACCACACAGACAGACGAACACACATACATAAGAAATGGACGATAACACACGAGGCCACATCAACGCATCCAATCGGAATTGCTCAAAATTTTACAGTCAAAGTCTAAGTCCGGGGAAAGCAGTGTCCAGTAGAAGTCTGTGGAGACCCGCCGGTGGGCACGGCACTATCAAGGAATGCCGTCCCACGGCAATGGCCGCTGAGTGAAGTGCAGCGTAGCGTAGTAATTGCGCGCAGGGTGCCATTTCTCGCTGGCGTTCCACTTGCCCAGTGACATGCCGTACTCCTTGAGGCGCCGCGCCATCCGCTCGAACTCCGGGGACATGCGGCGCCAGTGGCCGCACTATGGGGCGTAGAAGTAGACTAGCATGATATTGGTGTTGGACAAATGCAAACAGCGAACAAAGAGACTCACAAACAAAACCAACCTGGTCATCCACATCTGTGCACGAGTGAGCAACCATTTCTTTGTTGCTAAAAAAATAAAATGGCAAGAATTGAAAGAGGCGTCAGGAAACGGCGGTATCATCGCCCTGAACGCCGGACGAGCGGCCGCTTGCAAGTGTGTTTGTGTGAGTATCAACGCCTCCGGCGTAGGTGCGTATGTGTGTGCACGCGCTCATTGCCTGGCCAGAAAAGGTAGCCAAGCCGCCCAGACATCCGAACCGACAAGGGGCCTTGAGCGGACTGCAATAAGGCGACGAGGATGCCTATTACCGCCGCCACCGAACCATATTTGCTCCGCGACTGCCAGGTTCGAAGAGTGCACGCAAGCTTGGGGTCTCACTAGTACGAAGGAGGCAAAAAGAAAAAAAGAAACGAAGGCTTTGAGAGGGGATAACGGCCAAGTGTCGGCGCAGACAGAGCCTTGGAAGACGCGGAAGTAAAGTTTACCACAGTTTTTGGTAACGATATTTATTGCCTCACCCACATGCGGTGCACACAAGCGCCGGAAGCCCACAATCTGTTTCAATCTTGTCAATCTGTTTCGCGTGTTTCTGCTGCTAATTCACTATGGCTCAAAAGAAATTAGCTAAAATTCGGTCCTGTCCATTGCATGCGGCGCTGTCAAATTCATTTACCATTGCCGGCACATTGCGCTGCCTTCTAACGCGTGAAAAGCAGCGAGCGAGTCGGTTTTTAGGTCGAGCATGCAAGATTTCGTTTCACAAAGCCATCCTTCGAATTCGTTTGAGGCACAAATGCGACGACTATTATTGCTACGCGATACGAATTAAGCTGAAACTACAGCAAATGAGACATCGACTCGATTCTGCGGACTGCAGCTATCTATGCTTCGCGCCTCTGCTACTCACACCACTTGCCGAGGAAGCTGTTGTTGCTGTTGTTGTGTTGGGTTTAGTGGCGCATTAACAACTTAGGCTATCATGCACCAACTTCAAGGTTAAGAGTGTTGTATTTATGTAATTTAAACTTACATTCTGTTTAGAACATTTGTTCTATTAAAAACATGAAAACACAGAGCAAATCAACGAGCGCATTTTCACCTAAACGCAACGCTGGATGAAGAGGAATGTGTTGTTTGTAAAACTGCGTAAAATGTTTTTTTTTTCTTAGTTGTTCAAGTTGTCTGCATGAGAATAAAATGTGGGTGACTGTTAGCTTGTGTCCGCATGAATCACACAGGGGCTTATCCTGTTTAGTTAAAAAGAAGCTATGTGTTAAATGTGATTGTCCTATGCGACGACGGCATAGAGCCACTTCTTTGGAACATTCAAGGTGAGTGCTCGATTTCCACTCTTCTATTACAGGCTTTATGAGGTGTAGCTTGTTATTTGTTTCAGTGTTCCAAGTGGACTGCCATTTTTGTATCAGTTTACTTTGTATCAATTTCATTCAGTCTTGAGATGGTATCTGCACTTCTTTCATTTTCTTGTCTCGAGCTTTGGCAGCGCACATATCTGCTTTTTCATTACCTTGGATTCCTAAATGACTGGGGACCCAGCAAATTTTTATGGTTCGTCCTTCATCTGTAAGTGTTGCTGTGCTGTGTATGATGTTTCCCAGTATTGGTATAACTGCGTTTCTTGTGTGAAGGGCTGTGACTATACTTAAGGAATCTGTGTAAATAATACTTCTCCTGAGGTTTCTTTTATTATTTTCTCTATGGCAAAGGGACAGCATAACTTTCAGCAGTAAAGATGGACGCGCACTGTGGAAGTCTTATTATTTCCTCCCATTCTCCTTGAGCAACTGCGCTTCCGACATAATGATCTGTTTTCGAGCCATCTGTGTAAAAGTCCGTGAAGCTACTGCATTTTTCTTTCAGCTGTAGGAATTCTTGTATGATGGGCTCTTGTGGGGTTATTGTTTTTTGGAACTGTGCGAGAGAGAGGTCGCAGACTGCTAGGACCAGGTACCAAGGAGGCAGAGGGTTAGGTCTTTTGGCAATACTAGGTAAACAATCCGGTAGCTCAACCTCTTGACACATTTGCTCAAATCTTAGGAGCAGTGGTCTCACTGTATTGGGTTTGTTGGTTAATAGTGTTTTAAAATGGCATTTAGTTACTAGGGAATAGAAGATATGCTTTGGCAGAGATCTGATTTTAAATATATAGGCACATGTAGGTGAAGTTGTTCTGATTTCAAGAGGAGGTTCATTTGTTTCCACAAGCAGACTGGATATAGGAGAAGTTCGGTATGCTCCACATCAGATTCGAAGTCGTGAGTTCTGTACCGGGTCTAGTTTTTTTAGGTATGAGGGTCTAGTTGATCCATACACTATGCAGCCATAGTCTAAGGAGGAGCGTACGACAGATCTGTAAATGTGTTTAAGGCATGTCCTGTCAGCGCCCCAGTGTTTACGGGAAAGAACTTTTAGTATGTTTAGAGATTTGGAAGCCTTTTTCTTCAGGACTTTTATATGAAGAAGAATGGTGAGTTTTTTGTCAAAAGTTACGCCTAGAAATTTGTGTTCGTTTTTCACCGGTAATTTCTTTTTGTTCACGTGTAGTGTAGGATCTGTCTGTGCGCTCGTTTAAGAGAGAATAGAACAGCCACTGTTTTTTGAGGAGAAAACTGAAATCCGTTTGTGTCTGCCCATGCTGCTAGTTTATTTATGGTCAACTGCACCTGTCTCTCACATGTAGACACGTTATAGGATGTGTATGCAATTTTTAGATCGTCAACATAAGCTGAATACATTATGGATTTCGGGATAACTGTGCTTATGGAATTCATTTTTACAATAAAGAGAGTTGTGCTTAAGACACCTTCCTGTGGTACGCCATTCTCCTGTACAAAGTTCTTTGAAGACATTGAGCCCAAGCGCACACGGAATGAGCGATTCGACAAGAAGTCCTTTAGACAGTTTAACATCCTACCACGTATGCCTAAATCTGCTAGGTCACGTAGGATGCCAAACCTCCATGTAGTATCATACGCTTTTTTCATATCAAAGAAGACGGCAAGGCAGTGCTGTTTGTGAATAAATGCTTCACGAACAGTGTTTTCAAGGCGGACTAGATGGTCCGTGGTAGGACATGCTGTTTTGAACCCACATTGGTGAATGTCTAAAAGTTCTCGGGAACGAAGGACAAAGGCTAACCTGCAGGAGGTCCCCCGGACAGTTTATACTTCGGGACCTCCTTCTGTAATACTAATAATCCATGTACATGTACCTCACAGGGAAAAAATAAAGATGATGATGATGATGATTAGGAACACTTTCAAAAGACTTTGCAAGGCAATTTGTAAGAGCTATGGGTCTATAACTGCTGGGGGCCGCTGGTGGCTTTCCTGGTTTCAGGAAAGGCACAATCATAGCTTTTTTTCCAGGCATCAGGAATACTCCCGGATACCCATACTTTGTTGAAAAATTTTATAAGTGCTTCTAAAGCAGGCGTAGAAAGATGTGCAAGCATCTGACAGTAAATTTGATCTGGGTCAGGTGCAGTCTTCTTGCCGGCAGATAGAACCGTGTTTATTTCTTGTAGTGTTATTAACTTATTATATGCTTCATTTGTACTTCCACTTGTTTGCAGTTTTTGTTTTTCGACCTTGCTTTTGTATGTTATGAAAGATTTTGGGTAGTGTAGTGCGCTTGAAATTGCAGAAAAATGCTCGCCTAGAACATCTACCTGTTCCTGTAAGTTTGTTTGGGTGCCAGGAGATGTTAGAAAGGGTAAGGCGGCAAAAAGGTTTTGTGCCATTGTCAGGAAAACGTCAAAAGCGGGCCGAAGACAAGCACCGCGGCAGTGACGTCGTGAGGGGGTGCGGTCCGCACCGGGTGTAACGTTCAAGGAAAGGAAGGGGGGGGGGGGGGAGGGTAGCTGGGCAGTAAGAGGGAAGAAGGGGCGGGGGGCGAAATAATTATTGTGTAAAGACGCGAAAATCGTGCAACAGTACCACTGACTGGCAAGTGTGATCTTCTCGTAGAACGAATTATTCTGTTGAGAAGAGGAGTGCTTGAAACGCTTATACCAGATACTCCTCGCCATTTTAGCAGTATCTCGCTGGCAGTATCTCGTCGGCAGTCTTTTTTCTTGTTCGTATACGTCTCCTGTGCCTTTTTCGCTCCTCGGACCAATCACTCACCCGCCTCACACTTTCAAAACGCCGAAGGTAGGCAATGTCTGTTGCTCTGTGGAATGACAAGTCTGACCACTACGCGCTGACTAGGAAAAAAAAACAGAAAAAGGAGAAAGAGGGCACTGTTAGTAAAGCCAGGTGCTTTAAAAGGGGATTTGGGAGTAAATATCCAATGTGCTCATGCGGCTCTTAATTTTTTCTCTGAAAAAGGCAAACATCGGTAAACAGAAAAAGGCAACTGAAAGCGTTAAAAAAAAAATAGAGCTTGATGATACCCACCGCCTCGCAGCTCCAAAAAGCCGCTTCGCGCTTAATATTTTCTGTTGGTACGGCATCAATGAACGTTGGTAACTCTGCAGTCATGATGCGGAAGTCAACCTGCTTCTTTCGGAGGAAAAGAGGGGAGAAAAGTTAAATGTAGAGAATGCTTGGCATTCACCTATGCATATGGCACGTGCAAGGCTCTGCTTGTGATCTAACTACAACGCGTGGCATTGAAAGTTTGGAGGAAATGTTCATTTACAGAGTGAGTTGGAAGTGTTTCCCGGGTGAACTCCCATATTCTGCGACCTCGCTGACAACCACCACCTTCTTGGTACTAACCAATGAAGCCGAACATCCTAAAACAGCTAGCTGCAGCTTTTCTGCAACATTTCAGAGGTTTTTTGAACGTGCTTGGAACAGCCGCGGCGCTGATCAAAGGATTGTTGCAATGGCACCTGGCTGTAAGGTCCGTGTTTGCAAGAGTTGACCTTACGGTCACTCAGGGGCCCTGAGGACGCCCTGAGCAGGATCAAATGGGTCTTTTTCAAGCTGCGACAGAGCACAAACGTGAGTGTGTATTACAAGCTTTGTAGAAAATGATAGAAAGCCTCTGTGGACGGCTACGAGTATACGCGGTGCTAGTGTGAATACGTGATATCCAGCCACGAGGCGTGGGAAAGCAACGCCGGCAGCCCGCTTTCACACCGCAGTGCGTCTGATCTGGCTTTTGCAGCGAGCGTCGCATCGTCCTCAAGCCGCGCTGCTTTTCCTGCTCCATGTTCCTTCCCCATCCACTTCTCTCGCTCATCTTCTGTGTGTGTGCGACGGTGTCAGGAAAAGGCGGGGGGGGGGGGGGGGGGGGGGGTTACCGCGGCTGCGCTTCCCTATCAGGTATCACAACGGCGGCGCATTTCGCGCGCATTTTGCGCCCGCCGAAGCTGCCATTTGTGATCCAGCCACTTCTGCGATCGCCAGCATGGCAACTCAGCGGATCATTCAAGGCGTTTTCAAGTAAGTTGTTTTGGAACTATTTTTTATTTAAGTTACGACTTTTAATATATGCCGTGTCAGGAGTTAGTGCAGAGCTATAACGAGTGTAAGCGGCGTGATTTGTCTAGTTAGTTTGTGCCTGATTCAATCCTTGTATTGCAACATACAGCCTGAAAGGCGAAAAAAACATGGTTCTGGCGGCTAAATGAGCAGACAGGTTAAGGGAAATGAGTGGCTCATTTGATTAACTTAAATTACGCACAGAAATAATACCAATGCAATTTAATAACAGACCGGACTTTTCTATCTCGCGCTGTACAGTAAGGTGGTGTGAGTTTGTTTTCCCCCCCCAAAAAAAATCGTGGTACAGGGCGACGTCCTTAGAGAGTATATGTTTAGATTACAGAAAATTACAATTTGGTCATGACGACTACAAAATGCTTTTATCGTTTTCGAAGCTTTGTTTATATTTTCTTGTCCTCTAATTTAGACTTGGCAACCTCCTATATAGTTCTTGCTTTTAGCCGACAGAAATATTTTGGAATTCGCAGCTTCAAAAATACTTCTACCATATTTTTTTTTTAGAGCTCACGTCTTGCGTAAATTGTACCGGTTTTCAGAGTAGGTATGGGCATATTTTAAAAACAGCACTTTCGAAGGTTTATTTACTCTTTTCTGTGGAATAAAATGCTCTAGAGATTTCAGTCAGTGCCTTTTACATGATTATGATTGTATAGCATCAACTGCCCACATCACCTTGTATAATTATTACTGAAAAGCAGATTCATGATTGGCAATTTTCGATAAAAGAAAATCATAATAGTTTACTTTTCTTTAATGCGAATAATTAGTCACGGTTGGTTAGTGAAACCGCGTCTCCTCTCAGGCAAAATTTCAGGACACTGCATTCAGTACAGTACTTGCAGTATGTAATTTATAAAGTGCTGAGCCAAGAAACGTTGCATGATTATACAGCCGTGACCATTACAGGCCATGGTGCGTTCCGTTTCATCATTCAACCCTGTGTTCCTTTGCATGGGCTGAGATCGTACACTGGTGCAGTGTCATCTCAAATTTTCGTAGAAATTAGCCCAGCTCTACTTTCCGTTTTACTGCAGTTGATTTTTAGTATATCGAGCGTTGCTCCAAAATATCGCATAAATTCCTTGCCGTGGGAGGTCGACGGTGGACGCCGGCTTTTAGTGCGAAAGCAGTCATCTGCAGACAACTACCCCGGAAAATATTATTTTTTGCTTGCAACAGTGTCGCAGCTGCATAACAGCGCTATAACCGTTAGCCAGACAGGAAAATGTGCTGGTGATGGGCCGCGCCTGGATCGATACGGTCGCATTAAGATTTGGGCTGGGGCACCCCCAAAATTTTGCCGGGTCACCTGAAAATTGATCTCGGCCAAAGTGGGCCAAAGTTAATGTACTGGTATTACAGAACGCGCCCAGTTCGATGGTCACCGTCAAAGTTGGCACGTGCCACCGCCAAAATATGGCCTGGGCGCTAGTTGCAATGTCGCAGTCATTATTGGACCAAAATTGATTTTCAGGTACAATGGATCGCGCCCAGATTCGATGATCTAACCTTAATTTGGACCAAGCCACCTGAAAATTGACAGAGGCCAAATTGGATCAAAATTGATTTCTGGGTATAACGAACTGCACCCAATTCGATTATCGCACCGTAATCTGGCCCGGACCAAGCCCCCAAAATTGGTACGGGCCAACGGAAGATTGACCTCGGCCAAACTGGACAAAACATGGTATCCAAGTAAACGCACCGCGCCCAGGTCAATAAATCCAGAGAGTGGAGCGTGACGATCGAGTAGTCGGTTTGTCTTGAAACCGCTCACGTTTGTGCTGCCTGACATAATGATTTCTCATTAAAAAAATTCCTGTCGGGTTAACGTACGCTAAATACGTAGGCACGTCGGGAGGAATTCGTTCGAGAGCAGATGATTTTCCCGAGGGCCTCTTTGCCAACGCACTTAAATCGCCTTCACGCCTGGGGTGAGATTACGTGCAGAGGGAACAGGAACTGGCTTATTATTTGCGCTGTTGTCTTGAACTGCTACACAGTACATGTACACGCAGTCAACAATTGTGGTGACCTTGAGTTAAGAATCGGCGGGTGCTAGTAAATGTGGGCAGAACGTAAACGCCCTGCGAGCCTGGCCTTTAGTGGAAGACGTTAGCGCTGGTACCAGGGCCATTTTTTAACCTACACGAGCTACACGGGTAGCAGAATAGCATTGGAGATATTGAAGTTTTGCTGCACTGAAGTAGATTATAATGTTGGCCAACGTCCACCGAAGCAGGGGAACAAGTGAGCGCATCACTCGCCTCACTCTTCACGTGCCTTCACTCCGTCTCAAGTTAGCGGTAAATGAATAGTGCAGAAAGCTTTTGCCACAAGATGTCCGCGTATACCAAACATTCAGCGCTAAAACGTCAGAAGTTAGATTTCACCAGGACTCAGACAACTGCTCAACTTAGCGTGCACGCGCGTCATTTAGTTGCCATAACGATAGACGCCAGCGCGGGATGTTCAAACAGGGCGATGCTGTAATGCCTCAAAAAGGCCCGCTTTTTCGAAGTATTCATACAGGCTCACATGTGCTCATTCGCGGACGCACCTACTTCCAGGTGGCCACAGGGGCACAGCAAAGCTAGTGTCCCTGCATATGCTCCCTAGGGAGCACGCAACGCTGTCCGCGAGTACACCCTATGCTCTGGCAATGCAGTAGGCGCTCGAAGGTTTCTACCACGCTGCAGCCATCATACAGGTTACTGGTCGCGAGTCCGTGGTGCGTCGTCGTTCCCCAGGCCATACGCATACAATGCGCGCTCTACGGATTATTGCACGCTGTAGCCGAGCCATCTATCGGCCGTTGACGCTGTGAATGCGCTCACTATCTCGTGCGATGAGCGGGTCAGTGTGCTGCGTCCGGAGGTACCGGATGTGGTCTCCAGGCCGAGGGATTCGTCGCTGGGACAGAGACGGAGTTCTTGCGCTCGCGAGCTCGTCGGCGCGTTCGCTGCCCTCAGCGCCGCAATGACCTCCGCCAGGCGCTCTATGCGCGTGCGAATTTGGCACAGCAGCAGAGTTCCACGATCGAGTATGTAATGCTAGCATATGCAGTCTCCGGAAACCTAGAGTAGCCCCCCCCCCCTCTCCTGTTGCGCTCACTCACGACCGCAGCAAACGTCTTACATCTCACCAGATTAACTAGATTGCATATAAAATAAACTGCCTTCGCTTAACGTTTATTCTAGCGCTACTTTCATGTTGTCCTCTGGTCCAGTGTTTCACAATGAATTTAAAGCGCAATCGAACTAGGTTTATTATTGCGATAACGTTAAGTTAAGGTACCGTTCGGCGGGAAACCCAGCCTCAGCTAGACAGACAAATTGTGCTTGGTCGAGCTGCAGCATGAGCATTCATTATAAAAAGAGAAAAAAAATCATGGTCAATCATTAGAATCTGCCCTCTGACCCTCTGAATAAGGAGTGAGACGTTACTACCTCACCGAGGCTTATTTGCCGAATTAAAATGCAATACTTAATGGCAAAAATGTGTACCAAGGGAGCCCCAAGTGGCCTTAGGGACTATTAGGGCAATGGTGTCACAGTCGTGTGGTGAATTTGTGTCACCCACGTTCTTGGAGCATTTTCAATGCAGTAATTAAAGTAACCGCACAGCCAGATGATATAATTGGCTAATAATGAATGAATCTTACGGCTTCATATCTTTCATTGCGGGCTGGGCAATGCAAGCAGTCAGTGTTACGGTGAATTTATACAGGCTGGTTAGTGCAAAATCTTGCTTTTGGATCACACTGTAGCATCCAAGAAGCTGCAATTCACGTTATTTCTTTGATTTTGCAGGTACCATGGCACACATAATCGAAGGTCGTGGAAAAAGGTATCCACTGTAAACATCTGTCATGGGTATGTTCTTGAAAGGGAAGCGTAAGCGTGAGCTGAGGCTTGTCAAAAGCACAAGTATTCGTTGCTCTGAAGATGTCTCTGCCAACATGAGGCAGGACGAGGCAGTAGCATACATACCGAGAGCCATTTTTCTGCCATGCAACATCAATTCTGCACATGCTGAATATGAAACCAGTCGAACTTTGGTGGAAGAGCAACCAAGTGATGCTAAATTTCCTCGTGATGACCATGAACCATGTACTACTTCAGAAGAAGGTGGATATAATGATAACTTTGAAGAAAGATCAGACCTCCTCGAAGAGTATGATGATGAGAACAATGCTAAAAGATGTTGTCTAGAGCACACGGGATCAAATTGTGGTAACATAAGAGATCAGTTGCAGGCTTGGTAAGTGCAGCGCCATGTTGAAAGGGAAACAGTGGACGAAATCCTCAGCATTCTGAAATCCTAGTTTCCAGAACTTCCAAAGGACAGCACAACTCTCTTACGCACGCCATATAGAACTCCATTTGTGCCTATGGGTAGTGGTCAATATGTCCACCTAGGACTTAAGGAGGGCCTCATGCACGCATTCAAAGTGTGGCAGGTCACTGAGAACATTCCTGAACCTCTGAAGGCTTCTTTCAACATTGATGGCCTCCCTCTTTTCAAAAGCAGCAACAAACAGTTCTGGCGAATACTAGGCTTGGTACATCATCCACACCAAAGGCATAAGGACAATGTGTTCGCTGTTGGAGTATTCTATGAAACATCTAAGCCAAGCTCCCTAGATGAGTACTTACAGCAGTTTGTTGATGATTTGCAGTGCCTGCTGGCTAATGGTTTCACTTTTAACATGCAGCACTGCAGTTTTGAAGTCTGGGCCATTCTGTGTGATGCACCAGCCAAAGCAGGCAACGAAACAGTTTTCAGGTTATTATGGTTGCGACAAATACTCTGCAAAAGGCACCTACCTTGGCCGCATGACTTACCAAAGCATGGATAGCCATTTAAGAACAGATAATTCCTTTAGGAACTTTGAGCAAGAAGTACATCATAATGGTTATTCCGCATTAACAGCGCTTGGCCTGCCCATGGTGACTGGATTCCCACTTGATTATATGCATGTAGTTTGCCTGGGTGTTGTCCGTAAATTAATCGGTTACTGACTCAAAGGAACGATTGCAGTTCGCCTGCCGTACTCTGCAGTTTGCACGGAAACCACGACCGCTAGATCTTTTTGAAAGGTCGAAGGCTACAGAGCTCCGCATGTTTTTATTGTATTTAGGGCCTGTTCTAA
The DNA here is from genome assembly GCF_055883805.1 of Amblyomma maculatum. Lineage (NCBI taxonomy): Eukaryota > Metazoa > Arthropoda > Arachnida > Ixodida > Ixodidae > Amblyomma > Amblyomma maculatum. Next base: position 196,048,677 of record NC_139345.1, read on the forward strand.
AGAAAGTTCTGAGGAGTCGAATGTATGAGTATTTCATAATCCTACATGTAGGCATCGTCATTCTTTGCTGCCCAGCTATGTCAGAAAGGGTCAACTTTTCAGACCAAATGCTCCGTGGATTTGTACAGAAATGTCGTGGAAGTTATGGAAAATAGTCACTGGAGTACAATGTGCACTGCTTGATACATCTTGCTAGTGATTGTGAAAGAATCAGTGTTGAAAACCATCTGAAGGATTTGAAGTTTCTAATAAGATCAGGGAACAAGCCTTTGGGTCAGCTATATAGGCGGATCTCCGAGCAGCGGGCATCACCTGTCTCCTGTAGTAGGCCTGAGGAGGTAAATAATTGCGGTGTAATCCAGTCCTCCAAGCATTTCAGAGGCCCAGCTTTGTCGTACAGTGACTGGGATCAGTTTTCCAGGGCATTTTGGAACTACACTTCTCTTGACACTAAAAGGCCAAATAACTGCCTGCTTCTTACTGGTAACAAAATTACTGTTGCATTCACCTTCTTGTCCACTGCATCGGAAACTCTTAGCGTTGGAAGATTGTGCAAAATTCTAGGTGATCTCTATATCCACCTATGCCGCTCTTCACTGCTGTCCATTTTCGTTGTTTCGCTTCGAAACACAAATCTGAGTGTGTTTCCCTTTTCTAACATTGTCTGCAAAGGGCTGCTTTTGCCATTAAACAACAAATATGTCTTTTTCCCATATTTCATCTCCTTTGAAACCAAATATGTATCCCCAGATGTAAGTGTTTAACTGGAAATCTGCTGGTTTGTGTTGGTATTTGCTAGCTTCAAGTGGTCCAGAACTTTGCTAATTATTTGCTGGGCCAATTGTTTCTGGCAGCAAAGCTGGGCCAAATGCCACCAGCAGGAACCTTGCTAGTTTTGTATTATATGAAATGGTTTGTAATTCTGTGTTGGGCCAATTGGTTTGGAGGAAACTTGCTGGTTCCAACTAAGGGCCTGGTTGTTATGATCTGGGATCTATTGGTTCCAGCTAAGTTATTGCTGCCCAGTTTGAAGAATTTCTTGCATTGTTTGGAGAATTATGATGTGGAACATTTTTAACTAGATATTTTGAATTATGCCTGCAATGAATTTTATCGACTATGAAAGCAAGGAGACTCATTAAATATTCCTCTCAAGTTATATACACTCTACCAAGGGCACATATAAATTGAGCCCAGAAAATCAGTTTAAACGTGAGTGAAGTTCTAGATGTAAGTTGTATTTTAATACATTGTTGTTGCTCTTGTAGTGGCTGCTTACTGAGTGAGGTTTGAAGCTACAGTTAATTTGTGCTTTCACATGGCCGTGCAGAGTAATTAACATTTTAGCATAGGTCCTGAGTGTCTTCCGTAATTTGTTTTGGGTGCCAACATAGCATTTAGGAACCGTTACTTCAAATCTGAAGTGCAACATTTCATAAAGGTAGACAGCAAAACGTCAGTAGCAGTTCCTTATTACCAGTGAGCGGCTATGTTTCAATTAAGGCAGGGAAGCTATTGGTTCCAGCAGGTACTTGTTCCAACAGCTGTTGGTCTTAGTAGCTATTGGTAGCTGCTGTTAACATTATAGTGTAAAGAACCAACACTGGAACCAGCATATATTTTGACCTGGGATTTATAATGTCACTTGCCTGTTGTCTACAGCATTGGTCATGCCACTCCTTGTGCTGGTATTGAACTTCATATTGAAAACTCGCTAATTAAAGGCAGGGTTTCTCAAAGTATGTCACCGCTACCCAGCCTAACGCTAAAGCAGCAATTTACAAACTTTTGTCAGATATGGCACACTTTCCTTGAAAAGCAAGAAATAAAAGCCAGTGGCATGCAGCTATTGCACTGCTGTGGTGTGTTGGCTAAAGGTAAAATAGGAGCCCTCAAAAGGCAAAAGCCCTCAAAAGAAAGGCCCATGGAAGATGACAAGATACTGACAAGTGAACATAGCTGTTACAGCAACTGTGTTTCCAGCCTCATGTTGTCCCTTGGAATTAATAGAGGACTGAGGTAATTTTTGCTACAGTGCATTAAAATGATTACCATAGGTTTCAAACACTAGCCTCAATCCAGCTGTCCATTATACCTTGATGGAGACTTTATTCATCAGATATCACATCGAGTTTCTTGGTGAAGACAGTACATCAGTCGTCAATACTCCACTAACATAAGGAGCGTGCTGCCGAAACGTGATATCCTTGCTAACCTTATTGATTCATCAAATTCTAATGTCATAGCACTAACTGAGACATGGCTGTATTCATCCATAGATGATTCAGAAATTTTTCTCTCCCACCGACTGCCAAGTTTTTCGTGCCGACCGCGACAGCAGACGCGGCATCGGTGTTCTTATCGCTACTCATCCTGATTTAAATTGCCACCGAATAACCATTCATAATGCTTTAGAAATCGTGTTCGTTTGCTGCAGAGCTGCACACCCCCATATCATCCTTGGCGCATGCCCCCATATTATCCTGATCACGACAGCTCGTTCATGTCCCAATTCCATGACGCACTCCACTCTGTACGATCCTTGTATCCGCATTCCCCAATCATTATATTCAGCGATTTTAACTTCCCTGGTATTACTTGGCCTGACATCACCCTCACCATTTCGAAGGATAATACTGAAAGCGAATTTATTAACACGTGCCTAACATTTTCGCTATGCCAGATCGTTGACTCGGCAAATAGGCATTCCCGTCATTCAGCTAACATCCTGGATCTCGTACTTACAACTCATTTCGATAAAATTCCTCCTCTGTCATACCTAGACGAAGTTAGCGATCATAAATTAATCCATGGAATATTCCTAACCAAACTTAATCGGGCAGCCAAACCAACAAGAAACTCACATTATACGACAAAGGTAACTATCGAGATTTCAATGAAGAACTAACAAGGTTTTGGGAATTTCTATCTGTTGATTTTTATTTGCGATCTGTAGAGCAAAACTGGTCAATGTTTAAATCTAAAATGCATGAACTAATCAATACCTATATTCCAACCATAAGCATTAGCGAGCGTAGTTCCTCCCGCTGGTTTGCTTCTACACTTAGGCGTCTTAAAAACAAGAAGAATCGACAATTTCGTGCAGCCAAACACACCAACAGTCCAGAAGTATGGCAGAAATACCGTGATACATCCAAACTATATAACTCGGAGGTTACTAAATCTAAACGCTCTTTTTATGAATCCACCCTGCCTAACTTACTTCGCATTAATCCAAAGCAATTCTGGAATGCAATTAATCCCAAAGATAACGATAAGCCTTTATCATTATTGGATAAGGAAGGACAGCCTGTCCCCAATGACAAGGTAGCGAAAATACTCAATCTAAACTTTTCCTCCGTTTTCACAAGATAGCCAGACGATAATCTTCCACTTGTTTCCTCGTAAAATCTTCACATCATGCCAGATATCACATTTGCATGCCATGGAATCTCAAAACTAATCGAATCTTTAAAATTGACTTCATCAGCTGGCATCGACGGCATCAATGCTAAAGTGCTCAAAAACACAAAGAAAATCACCAGTACTATTTTGTCCATATTTTTCAGCAGTCATTGTCATCCGGCATCGTCCCTCATGATTAGAAAGTGGGTATGGGTAAGATTGTTCCAGTTCCTAAGCCAGGTTCTGCTAACTACCGGCCCATATCACTAACCAGCGTCTGTTCAAAAATCATGGAACACATTATTTACTCACATATCACAAGTTTTCTTACATCTGTCAAGTTCTTTCACCCTAACCAGCACGGATTTCAAAAAGGACTTTCATGCGAAACCCACCTCGCACTATTTCTTCACGATATATGTATTAAAGTAGACCTTAACACCTGTTGACGCCCTCTTCATCGACTTTAAGAAGGCTTTTGACAAAGTCCCCCACAAACGGCTACTACTGAAACTTTCGCAACTAAACCTTAACCCGCTCGTCTTCAACTGGATTCAGGCTTTTCTCACTAACCGTCAGCAAATTGTAGAGGCCAATCATATAACTTCTACACTATCTAACGTACTCACTGGTGTGCCGCAAGGCACAGTCCTCGGCCCTCTCGTTTTCTTAATTTACATAAATGACGTACCCAATAATATTTCACCAAAACTTCGCTTATTTGCCGACGATTATGTGATTTACAGTTCTGTTAACAGCTCTGCAGATAACGATATTCTTCTGTCCGATTTACAAATTTTGGAAGAGTGGTGTCGTAGATGGCTCATGGTCTTAAACACTAACAAAACTGCGCTTGTTTCTTTCCACAGACGACAAAATTACCCTACCCCAAATTATCTTCTGAACGGCTCCAGTGTCTCATCCCTCAACTGCATTAAATATCTTGGTGTTGATATCTCGGGTACCCTAATTGGTCCACACACATTGCGCGCATAATTAACAATGCTAATTGAACTCTCGGCTATCTTCGTCGTAATTTACGCCTGGCTTCACCAGCGGTTAAATTACTGGCTTATAAAACATTAATTCGGCCAAAATTAGAGTATGCATCTGCCATCTGTGACCGCGTTCAACTTAACCTAACTAAATCCATTGAACTTGCTCAAAACCACGCCGTTCGATTCATCTACTCAAATTACTTGTACTCCACCAGTGTTACTTGTCTAAAAAATAATGCATGCCTACTTAACCTTCAGCAACACCGTATTGTTGCAAGAGTTTGTTTGTGCTATAAAATGTTTCACAATTTTCCTTATAACTGTCCGATTCAGCCTGCTTATCGTTCTTCAGCCCGCACAAGCCACCATAAGGACGTCTACCCTTCACCTGCTTGCACCGTCACCCATCTTCACTCCTTCTTTGTTCAAACAGCTCGTGACTGGAACAATCATCCCACAAGTGCCATCCTTCATACAAGCCCGGACCATTTCAAGAAAGCCATATAGACATTGTTTTATTAACACCAGGTTGTTTGCCCACCTCTCATGTAAGGCCCCCACCCAAGGGTCCTTGAGGTATCCGAAATAAATGAATATCACATCATCGATTTTCTTGGTGAAGACAGTACATCAGTAGTGCCTGAAAGCTGGTGCTTAAAGAAGGTGCAGGCACTGTGGGCGTTTGGCCTCCCTCAGCATCAAAATATGAGGTCACAAAAATGGTAATCAAATCTGTGCCAGTTGAAAAGAACTGGAAGAAGTATGATGCCAGGATCCTGGAAACCAAACGTAAGTATACACATTTCTTTTCAATGTTTAGCCCTCAATCTCTTTTCAATGTTGTGCCCTCAAGGTTTAGGAGATGTGATGTGATGTTAGGATTCTCTTTTCACGTGCATCAGCTCCATAGTGGAAAACACTGAACTATGAGACCTAGAAAACTAGTGACAGGTGCCTGTTTCCTTTCTGTTCCTAGTGTTGTCCTGTTTCTTCTCCTTTTGTGTTTTGTGTGGCACAACCTAAATGGCTGAAGCGAAGCTATTTCATAAGATAAGCAATTATAGCGGACACTCGGCAGCGCTGTCAATATTGAATCTTCAGAGCCTCACTTCTCAGGGCTTGCAGTTTTTTGAAGCTACACGTTCTTTTAGTTATACGGTGCTAAGCTTGTAGTTTACAGCATGCACAAATTCCATACTGTGTTTTATTCCTGCTAACTTCGGCATTTTATTTGCAGTACCATCAACACTAAAGCCGTATGATGTAGCCCTTGCAAAGTAGAGTGGACCTGTTATGCAAAACTCTCTACTTTGCCTAATTTTTTTACCTATGGCACATATGAAACATCGGTTCTCTTTTGGTGCTGCCCTAATTTACGTAGCGCATATCATCATTAACTGCAGTTGCATTGCTATTCCTGTTCACATTCCTTGTACTGTCATCCTCTGTTGTGCCATAGGGAAGTTTCAAAAAGTGTAGGTGCATCTGCATATTACTGTTATATGGGCAGAAAATGATTGCCACATTTTCTCATGCCGTGTGTTACAAGCAGCATGTATGCAGCACTGCACTCCTTTTTAAACCAGGAACTTAGAGGAAGCGAGAGACCTCGAGCCCAGTGCATTAGTAACCTCCCACCTTGAATCAGAAGATTCTGAAGAAGATGTAGTCCATAGGAAAAGACGAAGAATTTTACTCATCGACGAAGAAAATGAAGGTAAACAGAAGGAATAAATGACTGCTCTTTCAGGGTACCTTTTAGGGCAATAGTGTCAAAGATACCAATCTTCAAGAAATCTAGCATTGATATTGTCAGCAAAAATAACAGACATGGCTCTCGCGGGTGGTAGGTGATAGGTGACATGGCCATGCAGGTGCTTCCAACTAGAGCTTCACCTTTAACATGGAAGGGTGAGATTAGAATTCAATCTTCCAGGAACTTTGGATCGAGTCAGACATGTTCTCCTTAGGCCGCACAGGCACGCTCGTGCGGCTATGTTAAAATGAGAATCTATACATAATCTGTATCGTGTGGTCTCATACAACGGTGTACCTTATGACTGTAAATTAATGAGAATGTGTTGGATATTAGAGGCACAAAAATTACGGAGGACACTTATGTGCCTCCTGTAAGGGCAGGGCACGAGAGCATAGGCGAACCCCCGACATAACTGAAACAACCAGTTGGCCCCACGTTGGCCAAGGGGTATGAACATGCCTCCGTAGCCTAGGTGCAGCATGCCTGACATGGCATTCAGGAGCACGAAAAGGCTGATTGTTATCCCACCTTCCCATCTCAAACGTGTAGACCAAGTTGGCAGCTCCTCCCAACTTTCTGATTATATGTGGTCTCTAGTGTCGCACAAATTATCGAAGAATCAATGCCCATCCATGTCAGCTGCCAGCTTCCACCTGCCTGTGCCATGCGTGCGATTTTTTGTTCAAAATGCAGATGCCAGATTTTCTGAGTGCAGCACCTTTAGCTCCATTAGGTTATTAAACGATTACTGATTAAACGAGAAGAGAATGGACATGAACAGGGATCCGCTAAGGGAGTTAAGAGATGGGTGTCATTAGTGTCGTCACATCACAGCCTTAAAGGCGGAGCTTAAAAGTTCCCTCCTTTTGTTTTTCTGCTTTTTTTACAGCTAGTAGAACGCACAAGAGTTATAACCAGTCAATTAGATTCTTCATTTTTTTGTAGTCAACACGGGGGCTTCTGAGAAGCCACAGAGGGCTTCACCTCTTCAAGCAAGCTGGAAGGGAATGCATCGTTCTACAGAAAAATCTGTCAAGTCAGGTAAGTAATTGTTTAGGCTTTCCTATTCAATATATAGCATTGTTGGCGAGCTAAAACTCTTCTTCCCCTTCATGGATCACTGCCTTGTCGTGGCGGAGGGGCTTGCGAAACTCGATGAAGTCGTGAGCTCTGTTGTGTAGGGCCACCCAAGATAGACAGGTCACGGCACAGAGTTCTGACAAAATGTGATTCACTGGAGAAGGTAATGGCAACCCACTCCAGTATTTCCTGCCAAGAAAACCCTATGGCCAGTCACAATACCATTATCGATATGGCGCCTTGAAGATGAGCCCCCCAGGTTGGAAGGCATCCCACATGTTACTGGGGATGAACAAAGGGCGATTCCTAGTAGCTCCAGGACGAATGAAGCGGCTGGGCTAAAACCAACAGGACGCTCAGTTGTGGATGTGTCGGGAAGCGACCGGAAAGTCCGATGTTGCAAGGAGATATATCACATAGCAACATGGAATGTAAGATCTATGACGCAAGGTAAACTGGATATCGTCAAGCGAGAAATGGACAGATTGAACGTTGATATCTTGGGTATCAGCGAGCTCAAGTGGACCGGAATGGGAGAATTTAACTCCGGCGACCATTATGTCTTTTATTGTGGGCACGAATCCAAGAGAAGGAATGGGGTCGCTCTCATAGTAAACAGAAGAATGGGCAAAGCAGTGCTAGGGTACAACCCCAAAAACGACCGAATGATTTCACTTCGGATCCAAGGTCACCCTTTCAACATAACAGTTATCCAAGTCTATGCACCGACCACTGCTGCTGAAGAAGCTGACGTTGAGAGATTTTATGCGGACCTACAATGCCTTTTAGACCGCACCCCATCATCAGACGTCGTTTTTCTAATAGGAGACTGGAATGCTAAGGTCGGGAGTGAAGAAATATCCGGAATTACAGGCAAGTTCGGTCTTGGTGAGCCAAATGAAGCTGGGCAGAGGCTAGTAGAGTTCTGTCAAGAAAACAACCTGACCATAGCGAATACTCATTTTCAACAGCACGAGAGGCGCCTGTACACATGGATTTCACCGGACGGTCTGTACAGGAATCAGATCGATTATATTATTTGCCGGCAGAGATGGAGAAGCGCTATACAAGCAGTAAAAACAAGGCCTGGGGCCGATTGTGGCACCTATCATCAGCTTCTTGTTGCCAAAATTAAGCTTCGATTGAGGAAAGCGCAGAAAACTAGAAGGCCTTTCAGGTATGATCTGGATCAGATTTCATTAGAATATGCTGTGGAAGTGAGGAATCGATTTCAAGAATTAGATCTAGAAGACAAAGAGCCCGAAGAGATGTGGACTGATGTTCGTGATATAATACAAGAAGTTGCTACTAAGGTAGTTCCAAAGCAAAAGAAATGCAAAAAAGCAAACTGGTTATCTGAAGAGGCTTTGCAAATAGCTGAGGAAAGGAGGATGGCAAAAGGTATTGGAGAAAGAGAAAGATACAAGGTGCTCAATGCGGATTTTCAGAAAATAGCAAGGAGAGATAAGAATGCCTTCTTGAACATACAGTGTCAAGCAGTTGAGGACAACAGCCAATTAAGGAACACAAGAGCTCTGTATAAGACAATCAAAGATATCAAAGGAAGCTTCTGTGCTAAGCTGGGCGTGATAAAGGAAAAACGAGGTAAGGACCTCACTGAAGCCTCAGAGATAAAGAAGAGGTGGCAGGAATACACAGAAGAACTGTACAAGAAGGACCCGGATGTGCAAACCCATAATAGGACGGCTATGATTACTGATCTCGAGCCGGGCATCCTGAAGAGTGAAGTTGAATGGGCCTTAGCCAGCCTTGCTAAGAACAAAGCTAGCGGAATTGATGGTATTCCAGCTGAGTTGCTTCAAAACCTCAACCACGACGCTGTTAACACACTGCATACATTATGTCAAAAGATTTGGACAACCCTGCAGTGGCCACAGGATTGGAGGAGGTCAGTTTACATCCCCATTCCAAAGAAAGGCAGTGCCAAAGATTGTTCCAACTACCGCACGATCGCGCTTATTTCGCATGCTAGCAAGGTGATGTTAAAAATCCTGCAAGGTAGGCTGCAGCAGTATGTGGATCGGGAGCTTCCGGACGTGCAAGCTGGGTTTCGCAAGGGCAGAGGAACTAGAGACCAAATTGCCAACCTTCGCTGGATCATGGAAAAAGCAAGAGAGTTCCAGAAACCCATTTACTTCTGCTTTATTGATTATGCGAAAGCGTTTGACTGCGTAGATCACAGCAGATTGTGGCAAGCTCTCCAAGAGATGGGAGTTCCAATTCACCTCATCTGTCTCCTCAGGAACCTTTATGAAGGGCAAGAGGCCACAGTCAGAACTGGGCATGGTCTTACTGATTGGTTTCCGATTGAGAAAGGGGTGAGGCAAGGCTGCATACTGTCGCCCTGCCTATTTAACCTATATGCAGAGTGCATCATGAGGAAGGCCGGTCTGGACGAGTCTTCAGCTGGAGTGAAGATTGCTGGAAAACGTATCAACAACCTTAGATATGCGGATGATACCACTTTAATGGCAGAAAGTGAAGTGGAACTCAAGAGACTTCTGATGCGCGTACAAGAAGAGAGTGAGAAGTTTGGGCTTAAACTGAACATTAAAAAGACGAAGATCATGGCGTCTTGCCCTATCAAGTCCTGGAGCATCAATGCAGAAGAAGTGGAAGCTGTGACAGATTTTCTGTTCTTGGGCGCCAAGGTTACCTCGGAAGGAGACTGCAGCCATGAAATTAGGAGACGCCTGCTTCTGGGAAAGAGAGCAATGGTTAGCCTTGACCGCCTAGTAAAGAGCAGAGACATTAGTCTACCGACCAAGATCCGTATAACCCGTGCTATGGTCTTTCCAGTTGTGATGTATGGATGCGAGAGTTGGGCTGTGAAAAAGGCTGACCGCCGAAGAATTGACGCGTTTGAATTGTGGTGCTGGCGAAGACTCTTAAGAGTTCCTTGGACTGCCAGAAGATCAAATCAGTCGATATTGTCGACCATAAACCCTGACTGCTCATTGGAGGGTCAAATTCTAAAGTTAAAGCTCAGCTACTTTGGTCATCTGATGAGAAGAGAGGAGTCGCTGGAGAAAGATTTGATGTTGGGAAAGGTTGAGGGTCGCCGGAGAAGGGGTAGGCAGCGAACGCGATGGTTAGATGGCATTCTCGAGGCATTGCAGATGAAGCTATGTGATGTTAAGAAGATAGTGAGAGACCGGAAAGCGTGGCGTGACATGGTCCATAGGGTCACAAAGAGTCGGACACGACTGAACGCCTGAACAGAACTGATATAGCATTGTTGTGCCTTATTCTTTGAGGGCAAATTTCAACACCCACTGCTTCAGGTGTCTCAAGGAAAGCAATTCATGACATGTAAGAAAAAGGCGCGAAGCGGAATGCAGTGAGTGCACTGTCCAATATCATTTACCTGCTCCAAGACATCGCTGTAGGCAGTAAAACAATGCAAATAGGCTGGCATGCATAACAAATGTGACATAATCACCTAAACCCTTGGACCTGAAATCTGTATACCAGTGAAACTGAACCTGTGAGGTTCTAAAAATAACAAACCCCGTTAAAAACGTTTCCGTGAATACTGAGTGATAAGTGGTTCAAGATGCAAGATGACTAAGTTTCAAAATTGCCCACTAACCATGCATTTTCGTATGTCATTTAACTTCGCAGAAAGTGTACAGAGGGATTTGGTGAGAAATGAGCCATTGCGGAAATATTTAAATAAGAAAGAAGAGGGTTCATAAGTGAGGAGTGGTTTACTGCACTGTTTAAGAAAAAAAAAACCTTTGATATTTATATCCGGACAGAGCTTAAAGTTTGTAGAATTTATTGGCCATCCCAAAGTGGGACAGAGCTTAAGGTTTGTAGAATTTATTGGCCATCCCAAAGTGACTCAGGCTATGAGGATAGAACTTAAGAAATGGGCTGATAAGTGAAAAGGGGGTGACTATGGAATGACTAAACTGTTTGGCAGACTACATTGGCAGGAAAACCTCCTTTAAGGGGCATTCCATCACTGCTTCATGGACTATAAGTAAAGGTGCGGACATAAGTAAATGGTGTACGCTTTTCAATTCAAATTAATATCACGCCTTCTGCACTGGAGATAAGAAAACAATATTCGTCTAAGTGAAAAGGCACTGTCGTCTACAACCAGTTTGCACATACCACGACTGCCAGTTTCAATTATGCTACGCCTGAAAATGTTTTACAAGGAAAAAGCATGCTCCATTTACTTTTGTCCACGCCGGTAAGTTGAGAACAAAAATAAATGCATGATTCTTGTTTTGTATTGCAGATATTGCTTCCAAAATAAAATACTGATAAATCATTCAAAGCTGAATTCTGTTTCTGAAATCGATCATAGAAATGTGCTGGTGAAGGAGCTGCAGCCTTCTACTTACGAATTATCAAATGTTTAAACTTGAGTAACACCTGCATGTACAAGGCCGTAGCATCATTTGAGCCCATATGTAATGAGGAAGCTTGCAATAATGCCTTTATTATTAGTGTTTATAGATGCTCATCAGTGACTCTTAATGAATTCAATAGTATGACTTTAACAATATAAACTGAGGTAATAAAGGCAGGTATACAGTATTCTTCCTTGTTACTAGGTTCATATGGCAGTAGTTCTTCAGTGAAAACACCTGCATGTACTATAGAAGGGTTAAAATATTATATTATAATAATGCTACATGTTTCGAATCACTCTTCTATTAGTCGCAATGTGCAATGCTGTAGAATAACATTTAGTACAGAAGCACGAACCTTTACAAAGATTAAAGCTTTTTTCTTACCACTTTGTTTGGTGTTTTAAAGGAACCAAGATGCGCTATAAAAAGACAGCCACAGGAAAAAGCCAAGGAGACAGACAGAGCGCAAACTATCAACTGAGTTTATTTGTGTGAAAGTGCCTTATATAGTCAGAATCACAGCAAAAGAAGATGGGGAATGAGAGAGGGGGGTACAGCTAATGAACTCCTGGTCAACAACAGGTGCGCAGAAAATGGTTTTCCTTGTTATACAGTTTGACAGAAGTGTCGCTTACACATTTATCACCGTTTTCTTTTATGTGATAGGCCTCCAAAAGCTCCCGCGCTGTTTTATTTTTACTTCTTCCTAGAATCCTAATCTTTTTAAGCAAAGGCCCGCATCCTCTGCAAGCAAGGCAATGAGCAGGCAAGTTTGCTCCTTCTTCATTCCGAATGGATCGGGCATGTTGCCCTGCGCGTTCATTCACGCATCGGCCAGTCTGGCCCACGTAGGCGCCTCCACACTTGAGTGGGATTTCATATACCACTCCAGTGGCACATTTTACATACTTTTCGGCATGTTTTATGTCGCATCCACTGACTCTAGCTCCTTGGTTCCCGGTTCTCGGGCACAAGGCTGCGAGTTTCCGTGGGGCAGAAAAAACAACAGGGATGCCATGCCTCTTGGCCACTTTTTTTACATTGTGCGCCACTTTGTGAATATATGGCACCACCACGATCTTCTTTTTTGGAAACTGCTCATCCACACTTCTTCGACTTCTTTTTATCTTCCTGAGAAGAACAGGGAATTTGTATAGGTTCTTGCGTCGCCCCTGTTCTTAGTAACATGTTTTTAGCTGCCATTGACCGTTCCCTAAACGATGAGTTTACTAGTCTGGGGGTATGTAATTGTTTTAGATATGTGGACGATTTTTTGATTGTTTTATCCAAACAAATATCCTTGACCCACACTAATTCAGTGAGTAGGATTTTAACTGCCTTTAGACAGTATGGGCGAGGTTTTACCTTTACGCATGAACTTCCTTCTAATGGGTCGCTGCAATTTTTAGATATTAACCTTAACCTCGGCGCACAACACGCCTGCTGGTACTACGCACCACGAGCAAACAAAGAGTTGCTTCTGTTTGATTCCGCGCATTCGAAAGTAGTCAAAAGAGCAATTGCAAGCTCGTGTCTGGAATCCGCACTTACCAAGTCATGCCCGCATGCAATGCATATAACTTTTAATAATCAAATTGAAAGGCTGCTTTCAGCCGGCTTCCCCTGCGACGTCATATCAGCCGTGGCCGAGAATCTTCTCAGGAAGATAAAAAGAAGTCGAAGAAGTGTGGATGAGCCGCTTCCAAAAAAGAAGATCGTGGTGGTGCCATATATTCACAAAGTGGCGCACAATGTAAAAAAAGTGGCCAAGAGGCATGGCGTCCCTGTTTTTTCTGCCCCACGGAAACTCTCAGCCTTGTGCCCGAGAACCGGGAGCCAAGGAGCTAGAGGCAGTGGATGAGACATAAAACATGCCGAAAAGTATGTAAAATGTGCCACTGGAGTGGTATATGAAATCCCACTCAAGTGTGGAGGCGCCTACGTGGGCCAGACAGGCCGATGCGTGAATGAACGCGCATGGGAACATGCCCGATCCATTCGGAATGAAGAAGGAGCAAACTTGCAGGATGCGGATTGCCTTGCTTGCAGAGGATGCGGGCCTTTGCTTAAAAAGATTAAGATTCTAGGAAGAAGTAAAAATAAAACAGCGCGGGAGCTTTTGGAGGCCTATCACATAAAAGAAAACTGTGATAAATGTGTAAGCGACACTTCTGTCAAACTGTATAACAAGGAAAACCATTTTCTGCGCACCTGTTGTTGACCAGGAGTTGATTGGCTGTACCTCCCTCTCTCATTCCCCTTGTTCTTTTGCTGTGATTCTGACTATGTAAGGCACTTTCACACAAACACAGTTGATAGTTTGCGCTCTGTCTGCCTTCTTGGCTTTTTCCTGTGGCTGTCTTTTTATAGCGAATCTTGGTTCCTTAAAGCAATGCACCAACTCGCCCAACAAGAAGTTCTTCTAAACTACCTGATGAGCACCGTGGGCTTTCATGAACGTTCCTCCTTCTCCTTTACACGTCAACGCCTGCGTCAACTTCATCGCCAGTGCGACATGTCGAGCCAGGTACTTCTCCTTCTGCCTCCGGAAGGGATTCATTCCCGAAGAAGTAAGTTCCTTGTTCGGTATCATCAAACCGCGAACGGCTATTCTGAAACGCATTTGCAGATACTTGAGATCAGAAATTTGGAGCCAAGTACGCAGGTTCCAAGACCTTTTGCGCTCGATTTGCTTTGCGATGGACCCGACCTTGCTAGCAGAAATTAAGCTGCGTGCTGCCAGAAAAGTTGCTGCCCAGATGACTGAATTTTGGTGGGCCCAGTGTCTTCAGCAGGCTCATGACGAACAACAGAACAACGAGCAAGACGGCTGGCACCAGCAGCCTTGTGGTCCCGAATGACGTGGTATAGCCTGAAGATGTTGTATGTGTTCTAAGCAAAGGCCCCAAGTACAGTCTTGAGCCTTCAGTCCCAGCCCACGACCTGCTAGCAATCAACCGACGGATTTCAAGGCAGGCTGACGAAGAAGATCAAGAAAGGTGCCTGTTGGAAGGTGTTGAAGCTTTGACCAAAACGGTCAACACGGCGTCTACCAGGCGTGCCAAAGACCCAACCAAAAGGGTGGTGTCGTTTTTTAGGCAAAATAAACTGCGATTGCTTCAGGCAGACAAGAACGGAGGCTTTGTCGTACTACGTGATAAAGATTTCAACGAGAAGGCGGGCCAAGCTGTCGCAAAGAACTTCGTCCAGGTGAAACCCAGCGCTACAAGGATCAAGACCAGAGCTGCTGCTTTGTGCACTAACCTTGATCTGTTCAGACTCGCAAGCTCAATAACTGCATGTAAAACAAAAGCGCTGTCTGTATTCTTCACTGCAAAAACGCACAAGATGTCTATGCCTTTTAGAACAATTGTTAGCGAGAAGGGATCATGGCAGTTCTTAGTTGGTTGGTTGGTTTGTGGGGTTTAACGTCCCAAAGCAACTCAGGCTATGAGAGACGCCGTAGTGGAGGACTCCGGAAATTTCGACCACCTGGGGTTCTTTAACGTGCACTGACATCGCACAGCACACGGGCGCCTTGCCTTTCGCCTCCATCGAAAAGCTGCCGCCGAGGCCGGGATTCGATCCCGCGTCCTTGGGAACAGTAGTCGAGCGCCGTAACCACTGCGCCACCCCGGCGGGGTCATGGCAGTTCTTAATAAGCCAGTATTTACTGAAGCACCTTAATGCTTTACAAATTGAAGACCCCTTTTTTACAAAGAACTTGACTGATGTTGTAATCTTCTTCAACTCCAATGACCATATCGGCTACGCCTTTTCAGTAGATGTCGAAGATTTGTTTTATTCATTGCCGCATCAAGGGTTGTTTGTCGCTGTCCGAGATTGCATTGAAAGAAGTGGGTTAATAGGCTTCCAAAACTCTGCTGGTGTATCCGCTGATAGCTTCATGTCATTTCTCGAATTTTATTTGCAAGCCACCTTCATATCTTTTAAAGACAACTTTTACATTCAGAAACAGGGAATTTGTATAGGTTCTTGCGTCGCCCCTGTTCTTAGTAACATGTTTTTAGCTGCCATTGACCGTTCCCTAAACGATGAGTTTACTAGTCTGGGGGTATGTAATTGTTTTAGATATGTGGACGATTTTTTGATTGTTTTATCCAAACAAATATCCTTGACCCACACTAATTCAGTGAGTAGGATTTTAACTGCCTTTAGACAGTATGGGCGAGGTTTGACCTTTACGCATGAACTTCCTTCTAATGGGTCGCTGCAATTTTTAGATATTAACCTTAACCTCGGCGCACAACACGCCTGCTGGTACTACGCACCACGAGCAAACAAAGAGTTGCTTCCGTTTGATTCCGCGCATTCGAAAGTAGTCAAAAGAGCAATTGCAAGCTCGTGTCTGGAATCCGCACTTACCAAGTCATGCCCGCATGCAATGCATATAACTTTTAATAATCAAATTGAAAGGCTGCTTTCAGCCGGCTTCCCCTGCGACGTCATATCAGCCGTGGCCGAGAATCTTCTCAGGAAGATAAAAAGAAGTCGAAGAAGTGTGGATGAGCCGCTTCCAAAAAAGAAGATCGTGGTGGTGCCATATATTCACAAAGTGGCGCACAATGTAAAAAAAGTGGCCAAGAGGCATGGCGTCCCTGTTGTTTTTTCTGCCCCACGGAAACTCGCAGCCTTGGGCCCGAGAACCGGGAACCAAGGAGCTAGAGGCAGTGGATGCGACATAAAACATGCCGGAAAGTATGTAAAATGTGCCACTGCCCAAGCAGCACGCCATCAATGAACCGCCAATGGTCCAATATTGGGATATATTGGTCCCAATATTGGTCAATATTGGCGTCTGATTGGGGCGCACAAAGAGCCAAGATATATGCCAACCAATTTGATCGGCTCTCCTATCAAAACCAGTATTGGCATACTACCTTGTTTACTGGCATTCAACGGCACTCAATGGCTACTCAATATCTTACACCCAAGCTCACTCAATGGTTGTTATATCACGGCCATCCCGCCAAGCTCACTGGCCATCCAATATCTTGTATCCACGCTTATTCACTGGATATTCACACCTGGCATCCAGCCAGATTTATCGGCTACCCAATATTTCTAACTGAATCTTGCTCACTGGTTTTGTATTATTGGCGTCCAGCCAGAGCAATTGGCAATCCGGCACCACGGCTAGTTGCTTTTTCGTGCTATGACTAATTGGCAACTGCAAAGCCATCCCCTACTTATGCAGTGCAGATATTTTTCATGCAGCTTTTTATTTAAATAAAGCATGCTGAAAATATCCATGCGCAGAAAATAATACAGCTGAAAGGTTCACTGCATGGTGATTTATTAGGTGTGCACGTGTTACAGGGCATGGAAATATTTAGGCAGAACTCTTAGACTTTAGTGCTCCTCGTGTTTTTGCGTCCCTTGACAAAGTGTTCTCAGATCCACGGTTAGAGGAAGGCGCTGCGTTCATCGCAGCTTCTTTTGTGGTCGGTTGTAGGGGCAGCAGCTCCCAGCAGGCTTTAAAGATATGGACTTGAGCACCGTGCATAACAATGTATTTCCTTTCGCAGATGGCACCTGGAAATAAAAGCAACATTCATAAATCCCATTAAGACAGAAAACGTTTGGAAAGTGGAAGTACAGCTAGACCGTCGAGTAAAAATGCAAAATAAAGCACTACCTGTTGGCCCTCAGGCAACTTTCTTGTCTAGTTTACTCAGGTTGAAATAAGCAGCATGCTTGGTGAGGCGTGCCATATTAACTTGGTTACATTGGTTGCGACATCTGGCAGTGCACGGCTTCCCATGTGGATGTGTTGTTGACGCTGGAAACATAAAACAAAATGATATTTGCCGTTATCTATTCGTTAAACGGTAGTGAGTGCTTGCCCCCTTATACTTGTAGTGCCTTTGTGATCGAACACCTGTAGAAGAAAGACATCGTCATAACTGGAAGCTTCAAATCAATAGCTTTCCTTTGAATAGTTTTCGTTAGGATGGATTGCCGCAATAACTAAAAAGAAACTACAAAGGAATAAACAGACACAAAAAATGGCAGTCGCACTCCGACCGCGGCTGCTAAATTTAGTGTGCACCGCATCATTACTGCAAACAGAACATTTTAAAAGTTGTCAAAGCTGGAGCCAAAACAACGTACCACACAGATGCTTTGGGGTTTGTATGATACACTCGAACTGAAAAAATAAAGAAATCCGTAGCTTAGCACCACGTTTGTAGTGGGAACAAGTTTGTACGTGTGGTAAAGTATAAGAACTATGGTAGCAACTGGAAATAACCTATTTTAAGCGGCTATTTTATGACACTTCCACTACTCGGGATTAGCGCAAGAGAAAGATCAAACACGTGAATAAGCTACGCGTCGTTTAGACCATTCCATTAGCGCATTCATAATGGCAAATTACAATATTAAATATTCGCTCGCAACTAAAAATCATGTCCCAGAAAGCTCAATTTAACTCTGAGTTTTGAATATAGTATGTAAAAGAAACTGATCACTTCAGACACTCAACAGACGCGCGATGAAGTTGTAACCTGAAAATCACACAAAACACGCGTCATGTTTTACAGGACCACGTTTTTCTTTTGCAAACCAAATTGGCCACTTCTGAGCCGTAAATTTTGTCATTATGACCAGAGTTTATGCAAACAAAATAGTGCGCTGAAAATACAGTTCAGAACTGACTGGCGTGGTGCGGTCGAAATAAATGACTTTCCGTTCTCGCAAGCATATCGGTTATTGACATGATGATCAAGGCTGACAACATACAGCACCAAATCATGAAAAAAAAAAGTATCTTACGATACGGCTAGCGCAGATTCGCAGACCTCAGTTGCAACAATCCAAAATGAATGTTGCCACGCAAAGTACATCCCAGGGATCTGATGCTTTATACACCTGGTAAGAAAAAGTAGCGAACTTACAAGGAGACAACGCAAGAAATATTTTCAGAGAGCTCAGTTATGAACAAACAACTTAAAACGCTGGTGGTACTCACAAATATCCTCTTTCAGGCATGGCCATTAAAACGAATAGGAACTTTCACAAGGCTTGGTTTTTCGGTTCTGCTGCCCAAAGCTGCGGGAGCTCGAGCAGCTCGAGCGGGTGGGGATTGTGCGGCCGACCAGACGCCTCTGAATCAACCGCTTGTGTCGAGTTTCGGGGCACGGTTGGAAGGGGGCAGAAGAATCGTTGTGTTTTCTCTCTCTCTCTCTTTTTTTTTTTGTTGCTTGAGATCTATCGAAAGAGTAGGCATAAAGCTCGAAAGGGGGTGAGATAAATGAAAGAGGTCCCGCAGGACCGCGTGAGCCCAGAGGCTGCCGGCCAGGAAAGTTGGCGGGAAGGAAGGGAAGAGTGAGGGGGAGTAGAGGGGGGGCATTGTGAGCAACGCCTGTCTAGCCGGGAGGAAAGAGAGGGCAGGGAAGGTCGCTGCCCTTCCGAGATGACTGCTTCACGGGGAGAAAAGGCTACAAGACGGGAAGTTGAAAGCGGTTGGAGAATTGCTTTAGTCAAGGCCCTCGGGGGGAGAGGCGACAAAAGGACGAGAGAATAGAAACCATATGCTCTTTGCGCCAAGCGTGTGAGGAAGAATGCGCAGAGTTTTGCCCTTGGCTTCGCTAAAACAACGAGGAGTGCGTTCGGAGCTCTTTGGTCGGCTCGACTGTTGGCTCGGTAACATTTTCAGTGGAATGATAATTTCGCTATATTTTTTTTGTTAATGCATAATACGTTTTACCTCAGTGTTTCAAATAATAATCACATACGTAAAACAATCTTCCGTTTTCACGGAATTGTCCTCGGTTCGAACAAATGGACATATTGTTTTATTAAAGATGGCCCACAGGTCGCTGTTCATGACGGAGTGCTCTTGAAACGTCATCACGCGCAACTGAGCGATGCAACAGCCCGTATACTTGCTGTATTCCTACTAAGGAAAAGAAAAGCGAAAACGACCATAACTACGGCTACTTCAAGGTGAAAAATTCCCATGTTATTCGTTTTTATTTTTTTTTTTCAAATCAGATGGACTTTTAGAGCAAGAAAAAATCCGCGTAGAACTAAGCGTGGGCATATAAAGCAGCAAGAAATACAAAATACTCGACGAGCTAAGATCTGAAGAACTTAATTGGCAGTAAAGAAAAAATAGAAAGAAAGCAAGGGCCAACATTGAAACTATATCTACGAACTTGGGACAAGGTAGTCCTCAGAAAGAAGCGCGGTATAATCATCTTTCAGCCCGCGGAAGCAGCGCTTGTGAAAGCGGCAGAATATTTCTGAGAGGAAACCAAATTCTCAATCATGTGTTAAATTCTTCGAGAGTGGTGTTCTCTAAAAATGCCCCAAAACTGCTAAAGTAATGCACTCGCATTACTTTTAATATATATGAATTGCTATTAGCTGCCTGGTTGACACGATGGGATAGAATTATTTAGTTCTCTGAAGGGAAACGCCTTCGGTGCGGTGATTATATGGTTGGATAATAAGGCAATGAATGTTTGAAGAATAGTTTCTGAACAATGCTTAGTAGAGCGCTGTCAAAGGATGTGGTCAAATGCATCATTATGAGCCATATATTACAGCTTTCGAACAAAAATAACTTCCGTAAAGAACATGGTTATTATGCAATTTCAATTTTGTTACCATACATGCTGACGACACATGTGCGCGCATTCATTACACTGTAGGTAATTGTTTTGAATTTTTATTTTTATTTTCGTTTGCCTTGCCCCATGCAGTGCTGTTGATTTTTTTATTACCTTTTACATGTACACAACGTTTTGGCAGTGTGCGATTTACGTCGCTTTAGAATACGTACCATTCCAGGACAGTTCAGATTTCTTTTCTTGTCAAGTGAATTAGCTAGACATAGCGTAGAATATATGTTAGTTGTATTTTTTCTTTGAGCTGAAATATTTTATGCGCTGCTGCACCGATGGCCAAAGTCGTCAAGTCTTTGTCTGTTGCTGAAGCCCACAGCAGAGCGCAAAACAGTACAGTACAAACTTCTGTGTAGTAGATATTAGAACTCGAAGGCCCTGAAAGCAGCCCAATTCATATCTGTCGATACGAACAACTATTACTGAGGCGTGGTATAGTCGGGGCTTATGCTGAATGCCGGAAACAGCTAGGGTAATGGCGAATCATGCATTGCGTGTTTGATTGGCTAGCGCGATCGATCTCTACCACCTCTGCTATAGCTTGAACATGTTGGGTTTCTTTCCATCACGTAAAAAAAAGGCGCAAATAATGATGCTACGCGTGCGTGTTCCAAATCATGGACAAACGTTTACAGGATGTGGATTCACCAGATATATTCGATCGTTTCTGCGTTTACTATCCAAACGTAACCCCTGGTGTTTGTTCAAGCGACACACACATTCTGTTGCGTTCTTTGCATTTCAGTACCTTGCGTTTCTTGACTGCGCAGGATTTTTTTTCGCGGACACGCATCTATTAAACTTTTGCTTGTAAGATCAGATGTGTGCTCGAGCGTGCGCGTATGCTTGTGCACTCGTATGCGTATAAATAGGCCCATGGAACGAAATACCGTGCGCGAGAGTTGTGCGCGAGATGTGTTCGGGATCTGTGCATGGATATATCTGTGCATCGGATCTGTGCATTGATGTGTCAATCACTTTCAATCATCCTAATTTGACGAGATCAGAAAAACAGATCGTCTCCACCGGGAATCGAATTCCTAGCCTAGTTAACGCTTTGACTAGCTGCGCTAAACCCTGGATCGCGAAACTAGCACCATATATAATTCTCCTTGTCTACCGTGAGGATAGCGACGAGAATGACGCTGAAATGAGTGACAATGACAATGATGACAGTATCAATGGTAATGACGCTGCGTTTAGTTGATAACGATAATGATACGTGATGCACCGTATGCAGTAGCATTAATCTCGCTTTCGCTAATTTCTGCAGTGTAGATTCCACGTGGTGTCAGAATTTTTTCAACACTTGGCTAAAGTTTGGAACACTATCTGTGTTAGCTACGCCCACGCGTGATCGACATCCGGGCCTCTAGTCTGCAGGAATTGTCTCAAAGATATTATATGAAGAATTTTACATAACAATTAATCGTGCCTAAAGTCGTAAATAAAAGAGTTCTCTACCAAAATTGTCAAGTATAATCGCAGGTTATCCACAACAATTAGCGAATCTCGAAAAATGTATTCAGAAAAATATATTCTACATTTTCCGTGATGGGCGCTTCTGTGCATTTTGTCTGGTCAGCTCAGTCAAACAATTTTAGGATAATCTATACATTAATCCTAATAAACGTTATATATATGGTGGCCCCAACTACGTATGGCGTATGAATATCTTCTACAGTTGAACGTAAACTGACGCCCGGGTCAACGAAAAATTTAGTTGGGACGAAATTAGCCAGAAAACACTGTCATATTGGGATACAAGCATTAGAAATGTCTGTGTCGGTAAGAGCTGCTTCTGCTGTTTTTTTAGCGCCGCCGCAGCCTGAAATGTGCAAAGGTGGCCAGCCATAAAGCTCGTTAGACAATATCGACCACTAGAAACCATGATATATACAATGTTGGGATGCCATCAAAGCTGATGGGACAATATTGACCAATTTATGTCGATATATGCAATGTTGACAAGCCATCCATATTGGCAGAACATTATTTCCCAACCTATGCATTAGAGTGCAATGCTGGCTAGCCATCACAGTCCATCGAACAATATTGAACAATATAATGCATATGTATACATTGTTGGCAGGCCCTCATGACAGACGGGTCACTAATGACCAATATATGCCATGATTTATTTATTGCTGACAAGACAACCATAATGGCCCGAACATATTAACCTATTTATGCCATTATACGTGCAATGCTGGCCAGCCATCAGACCTCATTAGGCAATATCGACCGCTATAATCCAAGATATATACAATGTTAGGATGCCACCAAAGCTGGTGGGGCAATATTGACCAATGTATGTCAAGATATATTCTAAGGTGACTAGGCAACCATAATGGCCGGACAATATTAGCCAAGCTATGCCATGTGAATCCTGGCCAGCCATCAAGGCTCATTAGACAATATCGACCACTAGAAACCAAGATACTACAATGTTAGGAAGCCGCCAAAGTTGGTTGGACAATATTGACCACTCTATGCCTAGATATATTCAATATTGAGAAGCCGTTGTTATTGACCGGACAATATTTACCAGGCTATACCATGGTGTGGAAGATATTGGCAAACCATTGCAGCTGGCTGGCCAATAATGACCAGGCTGCCTCATTGTGTATACAATAATGGCAAACTGTTCAATATGAATGGGCATTATTGACCGCTGTTAGCCGGTTGAATGCCAATAACGGATATGGGTGAAGTTCACTGGGCTAATAATGATTATGGTATAGCGTGGCTGCACATTATTGGTAGCTCATTGGCACCATTGGGCCACTTATGGGTCAGTAATCCCCAATCAATCCCCATTATTGGGCCGATGAAATGTGCTGCCTGGGTGGAGTGGTATATGAAATCCCACTCAAGTGTGGAGGCGCCTACGTGGGCCAGACAGGCCGATGCGTGAATGAACGCGCAGGGGAACATGCCCGATCCATTCGGAATGAAGAAGGAGCAAACTTGCCTGCTCATTACCTTGCTTGCAGAGGATGCGGGCCTTTGCTTAAAAAGATTAAGATTCTAGGAAGAAGTAAAAATAAAACAGCGCGGGAGCTTTTGGAGGCCTATCACATAAAAGAAAACGGTGATAAATCTGTAAGAGACACTTCTGTCAAACTGTATAACAAGGAAAACCATTTTCTGCGCACCTGTTGTTGACCAGGAGTTGATTGGCTGTACCCCCCTCTCTCATTCCCCTTGTTCTTTTGCTGTGATTCTGACTATATAAGGCACTTTCACACAAATAAACTCAGTTGATAGTTTCCCTCTGTCTGTCTGCTTGGCTTTTTCCTGTGGCTGTCTTTTTATAGCGCATCTTGGTTCCTTTAAAGCAATGCGCCAACTCGCCCAACAAGAAGTTCTTCTAAACTACCTTGTTTGGTGTTCTCTGTTAAAAAAACCATGCATAAATGGCTAGTATCTCATTCGGCTTGCAGATTCTCCACCCTCGATTACGTTGTGCAGTCAAGAGCGGAAAGTGGTTCAGCGGCAATCTAGCTTCAAAGGTAAGATCCGACTCTCACCAAACCATTACATAAAAGACCAGGCAGTATAGGCTCACTCAAGGAAAGCGCAGTCATCAAACTAAACTGTCCACAAGACACACCTGCGAAAGTCTTGTGCTCCATCTTCTTATAGTGTGGTAGTAATACAAACCCCAACATCGGACTTTCCGGTCGCTTCCCGAGAGATCCAGAACTGAGCGTTCTTTTGGCGTTAGCCCAGCCGCTTCAATCGTCTTGGAGTTACTAGGAATCGCCCTTTGTTAGTCCCCAGTAACATGTGGGACGCCTTCCAACCTAGGGGGCTCATCTTCCGGCGCCATATCATTAATGCAATTGTGACTGGCCGTAGGGTTTTCTTGGCAGCAAATACTAGAGTGGGTTGCCATTACCTTCTCCAGTGAGCCACATTTTGTCTGAACTCTATGCCGTGACCTGTCTATCTTGGGTGGCCCTACACAGCAGAGCTCACGATTTCATCGAGTTTCGCAAGCCCCTCCGCCAGAAGGCAGTGATCCAATAATGTATACAAGGAAAAATAAAGTGCCAAGCACCGAGCCTTGAGGAACGGCGGATAATCATCGACAGAACATTAATTAGTCGAATCGTAAGAAACGAACTGTGAGCGATGCGAAAGAAAATTAGCAATCCAACTAGCCAAGCGAGGATTTTTTAAAATGGCATTCAATTTACATAGGAAATTAGAATGTAGTACAGTGTCAAAAGGTTTTGAAAAGTCTATAAATATAGCGTCTACTTGGGCTCCAATAACCAGGATAGAAAAAAGGTCGTGTGAAAATTCAATTAGTTGTGTTACGGTGCTAAAACCTCCTCTTGTTGAGGGTGCGCAACAATTCGACAGAAGAACCAGGAGGACGGTAAATAACATGAATGACAATAAATTGCTTGTTAAGAAACAGTTTACACCAAGATTCAACTTCTGAAGGGGCAGGCAGTACTGTGAATTTGAGTTCAGAGCGAAAGAGAAGCTCAACCCCTCCCCCTTTTCTATGCTGCCTGTCCGCTCGCACCGCCGCGTATCCAGGTGTAAATTCAGAATCTTGGATGTCCTCGTGCAGCCATGTTTCCGTTACGCCCACCACATGAGGAGAGTAAGAAACAGTTGTGGACAGGAAATTAGCATATTTATTTGTTATTCCTCTAACGTTATTGTTCAAAACAGGTAAATTTTCTTGTGCGCGTTTGGGCAGTTGGAGTAGCAGGCGGCGATTACCGTGGTGGTGGCGGCTACGAGGCGACAGACAGCGAGCCAGTGTGTCCAGGGGAGTAGGTGCGGTCCTTTTCAAGCGATTTTCGAAGAAGTGTTTCAGACATAACGAATTTTGTCGATACAAAACATCATGAAAACTCAGCTTTACACTACAACCGCTATCACGAAATGGCTGTGATGCCTCCCAAAGTTTTTTGCGGAGAACACAAATTTTAAACGAGTAGTCTTCAGTTACATGATAGTCAGAGTTTTTGAAATGGTAAGTACTTTTTAGTAACGTTATTTTCTAAGAATAATCCAAAATTTTCAGGATGAAAAGGGCGCGGACGAACATTGCATAGCCTACCAATCATATGGCACCGTTCAATTTTTGGGCATTCAATCTTCAATTTCTCAGAAATCAGATTAGAAACTTTGCTCAATAAACACTACACCTTCATTAGGTTCTTCAGGAAGGCCATGAAGGATGATGTTATTTCGGCGAGATCGCGCGGTTTTCGAGGTCGTTATTCTTTTTTGACAGCTGCGCCACAGCATAACTTAAAGAATCTATCTCTGAACGTAGTTGGTCTCACTGTTCGCTGGTGAGGACTCAAGCGCTGTCGCATGAGTTTCAAGACCTTTGAACCCATCATCTACAGAGATCTGAAAAGGTTTTATGTCTGCAATAACACGTGGCAACTGTATCTGACCCTCTGGTAATTCGAAAAGCCTTACAAGATTTCTAACATTGTCAGAAGTATCAGCTGCAGCACCTATCCGAGCACGTGTCTGAGCGCGTGTCGGCATATTACCCGGGCTCTGAGATTTATTAGACGTATGAGCAGGATTAATTTTGGGAGTATCGGGGTTGAGTTCAACGTCCCCGCTCAAAGGAAGCCGATATAAACAATGCACCATACGCGACGACAGAGAAACAGAAACATGCAGAAGAGCAGCAGTAAAAATCGATCATCTGATCTAATACAGTGAGCACCTTTCCGGTAACATACCCGCACAAAGAAGAGCGGACAGGTAGGCATCTTGCTGGCACTGATGCCTTCAAGCCCACTGAAGAAATGTTCCGGGGACACTGCTTTTCTCTCCTTGGCAGATGACGTCACCGTGCTGGCGCTGTCGCTGACTGGTTGGTCCTGCGATGCGTTGATACAGACAGGATTATGGTCGTTGGAAGCTTGCGGTGGGGTGGCAAACGCGCCGTCGCACGAACCGAAGCTATCACACAGGGTGATAGGGCAGTCCAGGCACGTACAGTCTGGAAGTGCACGTGCCAATCTTGCAGACTGAAGCCATATGGCAGCGGAGAAGCGTTGCAACCAGGCGAGGCAGCACAGCATGGAGCCCGTACTGCCAGGCAGGCGAGAAACTGCACAAAGAAGTGTTGTTGTGTGTTGTGTTTTATGGCGCATAAGCATCTAAGGCTATCATGCGCCAAACACATGATGAGATCTGCTGTCCATGCAGCAGATGGTAATATGGCAATTAAAACTCATAATTTGTTAAGAAGGTTGGCATCTTTTAAGAACATAAAAACGCATGATATATTAACAAGAGCATTTTCTCCTATGAGTAAGCTAGGGTGAAGAGGAATATATTCTGAACAAAATATTGGAAAATGCTTCTTTCTTAGTTCTTCTAGCTTTGTACAGGAATATAAAATGTGATTAATTGTGATAGTTTCTCCGCAAAGGTCGCATGTTGGTATTTCCTCTTTTCTAAGAATATAACCATGTGTAAGGTGTGTATGTCCAATACGGAGGCGACATAAAATGACTTCAGTGAATCGTTCTTGGTGTGTGCATGACTTCCATTCAGATATGACAGGTTTTACTAGGTGTAGCTTATTATTTTCTTCATTATTCCATTTAGACTGCCATCTATCTCTTAGCTTAGACTGCATTAACTTGACTGCTTCTTTGTAGGAAATGTGCACTTTCTTAATTTCTATATGTCGAGCTTGTGCAGCGCATATATCAGCGCTTTCATTTCCATCAATTCCTATGTGACTTGGAACCCAACAAAGCTTTACAGTATGTCCCTGGGTTGTGGCTGTTTTTATGCTGTGTATGATGTCACCAATAAGCGATTTGCCTGCATTTTTATGATGGTATGCTGTTAGTATGCTCAAAGAATCAGTGTAAATGACACTATTCTCTATGTTTTCAATTTTAATTTTTTCTAGGGCCATGAGGACTGCATAACACTCGGCAGTGAAAATGGATGCACACTGTGGTAGCCGTACTGTTCTATTCCAATTGTTTTGGACCACTGCGCTTCCGACGTATTGTGCAGATTTTGAACCATCTGTATAGAATGCCACATATTCTCTGTACTTTTCACTTAGGGCTAAAAATTCCTGCAATATGTGTTCATGTGGTGTTTGGTTTTTCTGGAATTGGTTTAATGTGAAGTCACATACAGACGGCAGGCAGTACCATGGTGGAAGTGGATCAGGTTTTCGGGTAATATTAGGTAATGAGTCTATTAAGTCTAAAACTTGACATTTCTCTTCAAAGCGGAGCAGAAGTGGTTTTATTTTTTGAGGTTTGTTTATGAACAGTGTTCGAGACTGGCATTTTGTAACTATTGGGTAACAGATATGGTTTGGCAGTGAACGGATCTTTAGAATGTATGAGCATGTGAGCATGTTTCTTCGGCTTGTAAGAGATGGTTCATTGGTTTCTACATATAAGCTGTTTATGGGGGATGTCCTGTATGCACCAGTTGAAATACGCAAGCCTGAATTGTGTACAGAGTCCAGTCGTTTTAAATATGACGGCCTTGCAGATCCATATATTATGCAGCCATAATCTAAACATGAGCGAACCACAGAGCGGTAAATTTTTAAAAGACATGTTCTGTCAGATCCCCAGTGTTTATGTGAAAGGACTTTCAATATATTGAGAGATTTCGAAGCTTTCTTTTTTAGGTTGTTTATGTGGGGAAGGAATGAGAGCTTTCTGTCAAAAGTTAGCCCTAGAAATTTATGTTCGTGCTTTACAGGTAGCTTAACATCATTAAGGTGGATGGTGGGATCAATGTGCAGTCCTCTTCTGAGAGAGAACAAAACAACTACAGACTTTTGAGTAGAAAACCTGAAGCCATTCCTATCTGCCCACGTTGCAAGTTTATTTACTGTGAGCTGTATTTGCCTCTCACATGTTGACACATTGGAGGAAGTACATGCAATCTGAAGGTCGTCTACGTAGACAGAGTACATAACGGATTTTGGGATTATTTTTGCTATACTGTTAATTTTTACTATAAACAGAGTAGTACTTAAAATACATCCTTGAGGCACACCATTTTCTTGTATGAAGGTTTTAGAAAGGGTAGAACCGAGACGTACTTTAAATGAGCGTTGAGAGAGAAAGTCGCTTATACATTTTAGCATCCTGCCGCGAATGCCAAGCTCTCCCAAATCACGCAGGATCCCAAACCTCCACGTGGTGTCATAGGCTTTTTCGAGGTCAAAAAATACGGCAAGGCAATGCTGTTTATGGATAAAGGCTTCTCGGATAGTATTTTCCAGTCGGACAAGGTGATCAATAGTTGAACATGTTTTTTTGTAGCCGCACTGATGAGTATCAAGAAGTTTCCGGGATTCAAGAACAAACATGAGCCTTGTATTTACAATGCTTTCAAAAGCTTTTGCAAGGCAGCTCGTCAGGGCTATTGGCCTATAACTGCCTGGGGAGTCCGGGGGCTTCCCAGGCTTTAAGAGAGGTACTATAACGGCTGTCTTCCAGGCTTCTGGTATTGTTCCAGATATCCATATTTTATTAAAAAATTTCAATAATGCATCTACTGACAATGGAGTCAAATGAGCAAGCATTTCATAATGCATTTCATCTGGTCCTGGTGCAGTTTGTTTGCCGGCATTTAATACTCTAGTTATTTCTTCAAGTGTAATTAAACAGTTAAACGGTTCATTTGTGCCTCCAGCTATTGGGAGTCTTTGTTTTTCAGCTGCTGTTTTATACTTTATAAAGGAATGTGTATAGTGTGCCGAGCTAGAGATTGTAGCGAAATGTTCCCCCAATATGTTTGCTTATTCTTCTACACTCGTTTGTGTACCAGGAGTTGTTAAAAGTGGAATCGTGAAAGGATAGTATTTGCCGTCTAGTTTATTAACCTGCTCCCACATTTTTTTAGATGTGGTTGAGCTATTTATACATGACACATAATTTTGCCACGAGGCTTTTTAAGCTTCGCGGCGAATGCACCGTGCTTTAGCCCTGGCCTTTTTAAAAGTTATAAGGTGCTCATGTGTGGGATATCTCCGGAATATTCCCCAAGCTTTATTTTGTTTTCTTTTTGCCTCTTTGCACTCTTGTGTATACCACACTTTATGGTTTTGCTGTACATTTCCCGAGGACTGTGGAATAGCTAGGTGTGCTGCAGCAATAATACAAGCTGTAATCTCTGCATTCAGCTCATCTATGCTGAGATTTTCTGAAAATACTTTTATGAGGTCAGCTTTGGACTGGAAAAGTGTCCAATCTGCCAGGTGAAGTTTCCATCGCCGTGGTCTGGTTAGAGTGATGGATGGTGAGGATGTTAGACTTATTATGACAGGTAAATGATCACTTCCATATGGGTTGTCGAGAACGTCCCATTTAAAATCGGTGAAAATTGATGGTGAACAAAATGATAAATCTAAGCAGCTCATTTTTCCTGAGTTTGGGGAGCAATATGTTTGTTTACCTGTATTCAGGAGGCAGACGTTGTTGCACAGCAAAAAATCTTCTAAAATACGTCCTCTACGGTCTGTTTGCTCACTCCCCCAAAAGGAGGAGTGTGCATTAAAATCTCCAACTAAAATATATGGTTCAGGTAACTGTTGTAAAAGTTCCTCTAAATCGTGAAGGGTAACAATGACATGAGGTTGAAGGTAGACAGAACATATTGTGATTGTTTTATAATGAACAACAGTAACTGCAACAGCTTCGAAATTACTTTTGAGATGGACTTCTCGCGTTGCAATACTGCTCTGCACAACAATAGCAACGCCTCCGGAGAGCCGACCTGCTTGTTCTCTGTCACATCGAAACACTTTGTGCTTTTTTTTAAATTTTTTTTGTTGAGGTCCCAGATTGGTCTCTTGTAGGCATAGGACCACAGGGGACAGTGAATTTAAAAGGTCTGTTATATCATTGTAGTTTCTTAAAAGTCCTCTACAGTTCCAACGGACTAAGAACGCCATTTTATATGAGGAAGGTAGAGATACTAAGTTTTTTCTGGCCCGGTGATTCGGGCCTTTTCTTTTCTAGTTCGCTCCAAGGAGCTCCGTCGCCTGTCAGATGTTGACGGCCCCGGACGGTCGTCGTTTGTTGTGTCCATTGCGTCCTCGGACGTGCTGGACGATTGTGCAGACTGCACAGACACATTTGTGGTAGATCTCGCCGTTGCTGGAGAGACCTTGGGGCCAGCTTACCTAGAGGCCCGCGCAGCCTGCTTTGGGGGTGGTGGAGCAGCCCCAGCTACTTCCACCGGGGACGTAGAGGTCCCTGCCTTAGGTGCACCGTGTGTCACCTGGGCAGGTTCCAAGGACTGCTGTGACGCCGCCCCCTTTTGCGTCACAACAGAATAAGTTGGGGTGTGAGTGGACGTGAGTTTCTTACGTGCTTCCCTGTAAGTGAGGTTTTCTTTGACTTTTAGTGTGATGATATCTTTCTCTTGTTTCCATGTTGGACAGGTTCGTGAGTAAGCAGCGTGGCTGCCCTCACAGTTGATGCAAAGATGCGTTTCGGATTCACAGTTCTCAGCGGGATGCTCGTGGGAGGCACACTTCGCACATGTAAGTTGGCCTCGGCAAGTCTGTGAGCCGTGGCCATACCTTTGGCATTTGAAACAGCGGCGCGGGTTAGGTATGTATGGTTTCAGTTTTATCTTCGTGTACCCTACCTCCACAGCCTCGGGCAGTGTGCTCGATTCGAAGGTAAGGACTAAGTGCCTGGTCGGTATCTCTTTGTTATCCCGTCTGATTTTAATTCTGAACACATTGATGACATTTTGTTCTCTTAGTCCTTCAAGGAGTTCTTCTTCACTTAGGTACTTTAGGTCGTCATCTGAAATGACTCCCCTCACCATGTTTAGAGAGCGGTGTTTGGTGACATTAGCTGGGCATTCCCCAAAGCTGGTTACTGTTGGGAGTTTTTCATTCTGATGATGGTACATAATTTCCAAGAGAAGGTCGCCATTTGGAAGTTTTTTGACATTGTATCCTTGGCCTATTGCTTCAGTCAATGTCTTGGTCACGACAAAAGGAGATATTTGCCTAGCTGTTTTTTGAGGGTCTTCACTGTGCGCCACGTGGAAGCGTGGGAATCTGTTTGCATTCTTTAGAAAGAAGTTTGCTGTTTCATCGGTCCGTCCCCTTTTTCGGGAACGATCATTGGAGAGCAAAGAAGAAGCCATACAGTAAGTTTTTGTTCAGCCGGGGTGGCGGCCACCCACCATGGAGCCCAACGAGGGGACGGGACAGGAACTCGCAAAGCAGTCCTGCCCACGCCAGCCATACACCCTGACTATAACCAAATATGGCATAACGCAGGGTGGTTAGCCACACAAGGTTAACCCTCGCCGCCTGGAAGTAGGAAGAAACGAAGAAGGTAAGAGAAGACAGGACAGTTGTAAGAGAGAGGATAGGAAAGTGAAAGATAGAGGGGAGGACAGGAAAAGGCGACTGCCGATTTCCCCCGGGTGGGTCAGCCCGGAGGTGCCGTCTGTGGGAAGCGTGGGCCAAAGTGGTGTGTTGCCTCTGCCGAGGGGCCTTAAAGGTCCAAACACTCGGCATCGGCTCAACCACCAGGATCCCCTTTTCCCCAGACACGGCGATGCCACGCACGGCTAAGCGTGGGTGCTCGGGGTCCGTGGTGTCGCACAGTACACGCAAACATCTGCTTTAACAGATGCCCCCTGCGGGGACAAAGAAGTGTGGACAGGTAAGCATTTTGCCGGCACTGCTGCCTTCAATCCCAACTGTTCCTGCATTGAGACTCCGCCATGAGAGCATATTTGCGGTGTGACCCTGCAAACAGAGCAGACGACGTGCCTACTCGGTGACGTCACGAGTTTTTGCCCCACGTGACATTTTATTGTTTTCTGTTTTTTGACGTCAAGTAAAACTTTGACAACTACGAACCGAAACCGAAACTGATGTGTACTAACCCTAATGAAAAAAAATCTGTATATAGGACCTATTCATATGGGGTTATTGGACATGGGAGTTGTGGGAGTTGAGGGAGTGGTAGGAGTAAAAGGAGTCGCAAGCTATGTGCGTTGTAGAATGTGGTCAGCGCCCCTCGTTGTGGGGAAAATGAGGATGCAGGCTAAAAAGACGTTCAGGTAAATAAAAAATTGCACGTTAAGAAAAAAAAAATGAAAAAAAAAATCTCGCCGCACCAGGAATCGAACCATGATCTCATGGATTACACCGCATAGCAGCCCAGCACGCTAACCACTACACCACGGCTTTTTTTTTCTTTCTTTCCGAGGTGTACATGAACAACAAATTGTCACTCTTAATAAAACACTTCAGCTGCCCTTGAGCTGACGCGTGTGCGGTTAAAATTTCTTCAATTTTACCAGGTCATCCAGAACTTGTGCCCACTGTGGTGGGTCGGGGAGCGCGCAGATACATTCCCGTAGATAAACAGCACTTTCAACAAAATTTTCACGTACACTGCGAATGTTAATATCTTCATGCCTTACTTGCATCCGTGTTTTCCACACGCTGTGGAGGCCCAGAAGCATTATTAAATCATAGGGTACCTCTTCGTTCTCCACCGGTAAAAACCGGATTCCATAAGGGTTTAGTGGTAGCTCTTTTTTAATTGTTCTTTGTAACACGTCCCAATGAACCACTACACCACGGCGGCAGATGGTTTGTATGCTTATATTCGTCGTTTTCTATTGCGATTTTCTGTTTCGCACTTTGCATCTCTTTCTTACGTGCAGTCGTCCTTCGACGATTGCCCTGTAAACACGCTGAACCTTTTTCTTTTCTGTCAATACACATAGGCAATATCATCTATCATCCAAACGTATCAGTGTTTTGCACGTACACCTAAGAATATGCGAATATGTTACATAGTGGCTATTTTTTCACCGTGTTAGAGCGCACTTTTCTTTCTACTACAGACATATCTCGTACGGATCCGCTTGTCATATATATGACCTTTTAACTTCCCATGCTGCCAACGGAGCAGCGGCGGCGGTATTTTACTTCCCATCGCTCCCTTTGAATATGCAAACCCTTAAATAAGCATCACTGTTGATATGCAGCTATCAATGAATGGTTCGGTAGGCGGCGACGTGTGTTTTGAGTTATGCTCGAACATACTTATGTTCATGTGGAAAGGCGAATTTATTCTCTGCACTTCCGTATTGCAGACTCGTCATCAGTTACAGATATGAACGTGCGTCATAAGGTCGGAAGACGTGCAGCGATTGTTGATTGTAATTACCGCATGCGCTCACAGCAGCGCATGCAGAAATCGAAATGTAAAACAAACTTTCATGTTCATTTCATTCAAATTTGAAAAAGGCTTTCTTGTTTTTAATTCTTGATTGAATTTAGCGGGGACACCGCATGCGTATATCAAACTTTGCCTTTTCAAACTTCCATAAACAATTCCTGATTAAGGAGCCCATGCAACTCCTGTATCATAGTTCAGTTCAGGTCAGGCGTTCAGTCGGGTCCGACTCTTCGTGACCCTATGGACCATGTCACGCCACGCTTTCCGGTCTCTCACTATCTTCTTAACATCACATAGCTTCATCTGCAATGCCTCGAGAATGCCATCTAACCATCGCGTTCGCTGCCTACCCCTTCTCCGGCGACCCTCAACCTTTCCCAACATCAAATCTTTCTCCAGCGACTCCTCTCTTCTCATCAGATGACCAAAGTAGCTGAGCTTTAACTTTAGAATTTGACCCTCCAATGAGCAGTCAGGGTTTATGGTCGACAATATCGACTGATTTGATCTTCTGGCAGTCCAAGGAACTCTTAAGAGTCTTCGCCAGCACCACAATTCAAACGCGTCAATTCTTCCGCGGTCAGCCTTTTTCACAGTCCAACTCTCGCATCCATACATCACAACTGGAAAGACCATAGCACGGGTTATACGGATCTTGGTCGGTAGACTAATGTCTCTGCTCTTTACTAGGCGGTCAAGGCTAACCATTGCTCTCTTTCCCAGAAGCAGGCGTCTCCTAATTTCATGGCTGCAGTCTCCTTCCGAGGTAATCTTGGCGCCCAAGAACAGAAAATCTGTCACAGCTTCCACTTCTTCTCCATTGATGCTCCAGGACTTGATAGGGCAAGACGCCATGATCTTCGTCTTTTTAATGTTCAGTTTAAGCCCAAACTTCTCACTCTCTTCTTGTACGCGCATCAGAAGTCTCTTGAGTTCCACTTCACTTTCTGCCATTAAAGTGGTATCATCCGCATATCTAAGGTTGTTGATACGTTTTCCAGCAATCTTCACTCCAGCTGAAGACTCGTCCAGACCGGCCTTCCTCATGATGCACTCTGCATATAGGTTAAATAGGCAGGGCGACAGTATGCAGCCTTGCCTCACCCCTTTCTCAATCGGAAACCAATCAGTAAGACCATGCCCAGTTCTGACTGTGGCCTCTTGCCCTTCATAAAGGTTCCTGAGGAGACAGATGAGGTGAATTGGAACTCCCATCTCTTGGAGAGCTTGCCACAATCTGCTGTGATCTACGCAGTCAAACGCTTTCGCATAATCAATAAAGCAGAAGTAAATGGGTTTCTGGAACTCTCTTGCTTTTTCCATGATCCAGCGAAGGTTGGCAATTTGGTCTCTAGTTCCTCTGCCCTTGCGAAACCCAGCTTGCACGTCCGGAAGCTCCCGATCCACATACTGCTGCAGCCTACCTTGCAGGATTTTTAACATCACCTTGCTAGCATGCGAAATAAGCGCGATCGTGCGGTAGTTGGAACAATCTTTGGCACTGCCTTTCTTTGGAATGGGGATGTAAACTGACCTCCTCCAATCCTGTGGCCACTGCAGGGTTGTCCAAATCTTTTGACATAATGTATGCAGTGTGTTAACAGCGTCGTGGTTGAGGTTTTGAAGCAACTCAGCTGGAATACCATCAATTCCGCTAGCTTTGTTCTTAGCAAGGCTGGCTAAGGCCCATTCAACTTCACTCTTCAGGATGCCCGGCTCGAGATCAGTAATCACAACCGTCCTATTATGGGTTTGCACATCCGGGTCCTTCTTGTACAGTTCTTCTGTGTATTCCTGCCACCTCTTCTTTATCTCTGAGGCTTCAGTGAGGTCCTTACCTCGTTTGTCCTTTATCACGCCCAGCTTAGCACAGAAGCTTCCTTTGATATCTTTGATTGTCTTATACAGAGCTCTTGTGTTCCTTAATTGGCTGTTGTCCTCAACTGCTTGACACTGTATGTTCAGGAAGGCATTCTTATCTCTCCTTGCTATTTTCTGAAAATCCGCAGTGAGCACCTTGTATCTTTCTCTTTCTCCAATACCTTTTGCCATCCTCCTTTCCTCAGCTATTTGCAAAGCCTCTTCAGATAACCAGTTTGCTTTTTTGCATTTCTTTTGCTTTGGAACTACCTTAGTAGCAACTTCTTGTATTATATCACGAAGATCAGTCCACATCTCTTCGGGCTCTTTGTCTTCTAGATCTAATTCTTGAAATCGATTCCTCACTTCCACAGCATATTCTAATGAAATCTGATCCAGATCATACCTGAAAGGCCTTCTAGTTTTCTGCGCTTTCCTCAATCGAAGCTTAATTTTGGCAACAAGAAGCTGATGATAGGTGCCACAATCGGCCCCAGGCCTTGTTTTTACTGCTTGTATAGCGCTTCTCCATCTCTGCCGGCAAATAATATAATCGATCTGATTCCTGTACAGACCGTCCGGTGAAATCCATGTGTACAGGCGCCTCTCGTGCTGTTGAAAATGAGTATTCGCTATGGTCAGGTTGTTTTCTTGACAGAACTCTACTAGCCTCTGCCCAGCTTCATTTGGCTCACCAAGACCGAACTTGCCTGTAATTCCGGATATTTCTTCACTCCCGACCTTAGCATTCCAGTCTCCTATTAGAAAAACGACGTCTGATGATGGGGTGCGGTCTAAAAGGCATTGTAGGTCCGCATAAAATCTCTCAACGTCAGCTTCTTCAGCAGCAGTGGTCCGTGCATAGACTTGGATAACTGTTATGTTAAAAGGGTGACCTTGGATCCGAAGTGAAATCATTCGGTCGTTTTTGGGGTTGTACCCTAGCACTGCTTTGCCCATTCTTCTGTTTACTATGAGAGCGACCCCATTCCTTCTCTTGGATTCGTGCCCACAATAAAAGACATAATGGTCGCCGGAGTTAAACTCTCCCATTCCGGTCCACTTGAGCTCGCTGATACCCAAGATATCAACGTTCAATCTGCCCATTTCTCGCTTGACGATATCCAGTTTACCTTGCGTCATAGATCTTACATTCCATGTTGCTACGTGATATATCTCCTTGCAACATCGGACTTTCCGGTCGCTTCCCGACACATCCACAACTGAGCGTCCTTTTGGCTTTAGCCCAGCCGCTTCATTCGTCCTGGAGCTACTAGGAATCGCCCTTTGTTCATCCCCAGTAACATGTGGGACGCCTTCCAACCTGGGGGGCTCATCTTCCGGCGTCATATCGATAATGGTATTGCGACTGGCCATAGAGTTTTCTTGGCAGGAAATACTGGAGTGGGTTGCCATTACCTTCTCCAGTGAATCACATTTTGTCAGAACTCTCTGCCGTGACCTGTCTATCTTGGGTGGCCCTACACAGCAGAGCTCACGACTTCATCGAGTTTCGCAAGCCCCTCCGCCACGACAAGGCAGTGATCCATACACAGGACCTATTCACAACTCCGATAACTCCTAATATATATCCCACATGTGATATACAGGAGATAAAGGAGTCTGAAAAGGAGTAGCAGGACCTATATGCATATCCTGCGCGTCCTCCTCCTAGTCCTGAATGCGTCTTTATGGGTCCTTTATGCGCCATTTCGGCTCCTGCATACTCCCATATTATTTCATACAGGACCTATTAAAACCACGAATAGGTTTTTTCAATAGGGAATAATACGATAATAAATTATGTAATGCTGTTTTGGGCATCAAACATCGTGTTCTATGCTTACATAATCGCTACGCACTATTTACAACACAACAGTACAGCACAGAAGTTTGCTGTCCCTGCACCTTTAAGAGGTACGTAGATAAATCACAGCCGCCAATAATGGTAAGCTACATAGGACGTGGGCCGAAGCCTAGCCGAAGTTTAGCAACCAGAGGCGTGAGATACTTAACCCCAATATGCTGCGAAGTCCCACATCTGACTCGGCGTTCACGACGTCCATAAGATTTTGTCTCGGGTTGCGTTCTATGCTACAACATAAAGTGGTTATGCCTACGAGAGTACCGAATTACCTTTTAAGGGTGTAGCTCTCATCCCGTCTTTAGTCAACGTATATACAGAAAGCGTGAATTGGCATCTTTCGGTGAAACGGAATGTTGACTTTGTGCGGTACAATCCCATTCGATTGATAATAAGTGTCAAGGCATTCGTCTAGCTGCTGATCGATGTCATGTCCTGCGAAAGCGTTCGTAAAGAAGAGGACGCTTCAGAATCGCCAGACATAGTTCGATGTTCACTTGACCCTGGAGGTGACGCAGCTTCGGGTTGATGCAGTGGTGTCTTCAACCATTGAGTAAATGAATAAATAGTGCATGAAAAAAACAAAATCAGGATACCGTTAACAATATAGGCTATATTGCTTAGCTTAGACGCAAAGTGCACAATATAAGCATCATGAGCTCACTGTGCTGAATATTCCGACTTCCTAGCACATCTTGTTCACTAATTACTGCACCTGATCATATCAATTTAACTGGATGATTTGACATACACTCTTTTAAGATCTTTGTTCCAATAAGCTAAAAATCTGATATGTAATTGCTGAAACAAAGTGGCTTGGTGAATAGTGGTCGCATCATCTGTTCCCTCCGCCTTAGGTGTTATCCCAGTCATGGTTATCCCGTTGCAATCGATGCATAATGTAAGTCATTGCAAAATTAGAAATTGCAGGTAATCATCATTACCGGAGCCCTCCACTATGGCATCCCCCATAGCTAATGACACTTTGTGACATTGAATTATTCATACTTTAAATGGTACAGTGGCAGCAGTTTTACAGCATGCTCTAGCAGTAATTCATATTCGCACTGCTTCGTTGCATATTCTTTCAGTTCCTACCACGAAGGAAACAGCGAGCATTAAATGGCACCAGGTCACCTCTCAGTGAATACTGCTCTGTTATGCTTAGTGTCCATTTTTATGCTAACTTCACCACAACCTG
The DNA here is from genome assembly GCF_055883805.1 of Amblyomma maculatum. Classification (NCBI taxonomy): domain Eukaryota; kingdom Metazoa; phylum Arthropoda; class Arachnida; order Ixodida; family Ixodidae; genus Amblyomma; species Amblyomma maculatum. Next base: position 196,087,115 of record NC_139345.1, read on the forward strand.
CATAGAAAGGAATTATTTAGGGGTGTTTGTACAGATAGCAACAGCTGTTAGAGTTAGTTATCCGTCGCATAATATACCATATGCTAGCATTCTTGGCAAATATGTGGGTGTGACAAATAAAAATATGCTGACCGAACACATTCATGTTAGACCACGTGAGATGTAAAGCTTCCAGGGAGTCTTACCACAAATATAAGAAAGCACAGACACCTGAGCAATCAAGTCTGTTGCTGTGGCTTGTCTCGTGCATGCCAGTTCGGGCTCTGCAAATGTGAGCAAATTAAAATATGCAATCACTGCTGAACAATTAGCCTTCATTGTGAAGGAAAACAAAAACAAGCATGCAGTTGCTGAGAAATGCATGTAGGAATGAAAAGCTGTTTCATGCAGATTTCTCACTTTGTGCCAAAACAACTGTGTAAAAATGTGAACTGCAGTAGAACGCAATAAAATTTAATCCTGTCCAGCCTCTCACTCACTGTTAGTTAGAAAATAGCTTACGTCTGTTGTCAAAAATACATGAAGTCTCGCAAGAAACCTAACAACATTCATTTATCCACAAACAGTTCTGCACTTTTCTACCATTCATTGAATTCAGCAGAAGAAAAGTAATGTCGGCAGTGCCTTACTTTTTGTTAAGATGGGTGCGACTATGCAATTTAAACAAAACAGCCCTTGGAACAGTGCTACAAATATGTCTGTCATTCCTAGCAGTGCATAGAAACCCAGCATATTTAATATCATCACATGCTAACTCCAATTTGATTCACCACCACTCTGAAGTAAGCTAACCATGATACCTAAAAACAGGAAATCTTCACCTCTTTCTTCTCTTTTTTGAGTGCCGCATACAAAATGGGTGCAATGAGCGAACACAGGCACGAACAAGAAAACGCGCCTCTATAATTGAAGAAACTGGATGCATAAAAAGGAAGCATGAACATTTTATCAGCACAGCCTGTTCGTCTTGCGTCCTGTAACTTTTAACCCCCTCCCCCCCCCCTCATCATAGCATAACATGCTTGTGGTCTAAAGGCACGTGGAGTAATAAATATAGTGGGCATATGTTATGTCTTCTTCATGGTGCACATTTGTGTACTAAATTTCTGCTATGCACGTAACGATAGCCCTACCATTCAGCTTGAACATACGTGATTTAGGTTTCTTTCTGCTTTGCATTCATGTGGCTATATGTGCTCGCGATAGGAACACTCGCACATGACATATTGTTAAATATGTTTCCAAAAAAGAACACACAGATGGGGTGCGATCTTTACATCAATACAAGTCGACATGTTTCCTTACCTTACACTGCAGTTAATCGTTAAGCTCTACTAGCAAGCCGAGTACCATAAAAAGAACGTAGCCTTATCACCTGCAAATATTGCTTGCTGTAATGTGTCTAATAAGTGCGTGCAAAATAGGCGTGCTTATATTGCAGACACAAAATAGCCAGTTCTGAGAACAAGCGTTGTTAACACATCTGTGTGTTTTCGTGCTCCTTGGATGTAGATCCCCAAATGTTGCAATTGCAGTGTTGTGTGAAGTTCCAAGCAGAATTTCAACAGGGACTTCAGTTTCAGCAGGAATAGCATCGGTTTTTTCATGTCCCGTTGTAGTGCGATCAGGAGGCACAGTAATACATCGACCAGTAGCATTGCCAGAGGCTTTGGTGCCATTTTAAGTCCGGGCAGCTGCTGGAGCAGCAGCTCGTACTTCTCCTCTTCTGAGACGTTCCGAAGAAGTTAATTTCTTTCTCTTGCTGTAGGGGAACAGTGACGGTACATGATCTGGGTGTTGCTTGTGCGATGATGTCCTGCCTGTATGCAGAACATAGGCATATTGTACATCTTTCTTGACATGTACAGAATGCAAGTGCTCAATCACTGCTCGGCACAAACCCTTCAATGCACTTACAAGCAATTACTCCAGTATGACACACACGAACGCTGGCATCATGCTGGCATGTAATTCCACCATTGCAAGTGAAAGTTACTTTTTACGAACAGGCTCAAGTGCTCTACTAGTTATGCATACCATTGTGCTTAATTAGCCAATATTCAGCCAGACACTACTGGATTTAATTTGCTGAAGACTCATTGTTGTCTTTCAGAACTCACCCAGAGCCGTTATCAATGGTTCCAACAGGCATTTACAGCAGCTCTTTCATTTGCTACTCTATGTGATGTCATGGCACTACATGGTAGGACCGGCAGAAAGAAGGCAATAAATGATTTCTGAATTTGAATTTCAATCCATATCGAGTTCGTGCAATCTAACATACACATCTTGTCATCGCTTTGTGGCTGAAGACTTAACCTACTGATTAGAGAAACACTGGAGGAGCAGATAGAACCTGACATTGCCCCTCTTCATCGGAGAATTTAGTAAGACATAAGAATTCTCATGCATTTGGAAACAAAAAGCACAGTCTAAGAACTGTTACTGTCGGTCTAAATAGTTTTCATTAATTCTAGAATATTCAGATATGAACAGGGTGAAAATATAAAGTAGGCGAAGGATAAATTCGTTCATTGCGTTGTCACCTCATGTGTTCTTCCTGCACTTTGCCCTTTAAGCCAAGCATGATAGAACCACGGTGAATGCAATTTGCAATAATTTCTACTGCTTCTACCCACACTGCAGTGTGACATCAGTTATCAGCAAACTATATGATTCACTGTGACACAAGTGGCAGCATTTATACTTTCATAATATGAAAAATAAAACATGTGCAGTTCTCTAAAGCGTTCATTGAGATATGTCACTGTATCCTGTGTGTCTCTGCCTTGTCGGTCATGGCAAGAGCACGCGTACGTGCGCGCGTTCTCGTCGCGGGGTAGTTTTGGTGGAGTTAAACTCTCCGCAGTGCGCGAGCGGGGGCGTCTAGCCTGCTTGTTTTGTATATGGGCAAGTTTTTCTCGCCTGCAAAGTGACCCCTAGCAGGACCGAAGTTGTTGGCGTACGTGCCTGCTCTTTTGGTTGTGACTTAATTTTTTCATCCGCCAAATAGTGGCCATTCAATGTGGCAGTTGCAGGGCCTACGTGCCCCTTCCTGCGTGTATCAGCTATTTGGTGGACTTGTGCGTATTTGTTTTTTGGACCCTGACTTGGGGGGGAAGTGAACGGTTGAGTGGGCGTGTCTTGTGCATTTTCAACCGATGGCTAGAAAAGACCCCGAATCGGACCCAACGGCAGCGACTCTCTCGTTTCCAAGCACTCCGGGCTCCCCGACCCGCCTCCGCATCGCACGACAAAGACTGTGTCCCAGGGCTCCGGAAGAACCATCGCCTTCGAGAGCTCCCCTTCTCGTCGCCTTTGTGAGTGAACTACTCGCCGGACAATATGCCCGTTTCATAATTTACTCTGAACTTTCTCTACACTCATCTTATCTCATTTTAAATGCCTGTGTTCCATTTGCATGTAGCTCGACAGGGAGAATCTGACTGATCTATTTGCAATTGCTAGTTTTGTCATGTACGCTACATTCACTGTGTTGTCTTAAATGCATGTAAATGCTGGAGTCGTATAATCCTGTGTATAATACTGAGAATATATTTGTTTTTTCAAAATTGACTTCGTGTCTCATTCATCATTCGCGACGCTGAGCGTAACCGGCTAACGATGGGCGTCAAAGTTCCACCCCCTTGGCTCAGTTCGGGAAGGTGTCGCGCACTCCTTTCGGAGCCGTGACAAATTCTGGCAAGGGTGGAAGAACGGGCTAGTTGGTAACAGCGCTGTGTTGTCGTTCCCTTCCTGTGTCTGTGTTTTGAAGTATGCTATTTTGCTTTCCAAGACAAATTCTGGGGTCCGCGACAGGTATTTTGACGTAACAATTAAGTGACCGTTGTGGATGGAGACCGAACCTCGAATCATGAAGTGATCTCGAAGGGTGACAGTTGGGAAGTGTGTATTGCTGATAGACAGTTTTCGGTAGTTCTTGCTTCACAGGTAGTTCTCATGCAGTTGTGGCATGGATATAGAGAAATTAGTATCCATAGGAGGATAGTTAGGTCTCTCAGGAGTGGAACTATGGATAGAGGATGAGCAAGCTCGGCAGAGAGAGGAAAGTTTTCTCGCTAGACAAATCGCGGATCAGGAACGCGCGGCAGCAAAACAGGCTGGTGAACTCAAACCCAAGCTTCTTCACCTAAAATTAAAGCTTCGACAGGCAGGAGACGAGTCCGTAGTAAGGGCTGATGGTCCCGACGTAGTAGCAGAACCCAGTTTCCGACTTAACCCCAGCAGAATGCTTGTTTCCTTTGACGAAAGCGTTTGACTGCGTAGATTACAGCAGATTGTGGCAAGCTCTCCAAGAAATGGTAGTTCCAATTCACCTCATTTGTCTCCTCGGGAACCTGTATGAAGGGCAAGAGGCCACAGTCAGAACTGGACATGGTCTTACTGATTGGTTTCCGATTGAGAAAGGAGTGAGGCAAGGTTGCATACTGTCGCCCTGCCTATTTAACCTATATTCTGAGGGCATCATGAGGAAGGCCGGTCTGGACGAGTCTTCAGCTAGAGTGAAGATTGCTTGGAAACGTATCAACAACCTTAGATATGCGGATAATACCACTTTAATGGCCGAAAGGGAAGTGGAACTCGAGACTTCTGATGCGTTTACAAGAAGAGAGACAGAAGTTTGGGCATAAACTGAACATTAAAAAGACAAAGATCATGGCGTCTTGCCCTATCAAGTCCTGGAGCATCAAGGGACAAGTGGAAGCTGTGACAGATTTTTTCTTCTTGGACTCCAAGATTGCCCCGGAAGGAGACTGCAGCTATGAAATTAGGAGACGCCTGCTTCTGGGAAAGAGAGCCATGGCTAGCCTTGACCGCCTTGTAATGAGCAGAGACATTACACTGCCAACCAAGATCCGTATAACTCGTGCTATGCTCTTTCCAGTTGTGATGCATGGATGCGAGAGTTGGACTGTGAAGAAGGCTGACCGCCGAAGAATTGACGCGTTTGAATTTTGGTGCTGGCGGAGACTGCTGAGAGTAACTTGGACGGCCAGAAGATCAAATCAGTCGATATTGTCGACCCTAAACCCTGACTGCTCATTGGAGGGTCAAATTGTAAAGGTAAAGCTCAGCTACTTTGGTTATCTCATGAGAAGAGAGGAGTCGCTCTAGAAAGACTTGATGTTGGGAAAGGTTGAGGGTTACCGGAGAAGGGGTAGGTAGCGAACGCGATGGTTAGATGGCATCCTCGAGGCGCTGCAGATGAAGTTATGTGATGTTAGGAAGATAGTGAGAGACCGGAAAGCATGGCGTGATATGGTTCATAGGGTCACGAAGAATCGGACACGGCTGAACTGACCACATTTAAAGAACAATTTACTATTGGAGCTATCAAAGCTCTAAAGCAGGGGCTAATGACGTACAGCCGCCCTGATTTTTAATATAGCGTGAGTGTCGACTGAACTGCTGGTCAGCGCCTTATAACGGCGATAAGCGTTCAACAAGGCGAGAGTTCGCGCACGCGCGCGAAGGCACAGCGTCGTCTGCTACGCTGTTCCGACCACCAGGACACACGCCCTGCCACAATATCAGTCCGCACGTTTCCTCCAAGCCGTAGAGCGCATGCGCATAATTAATATGTGAGACTGCGTGGTACGTCATTCCTTTATCTCTCTCTCTCTCTCTCTTTCTCTCTTTTGCGTATTATGGGAGGCCAGCCTGACGATACAAAGTTGTGATAAGAAAAATAAAGGGAACGAAATATAGCAGCACATTGAAACCATTGCCTGGATCGCGATAAACGGGGTTCCAACCAGCTATTGAATCAGCCTTGCAATGTCTCGACGGTATAAAAAGGCACCTCAACTTTCAAACGCCCTTTTCGGCTTAGAGTGCCTCCACGTGTTCCGAGCACCAGGACACACGGCCTGCCACAATATCAGCCCGCAAGATCCCTCCAACCCGTAGAGCGCATGCGAATGATTGATATGTGAGACTGCATGGTACGTGATTTCTTTATCTCTCTCTCTCTTTCTCTTTTTTGCCTATTACGGGAGACCAGCCTGACGTTACAAAGTTGTGATAAGAAAAATAAAGGGAACGAAATATAGCAGCACATTGAAACCATTGCTTGGATCGCGATAAACGGGATTCCAACCAGCTCTTTAATCAGCCTTGCAATGTCTCGACGGTATAAAAAGGCACCTCAACTTTCAAACGCCCTCTTCGGCTTAGGGTGCCTCCACGCGTACCACTAGAACAACGCCACCGCGTCATCGCAATGTCGCTTTGCGGCAAGTCTCACAATGAAATCGCCAAGAGGGTTGGAGTCACTCAGGCTACTGTAGCAGAACAGTTCAGGCTTATCGCGACAAAGGGCGCATTTATAACGCTCCTCGACATTTGAAGCGCAAGACAACTGAAGAAGAGGACCATGTCATTGCTGCTGCGGCTTGTACAGCGCCCTTCATGACTGCTGGTTAAATGGGTGTAGGTAAAAACGTTCCGGGGACGTTTCTTCTGGGGACATTTGCTCCGGGGACGTCCCCTGAAGAAGCGGCAACTAGAAAAAAACGTCCCCAAGGCCAAAACCGGCCCTAAAAAGATTTCTTCCATAACTCACATGAACAAAAAAAAAACACATTTTATGGCATTCTTTCTTGGATTTGAGTTAAATGTAATCATTATTTGGAACCTGCGTCCTCTGGAGGCCAGAAATGTTTACAAGAACTGCGTAAAATCATGGTGAAAGAGCCATCTGGCTTTTTATACTTTGCGAGGTTCCGAGCTCCGCAGCTCGTTAAGCAATCATATATGGAAAGTCTAATAAGTTTGGTAACACTGCAAACTTAGAAAGATACAAACAGATCGGCATATGGTAGTCTCGGGGAACCACTCAAAGCACAAGACGTCACTAGAATTACTTTCCAGACCTTCTGGCGACGAGGTTCAATCGTTCTTCTGATGCTGGTGTAGAATTGCGATAAGGGTGATGATGGTATAAGCAGGACTAAGCTTAACCGGCCGTGCATCGCGGATATATTAAAGCATAGCTCCAAGCTTCTTTGGTAAAGCCGGTGGTCAGCTCCTCTTTTCCCCGCAAACAAAGTGAAGACGAGGCGCTGTCATGGGGGGGGGGGGGGGGGGTATTACCATGTTCGCGGTCAATTCCAAGCTGACAGGTGAAACCGCTGTAATAAAGTTAACATGCATAATTCATCATTGCAGCTCGCCACGGCGAAACGCAGTCTACGTCCTATAGCGCAAGACTTCAGCCCCGTTCGGGGACATTTTTTCCTACTTCGCCAATAGGGACATTTTATCCGGGGACATTTTTTCCGGGGAAATTTGCTCCGGGGACGTTTTTTCCGGGGACGTTATTACCGGATCCCGGTCAAATGAAGCAGGTTGCTGGAGTGGACGTGAGCGACAATTTGGTGCGTGTCCGACTTCGAGAAGCAGGTCTTCGCAATGAAGCTGCGGCCCAGAAGCCGAAGCCTTCGACGACAAACAAGGAGAAAAGGCTATAGTTTGCCCGCGATCATATTGAATCGACCGTGGAGGACTGGGAAATTGTCTTCACAGACGAGTCCACGGTTTGCACGAAATGAAACCACCAACTGAAAGTTTACCGGCTGTACCTCATGAGGTAGGTGATTTAGAATTGTTAATTTTTCATTTGGTTATGTTTGGCAATTGCTTCGCGGGGTGGCATGTGATTATCAATTTCAGCTGTCACTGTTAGGAAATAGATGATGCAGCACAGGCGGGTAAAACGGTTCCTAAATAGAATTAGTTATACTTGGTTAAATTTGAAAGATGTTTGCTGAGATTGTGGATGGATTATACTTCCATGTAAAGAGGAGGTGTATTGTCGCTGCAATATTTTCTTTACGTGTCGTTTAATAATGTCTAGTAGCCATTCACACAATTTATGTTGTCTATAAGATTTTCCACTGTTGCAGGTTTGATCCACACTATGTTCAGAAGGTCAAGTCTAGTGGCCGGACGGGTTTAAACATTTGGGGTGTAATAAGTAAGGACGGCCTTAGCTCACTACGTCGTATATCGGACAATTTCTGCGCAGAAGCACACCTGGAGATTATCAATGAGGAGCTTCTTCCCCATCTTCTGTATGTCCCTTTCACGGACGATTACTTTTACCTGCAGCATGACCTGTCACCAGGGCATGCTGCACGCGCCGTGAAAGAACATCTGGGACAACTACGCATCATGATGTAGTCTTGACCTCCCCAGGGAGCGGACCTCAATATAATTGAAGATGTTTGGGGCATGCTCAAGTTCAACTTCTCAAACATGAGTGTGCACGATGCATCACCAGACGACTTGTGGGAAGCCGTGAAGAGTAAATGGGATGCCCTCAAGGACGACATGGACCACGTACCCGCACTCTTCGACTACCTGTCCACGCGCATCGCGGGTGTTGGTCAGTCTGGAGGAGAACTTCCGCGTTATTGACTTCTAAGTGTGATGTGTGAGAGCCTTGAGTGAAGGCCTTGTTTCAGCTCTAAAGTGCACCATGCAAACAAAAGGTATTTGGTGAAAATACACACAAGTATTCAACTTTCGCGGATACATGCAGCTATGCCTTAATACCCCCTCCTCTCCTAACAAAACAAAAAATTGCCTATACACCCCACGCTTCTCAATGCATTCGTCGCTCCTAACCTGGCGACTATACGATTTCAAGCTCAGGTGACGCATGAAGGAAGCGGCAATCTTCTTGCAGAAAAAAAGGATAGCGCAACCATTCGTGGCTCCGTGTCTTTGCTCTCCAAGTAGTTCAGGAATGAGCCAGTAAACTTTACTGAATTAAAAAAAGAAAGACAGCTTAAGTGCGCCTTGGTCCAGAGCCACAAAAACCGAAAAATGATAACTCGCAAGGATGCACTTTCCTCGTAAGGGCACGTTTGAAAGCTGCGGTGAAATTTTAATACCCTTTAGACACCGAAATACCGATAAAACAGCCGGCCGGTGCGTATTTTATTGTGATCCAGCCAATCGTTTCCATCTACTGCTGCGTTTCCTTCTTTTTATTTTTTCTTATCTCCACTCTCCTTCGCCACTGCGGTCAACGTATTAGCAGAAAACAGACGGCATCACGTCTCACTGCCGCATTTTATTCATGCGCACGTGCTCTACTGCCAGGCGTGTTCTTGCGAAGTGGCATTGTTGCAGGGAGTGTGTCCTCATGATCGGAACAGCGTAGCAGACGACGCCCTTTCTTCCTGCGCGTGCGCGAACTCTTGCCGTGTTGTGCGCTTATCGCCGTTGTAAGGCGCTGACCAGCAGCTTGGAATAAGCTCGCGCTATATTATTAAAAATCCGGGCGGCTGTAAAAACGTCGTCATTGGCAGCCGCTCTCACAAGCTATCTGTGTTGTTCACCGCATTCATGACATGTAATCCCGAGATTATGCAACAATCGCGCTCACCTCAAGCTTCATCATCATCCGCCTGACTATACCCACTGCAGGGCGAAGGCCTCTCCCATATTTCTCCACTTAACCCGGTTCTGTGCTAGCTGCATCTACTTGGCCCCTGTGAACTTCTTAATCTCATCCGCCCACCTAACTTTCTGCCGCCCCCTGCTACGCTTTCCTTCCCTTGGAATCCAGTTTGTTACCCTAAGCGATCATCGGTTATCCTCTCTTCGCACTACATGTCCTGCCCATGTCCATTTCTTCTTCTTAATTTCCACTAGAATGTTGGTAACTTGAGTTATTTCTCTGACCAACTCTGAACGCTTCCTATCTCTTAATGTTACCCCTACCATTTTTCGTTCCATAGCCCTCTGGGTTGTCCTCAACTTAAGTAGAACTCTCTTGGTTAGCCTCCACGTTTCAGCGCCATAGGTGAATACAGGTAAGATGCAACTGTTATATACTTTCCTCTTTAGCGATACCGCTAAGCTGCTAGTCATAATCTGCGAGTGCTTGCCAAATGCGCTTCATCCCAATCTTATTCTTCTTGTTATTTCCTTTTCATGGTCCGGATCTGCGGTTACTACCTGTCCTAAGTAGACATATTCGCCTACTACTTCCAGTACTTCGCTACCTAATGTAAACTGCTGTTCATGCCCGAGTCTGTTGAACATTACCTTAGTCTTCTTCATATTGATTTTCAAGCCTACCTTTTTACTTTTCCTGTCTAGGTCATCAATCATTATTTGCAGTTCATCCCCCGAGTTGCTTAGCAAGGCAATGTCATCAGCAAATCGCAGATTACTGAGGTATTCTCCATCTACCCTTATCCCTAACTGCTCCCATTCCAAGTCTCTGAATACTTCCTCTGAGCAAGCTGTGAATGGTACTGGGGAGATTGTGTCTCCTTGCCTAACACCTTTCTTTATGGGAATTTTGTTACTTTCGTTATGCAGAACCATGGTTGCTGTGCAGCCACTATATATATCTTCCAGCACTTTCACGTACGGCACGTCTACCCCCTTATTTCGCAATGCCTGCATCACCCTCCAAGGTTTCAACTTAGTCAAATGCTTTTTCGTAATCAATGAATGCTATGTATAAGGGCTGGTTATATTCCGAACATTTTTCTATCACCTAATTGATGGTATGGATATGATCGATAGTAGAATACCGTTTCCGAAACCCTGCTTGATCCTTTGCTTGATTAAAGTCTAAGGTTGTCCCGATTCTATTAGCGATTACCTTAGTAAATACCTTATACGTAACAGACAGTAAGCTGATTGGTCTGTAATTTTTAAGGCCCTTAGTGTCCCCTTTCTTATGAATGAGGATGATGTTTGCATTCTTCCATGGTTCCAGTACCGTCGATGACACCAGGCACTGCGTATACAAAGTGGTTTTTCCCTGCCGCTAATCTCATTATGGTCCTGATTACTTTGGCTACTGTAGAGTTCTGTACAGAACTCCTCGGCTACTTTGACTATCTTATCCATATTCATGATGACGTTGCCCGCCTTATCCCTTATCGCATACATCTGGTTTTTGCCTATGCCCAATTTCTTCTTTACCGCTTTTAGGCTTCCTCTGTTCTCTACAGCATGCTCAAGCTTATCAACATAGAATTTTACAAAATATTTAGGATGTATACTAACTATATTTATTCTTGCTTCAGTTTTGTGGTAAGCATCTATTGCTTTTTCTGCATTTCTCAGGTGCAGGATTTGCAAAATCACTCAACAACAAAAGTAGAATTGTTACTTTTCACTCTCAATATATGCATGGCATGCAAGCCACAATGCATTTCTTGAATTCTCACCCTGTGAACGAGAGAAGCAGTGATTCTGCCAAAGCGGGCTTCAAATCACATAGAAGTGTTGCTTTGTTGCCTTGTTGCTCTTTCAACTTTTTGTATCTGACACAAGGGCACAAACAGGTCCTCTAGAAGAGAATCCTTTGTTTAAGCTGTTCTCTTGCAATGTCTGCATAATGTACAGATTGTTTAAGGCGAAATTCAGCAGCATACAGATTCAAAAAAACTATATTGAACACTGAGCAGCATTGCACCCACTCAATGCCTTTTCTACACCAAAATGCACTTTATTTCCTCGGTTGAATATGCCCATGACAGCACAACATGCGACGATACGAAGAGCATATTTTTAGATTTCCTATACGTGCAGAAAACATGCCCTTTGAAGGAAATGATATGAAATCTCATGCGTATGGCATGGGGCGTTTCTGTTTGTTTCAATAGCTACATTTCCTTCCCAAAGTAAGCTGCTGCTGTAAGTCAAAAGCATTATTGAGCTGGCCCTTTTGTGCATGACAGCGACATAATAAATGCACGTGTGTCGTGATGAAATAGCCTTAAATACCAAAAAATAATGTATCCTTGCAGCACATAATTAGCAATTGTTTTAATAGAAAACATAAGACTGCCTGTCGTTGAGCTTACTGCTGCCCTTTTTTCCATCGTGCAGTGGGCAAAGAGATATATTAATTAATAATTTTGTTAACCTTAATTAATTAACCTGAATCTCCTCAACCGTACTAAGCTTCATTCTGTGATAATTTGACCATTTCCTCATGTTTTGCACGTAGGCAGCCGTTTCAAAAACGGGAAAGCCTCGGGAAAATTTGTAACGAAATTAAACGCAATATCATGTTGGGTTGTGCTGTTCTGCTGCAAGCTCATAACTGAACGCACCTGCCGTATGAATGCGTGACCTGTGGTCGGCTTTACATGGTTTAAAAATAGTATTTGAAGCTCTCAGGAAGTGGTGCTGTGATCAACCAACTGCACAGCATAGCAGAGAAGCTACGTGACTGCACAATTATGTCAGTCTGAAATGCATTGCAGAGGTACACATGTCAATGTGAGCAATTCATTTTTGGAAGTGCTAAAAATTCTGCGCATATTTCTCCTGGTAGAGCAACTGATTATATTCGAGGTTAATTTCTTGACGTGAATTTCCATCCTCATCTTTTTAAAGTTTTGTAATCTTTGGCTATGTATTATCAGGAAAGAAATGCAATAATGAAGGTCTCGCTGTTATTGCTAAAGGGGGGGGGGGGGGAAGTATATGCACTGTTGCACAGCTGAAAAATGAAGTGAATTAATGACTGAATTAAAAATACTTTTTCTCTTAAATTTCTTACCTTGTGCTTTCCCTCTATCACCTCCAATATTAATACTTATTTTTCATTATGTTTAGTGCCAGTTATAACTGCATAAACTGCTTCAAGTGCTTACCAGTTGCTTAAAATAAAGGTGCTTATAGGCTCTGCTGCGGCACCCTTTTCACAATAAACAAAACAATATGACTTATAAATCATACATGAAATTAAATCATGAAACCTATATAGCCGAGGTTCACTATTTTCTCATGCCAAAGGTACCCCTGTAGTGGGGTTGGAGTGTCTATGTAATAAATGATTATGATCGGTCATCGAAGCTTCCCACCACGAAAATTCCCGACCACGCAAGTTTGTGTCAAATGGATCGCATACTTTAATCTGTTCACAATTTTGTGCGACCTGATCTTTCGGCCATTGAACATAACTATAATAACCAGCACATACTTATATATGAACCCTTTATATTCATCTTTGTATTAAATATTTCACCTCACTCTGGACAATGTTTGTAGGTACGTTTTTCTACAATGTGCTGTAAGAACCGTGTTGCTTTAGAAATGAAAATAATATTTGTGCACTGGTAACATACCTCAGAAATGTGTAACATTCTTCATCTTCCGATGCTGAGTCTGTCTCCTCAGGATCCAGTTTTGGTATAGATGTAGAGATTACAGCTTCTGGCTTGACTTTAAGGCGTTCAAGCATAGCCCTGTCTGTTTCATGAAATGTCTCGCTTATGCTGTCCGGTTCCTTAGGCAACAGACGCTTCTCTTTTCCTGGCTTGCTGAAGCTAATGCTGTCAACAGGGACCATTTGCACCTGCATGTTTGACAATACACTTCTATAAGTGTTCCTGTCCCCATTGAAACATTTAAAAACACTTCACCTGCTTTGAAACCATTGAGGACCACGCACAGGGATTTGATGTGCATGCACCTTTTTCAGCTGCCACCCGCACTGTATATTCCACGGCATACAGCAGAACAGCTACGTGACTGCATACTTCTGTCAATCTGAAATGCATTGCACTAGTACACATGTCACTGTGAGCAATTCACGTTTGGAAGTGCTAAAATTTCCCATATTTCTCCTGCCAGAACCACTGATCCTTTTCGAAGTTAATTCCTTCACCTCCATATTTTTCCATACATTTTGACAATTTTGTACTCTTTGGCTATGCATTACCAGGCAAAAAGTGTAAATATGAAGGTATCACTTAATTTATTTTGTTCTTGCGCTGCTCATGTGTCCATTGGACCTTTGATGACTGAGGTGTATTGCATGGGGTCAATTTACGATCCTCACACGTGAAATATTAGTGCTTTTTTGAACCTTCACTAACGAAAATACGTTGTAGCAATTATTCAACAAAGCAGCTTTGCTCGCAACAGTTCACTATACTGTACAATTAGGTGTTACCATTATTCCTGCTATTTTTGCTAAATGACTATTTATTTGCTCCTACACTGTCCGGCTACCCTCAAACTTCACTGACTGATATGCCACATAAGGTGAGAATAATTACTATGCTTCAGGCATTTCTATGCTTGGATAACAGTGATTTCAGTCGTCAAACAAATAATGTTGAAGCAGTGCTCGGAAGCCATGGTTGAAACCGATTGCCTTTTGGCATGTCACAAGCTTGAGGCAATTTTTCGTGCCTAAATAAGAATGAGGCATGCCCTGGAGCATCAATGGACAAAAAGTGGAAGCTGTGACAGATTTTCTGTTCTTGGGCTCCAAGATTACCTCGGAAGGAGACTGCAGCCATGAAATTAGGAGACGCCTGCTTCTGGGAAAGAGAGCAATGGTTAGCCTTGACCGCCTAGTAAAGAGCAGAGACATTAGTCTGCCAACCAAGATCCGTATAACTCGTGCTATGGTCTTTCCAGTTGTGATGTATGGATGCGAGAGTTGGACTGTGAAAACGGCTGACCGCCGAAGAATTGACGCGTTTGAATTGTGGTGCTGGCGCAGACTCTTGAGAGTTCCTTGGACTGCCAGAAGATCAAATCAGTCGATATTGTCGACCATAAACCCTGACTGCTCATTGGAGGGTCAAATTCTAAAGTTAAAGCTCAGCTACTTTGGTCATCTGATGAGAAGAGAGGAGTCGCTGGAGAAAGATTTGATGTTGGGAAAGGTTGAGGGTCGCCGGAGAAGGGGTAGGCAGCGAACGCGATGGTTAGATGGCATCCTCGAGGCACTGCAGATGAAGTTATGTGATGTTAAGAAGATAGTGAGAGACCGGAAAGCGTGGCGTGACATGGTCCATAAGGTCACGAAGAGTCGGACATGACTGAACGCCTGAACTGAACTGATGCAAGATTCAAAAGTTCCTTTCTTCCAAGCCGACCAAGTAGTGCGTGCTACGTGTCTTCAAATTTCACTCACAATTGTAACCTGTTTTTGAGCTTCCTGGTTGATATTTTTCATGATACGAGAGCTGCTGAAATTTCAAATCGCTCCGTCAATATATTTTACGTATGCAATTTCTGTCATATGAGGGATATATGTGTCACTGCATCCTTCAATTGTTTTAAACTTGAACCTACGGCAAACAATGAATGCATGTTTACGTTTTCTGCATTTCTTGTGCAAGTGAGCAGGAGCAGAACAGAAAGAATATGGCAAGACTTATCTCTCATGCAAGTGTACACCCAGTCCGATACTGAATACTGCATTAAACGACGGTTTCTTATTATTGTGCAACGTTGACTGTAAATGCAGGTACCCAGCTTTGCATGTGCAGTGGTTGGTTCGCACCTGGCCCGTCATGCTACACAGTGCGCGGTGCGGGATTCCAGTGGGCTGCTTGATGGAAGAATTTTCGCGCATATGATATGCACATTGCTGCTGGATGACTTCCATATTTTGCAGTCCCGAACATGGCCTTCAGAGAAGAAATATTTTTCACAATCTGGCGAAAAGCATGCATGCCCTTAGATAACCTTGCGTGCACAAACCTGATTTAAAATAATTGTATGCCTCTAGGGACTTGTATGCTTGGACGGTCTCTGCAGTGAAGTGACTTGGAGAAAAAAATTAAATACACTGCAATTTTTGTCATGCCCAATGGTGGCACAGCGCCCGCGTCAGTTCGGAGGACTTTCCAACTTGTTTCAGGCAAATCAAATGGGTCCGGGTGCACAACGCCGTCAATGCACAGCTTTTCACTATAGGACTTTTTGTTGGGCTAGTTGGTGCAGCATTTTTTTAACAAAAGGACAAAGCGCTTGTGAATGTGTCGTTAGCGCTTTGTCCTTTTGTTAAAAAATTTTCACTATAGCGCTGTTTATCCGCTTCTGATGAGCCTTTCACGCAGTCCGGCATCGAACACTACGTTCCCTTGCAAGTACTGCAAGTCTGACGATTTTCGGGACTGCGAGCACAGCACAGTAAACTGACCGCGCACAGTTACAGACGACCATGCACCACGGCGCCGTCGCTAGCAGGCGCTCCGGAGCTGGAGGCGGCCGTGTTGGGTATCGCCAGCTGCGCCGTCGTCTACAGCAATGGGCGATTCTCGTTTGGTCCATATTATCGTGTGGCGTTTGACAACTGCTTTTTAAATGTAATTTTGCCCAGGATCTATAGCTTGAGCGGCAGTATTATCAAGCTAATTTACACCATGCGGCAGCATATTGGCATATCTGGTGCGCGTGAACCGCGTCGTCTGCTCCATCTCAGTTTCGTTTTCACTCCCGCATTGTTTCCGGTCAGCAAATACGATTCGCTTTAACACGTACATGCGTGAACACAGCAATTGATCGCTTTAGTGATCATACTGCTTCAAGAACGCTGAAATTGAACTTTTTCTAAGTTTTTTTTTGTCTTTTTCCGGCCGCAAGGGGCGAGTTGGCTAAAGCGGCTCGACCAATGAGCAGCAGGAGGTACGTTCGGTTGAAAAAAGTTGTGTCATAACGGTCGTTACGGTTAGCATGAAATGGTGTGCGGTACGTCCTTCGAACCCGAAATGGCACCTGGGAGCCCGGACAGGAACCCTACTGGCGATACATATGTGTCATAGCAGTTCTGTACATGTTACGCACTTCCAGTTTTGAATTTTGGATGCATCTGAAGCGGATTTGCTTTCACCTGCTACACCGTCGCTGCCCTCGTCGCTCATTTGAGTGCTGCGCGGCCCATGGAACTCCCGTTGACGCATCATATGCTACGTGTTCGCGAGTGTTTTTGCGGTTTTATGACATTCAGAAGTCAACGGTCGCGGGCCCGTTTTCGGCTGGAGTGCAGAGGAGTGATTTGTGCAGTGCGCGTGTCTACGATACGGCGATCGATCATCTTATGGATATATCTGTAGACGGTAAGTCTGATAAAGTTGTGCTGCAGGTGTGTAATCTTGTGTAATTACTTTCAGGTGCAAACCCACAGTTTACGGTACCCCACATTTCAGCGTTTATTTGCTTTTTCCCCGGGATATCGCTGTGGCTCTCATACATCGTTCTGCGCTTTCTCTGCGGTCTCCTCGTCTTTCTTTTTTCTTTCCGTACTGCGCAGACCATGCCTGCACGGACGTCGGTTTCTAAAGCCTCAAAATGTTTCCTTATTACGGCATGCATGCATCACCATCGCAAATACATATGGGCTCATTTTAATACTTACCGCGCCACTTAGCCACGGTCGATGTTTTCAGAATGGGACGACATCATCCCTCGATGTCTCGACGGCATCATTACTGGCTTACGCGGCTCCTTCACGTCGCCAGCACTTGGAATGTTTCTTTTTATTTTTTACTTCTTGCATGAAACATGACGTCGCAGAGTTGTACAAGAGGATCACAAAAAAAAGCCTCTTGCGCGACTCCATTCCTCCATGTGCGACTTCCCTCGTAGACATGGGGGTTCGTCTGCAAAGGCGCCGCACATATTTATTTATAAATATGCTTCACATTTTTGTTGCATACGTGCATTCATGGCCTTAAAATAATCCATCAGCTCTTAACAAACGACTGCGTTCGTAGCCGCAAAGTCAGCTTCTTTGCGAATATTTCTTTACATATGTTTTCTATGGGCCGCGTTACCGCAATGCATTTCTAACAGATTCTAGACAACGAGGAGTTTTAAACGTAGATTGCCTCCGCAATGACGCAGCATACCTTGTCAAACACTTCTTCAAAGCTCGCGCCATCGTTTAACGACCGGCCACCCCTTCTGCTGCTCTGCAAAAGGAGAAAAATGTTGCGGTAAGTTGTGTTTACATGTGTTTCTATGGGTCGCCCTCCCAACTCGTACCCCCATACGGTTCGCAGTGTTTTAAAGATACTTCGCCTCCGCAATAAAATTTAATACTTTGGTGATCAGTTTGAGAATGTTCATGGTTGCTCTGTATCGAATAACGACATCATAGGTGCCCCGTGAAATGCGAAATCTGCTTCGGAATATTTCGGTTCCATGTATTCCTATGGGCACTAAGCCTACTTTTCACTTCCAGTCGGCTGCGACGCCGCGTGCGCCCCCTTTGTTTGTAAACACGGTGTGGTCTATAGCCTCCTTTAGTCTTTCACCCTTGCTAGACCGAGTGTTCTTCGTAGGCCCCAGCCGGGAGGCTTCACGTTGGAACTTTTTTGGGTCCACTTGTGGAGAAATTCTGTCCACAAAAAAGTGCAAGGTTCTCCCCTCTCAACATGAGGACTGTAAACAGATACCACTCTAATCCTCATTTTCTATTAGCGTCCGTGCACATACCTAGAAAGGACAAGACTACTGGAAAGTGAAGGTAGCATAATTTAGGAAATTATATTACAGCATTTCTTCAGCTGATAACAAAGCCTACGTTTTGTAAGTAAGAAACTGTATTCTGCTGAACACATTCCGTGAGAAACTAAAATAACCACGATAATATTGTTGACTCTTTCACCTAGTTAAACGATGTTAGGCTAAAGCACAGGCAAATCAAAACAAGTAAATGAAGCTTGAGACCTATCATCTCAGATTTCGCTTGCATGGTACGAGTAGTTTTGCAGCAAAAAATGAGTAGCCCCATTTCACACTGATTCAAGAATTCTAGGAAGTTATCTGCATGGTTTCCTAGGCATAGCAAGTGTACTTATAATAGCTTTATGAAACAGCAGTTTTACGGGAACAGGTACACGAGAAAAGAAATGGTGTAGATAGTCTTACACGCAATGAGTTTTTGCCATACAATACAATAGTCAGACAGTAGGTAGACTGTTTTCTACTAGGTAGGGACAAAACAAAAAAGGCAAGGCATGTGCAAAAATTTGAAGAATATTTAAGAATGGATTGTTTTGACTGGTGACAAGTGCAGCTGGACCAGACTCAAAATCAACACGGCCTTTATACAGAGAGAAGTAGCCGCTTCCCTGCACATGATATTAGCGTCCACGTAAAGTGCTTTATCACCTGTCAAAGGATTGAAGCCCGTTTTGTTTCTGTAAAGGAATTCATTGGCTGCAGGTACGCCCATGAGGAAGTTAGATGCACTGTGCCGCTCTTACACAGCATGAATTATCTTTCTTTTTTTAAGAGGCAGTACCCCCTGGAAACATTGTGCCCAAGTATTACTCTGCAAGTAAAGTAAAATGTGAGCCAACTCTACACGGGACTACCATATCCATATCTTTATAAGAATGCTGCTACCCATCCGTTACAATACACCGCTTACAAGACAGCGCAAAGCAAACAGGTTATATGTATCAACTAGCCCAGCATTTATTATGCTGTTAAATTTTATAGCTGAGTACTTTGGAAGCATGGCTGCTACCGAGGAAACAAGTGCTCTTGTGGTGGCCTCAAATAAAGTTGTATTGGTCCCTCCTTTCCTTTTTTGCTGTGTCATTATCACTATATGTCGTGAAACCATAATTACAAGGTGCCAACAGGAAAACCACAAAGTAAGCATGTTAAATTTTAGCATGTTGACACGAAATACTATAGGAAGGCGGAACACTGCTGGTCTTATGAGCGCTGCACATTAAAAGACGCGATAAGTGTGGCACTGTACCGTGTTGAGCACCAGAAACTGCTCCAACAACAGCGCAGTAAGGTCTGTAGGGATCAGAGGGGTATAGCTGAGAGTATATTTCTTATGATCACCACTAAAACGCCCAATGTCACCGGACTGATTTTCGTTTGCGTCTTCTGTGCTTCCTGCATTTTTAATGCTGCGTGTTTTAACAATCCCGCACGAACAATCAGATTGACCAATTGGTCAATCTGATTTCCTTTCGCTCCTTTAGAGCTTTGGGCGTAACCTTACGCATTAGCTTGTGCCATAATTTTTACTGTCGCGCATTTAAAAATTTTACCGCATGAACTCTGGGTCCTTTGCGGTGAACCTGTGCGTGAGCTTGTAGAATGCGGTAAATTTATCTTGCTATTCTTTACTGGTCCATCAGCGCATAATACAAGCTCAAGACCGAGGGACCGACGATTGCGGGCTTGCATTTCGTACCAGTGATATGTTGTCTAACTTAACATGAGACGAAAAGAAAGGGAGGGAAAAACCTTACACGAGACAAAACGCAAGCTTCGACCGCAGTTTCACGGCAGAGCAGGCAGCGGTTGAGGCGACGGATGAACTCTCTAAAGCCGCTAGACAAGGATGCTCGCATCTGTGGCTTTTACCCAGTACACTCCTGAAGTACTTATTCTGCATTATGTTGGGCCAGGGTAGATATTACTTAGCAGCGCGCGCTGTCGCTATATGGTCACCTTGGCGTGCTCAATAATTGCGGTACACGTGAAGCACTACAGTCGTAATCCTGCCGATGCGTACGCGAACTTCGTTGTTGCATGGTAAATAAAGAAACAAAGCGCATTAAAGCCACCAGAATCGCGGCTGTCACGGCGGCAGGCGATCCTTCGAGAACCTGCGCGAGACGAAGTGCAAAATAAAAATAATTTGGCGCTGCTTTATCGCTATTTAATCCTCGTTGTAACGAGCAAGTTAAAGCATCTCTCGCGGTGGCCCAATGTTTAACGCTCCGATAGTGAGTTGGAGTATACCTGGGTTCGAACCCGACCCCGTTGGTTGCTTTTCGATGAAGGCGAATCGCAAATGCAGTCTTGTACTCTGCGATGTTAGTGCCCGTTAACAATTTCCAATGTGGTCGAAATTATTCCGTACCCGCCACTACGCCACCTCTTGTTCTTCACTGAATTCCACCTTTTTACTTCCGGCAGTCCGCGAAGGAGTGCGACAGTTAATGCACATTTCCCTTCCCAATTTACATCTACACATGCATAATTTTCCCCCGAGCTGTGTGCATAGTTCAAGGCATTGTTTTACATTGGCCTTGTTTATTTATTTATTCAAATAACTCACAGGCTCATTGTGCATAAGAAATTATTTGAGTGGGGCATACGCATGAACAAAATGTAAGAGCAAACACAACAAATGAAAGGAAACATTACACTATGATTACTTGGAAGTATTGAGCATCGAACACTAAACGGAAAGAAACAATTATACAAAGTTTAAAATAAGGTTACATAGGACAAAACGCAAGTATCAGCTGAAGCTAACAACAGGGTAATAATGTGGGTTTTATACGTCAAAACGTTATTGTTTCTAAAAGCGCATGGACCAAGTATTAGGCAATTATGTCAGTTATTATTTTTCTGAACGCTGCAGTATCACTGATATTAGTAACGTGGTCAGGAAGTTTATTCCAGAGGCTTATGGCACGTGAAAAGGCAGACAAGTTAAATGCTTTGGTACGACCGAATATGCGTGGCCTGATTGCTTAAGGGATTTAACGTTCCAAAACTACTTGCTCCTTTAGTTATTACAAAAGAAAATATTTTCGTGGGGTACACATTCTAAGATTTTCGTTTCTATTAACTAAAAGTTAATATTGTAACAAACACAACATGCTTGTAGGAAGCTGATGGATAGCCTTGCAAGAACGTTAATACGTAGAAGCGTTGCACACAAGGAAACGTGCAGGCACGTAAACTTTCGAAAGCGAATTGTGTACAGTACGCTTCGCGCGGAGGTGTGTTATTTTGCTCCAACGTTCATCGCAACACAATCTAGCAAGTGAGCTATATAAGAAGCTAAGCACATGGGGTGTCTGAAGGCCCATTTAAGACTGCCATAAAACTCCAAAGTGGTGCTTTTTTGAAAATGATCAGCAAACAAGAAGAGGGAGGACCTGCGGCTATGCACATTCTGATAGTTCTTATGAATCATCAAATTCAAGAACTTGCCAGAATCAGAACATCAAGCTTTTGCTCCACGTTCAAGGCACGAACGAAGTTAAATTAAAATCACTTTACGACTGGGTACATATGTACCTGCACAGAAAACAACACCATTTAAGCTCCTCCAATGGAAATATTCTTAATGTGAACAGTATAGCCTCATTTATACTCTGTGCCTGTCAACGCGCCGTCGAGTAAAGTTGCGCGGTCCCCTCGCTGAGGGCGCCGCTGACGTAGGGGTCGAGGCGCACGGGTCGCACGGGTACGAATGTCCGCGCGAGGCGGGAGCGCTGTTATTCGCTAGCGGGATAACTGTTCCTAAGCATGAGTCGTGCATATTTAGCATATTTACTTGTAAGACCGACATCCACTAAGCATAACAGGTGATCATGATACTTATTAGGCAATAACACCAACGCTATATGACATTTTATGTCAGGCAGTTTTAAGAAATTGCGCATGGCTCGAGAAGCTGCATGACTGCTCAGCTAGCACCAATGGTAATAGAAAAAATACAACGCTAGTCTACGCTGCATTAAAACAAAGTTTAAGAGGAAAGGCACCAGCATTTATTTACACATTTCACAACAGCAATTATGCTTCAAAAGTACCATGTAGAAGTGATGTTATGAATAGCTGCCACAAGTAGGGAAAAAAGTTCACGGTGACTGCTGTCACTGATAGCACTTCAGAAGCCAGCTTGATTTACAGATGATTGGAACAACTGCATCGCAGTACCCAGGTAGCACAAAGTGGGCTATGAAGGGTGGGCCTCGGTGGGCCCGATGTAGGCAATGCAGGACAGCCCCGGTGGGCTCAATGTGGGTGCTGCAAGAGGGGCCGACGTAGGCCCGAAGGGGGCTGTCGACAAAGCCCCAATAGGCCCCACTAGGGGCCGATGCGGGCAGCCCTTGTGGGGCTGGCCACATTTTTCCGGCATTGTTAAAAAAGCGCATTCCGCCAACTCCCCGCGATGGTCCTACTTTGGACCGATTTGGGCAGCCGCTTTGGAGGAACATTTTTTTTATTTCAGTTAGCCCCTCAGATAATGACATAGGACCAATGCGGGTTCTATAGCGGTAGCCGCACTTGGGCTTGCCCACATTATTCTCATAGGGGTCCGACGCAGGAAATTGATGGAAAGCCCTAGTCCAAGTTTTCCCATTCAATATTTATGCACATAATTAAGTAATTATTTTATACATGTCTGCACTTTCTAAACAGCCACAATATAAATTTTACAATAATTCATAACATTCATCTAGCCGAAATGACTTCATGTACATCTTGTTCAGGCTATGGAGATGTGTGTTCTGAACAGTAATATTGTGCTGGGAGTTGCAGGCTGTCCAAAGCAACCACATAAGAGGCAACAGTTAGCAATCAGTTTGTTTTAGTATTTGTAGCGCAATTTGCATGAGCGCGAGAACTAAAGCCGTGTAAATTTCTAATCGACTAAACATGGCAACAACTGTTATGCAAATCATCTATAATAGTAATTTAGGGCAACATCTAATGCAAATAAAGGTTGGAAACAATGATTACGCAATTACACGCACGCCTTCTAGCCCCATTACGACCGATGTGGGACCTACAGCGGTTTTGTGTGGGCAGCCCCAATTGGGCTGGATGTTGGTTTTGAACCTAAAGTTCACTTGCTGTTGCACGTGCCTTCAAATTCCCCACAAGGGACCAATTTTGGTATCATGCGGGCACGCCCGCCTTCCAGCCCCATTACAGCCTATGTGGGACCTAAAGAGGTTTAGCTAAGGCTGCCTCATTTGGGCTTCACGAGGGCTTGCCCAAATTGAGCCCTTATTCATATTTCACCTGCCCTCAAGTAACCTACAAGGGGCCGATTGGGGCAGCATGTGTTTATGTCCGTTTTCTTGCCCCACTACGGCCGATGTTGGTCCCACAAAGATTTAATGGGGGCGGCCTCATTTCGGATCTATGAGGGCTTTCCCATAAAAAGCCCACATTTAGGTTGGATTGCACTCAAATATCCGGCAAGGGACCCTTGTGGTTTGGATGCAGGAATGTGCTCTGCATTAGCCCAAGAAACGCCGCTATTGGACCCATGCGGGAGGAACAGGGGCAAGCCCAAATGGGGCTTGCCCACATTTGCCCCATCGGGGACCGATGCAGGTTTTATGATGGTTGCCCCAGCCCCACTTGCCTACATCGGACCTACTGGGGCCCCACATTCTGTGCTACCTGGGTATGCCATCAAGATCTGTTAAGGAGAACAATTTTGGTATCAGCTGTTACTTTCAATGATTCAGCGCGTCGTACAAACGTTTTTTTTTAGCTAGAAAAACAAGGAAAGACAAATATACGCGTTGCATCTTTCTGTTTCGATCACTCCAAAATAATCGTCACAATAGGTAAAGCACGTGTTTTTATTTTTTCACAGAATTGCGCAGTTAGCGAAACAAAAAATACTGCGCTGGAGCACATGTAACATACCACACAGACGAGCTAACCAGGGAGGAAGTTCGCATCACAGTCCGGAAAATACACGTGCACATTTAATATTATTATTACCTTACTGACGCGTAATAAACACACTTCTGGTGCTGTCATTATTTCTCACAGGCCTTAATGCGGTTGAGTGCGAGAAGGGAAACTAATATAGGCTTTGCAAGATTTGGTTTAACTCACTTTAATGTAGTCATCTTCACAATAGGTAAATCTTGTGTTTCTATTTTATCACAAATTTTCGTAATTAGCGTATACTGCAAAAAAAAGCTTCGCAGGAGCACACTAACACACTACGCAGACGAGCTAGGCAGGGAAGTAATTAGCATTGCAGTCTAGAAAGCACAGGTGCGCATCTAACATTACTATTGCAGTATTGATGCTTAATAAACACATTGGTGCTGTCACTATTTTTGCAAGCCTCAAAGCAGCTGAATACTACGCAGCGATCGCCGGAAGGACATAGCAAAGCTGGCACTTACCAGTTGGTGCAAAGCTGTATTCCTGCAGCCCCCGAAGGCAGAGAAAATTAGAAGCATCACCTTGCACACAGCAGAACAGTCCACAAAACAGCGAGACAGCGGCAGCGCGTGGCTATCCGGACCGCTTTGCAATACGGCGCACCTGGCACATTCACGGCGCACCCGGCATTCGCCTGGCGAAGGTGACCCTACGTCACTGTCGCCATCTCTCGGCAGCCAGCGGCGTAACTTGTCAACGGAGGAGGAGCGGCGGCGACGGTCGCGAAGCGCAGAGTTGACAGGCACAGAGTGTATAAAGGAGGCTATGGCCACACGCTTAAGGAAGTACGGCATGTTCACCCATAGCCTCCTTTATAGTATAAAGGAGGCTATGGTTCACCGTAGAGAACTGAAAAGGCGCGTCACGAGATATGCATTCCACGTAGTGGCGTACGAACATGCCACAGTCACTGATGTTGTCTTGTTGCGGAATGTTGTCTTCTAAGACGGTGACTCAACCTTGCCAATCAAACTTGTGCTGGCGCCTGCGCTCACGCTCTCCTTCTAGGTAGTCGGAGATCATCCTGATCCAGTCTGTAGTCACTGGGTGATGAAGCAATCTGTTGTAAAAACAAGCCGAGTCCATGAAGTGGATGACAGCCAACACCTCATGAATCGGGATTAAAACTATGTCAAAACTAAATAAGTCCAGGTGCCGTGTCGACCTCTCGACGCCGTCGTAACCCCTGCGGCACAACTTATGTGCTTAATGCGTATACACGCAGCGGTCCATCTTCCGTACGTTTGACAAGCAAGTTCATGTAGTACTCAATGACGACGTCGTTCAACCACCCGTTCTCCCTGAGTGTGGAGAAGTCATAACGGGTAACGGGAAAGTTAAAACCTTGACAAGCACGTCGTTTACTGGATGAGGTGCCAGCACATTTTGCACCTTCTGGTTCATTTCCGCTGTGATTTCCACATAGTCAGCAGGAACAGCTGGCGACTCCGGCTCCTGGTGCCTTGCAACGTCAGCAACCTGGGCAGTAACGACGTCATATTTCATATCGTTGTTCCTGCCTGCAGAATCCACGCGAACCGCTCCTGGGCATTCGCTGACGGGCGCATAGCACAATGGAGGAGATGAAAGGTCCCATGCAGGGCTTACCTGAGGAGCCGTTTCGCGACGCCGATATATTGCATAGGGGGTCTCGTTGCAGAAGGTGCACTTGCGCAGAGCCGCCGAACGCAGCTGCCGACTCGCCATTTTTCGTCGGAGGAAAGAATGCCGAAAAGCACCGTACGACGGCTTGTTCAAATGATTCAATGACGATGATAATAAAATAACCCTCTGGGTTTAATGCTTTTGAAAGCTGAGGTAGTGTACGATAGGTGAAAAAAGTTTAAACAATGTTAGAACAGTTTTCTTTTTATTTTCATTAGACATTTTCAATGTTCGCTCTTTGCTGTAAATTAGCGCGGTCGTATCTTTGTATAGACCGTTTTATCGAGTCCAAGCAGGAGAGGAGGAAAATACTGTCTGACCAGATTAATTGCGCCGGCTCATTGTTGCCAGTACCGAGTGGACTGTGCATTCCCATGATTCATGCATAGCAGAGCGGCCTTTCGCCTCGGTTTATTGTCGTTTGAGAGACCTAAATACCTTTATTAGCGCCCGTTTTAGTGGTAATGTCATAGGGACAGCAATGCGTGTTCGCGGACTTCACAAAAGTTCAAAGAAATCGCAAGATAATCGCAGAGAGTGTAAGCGGGACACATGCAACGACAGTCCGAGTGCGGCTGTGATATGTTTCTGCTTCACCGTTTTCTATTCCGTCCTGATTTAATTCGCCTATGAAGGTTTTGTGCAAGCCAGATAGACTTAGTGCTAATCACGGACTCACGAATAGGATGCCCATTTTACTTCCACCGCTGTATTAAACAGGCACGCTGGGCTCGCCGTGCCTTCCGCAAGCCCTCCGCGCCAGCAATATGGTGGATCTCTTCCGCTAGCACCAGAAGAGCGTGCTAAATAAAGTCTGTTCTTCACTTAAACAATAATTCGACAGCAAGAACATATGTGTACATTTCTTGCGATCTCCGACCCTTACTGTCTTGTTTATAATTGCACTAAAACAAGTTGCTCAACGCAGCCAGCTGCCGCAGGTGCGGCGTGCGGATCATCGTCTGCACGCTGGCTCCGCTGCTAAGGCGTACCGAAATTTACATCTTCCATTTACCGATACAATGTGATCGGCAGTAAGGCTGCATAAAAACGTCAATGGGTGGTACTTAAGACACTGCTTCTTTTATGTGCTATTCTTGAACCGTGCTTTACCTTGAACATATACATTCTTGAAGCAGGACAGCTCGATTGTATACTTTTCGCACTCGGTCGCCGGCGCGCCACAGACACGCATGTATTCGCCAATCTCGGTACGCGATAGCAGCGGTTAGCGGCGTAACCGTGATGAACGCTGCCCGTGCCTTTATTGCGAAATGAAAGCAGCGCAATATCGAATATAAGCATGGACTGTCGAGACGAAATACACGACATGAAATGGGTCGTACTTGACGTTAAATTAATACGGCAACGAGTGGAAAGCATCTTTAGTAGTATCGGTATTCACCGTTCGGTAGCTGCCCGTAGGGTTCATTCGCTATAGTTACCATTGCGATTATAAAATATAACTGGAAATACATGTATCGTTAAAGATACAACAGATACATCCTCACAGTTAACTCTGATGTGTTCGCCTGCTGAAGCGGAATCACAGTCGCCCCGGCCGCTAGTGCTGTGTCCAACAGTTGCCGCCATGTCAAACGGATGGTATACGGTTTGCTGGTGCGCTCAAACAAAACACAAAATAGCACCAACTTGTCGGATAGCTTTCACGAGCACCGTGAAATAGCATTTTTACACTGCCGCATCGCAGCAACAACATGCACAGCACAGCCCAAGATGGCGTCAAGAGGAGCTGGAGAGGACTTTCCCAGTTTTACAGATGTGGGGCGCGACCATCAAACTAAGATGGCTGCGCCCAGGAATCTAAACTAAAGTCGTCTATTGAAACGTTATATAAATATAAGCTTTTGCTGTTTGATACATAACTATGCTGAGAATATAGTGTGAAATAATTGCTGCTCTGCCGTAAACCTTTTTTGAAATAAAGGTCTGCGAAGTAGGAAAATTCTGTTTCTTGAATCGATTTTGAGAAATTTTGCTAATATATTTACACAACCCAGAAAAGCGAAATATAACTGAGTACAAAAAAAGACATGCACATATTTAGTCCGACAATTTTCAGCTAACTTTTTCTGAAAGAGTAGAAAGATACGTGCGGAACTCCGCCTCTTCATTATTCATTTCGTGTGCCTCGAAACACATCTTCATAGCAAAACCAATTGCAAATCTCTTCTTTCCAGTCATCAGGCAGCGATATATAAAAAAATTTAAATGTATATAAAAGGTCGACCGACCACCTTTTTTTCGAACTTATGTTGAAACACTCTACTATTCTTTATTCCTTTTCCACCGCGCAGCGCGGTTGGAATTATCGAACTCTAAACTAATTGGCGCAACAAACTAATTTGTTGTTTATTGCCGTTATATGTGTTGTGCGCCATATAAATCTACCGGGGCTTGTCATGCTCGCAGTCTGCGTGAGAAACTGCCGTTTCGTTTTCTTTTTTTTACCACCATGTGAATACCAAAATTTAAATGGTAACCTTGAGAGTTTTCCTGCGATTCATTTCCCAGGGCTTAAGTCTAGAAAGAACACACAGTGTATTTGGTCCTATCTCCAGGTAAATAGACGATGCAACGCGAAGTGCGAAGGTGCTAGAACAGAAAAGTGACCGGGAACATGGTCATTTGTTCGATCAACTTCCCTTGCGGCAACATCTTCCTTCTCGGCAATGAAAAAAGTACCTTCTAATCACTAATTTAATGTCACATGATCGTTCTATGACCACACGGTTTCGTTTTGTATGCGCGTCCTCACTCACAACTGGATTTGTACTGGAGGTTAAGTAGATCCAGCTGTTTTTACGTTGTCGTTATGGCTGTAAGCGGCATCCTGTGCAGGAATGTTGGGTCATGAGTGCTAGCCGGCTTCCTGGCCAACATGGCACGCGACCGACCGTGGGCCGCCAAATGCCCGAGCAACCGTTGCCAAAGAAGACGGCACTGGCGGCATTCAGTCGCGGTTACAAGCTCGGGCCATGGATGCTGGCTGACTTCTTCCCAACCTATTACGTGTCGACCGTGGGTCGCCCATTGGCCAAGCGAACATGGCCGAATTGGTCGGCGTTCAGTCGGGTGCCCGAGCTTGGGCCTCGGTTGATGGCCGACTTACGCCCAACCTGGTACATGACCAGCCATGGGCCGTCATTCGTCTGAGCACCGAATGCCGGTCAGGTCGGCTGCCGACCAGCTGCTGACGATCGGCCATAGGTCGGCAGTCGCCAGTGCTGTCTGGGTATCTCAGCTGACCACAGTTCCAAGGCATTGGGACATATGCTCAAATTGGCAAAGTCGAGATCCATCAGCACACACGGGCTACGTGCGTTCTCATATTTTCAACACTTAGGGGGGTTAATTCTCGCAAGAATGCGCCCCGGGGGGCTAGGCGCTACGGTCGCCTTTTAGCCCCGACGCGCCAGCCCTAGCAGACAGAGCTGTGACCCCCAACCCGCGGTGCGAGAAATCGCCGATGCGGCGGGTTCGGGCCAGAGGGGACAAACGCCGAGTTACGTACTCGAACAGAATTTATTGTGCTCGAGTACACGGCAAAGGAATAGCAATCAAGAACAACCACCGTGTAAGGAGCGAACGCCGCGTACGGGGGTGAAATAAAAACCACCTAATAGGGAAGCGCGCCAAGGAGGTGAGAGGAAGAGTCGTCTCACGTGACACGGCTTCTCGCTCACATCCCGTTGCGGTAAGTGCCTACGGTTAGTGGGCGATTCTCGGTGACGGCGGTGGTCTCCTCGGCGGAAATCATGTACCGCGCGCGTGCGCGCCCAACCGCCGAAGAACCCCGAGAGAGTTCCTACAGTCGCGCTCCACGACACGGAACGGGAGAGGAGGTCTCCCGGTTACGCCGGCAGGAAAGAGGGAAGTCCGCGGCAGCGTCGCCGCAGGCCCGGAAGGCGGCGGGGGGTGGCCAGCATGCCCTCTCCTGCGCCAACCTCTCTGCCAGCGCGCGTAATCACGCGTGCTAATGACGCGCGGGCGTTATAATGGAGGAAGGGGATTGTGAATCCCCACACACTGGACTGCGTTTGCAGGTGTATTTTCATGAAACATGGAACTGCATTCAAGAACTGAAGCCTGGTGACATGCTGAAGACTCCTGTTCCCAAGCCTCACACGTGCTCAGCACCAAGCACTGATGTAAGACTGCATACCATCCCTGAACCACCAGCATAGTTGAGATTGTCGTGACGCTGGGGCTACGTCGACCCGGCCTTCACTTGGTAGCGTGCAGAGACTCGGGGTTGAAGAAGGACTGAATCTTCGAAGTTGGTAAAATATGTATAAGCAGGTTTACTGGCACTTTGAGAAAACGTATTTACAAGAATATTTACATGAAAAAGAAGGGTACATCAGCAAAATGACAAGCGTTAAGAGTTCATAGCGAGAAGCGACTGGATGAGCCGTTTACCCAGGGCTCAGAGCGACATTTCGTGCTCTGCAGCGTCCTTAAAAACCCCCTATGTCCAGCCCCTCTCTGAAGATGCTGACCAACCAAATCCAGGGCACGCCCCTCAGGTATCGGCATCCAATCGAACACTTCACTGCACTGATGGTCTGAAGCACTGACTGGTCCGGCATTCATTCGTTGGGCGTGATCACTTGTTGGCGGGAAAAGCTTGGGAACGGCGAGGAGAGGAGGTACATTTCTATTCTTCAGCAAAGAAACCACAAGCTGGTTCTGACAAGGGGTTTTACTTCTCAGAAACCCGAGTGCACGTGGCGCCGCATAGGGCTCCCAACATGGTCCCTTTTCGACAATTGCAAATCTTTCCTGCATTCCCGGGAAATCACTTAATGGCCGTATGAGTCATGCTCCTTTCTTGTCCTGCACGTCAGCGGACATGTCACTCTGTCGTCTCCTTTGGATAGGAGGCATTCATCACTGGAGGATAGCACTTCTCGACTGGAAGGGTGAACAAAAGAAAGAAAGCACTTCCTGCTATTTCCCGCAGGGGGACGTTTCTTTGTGTTTTTCCAGACGTTCTCTTGACAGGGTCAATTTGGCATTTGCAGGTTGTCCACAAAGCAAAACATGCTTACAAAACAGGATTCCTGGAAACAGGCTCACTTAGAGCCATTGGACCATCACCACATATTCACAAAACTTATCCATGCCCACAGGCGAACAATAGAGCGCGCAATTGCGGATGCTTGGTCGTAACAGCCTCCTCCCCCGCCAGAAGAGTCTCGGAGGGCAGCAGTCCCAGCTGCTGCATGAAGAGACGACTTAATGGCCTGCACGTGAACGCTTGAAGCTCGCTGTTGCTTGTCGCGTTGTCTTGATTGTTGTAGGCCAAATTGCTCGAGCTGTCTGAAACTCAACCACATGTCGAAGCAAGCACTCGGCTCCCGTCTGAAGAGACCAGGTCAAAAGAAAACTGCCATTGTTGTTCGAGAAAAGCCCACTCTCAAGACGTTCAGGACCCACGTATTCCTAGAAAACCAAACGTGCTGCTTTACATAGTCACACATATACAAGCGCACGAAAAAAAAAAACCTGATTATCAATTTGGATACATGGAGAGGAACATCTCGGACCGCTTAGAAAGAGCGGCTAAGCGCGTCCGCATTCCCATTTAACTTCCCTTTTTTGTATCTTATTTCAAAATTGTACTGCTGTAAAATCAAGCTCCACCTAAGAAGGCGACTGTTCTTCGATGTCGCAGTTTGCAGCCAAGCCAGGGGACAATGGTCCGTCTCTACGGTGAATTTGGCCCCTCCAAGATAGCACTGCAATTTTTGAATGGCCCATACAATGCAAGCGCATTCTTTCTCTGACGCGCAATAAGCCCTCTCTCTAGAACTCAGTTTTCTGCTCAAGTAGAGCACGGGGTGCTCATTACCGTCGTCATCTCTCTGGCAGAGAACAGCACCTAACCCTCGATCACTGGCATCACACTGGACCGTGAATTCTCGGCCATAGTCTGGAGCTCGCAATACCGGACGGCTAATCAGCACAGCCTTCAGGTTTACGAAGGAGGCTTCCTTTTGTTCGTCCCAGACTACATTTGTCGGTTCTGTCTTGCGGAGAGCGTCGGTCAGAGGGCTAGCCAAAGATGAATAGTTAGGGATGTAGTGATTGTAGTATCCCGTCAGACCCAGGAATGCTCGAATTTCCGTCTTCGTGCTCGGCCGCGGGTAGTCTGCTACCGCAGAAATCTTAATCTCGCTGGGTTTCCGGAAACCCTGACCTACATTGTGACCCAAGTAGTCCACGGTCGCCCTTGCCAGGCAACATTTCTCGGCCTTTACGGTTAGTCCAGCTTGACGCAAAAGGCTCAGTACAGCTCTTAGATGTACCATATGGTCCGCCCATGAGTCGGAAAAACCCGCAATGTCATCTAAGTAAGGCACTGCGAATGTTTCACACCCCTTTAAAACCCTATCCATGAGTCGGGAAAAACAAAATGGAGCATTTTTGAGCCCGAAACTCATCATTGTTGGCTGGTAGCTGCCCGTCGGAGTGACGAAAGCCGCGTATCTGCTGGCGCGTTCAGTGAGCGGTACTTGCCAGTATCCTCGAGTAAGGTCCAGCGTAGTCACATATGCCGCTCTACTGACCTGTTCTACTCTCTCCTCAATATTCGGAATAGGATACACTTGATCCCTGGTGAGAGAATTTAGCTTTCGGTAGTCTACCACAGGCCTAGGGTCTTTACCTGGAGCTTCTACTAAGATCATAGGCGAAGCATAATCGCTTTCCGAGGGTTTTATTACTCCCAATTCCAGCATGCGAGTTACTTCCCTATCCAGAATTTCTCTTTGCCTTGGAGAGAATCGGTAGCACCTTGATCGCACTGGCACGTCTGAAGTCAGCTCAATATCGTGCTCAGTCAAATCAGTCCTGCCTGGCCTGTCCACGAAGCAGGCCTCAAACTCTGTTATTATTTCGCCCAGATCGGACAGCTGGGATTTCTTTAGTTCTCCTCTCTGCTCTGTCTTTTTGAGAAGTTCCTGAGCGTTGCTTCCTTTTCCGCTGAGGCAAATCAAGTTGTCCCCCATCTCCTCGGGGTTTAACGTTAGATTTACCACGGCTTGCTCCATAGCTAAGTCCTCTCGGGTTCCACTTAAAAGTCTTGTGAGATTACTAGACACTGGCGGCAAGATGTTACTCTCAAGAACGTCCTCATTCCGCGTCTCATCAAGCTCACTTTCAAGTTGACTTATCTGAGATGCCTCGCTCTCAAACTTTTCTGACCTGCTATCTTCCGCATCTACCACTGTTTTAACTGCCGTTTCCTCCGCTGTGGATTCTTCTGGAATGAGCAGTGTAGCTAGTTCTCGCGCCTTTGAACGTGTTAAGGCTTGCACAACTCTGTCTCCGAAAAGGATGCCCCTCTTTCGCAGCAGCATGTCCGATTTGTTGGAGAACAAATACGGATAGCCCTTAGGAAGCTTTCCTGAAACGGCAGCCTCGGTTGTTAATTCGCCGAAAGGGCCCTCGATGACCACGTTCGCGATCGGCAAGCACACACTCTGTTCCTCAACTACCTGTCGGATCCATGCACACTGTCCTGTATAGTCGGAAGGCGATACATACGCCGGATGGACAACATCCATCGTTGCGGCCGAATCGCGCAGTACCTTGCAAGGCTTCCCGTTGACTACTAGGTCATGCAGGTAGGGTTCTAAAAGCTGCATATTTTCATCGCAGTCCCTGACATACGAGAAAGCAATCTTTTCTTTCCGGCAGTTGACGGCAATGTGACCCTGCTCATTACACCTAAAGCATGTGAGCGGCTTCCTAGCCTCAAGCTTATTCTTTGTGTTCTGCACGTTGGTCACTTCCCCACTTTTCTCACTGCCGTCCTTTCTAGGGAATTTGCCTGAAGAAACCTTCATTTCTTCGTTTCCAACTCTAGCAAAGTGCCTTTCCTGACGGTTTTTCACACTGAACTTGGGATTGCGGGGCCTATCCACTGCTGGGTTGCTGAATTGTCGGCGCGAAGCATACTCCTCAATAAGTTCGGCAGCTTCAGTTGCCGACTTAATTTCGCCTCGGTCCTGTAACCAATTTCTTTCTTTTTCTGGGAGGCAGTTATAAAACTGCTCCAAAAGAATTCGCTCGACTACAGCGTCCCTATCACTGTAGCAATCTGTGCTCTTTAGCCACTCGCCCAAATTAACTCTTAAATTGTACAGGAATTCAGGGTAACTCTCGTCCCTGGACTTAGTAGCTTTCCGAAAACGTTGTCTGAACGCCTCGGCGCTAAGCCTATACTTTCTCAGAAGGCAAGCTTTGACCTTCTCGTAGTTGTCCGCGTCCTCCTTGCTTAGCCGCGCGACAACCTCCGCTGCCTCGCAGGGCAGAACCGTCAATAATCTCTGAGACCAAGTGTCTCGCTGGAAGGACAGTTTTTCGCAGGTTCGCTCAAAGTTAGCCAGATACAGACCGATATCCCCTGATATCACATATGGCTGCATGTACTTTGACATCTTGAAATCTGCCTCCTTGTTGAGAAGAGGTACCGCTAGCTGGGGACAATTGCCTGACCTCTTGCTCAACTCTACTTCTAATTTCCGGAGCTCAATTTCTAGCTCCCGCTTTTTTGCTTCTCTCTCAAGCTTCTCACGTTCGTGCTCCCTTTCCTCTTTTTCCATCTCAAGTTCACGCTCCCTTTCCTCTTTTTCCCTCTGACGTTCGCGCTCCCTTTCCTCTTTTTCCCGCTCTTTCTGCTGTCTGAGCTGTTCCTTTTTTTGCCCGATGAGGTTCCATGCTTCACTGAGCTCCTCATCATCGGTTCCCAGATCAGTGATTGCCTTTATAATCAAGGGTTTTCGTGCCAAACCACTTGTATCAATTCCCAATTCCTCACACAATAGCAACAGGTCCGGTTTCTGCAGCTTTTGTAGGTCCATGATCGCTCCGAGTGTCGGCTACTTCCAAAACAACAGTGCAAACTACCAAACCTAAAGGCGTTTCAACACTTTTTACCAGTTCTAAAATCTAACCCTGTTCTAGAACCTGGTCCACATCAGAAGAAAAGCCAAGCACTCACCCACGCATGCGATCGATGTTCCGAGCTGCCCTCTTGGCCGATTGTTGCTCCTGCTTGTTGCTTGAGATGCCACCTCCGATCACAAGGTGTTGTGGCTTGTAGCTTCAGATCCACCTCCAATCACCAGATGTTGTGGCTTGTAGATTCAGATCCCAACGCTGGGCACCAGTCGTTGTGCTTGTAGATTCAGATCCCACCGCTGATCACCAGTTGTCGTGACGCTGGGGCTACGTCGACCCGGCCTTCACTTGGTAGCGTGCAGAGACTCGGGGTTGAAGAAGGACTGAATCTTCGAAGTTGGTAAAATATGTATAAGCAGGTTTACTGGCACTTTGAGAAAACTTATTTACAATATTATTTACATGAAAAAGAAGGGTACATCAGCAAAATGACAAGCGTTAAGAGTTCATAGCGAGAAGCGACTGGATGAGCCGTTTACCCAGGGCTCAGAGCGACATTTCGTGCTCTGCAGCGTCCTTAAAAACCCCCTATGTCCAGCCCCTCTCTGAAGATGCTGACCAACCAAATCCAGGGCACGCCCCTCAGGTATCGGCATCCAATCGAACACTTCACTGCACTGATGGTCTGAAGCACTGACTGGTCCGGCATTCATTCGTTGGGCGTGATCACTTGTTGGCGGGAAAAGCTTGGGAACGGCGAGGAGAGGAGGTACATTTCTATTCTTCAGCAAAGAAACCACAAGCTGGTTCTGACAAGGGGTTTTACTTCTCAGAAACCCGAGTGCACGTGGCGCCGCATAGGGCTCCCAACATGGTCCCTTTTCGACAATTGCAAATCTTTCCTGCATTCCCGGGAAATCACTTAATGGCCGTATGAGTCATGCTCCTTTCTTGTCCTGCACGTCAGCGGACATGTCACTCTGTCGTCTCCTTTGGATAGGAGGCATTCATCACTGGAGGATAGCACTTCTCGACTGGAAGGGTGAACAAAAGAAAGAAAGCACTTCCTGCTATTTCCCGCAGGGGGACGTTTCTTTGTGTTTTTCCAGACGTTCTCTTGACAGGGTCAATTTGGCATTTGCAGGTTGTCCACAAAGCAAAACATGCTTACAAAACAGGATTCCTGGAAACAGGCTCACTTAGAGCCATTGGACCATCACCACATATTCACAAAACTTATCCATGCCCACAGGCGAACAATAGAGCGCGCAATTGCGGATGCTTGGTCGTAACAAGATCCTTCATCATGAGCTCACTCCTCCCCTCATTGCCCACCTGAACACAGCCCACTTGATATTCCACTTTGCGACGGTGCTCCTCGGTCTTTGTACCTTCCTGCAACTTCCCTGCTCGTATCCTGAACTTGTATTCATTATATTCGTACATCACGCCAGCCTCAGCATTAGCTGCAATGGCTAGAAGACTGCAAGAAACAAACGTGATCGGTCGCAGCTCTATCTTTTGACTGCTGTATCTTTTCACGGCCAGACCTTGACTCTTTGATGAACCCGTTTCTCTGGCCACATGCTGGAAAGAGTGCCTCTTACACCCGTCGACGCTGGGTCGTACTATGTCCTCCTAAAGGTCTCAAAGTCTGGTACCATCCTAGTCAATGGACACAAAGAAGTCCCCACTGTTCACTGTCTCAAACCCACCAACATTGAGCAGTCTCCTAAGGAGCTTCCCACAGGTGTAGCAGGCCTATCTGCTGAGATGTTCTCCACCAAACAAATTTGAACACTTCCTTCTCGTGTGTATGTTTCGCTGCTGTTCGATTACGTATGGCACCATAGTAGTGCGATATGTCAACAGTGCATGTTTTCATGTCAATGCCTGCATGTATAGCCACAACTGGATTAAGGGAGCAGCAGTATTGGCTCGACCGCTGCAATGTGAATGCTACTATTGTTTTTTATTTGTTGGCCTGCCTTTGTGCTATAAGTGCACGTGTGTTTATTCATGTTTACACAACACTCTGCGACCAGAAAACTGTGACCATAATAAATGCTTTCATTACCTCTGTGAAGCACGGGTGCAATCAAGTAAACTTTTCTATTGCACATGTACTGTAGCCGACCACAGGTCTGAAAAAATGACAGGTGCTTTTGAAGTATGCTGTTATGTCGGGGATGGTGGCTAATTTCATTGTTGCTGGGCCACTGTCTTATGGGTATGCTTTACCTCCTTTTCGCCTGCAACACCGTTTGTTATTATGCTGGCATATAGAGTACAATGTTTACGATGTCATGACAGCATGACTGCACTTGTGGTCGCAGGTGGCCCTTTGTGCGTTGGAAGGCATTTTTGCCTTCATTTGCATCCTACTGCCATGTCACTGTAACCGTTTCAGCCGGCCGAAGACACATAACTCATTTACTTAGTGAGGTGCAATCTATTTTAATCTGTGTTTTAATTTGCTTGTGCCAATAGATGCTATATTACTTCACAATTTTCGTTATGGACCCAACGTTTTATGCAAAAAGCAGAAATAATTTGTTCTGCTTGATTGTGCACATTGACAAAACTTTGCATTATTTTATCGTTGTCTTCGCAGCACAAGATTGTGTGAGAGTCATCATGAATGCTTGCAGCTGTGGGCATGCGCTTGTACATTGTTCCAGGTTGTTCCAGTTGTGATTGGTTGTTATATCGTTTATTCTGTGTTCTTTAAATCACTATTGCCTCGAGCAGCTGACACGTGGAGTGCAATGCCAGTCCAGCTGCCCGATTATTGTGCGGATGCAGTTCAGACCAATAATTAATTTCAGTAAGTGTCACGCTAGTGAGTGCATTTGTTTACTGTGCCATTACCACTGCTCCAGGATAATGTGTACCGGAGTAATGCGAGGTTATGCCAGCTGCACGTGTACAAGCATTGTGTAACACCTGCAACAGGATACATTGAGTCACTGCCATATTGAGAACATGTGCTCCACTGTGTAGCAAGGATCTCACTACCTTACAGCATTTTTTCTCATTCCATTCGTACCTTGTTGCTGTGCCCATGTGTGGCACGAAAACTTTCGGTCAGACAAAAGTCTGAAATGAACCTTACACCTTGCATGCAACTGCTGCCTGGCTCTGTGCAGAGTTAACATGGCAGTTTTAAACTTCAGTGTGAGCCATGTATTGGAGGGACTACCATGCACTCTCCTCGACTGCGCTGCAAGCATACCTTACAGCAGTTAAATTAGGAAAATATGTATGCAGCTGTCACTGTACCAATTCTTATCTATTTATTTGCGAAACTCTGACACCTTATTTCCAAGTATTTTTCTTCCTTCAAGACGATCATACCTAAGGTCTTGAGATGTTGCATAGGAAGGGAGGACATGCTTACTAACATGTATTCCTTACCTCTCTTCACCCACATGCAATGCGGTTGATGTGTTGTGCGCAAGAAATATTGTGGGTTCGTGTGCTTTATACATTTTTTGCAAACAATAATTGTCTATAACAGACACCTATTCCTGCTAAATCTCTATTTTTGGTGAATGAGAAGGTGTTTAAAATTGTGTAGCTATGTCATTGCGGCACACAGGTGATCTGGATACATCATTAGGTGGTTCTATGTGAACGAAATGTAGACACGACGAGATATAGTGCATTAATGGCGCCTTATTCAAGAAGGCGAGCGGTTATATAGGCAAGTGGTTAGATAACAGAAATGGGGGTGGCTTCTGTCCGGCTAGGCGCATGTGCATGAGTGCCCTACGTCACATCTCCCCTCTTTTCTTTTTTTTTATAGTCAAAAAAAAATTTTGGAGGACGCTTAAGCTTCGCCTTCAAGAGTGGAACGCGATAGCGTTATTGCACCTCGTTCGCACCGCCCACTAAAGAACTCGGTGTCTCGGAGGGAGAAAGCCGGGCAGCGACGCGCCATGAAGGCGGACGCGATCATGGGGCTGACGCCTTGATGGGATCGTCCTCTATCTCGCTTAGGAGCACCACGCAGAAGCATGATTCCTCGGAAGCAGCTCGGCACACGTCGCAGGGGACGCTTTCCCAGCAGAAGCGCTACGGCGCAGCGATCACGTCAGAGGCGTCCGGCATCAGACGCTGCACCTAGCAATCACGCTGTGAGCGGAAAGAGGAGCCGCGTCGCCTAAACACCACTGTTCGGGTGACGCACGCTGGATGTTGGAAGGGAGAGAGCGAGAAAACTTATTAAACGCAAGGGTATTGGGGCATCCTCGCACCGGTACCCGCGTGGCCCGAAGGGGAGAAGCGGGTGAGCGAAGATAGTGATCTAAAAAAAGGAAAGACGCTTGATTCTACAACCCGTGAGGGTGCACGGCGAAACGTCAGGGGCGAGTGGCACGCCACGTGTCGGGGCAGCGCCGCGCATTGCGAGGAGGGGTTCTTCTGTGTTTGCCGCAAGATGGCTCTGCATGTGCGCAGAGCGCAGAAGAAATGTAGCGGAAACGTACTTCGCTACTCGTGTAACTGCGACTTCTGTAAGTAACATGCTCATAATTACCGATATACACCGCAGTATAACGTTCTACGGCACGTTTCTGAGGCAACACCGCATTCACTAGAAGCGCTTTTGTACCGCTTTCAAGCATCGAACTCGTGGCTGAGCGATAGCGTCTCCGTCTCACACTCCGGAGACCCTGGTTCGATTTCCACCCAGCCCATCTTGGAAGTTGATTTTTATTAATGAAGTGCATGCCGGGATTTATCGCTCACGGCCAACGCCGCCGACGACACCGGCTTTTCTGCGACACGAGCTCCTTAACGCTACCGCGTAAAAAGCAACGCTTTAGAACTCTGGCGCCGGGTATCTTCGTGGTGGTTGCCGCTTCAGTTGACTCCTGCGGAGTTGTATAGATTCGGATGGCTCTTTGGTTTCTTGGGCTTGCACAGCAGAAGTAGTGGCACGGGTGTCTCGTGGTCCGGAGACGAGGGAGGAGGAGCCGGATTGAGGTGCTCTCTTGTGCGCTGAAACTGGAGACCCTCTTCCGTTTTGATGATGTAGGCACGAGGAGTCTCAGCCTGCTGTACGACCGTGACAGGGGACCATGACCTTGAGGGCATGTTGTACATGGTTGCGATTGAGCCAGTGCAAAGCTCTCGAAGAGGCCGTGCACCTCTGTTGCAGAAGCAGCATTGCTTGCTCCCGATGTCTTCTAGCCTTCGTCGCGCTGTCTTGTGCGGCACTGTTTGCGGCTGTAGGTGACTAGTTGGTACATAAACCAGCGTTCTTGTCTGTCGCCCATGAGCCTCTGCACAGGGGACTTCAGTGAAGAGTACAGAGGTGAATTTCGGCACTCAAGCAATGCGGCACAAAATTCAGTGCTGCCGAAACGGAACGGCCTTAACAGCTTCTTAGCTCCCTGTGCTGCTCTTTCTGCCATTCCATTCGAACAGGAATAGCACGGACTAGACCGGAAGTGTTGCAGGCCAATCTTATCGACGTAATCCCTGAACTGTTAACTAATGAACGATGGTCCGTTGTCTGTGCAAAGTCGCCTTGGGAAGCCATTTGTTGCAAAGATGTCATGGCATGCTGAAATAAGCTTGTTTGCTGACAGCGCTTGCACAAGCCTGATTTCAAAAAAGAAAGAGTATAAGTCACCAACAACTAAGTACTCGGCACCGTCGTGATGACAAATATCAGCTCCTACTGGCTCCCAGGCCAGAGTTAATATCTCGTGACTTAACAGCGGTAGTCGCGCATTTCTTTAATCTGTACTTTTGGCATGTTTGGCAGCGTTGAGCTACTTTTTCACAAACTTGGAGGACGCTTAAGCTTCGCCTTTAAGAATGGAACGCGATAGCGTTATCGCTCCCCGTTCACACCGTTTACTCATTTGCTTGTCGCGCTTTTGAGTGACACAAAGACGTAGTTCACATGATACAACACTCGTTAACTTGTCCAAAGTTACTCATTTTTATTTATTGATCCTTCCTGGACGTAAAAGCGCTGCCAGCCACCTTGCCGAAACGCGCGGGCCTCAAGTTGCAGTCGTAGTTCATCGGCATGATCGTTGCCGATCCGAGCCGGCGCGATGAAGATTTAAGAAGCCATGCCCTGTCTATCTTATTCCGAGCGCCACACGCATGATGGCGCTACGTGCACGCCAAGCGAAGAGCAGTACAGCGGAAAAGTAATTTGCCAGTCGCTTGACTGCGTGTTTTGTAATTCTGTAGTTTACATGCTTATAAATATTATTATACGCCACAATCACTTCTTTAAGGGACATTTCCGAGACAACACCGTGATCAATAGATGCGCCTTTGTCCATTTCCAACCTTCTAGCTGGCGTGGCGGAGTGGTTTACGCGATCGTCTCGCACCCCGGAGGCCCACGTTCGATTACTCAGGTCGGTGATTTACCCTACTCATTTTTGTTTTTTAATGCTTTTGGGATTTTTCGTCAATGGCCAACGCCGGACGACGCGGGTCGGCGGCCGCCGACGACGACACCGACGTTTCTGCGACATGAGGCCCTTAACGCTATCGCGTTAATCTCGCTGTTTATACTTGGCCAGAAGACAACGGTTTAGGCGTGTGCCTTCATTTTTTCTGCTCCTGTGTGCGTAGCATCAGAATCCAGTACCTCACTGCGCAGTTTGGCAGGAATGATAAGTTGACTGATCCGGAAAACAAGGCCGGATTCCGCATGCAGCTCGTCGCGGAAGCTCCAGTAGCTACGTAGCTCGGGAGTGATGTCAGCCTTGTCAATGGGCCACGCTGTGCTTGCATACTGGCGAAGTTTCACCATGGTTGGGTGACGGTCCGTCTTCCGCAGAACTTGCTCCAGGCGCCTGTCTGAAGCTTGAAGACAAGCGATAGCGTTACGTGGAAATGCGTGCACTGTTCTACGAGCTGTGCGTTATTAGGAAAAAGTGATAACGCGTCAGCGATGAACAGTTGTTTTCCCGTAGTGTACTTGACATTTATGTGGTATTCTTGTAGGTGTAGACGCATACGCTGCAGGCGGAGAGGGCACTGGCATAATGGCTTCTTCAAACCATTTAGAGCGGCCTGGGATCAGATTCCACAATGACTTCTGGCTGCCCAAAATGTAGTCTGAATTTTTCACAGCCGTGGATGATTGCTAGCATCGCTTTCTCTATCGGCGCGTACCATTGCTGCGCTTCTGTCAGCGAGCGAGATGAGTAAGCTGAGGGGTGTTCATCTTGCATTATTACAGCGCCAATTCTGTTTTGGCTGGCGTCTCTAGATAGGGTGATTTGTTTGCCCTTCTGGTAATATGCCAATATGAAAGCTGTTGCTAGTGCTTCGCGTATTGCTTCAAAGCTCTTTTGATGTGTGTCTTCCAAAACCCATGCGGCATTCTTTTTCAAAAGTTCTCGGAGCGAAGCTGTGACCGTTGACATATCATGAATGAAGCGGGAAACGAATTTCGCCATACCCAAGAATTTGTGTAGCTCTTTCCGGTTGCGAGGGGCATGCAGGTGGAAAATATCTTTGTCTTCCTGGATCCAGGCTCAACCCGTCGCGCGTCAAGACATCGCCTATGTACTTGACGGATTCCTGCAAGAAATTACTATTTTTTGTTCAGTTCCAGGTTGTGCTCTTGACATCTTGTCAGTACGTTGACAAGATTTGCGTCATGTTCTTTTTTAGTTCGACCCCAGACTAGAATGTCGTCCATTACGACTGCTGTGCCAATGAGACCTTCTAGTACTTTGTGCATGGCGCGCTGAAATACTTCCGGAGCCGAAGAAACACCGAAAGGCATACGCAGGAACCTATAACGACCGTACGGAGTGCTCATTGTGCAAATTTTTTAGCTTTCCTCACCTAGTTTTATCTGCCAAGTCCCCGTAGTGGTATCCAAAGTCGAAACGTATTGTGCTCCATACAGAGACGGTGCAATGACTTCTAGTGTTGGCATAGGATAATGTTCTCTCAGCAGCGCTTTGTTCAAATCAGATGGATCGAGACGTATGCGTGCCTTGTCGTTCTTTATGACAGTAACCATGTGGCTGGACCACTCGGTTGGCTCGGTCACCTTGGAAACTACTCCGGCTGCTTCCATGCGGTCCAGTTCCGCCTTTACTCTGTCCTCGACTGCGAACGGAATCCGGCATGCTGCTTTGAGCACTCCTTGGGAACCTTACTTGAGCTTCAGGTGGTAGGCGACACCCTTGAGCTCGCCTAATCCGGAGAAGACGTCTTCATGCGG
The DNA here is from genome assembly GCF_055883805.1 of Amblyomma maculatum. Classification (NCBI taxonomy): domain Eukaryota; kingdom Metazoa; phylum Arthropoda; class Arachnida; order Ixodida; family Ixodidae; genus Amblyomma; species Amblyomma maculatum. The sequence continues at coordinate 196,130,172 of NC_139345.1, forward strand.
CTTGACTACGTCGTACAGGTGCCCCAAAAGTAATACGGAGCACGCGAGCTGCGGCCGAACTGGAAAAAACTGCGTGCCAGCGCACTCTATTTATTGATGCGCGGCAAAGAGCGAGGGTACGCCTGTACATCTGGCTGACCCATCTCGATAACTTTATGCTCGCGTTATCGCCGGGCGAAGCTCCCTTTCACATTAATGACGTCGGTCATACGCCGAGGAAGGGACTCATATAAAGTGTAGATGTATCCGGGTTGTTCTCGGAGGTTGTCCCACTCCGCCTTGACAGCCTCCCAGAGTTCATCTGGGCCCGTGCTGGGATTGATACGAGACATTACTTTTCAAAGCTCCCAAACGTTCTCAATGATGTTCATATCGGCGCCTTTTGGAGTCCACTCCAATATCTGCACAGCCCGCTCTTCAAACAAGGCTTTCACAACTCGCGCAGTGTGGACGGGGCTATAGTCTTGTTGCAAGAGGAACACTCCATCATTAAATGGCTCGTCCAGCGCGTACTGGATGAGATAGTTGTCGAGGATGTCGCAGTAGCTGGCTGCGTTAAACTTTGATGGCAGTCTTAAAAGAGGGCCGAAGCTTTCTGCACTGAGAGCTCCCCAGAGGTTCACGGCACAACGACCACTGCCGATTACTTGCGTCGTGAAGTCGGCCAGATACCTATGTGCGAAAGAAACATGCGTTGATCAGCTCCTACGTAATGCATGGTTAAAAAACGCATTTAACTGAAAACCATGATCGTCAGGCCACAGAGAAAGAGAAAACCACTTTTCGGCGTACAGAACCTAAGTGATTGCTGCGAGAGGACTAGCGAATAAAAACAGTTTCATTATTCTACATTTACTTGCCCATGGCTCACTGTGCTTTAGAAGGGTGTGTTCTTTACATCACACAAATCAATCTTATTCGAACATACCTGCAATTGTATGGACGCCAAACACGCCGCTGCTGGTCCCATCTTGAAGAGAAAGTTGATTCATCTGTAAAGATGACTTTTCGCCAGTCGTCCACAGTCCACTGCTCGTGGGCGCGAGCAAATGCTAGGCGCTGTGCCTTCTGTCTTGCCGTTAAATACGGCTTTTGGGCCGCCACACATCCACTTAATCTGGCCTCCTGGAGACGGTTCCGAATGGTTCTCAGACTGACGTCTAGACCGAGGGCATTTCGAGTTTCTTTTGCACTCTGAAAAGGATCCTCAACGGCGCCAGCTACGATCAGTTGGTCAGCCTCGGCTGAAGTGCACCGCTCGCGACCTGGACGTGGAGCATCGCCAAGGCGGCCGCCTTCATCCCTGAAAGCTTGTATAATCCGATTCACTGCAGTCATCGACCTTCCAGTCCTGCGGCACATTTTTTGTTGCGGCAAACCTTGCGCCCACAGGAGAATAATTTCGCGTCACACATCCAGTGGAACACGGCGCGGCATTTTTCCTGGAATAGGAATTTCCACAGCTTTCGTTGATATATATATGTGCGTGAAGGCGTGCCTTGCAAAAAGGCGTCCTGCCGTCTCCTCATCGATTATCAAGGTGATAGCATGCTGCAAAGTTCTCGACCACTAAATCCTCCCATATGGCTTGTACGATCCTTTTAATGATGATGTGTACTTCAAGCCGTAACACTGTAGTGCCGTCCAAATTGCGCGAGTCAAAAAAGTCTTGCTGAAGAACGGGCTGTGCTGCTGTTGCTGTAGACGCCAAAGGATGCCGATATGACCATAAGTGAGGTCGTTGTTTGAAAGTTGGAAAGCAATCTACCTCATTTCAGCCGCAGAACGAGTCCGTATGGTCTTTGGGTGGGAGGCTGTTAAGAAGATGTGGAACAACCTCCCAAAGCGACGTCGTCTCTGCACGAATCTCTTTTTCGGCGGTTGCTCTATGTCGTAAACTTGCGTGGGGGCTTTACAGGTTATGAAACTCAAGTTTGCATATAATGGCACCTTCTGAGGTAATTTTCTTAGCTTTTTCCTTTCAGCTACCCCTTTCTACCTTTCATGTTTACCATTTCGCTCTGCAGTGTAAGCAAGTAAATTTTTGTTGAAGAAATTGGTCTTGAATTATTAACTCACTTGCTATGCCGTTCGGCACCTATGATTTAAAAAAAAACCTTATAGTAAAGCCCCGAACCCGGACCAACTACGGATATCAAAGAGTAAGCTACCAGATACCGGATTTATTGAACTGCTATCCAATCATTCTGGATCTATTAACCGATTCCCGTTTACTAAAACATTTTAAGAAAAAGGTGAAATCATTGTTCTGAAAGGAACAATACCGTTTTATAAGTGACAAATCCGCTCTCAATGTGCCGTAATTTTTTTTCCTACTTTATTTATGTATGTTTTTTCGTTAGTGTGTTTTAGTGTGTTTTCATATCCACGTCGGTTGGCTGTAAACTTGTTTTCTCAACATTTGTGTGCATGTAGAAACTTCTTTCCCGTAAAAGAACACATTTTATGACCTTTGACCTGTGCTTGAGTGTCGACCGATGCTTGCCTCAGGGTGGCGTGACGTCGTCAGGCAGTTTTTTCCCTGCCTTTAGTCACGTCCCCCTAAGACAATAGTTCTGTATTATTGTCTTGAATAAATAAATTTAAGAAAGAAAAAAAAAATATCAATACCAACCCATGCATGCTATTGTGTCTTGTTTTTCAAGCGTCGCCTAGAGGAAAGCAATATTTTCACCGCATTTGCGAAAACGTTGCACGAGCGTTTATACTCGTCAGCGTAGAAACTCGCCGCAAAGTGAAGCACAAACTTCGGCTGTTACGCAAAGATAATGCAGTTCCCGACGAAGATAAAGCGCACGGTGCCGACAGCAAACACTTCTGCACGGCCCAGATGAACAACAAACCATGAAATATTGAAAGCGCCCCTGGCGGACAGTGATGGTAGCTGCTCAGCTTCGCTCGTTGAGGCAATAAAGCGAGCATCAATTTATTGAGATGGGTCAGCCGGATGTACTGACCTTGCCCTTTGCCGCGCATCCGCTGATAGAACGCGCTGGCATGCAGTTTTTTCCAGTTCAGCAGCAGCTCGCGTGCTCCGTATTACTTTTAGGGCTCCAACCAAGCCCAGCTTCTCGGCAACTGAGCCGCTAAGAATCGCGGATACGTCGTCTTTGATTACGAAGAATTCCTTATCAAATGTTCCCTCGGGTCCGGTCACATGAAGGTGATACGTCTCGTTGCTTTTTTCTGTAAGCCAAATATCGTGCTTAGCCTGACAGCGCAGTTTTCAGGTTGCTTTTGAGTTATCTTCTGCAACTGGCTGCGTTACATGACCGAGCAATTGGCACCTGTGTCAAGCTTGCTGACAATGGGCGTTTCTTCTATTTTCACGATAGCAGTCCAGCGGTCGTCTTTTTTGCTGCTTTGCGATAAAGTTTCCAACCAGAAATTATCTGCCCGTCCGTCTGAAGTCGCCTCTAGTGACGCCTCGTTTTGCTCTTTCATGCAACGGTTAGCGGTCTTCGTTTTGCACGCAGCTGCAAAATGATTTCTTTTGCCCCATTTTAAGCACGTGCGTCCCTTTGCAGGACATGTTTCACTGCTGTGAACACGAGCACATTTGTTACAGCGACAATTTTTCATTTGGAAGACTGCATTGGCCTCCACTTGACTGTTCTTGCTGGAGTGTATTTCTTCACTTTGCTCTTTGCCGTGTTCTCGAGCTCGACACATTTAATCAGTTTTGGCTAAGGAAGCATTATCTGAAAGAAGCGTTTTTTGAAGTTTCTTGTCTCTCATTCCCAGAATGATTCTGCTTCTTAGCATGCGTTCTTCCAGCTCATCGAATTCAGAGCTTTTTGCTAGTACACGCAGCTCAGTTAATCAATCGTTAACATGTTCGTCCTTCTTCTGATCACGCTTTCCAAATCAAAACGCGTGATAAGCTAGGTTTAGTGCTGGTTTGTAGAGCGCTTCAAACTTTCGCTTCAGTAAAGCAATGTCGCTTTTACCCTCTCCAGCGTCAAATACGAAAGTGCTGTACGTTTTCGTGAGTCTTCTCTAATATTGATGAGAAAAGTAGCTGCCTGTACCTCTTTCCGTGTTGGTCCAGGTAGGTTGCAGTTGAGAAGAGCTCTAACTCTTGCCTCCATGCGTTCCAGCTATGCCAGACATATATCGCTTTATTCAGGACCCTCGGTGGTGGCAGCAGCGAAGTGTCCGGGGCGGCAGGCTGGGGGCGGTGCTGTTCGGCGTCTGTCATGGTTCTGTTTCGATGCAATTACTCGGGCCTCCCGGATTGCCGCGCTTCTGCCGTCTGTTACGTTGCCCGGTTGCGTTGCGCGGTTGCTAACCGGGCACTTCTAGCACCATGTAGACACGACGAGGCATGGTGTATGAATGACGCTTTATTCACGAAGGCGAGCGGTTATATAGGCAAGCGGTTAGATAACAGAAATGGGGGCGGCTTTTGTCCGGTTAGGCGCGTGTGCATGGCTGCCTTACGTCACAGAAAGAACGGAAATGATTTGGTTTGGTTTGTCCCATAGCAACCGTCCCATAACAACCAAGGCTATGAGAGACGCCGTAGTGGAGGACTCCGGAAATTTCGACCACCTGGAGTTCTTTAACGTGTACGGACATCGCACAGCACACGGACGCCACTCCGCTTCGCCTCCATCGAAACGCAGCCGCCGAGGTCGGGTTCGAACCAGGGTACTCCGGCACAATAGTTCGGGCATCTTACCACTCCACCACCCCGGCGGGGCAGAACGAACGAGAATATGCAAGGCAGCTGCTGACTGCAGAATGTAAATAAGTGGCTTGTACAAGAGCAGTAGCATGTGAATCACACACATTTCGAACTGCTTGTAACAGGAAACTGTCATTAACATTTCGCTTATTCTCCTTCGCATTGGTTTGGTTTGTGGGGTTTAAATGTCCCAAAGCGACTCGGGCTGACAGATGCCTTTACGCAGTGCGGCATGAATTTCGACCACCTGGGATTCTTTGATGTGCACCGACATTGCTACGCACACGGGCGCCTTGCTTTCGGCCTCCGCAGAAAAGTGGCCGCTGCGGCCGAGATTCCATTGAGTGCCCTAACCACTGCGGTACCCTGGCAGGGTTGCTGTCTGTGATCTACACCTCTGCAGATACTACATTGCCTTTCTGGTAATACTACGGGCTGTTTTAAAAATGCGTATCAAAGCCCGATTAAAATCAAGAATTACATTTTATTTGTTTATTACTTTTCCTCACATCCACTGCATGCCCTACCACCATTCTTAGTGTCTGCATAGGAAATTGCACTTTGGCTGCAGGAATGAGACACGTATGCACATACTGCTATATTGCAGAATTTTACCAGCCAAGTTGTGAGTGATGCTGCAAACTATATCTGTAAGCAGATTAGCCTGCCCCAAAGTATACTGCAGGGTAGGGCATCACAACGTCCTGACAAAATGTGAGCACAACACAGCTGAATAGGGTATGCTATTGTTTTGTCGTAAAGGAGCGCAACAGAAAACTTCCTCTCGCAGATTTATATATACACTTCGGAAAAATCACATGTCCACATTATTCTATGGTATGCTCTGTCATACAACATTCAACTGCAATGTACAGAAAATGCTTTCATGCCTCTCATTGGTATTAGTAACCCATAAGACGTTTCTTGTGGGTTGAGGTTCATTAACGGAAGGGTCAGCAGTCTCTGTCGATAGGGAGCACAATAGAGAAAGCGCCCATTCTGTCGTGCATACGAGAAATGGGGGAGGCAAAACAGCTCTATACACTGAAACATGCAAAGGTGATGAAAATACTAAGGTTATGCCTTTTTGTTAGTGCTCAAGCATGACAGAAATGACTTGGGGTTTACCGTTTCCTTGCCATCATTGCCATTTTCCTTCAATATACCCATTTCCTCATTGCACAAAGCCCCAGAATAAGCAAAAATAACAAAGGTATGCTTAATTTTGTGCTGCTGAACCATGCAGTATTGCACTTCACAAAGTAAGGGGGCGGGGAAGTGTCACGTTTACCGACGCCTCTATGACTGAGTGGTGCGTCTTAGTCCTTCTCAAGTGCAAAAAAAAAACATTCGTAAACGCTGGTGGATTGTCAATATTGAAGTAAGGTAATATTAAAATTGTACCATATTCCTCCAGCGTATACATTGTGAGCACTGTGTGGCGCTTCATCTGCCACATGGCTGAACGTGCTGCTTCACCTTCATCCTGCTCCTTCTTGTAGATATCCATCTTCATCGCGGAGTATGTTTGGCTGCAGTGCGCGACCAAGGCTTCAGGTCTGCAATAAAGCCTGATTCCCCAAGTCCGACCTTCACATTGCCTTACACGTGGTGGAGGTGCGCCTTGATTTGCCCGCTGCTTCGTCACCTGCATCCACCTGGAGCTTCGTTCTGGCCGCCGTTTGACCCCGACCACTATCGTCATGACTCAAGAGGGCCACTCCACTATTCCGGCTTCTACCAACTCGACTCCAGCTCCCCTTGCACTTGGAGTGTCAGTAGCTGTCAGCGCGACCCGCAGATGTTCGCCGGTCTCCGCGGCGACGACGCTGATGACTGGCTCGACAGCTACGACCGGGTCAGTGCTTTCAACCGGTGGGACGATTCTCTTAAACTAATTAATGTGTCCTTTTATTTGACGGATGTGGCCAAAACGTGGTTCCTAAATCATTGAATCGACGATTCCGGACTGGGCTACCTTTAAACAAAAGTTACGCCAGATTTTCTGCGCTCCTACGGTTCGCACGGAGTCCGCCAAGAAGAAGCTAGAAGCCCGACTTCAGCGGTCCAATGAGACCTATACCTCTTATATAGAAGATGTCCTTGCACTTTGTCGGCGCATAAATGACGCCATGCCTGAGGCCGAGCGGGTTCGGCACGTCCTTAAAGGTATTGGGCCACTCGCCTATAACGCCCTGGCCATGCAGAACCCTACCACAATCGACGCCATCATATCGACTTGTCAACGCCTTGATGAACTACAGTCAATACGCCTGCAGCCTGATCCCACTTCATTTGGTTTCACTACCGACGCTGACCTCCGTGCGCTTATTCGCGGATTAATTCGTGAAGAGCTCTCGGCTCAAGGTAATTTGTGCCGCCCTGCATCTGAGCCACATCCTTCAAGTGCCGGCCTGCGTAGCATTATCAAAGAAGAGCTGGTCTCAATGACCTATTCTCCCGCAACATCGGTCGCTCCTACCATCTGTCAGGTGCCAACGTACGCCCAGGTCACGTCCTTGCCTCCTGCAGTAGGAGCGCCTACGCCACCGGCGCCTACCACTGCTCATGTCGCTGGATTGGCACCACCTGCCGCGGCGCCGACATACTACCCCAACTGGCGCCCAGCCCGCCCTGTTTGTTATTACTGCGGGTACCGAGGCCATATTTCCCGCTTCTGTCGTCGCAGGCTCCAGAATGAACGCCGCGGCTACGACTCATTTGAAGCAGACTACACTCCTCGCTTTTCCGGCTCTAACCGCCGTTCATTCCCTGATTATCCACGACGTTTATCACCTCCGCCAGAAAGCCCCGCTCCGCCTGCTGGTTACAGGCCTTCAAGACGCCGTTCTCCTTCGCCTTTTCGCCGCTCAACCTCGCCTCTCCGTCAAGCTTCTAACGACCCCCGCCAATCGGAAAACTGACCACTGCAGTTTTAGGAGGGAAAACTGCACTCTTCGGCCTTCCCAAAAATCCTCCGGAACGTCCCTGGAATATTATTTTAGTGTGCGTTGAAAGTTTATCCGTTGAGGCTTTGGTTGACACGGGCGCCGCTGTTTCTGTGATACACACTGACTTGTGCTCCCGCTTGGAAAAGTGAAAACGCCTTATGATGGACCTGAACTCCGTGGAGCTAATGGTGCAATAATTCGGCCTTTTGCTAAGTGTACTGTGCGAGTTTTTGTTGACGGTGTCCGCCACCATGTACAATTTGCCGTGATGTCACCGTGCGCTCACCCAATTATTTTAGGCTGGGATTTTCTGTCTGCCGCATCAGCCAGCTTTTCGTGTCGCGAGACGGTCATTTACATGAACGAGAGCGATCCGTCTGAACTTCCCGAGCCCCGTCATCGCCTGCTTGCCGCTACTTACTCAGTGTTGCCCCCTGAATGCGAACAACTTGTCGCGCTTACTTCTACTGACATTGATAACGCAGATGTGCTAATCGTGCCTTCTGATCACCATTTGACCCGTGGAAGCGCGCTACCACCAAGTCTTGTTCGGTTTGAGCATGGCACAGCGCTTGTCGCTGCTTCGAACACTTCCCCAGAGCCCATTGTGCTGACTAAAGGGACATGTTTTCCTTGTGCCCTGGACATTCACCCGGTGTCCCTCACCACCCTTACCGCCCCATCTTCCTCACCAGCAGCTTCTTCCGATGCTTCTCTCTGTGTTCTCTTTGGCACCATCAATCCTGACATTCCTGCGACTCACCGCCAAGCTTTGCAGGAATTACTTCGAAAACACCAAGCCTCCTTTGATGTCACTTCTCCGACCTTGGGCCGAACGTCTTCTGCGCAGCACTGCATTATTACAGAAGCTACTTCGATTGTTAGCCGCCGCCCTTACCGTGTTTCCTTAACAGAGCGTAAAATCATAGAAGATAATGTGAATGATATGCTCCGGCGAGACATTATTCAGCCCTCAGCTAGCCCCTGGTCATCTCCGGTCGTCTTGGTAAAAAAAAGGATGGATCCGTGCGTTTTTGCGTTGATTACCGCGCACTTAACAAAGTCACTCAAAAATATGTTTACCCTATGCAACGAATTGACGACTACCTCGACTGTCTTCAGGGCGCCGAATATTTCTCCACTTTGGATTTGCGTTCCGGTTACTGGCAGATACCGATGCACGAAGCCGACAAAGAAAAAACCGCATTCGCTACTCCCTATGGGCTTTACGAATTGAATGTCATGCCTTTTGGACTTTGTAATGCCCCTGCTACGTTTGAGCGCATGATTGACACTGTTCTTAGAGGACTTAAGTGGAAAACATGCTTGTGCTACCTGGACGACATAGTTATTTTCTCTGCGACGTTTTCTGATCATTTATGCCGCCTTGATCAAGTATTAACGTGCCTGGCATCCGCCGGTCTCCAGCTGAACACAAAAATGTGTAATTTCGCCAAGAAAGAAATCAAGATCCTGTGCCACCTCGTCAGCCGCGATGGCATTCGACCCGACCCTGACAAGCTTGCTGCAGTTTTGAACTTTGCACGCCGCCAGCGGACTAAGGATCTACGCAGTTTCCTTGGCCTGTCTTCGTACTTTCGCCGTTTCATTCGCAATTTCGCCACCATTGCTGCACCGCTCCACCGCCTCCTTACCGACCGTACTACTTTCAATTGGTCCGAAGAATGCGAAAAAGCTTTCCAAACCCTAAAGAATGCCCTCACTTCGGACCCTGTTCTCGCTCACTTCGACGACACTGCTGCCACCATTCTCCACACCGATGCCAGCAGCCTCGGTATCGGCGCCGTACTTCTGCAACGTGATACCACTTCTCGGGAAAAGGTAATTGCGTTTGCCAGTCGAACTCTCACACCAGCGGAACGCAACTACACCATTACTGAGCAAGAGTACCTCGCCGTCGTTTGGGCAGTTCAGAAATTCCGCCCCTACCTCTACGGCCGCCATTTCACGATCGTTACTGCTCACCACGCTCTGTGCTGGTTATCAACCCTCAGAAATTTGACTGGACGCCTGGGCCGTTGGATTCTGCGTTTGCAGGAATACCACTTCAATGTCATATCCAAATCGGGTTGCAAACATCGAGATGCCGATGCTCTTTCCCGCTGCCCGCTCCCAGAATCACCACCTAGTGCTTCTTCGCGTCTTCCTGCGTGCACCCTCGACGTCCCAATGTCGTCCAGAGCTCCAAACACCACCTGTGCTACTCCTGCCGCTGCTCCAGATCGCTACGCCATTATTTCACACCAGCGAGCAGGTCCCTACTGTATTTCCCTAATCAACCTTCTCACCGGTGCTTCTCACCCTCCTACCGCTAGGATGCGCAGGCAACTCCAAAAGTTCCAACTTGACAACGGCGTGCTCTCCCGGTATATTTATTGCTCTGAAGGCACCCGTTGGGTCCCCGTTATTCCGAGAGCGCTTCGCACCCATATTCTGGCGGCTTTCCACAATGATGCCACAGCCGGTCACTTAGGCTTTCATAAAACTTACCACCGCGTGGAAACCCGTTTCTTCTGGCCAGGCCTCGCCTCAAGTGTGGCAAAATACGTCGCCTCTTGTCTGCCATGTCAGCGCCGCAAACGGCCCACTTCTCCTCCTGCTGGTCTACTACAGCCGCTACCTTGAACTGCTACTCCTTTTGCGGTTGTTGGCATAGACTTATACGGGCCACTCCCATTGTCAGCACGAGGTAATCGCTGGATCGTCACAGCCGTCGACCACCTAACACGCTATGCTGAGACCGCTGCCCTGCCTAATGGCTCAGCACATGAGGTCGCGACCTTCTTTTTGGAATCGCTCGTACTGCGCCATGGGGCCCCTCAAGTGCTTCTCAGCGATCGTGGTCGGACATTTCTGTCGACGATTGTAGCCGAAGTTATTGAGGCCTCAACCACACATCACAAATTGACCTACAGCTATCACCCGCAGACCAATGGGTTGACTGAGCGGTTCCACCGCACGCTTTCTGACATGTTGTCTATGTACGTCGACCAAGACCACCGAAACTGGGACGTAATACTTCCTTTTGTTAAGTTCGCCTACAATACGGCTGTACAGCGGACCACAAGTTACACCCCGTTTTTCCTCGTTTACGGCCGTTCTCCCGCTACCCTTCTTGATGCCTCTTTCCTTTCTACACATGCCAGCTCCTCAACTTCTCTTCCTGACCAGTTCCTTTCCCGAGTGGCCAAATCTCGCCGGCTTGCTCGCGTCAACACGGAAGCTAGCCAGGAAGAACGCAAGTGCCGCTATGATGCAACCCATCACCAAGTTTCGTTCCGTCCCGGCGACGAGGTGTTACTTTGGACCCCATTACGCACTCCTGGCCTTTGTGACAAGTTACACCACCGTTACATTGGTCCTTACACAGTTCTTGCAAAAACCTCCCCGGTTAACTATCGCGTCTCCCCTGTTTACCCTCCTCCGGACTTTCGTTACCGTGGCACTGAAGTTGTCCACGTTTCACGTATGAAACCTTTTATTCGGCGCAATCCTGCGGACTAATTGCGGCCAGGCTGGCCGCTTCAACTGCGCGGGCGAAATAGTGTGAGCACTGTGTGGCGCTTCATCTTCCACACGGCTGAACGTGCTGCTTCATCTTCATCCTGCTCCCTCTTGTAGATACCTATCGTCATCGCGGAGTGTGTTTGGCTGCAGTGCGCGACCAAGGCTTCAGGTCTGCAATAAAGCCTGATTCCCCAAGTCCGACCTTCGCGTTGCGTTACAATATCAATACGACATGTAGGTTGCATACACAAACAGTTCTGGCTTGTTGACGGCACATGGAAAAAAAGGAAGACAAAACTAACTGCCGTTAATCTTCCCCTGAGAGGTTTTTTGTGCGTGTATGATGCTTCACCTGCATAAATTTGCATTACCAAGTTGCAACGTGATCGTTAGGCACAAGCCAAAACGTGACGATTGCTGATATCTGAATGCCACACTGCCCATGCGAATGCAGATTTTCCCACTCAAAATGGCTAACGCAGCAGTTGACTATTTGCCTGCATGCATGGTCACGAACAAAAAGCTGCTTCTCAAATGCCTATGATGAAAAAGAGGTACTCAAAGCAAATGAAAAGACAGTTCAAACTCCTCCACTGCTTTCACTTCCATACCACCCTATCAGTACTGGGCAAAAGCACTGAATTGTACACAAATGTTGACTGCTACAAATGATGCACTTGTGTCACATCCTTTCTGAATGACAAGATAATTTTCGCGAAGCAGCACAGGCGGGAACAAAACAGTCAGGATACGCGTCTGCTTATATCTGTTTAACGTGACTGATGTCCACGTTAAGTTGCTGCAGCAATGTATATTGAAGTCATTTCAGGTTCAAGACTCAAAGTTCATAAATACGAGTTGGGCATTTCTGTTGTCTCATTTTATAGAAATTACTGGTATGCAATGATGGTAACAGAAGTTGCCCACGTTTAGAATGTTTGTATTTTTTACATCCGAAGTTAGTTTCAGCGTATGTTACATGCTTTTCTTATGGCCCCGTATTGTTCTATTTACCCTTAATATGATCATGTATCTAATATGAGTACACGTCATACTCTGTTTTCTAGATACACCGTGGATGATTTTGGGAAGAATCTGCAAGCAACAAGCTGCAAGTTGAAAGTGTATTCTTACATTACATTTTAGCGCATTTATAACAATAAAGGTTTTTTGAAAGTGCTAATTTTTGTGACTTCTTTAAATATATTCTGCGAGATATTCTGCAGCTTGACAGCAGCAGCAGTGAGTCATTGAATAAAAATAAAAAAGGGACAGATCCAAATGACAAAGAGAAGCAGTTGAACTTAGCTCTTGAGGCTCAATTTCAGAGCGGCTCAAACTTTTGCTCAGCATCTTACAACCGATGCTGTAGGAAATTCTAAATGTGTTTCAGATTCAAATAGCTGAAATGATATTGATAGATTCTTATAGCATTATATTGATGGCTTAAATATGCCTTATGTTGAATGATAAAAAATGTTTAACTGAAGCTGTACTGTGCAAAAAAGTACTTACTGTCATTGGACCGTGAAGTGAAAGCATGCCAAGTTGTCATATTGATGTTTTAAATGTATTTCAAACTGACACAACAACCGTCAATATGACGGCACATTGTACAATGGCACATTGATGACTCCGTTGTATTCCTGGTTCACAAGCAGTACATCAAAATGATTAACAACACCATCATGTGGAAATGACAGCCAGCCATCATACTGACAGCTTAATTGTATTATATCAAATAATGAAATGAACCGTCATTTGAGAATGACAATCAACTGTCATATTTACAACTTAAGTACATTATATTGAAATGAAGAAATGTACCATAATTTAGAAATGATGGTCAACTGTCATATTGACGGCTTAAATGTATTCTACTTTGACAAGTAAACATCAAAATGACTAAAAGCACCATCAGTTGAAATGACGGATGATGCTTGGAAACAGAGCTGCCAAGAATTTTCCGTCATTTTGACCAATTTTTTTTTTACAACTTTTCCTTTACTACAGTGGCCGAGCATTTTAACAAACTTTGTTGGCCGTTCTCTGATACATGGCCCTTATGGGAGGTTTTGCATCTGGTAGCATTTAAGAGCTCTGCATTGTAATGATCATAGTGAGCTAATTTATTGTGACTTCATTGTTTGATCGTTTTTTTCAGTACCTCCGAGCTGCCGCAAATTAACACAATGAAATACTACAGCACACTTGAGTGCAAACATAACTAAATATGTTGACTTATATGTTCAAACTTTGGTGCAACACTAACTTCAGGTAGTTGTCTCCATGTCATGACTTTCAGTGCAAGCCCATTGTGCAGCGAAAGATGAAGTTTTTGAAGCGAAGACAGTCATCACTGTTTTTCACTGTGCAGGAAATTAATAAGGTGCTGGAATCAGAAGGTGGTTTTGTGAACTCATACTTTGCCTACTGGTTATGCTGCATGTCAGAATGCACTTTTATGTGTAAAAGTATTGTGGAAGATATGATTACATAAATGAATAACAACTTTATCCCATAAGGGAAAGGGGCAGTGGGGAAGGGAGGGGGTTCTATGCTGGGTACAGGCCTCAGCTACCTTCCGAGTTCAATGCAGGATTTGATCCTGAAGATCAGGCACTGGGGCTGCGCAGGGTAGACTCCCGTTACTCATTTGAGTGTATTTTGGTGGGTGGTGGCAAACACATGCCCCAAATGATGTGGTTAAGAGAAGTAAGCTCTGCATCTTGTTGTGTTGAATGTGTGTATAAGATTTAGGCGGTGATCAATGTGCTTATGTCTTAGGCACGGACTGACAAGGCTGCAAAGGCTGCGGCGCAGCATGAAGCAGAAGAGGATCTTCTACCAATTGAGGATGTGGAGAGCCGTAAAGACTCACTAATTAGGCGACTCCAGGAAAAAAGTCTGTGGTTAAAAGCAGAAAACGGCACGTTGCGAAAGCTAAATCACAACTTGCAGGAAGTCCTGCTTTCAAAAACATTTGCTTCTGGTATGTGCAAAGTTGTTTTTTTCTAACGATTCCCTTAACACCACTTTCACAATTTTTCTTTTTGTCATCATTCTGTTTATATCTCATGTAGCAAGCAGCCAGATGAATATTTGAATTCGTCCTTGGTGTGCTATTGAAGGTGGCATGACACTTAACAAAGAGGTAATAAATCAAAGCTATTTATGTTCCTAACACAAGGCACAAATATGATGCAGTGGCAGGTATAAAAATGCAAAATTGTAAAAAAGATTTGGAGTGTTTCTCGAATTTGCTTTTGAATTGAGGAAATTGGTGCAGTTAAAGCAAAGAAAAATCCCAGATAATGTGGTTTTCATTCCAGATTTACCAGATTGGAATGTATATGGATTAAAGCATTTAATAAATATATTAAGCATTATTTTGTACCTGCTCCTATGCATAATCACTGCTCAGCTGCATCATGTTGCTTTGATTTCATCATTGCCACAGAATATTTTACTCCATATTTGGCAGATAGCACAAAATAAAAAATAAATGGAACTTTTGCTCACAATAGCTACTTATTCTTTGTAAAGCGTGTGTCGCCACTCTGCTTGATTTTTGCCATTTGAAATGTTTCTGCCCTACTGCTAGAACAAATAGCTGCCTCCGGTCCTCGGCGAGGGCATGAGCAATCAACTGGACAAAAAGAAGCAGATGCAGCCTTGTATGGTAGGTTGATATTTGAGTTGTTTGGATAAAGCTGCCCTCCTTTTATACCTGCTGAGCACCCATTGAATTCATTGTGAGCAAAGCATGGTAAAATGTATGAAAATATTCTTGTGTCATATGCTGTCTGACATTGCAAGTGGCATTTCCTTTTATGGTTAAACTTGGATGTAACGGACCTGCATATTTAGTGAAATCCTTAATATACCAAAATTTCTTCTCAATTGTCTCTGCATCGAAAAAAGGTGTTGTGGCTCTTTGCATTGATAACACGGATCTGCCACATCGATTCTGTTAGCTATTGACAAGTTACTGGAAATTTGGCAGAATATGCAAAAGTTTCATGACAGTAAAAGACAAACTGACATGGGAGGCATGTCTAAGATAACAATGGGAGACTGCAGATGGCAAAATGCATCATAGTCCAGTACCATAAGTGTATATTTATGGCAAATGCAGCAGCCTCCGGCACTTTGCCTTAGAGCGTCACGCCATTTGGCACTAAGCAGTTTAGTTCATGATCGAAATGAGTGAAGTTTAACATAACACAGAAGAGATCGCATGCATTCCCATTGCCGCTATGATATTGCTCGCGAGATTCTGATGCTGGTAGCTCTCACATGTCAGGAAGGGGGACAGCAGATAGTGCCCGCATGGGTCTGTGCATGCATCTAGCATGCATCACTTGTATGCAATATTCTGACTTATGAAAGTCTTGTTCTTTGTAACGATATGTATTGGCCATCATAGGGGCTAACCTTTCGGTCTAGCCTGACATATAATTCCTGTCTAACTTTCCTTGAAATTGCTTCAACTATGAAAATGCTACTAATTTTGGATGAACTGTTGTCTTTGTGTCGCTATGCCAATCCACTGCTTTTCACATACTTCTGCCCTGTCACTACAGCCGACAGCAGCCTCTGAATGCTGCACAAGCCGTGCATCAGGAGGAGCAGCAGACAAAAATGGTTGGTTTATTTTGCTGTTGTATGGGTGTATCTTAATTCCCAAGATTAACTATTTTGCTGACATATGCCGGATGCAGTCACTACGAGCAGAGTACGACAAAAGGTGCAAGAATGTTGCATGTCCAATGGAAGCTAATCATTGCCAATGGCAATACCCTTGTCACTTGCAATAAAGTTGAATTGAAATGATTTATTCAGACAAGCTGGACTTAGACATTTTACTGACGGTAACATTCATAGCCATCTGTTTGCAAATCATTTTGGTCTTGCTGACTTGTCTCACTTGAAGATGTTTCAGCTGACCGAAGTGTCTAGCAACATAAGAGCTGCCATTAGCTAGGTGCTGCAATCTCACCACAGCATTTGTTAGCCAGCAGTCCAATGTTGCAGTGAAAATAGTCCATATTCTACTGTACCTGCTCATATTCTACTGTACCTGCTCAAAGCAAGTATTTGGCAAGCCTCGTGGTAGTGCAGTATAGATTTCTTCATTTTTTTTCCTGTCACCTGCTTGCTACTGGGGGCAGAGTAGTTTTGGGATATGGGGGAAGCTGGATTTTAGATGATTTTTCAGGAACAGATTTTGGGTGCAGAACTCAAACAATAACAATATTGGGCTTTACCACGAAATAAAAACCCTTTTTCAATGATCTGCATTTTGTCAATGTTGCCCATTTCAGGCAGTGTTATCCTTGCACCACCACTTCATGAATTGAATCCTTTTGTATATGCTTGTGCTTTGTGACCAGAGCTGATGGCCACCTGCAGTCCTCGGCCAAGTCTCGCGGCACCGGGTCCACTTGGACGAAATGAAGAAGCTGCAGTCTTGGATGGTAAGTTGATTTTATTGTATTTGGTATACAGTCGAACTTTGAAATAACGAACCTCAATGTAGCGAAATTCACAATGTAACAAATTTTTTTTATTTCCCATTGTTTTCCCTATTGAAAACAATTTAATTTTCTCATGATTTAATGAAGTAATTTTATGTCGCACTTTTGACTTCCTTGTGCATCACATGCATGCATCGGCAGCCACCTTGACATAAGCATGAGAACTTAAACTTTAGCCAAGGTACACCGCATTTTGCATTTGCCTTGCATCTACGTCGGTTTGAGAGGGTTCAATATGGGGGAAGAAGGATGATTTTTTTTACGACAGTTGTCTATCTTTTTACCCATCAATCATCAAAGAAAGTATGCAATCAGCTGCGATCATGACGCGGGCGTTTAGCATCGTTCGCTTCAGAAGGCATTTGCTGCTACACACTTCCCTCCCCTTTCACCCTACCACTGGAGCTAATGCACACCGTGAAGTTCTAGCTCACAGAATCTTGGCGTCCTGCCAAGAAATACACTGTACTGCGACAGCGCGCAACGGAGGGACGTGCTGACGAGCAGAGTTTTTTTTTTTTGAAGTTGTCGGCAGCAAAAATATGAGCAAGCCCATTACGCATGTAAGTAGGTACGCATACGTGAGGCCTGAGGTAGCCACGTCGGCGTGGGCGATGCGCTCACTTTATGCTCACATGAAGTAAATGATGCGGTTTTACCCGTTTGCTATCGCCCGTTATCCTCCTGATGTACAAAACAACATCCAGTGCCCTTGTTAGTGTTACATTGCAAGAATTGCTTGCTTATTTTCTGAATTTGTAATTTAAAAGTTCCCATCTGTTAGCTGTCCCACGAACCTGTTACTTCATTTGGGCAGCTGAAACATGGGAACATGGACGTAACGAAATTCACTACGTAACGAAACTTTCCACTGCAAGTAGGACTTTATTATATCGAGGTTCATCTGTATATCCTTTGGTATCAGATTACTTTTTTAATTTAGAGGAAAGGTCGGTCGGTAATTTTTGGTGCACATTCGGGAGCGAATCAGGTTCAGTACAAAGTTCTGTAATTTAGGATTTTTTTCTTAATGACATTTCAAGCAAATAACAGTATACAGTCAATGACCAATTTTTTTAACCTTCAAGACATTGTGAAAATGTGAAAAATCAAGCATTCCGAAATAACAAATCTGCCCCCACAAAGGTCATTTTATTCTTTACTACTTAGAGGCCGGAAGAAGTGATACTCTTCTGAACCATGGTTCTGTTACGAGCTAGCAAGTCTACCTGAGTTTTGGCTAGAGTCGCTGTAAGCTAACAAAAAATTTGTGACCACTTGCATCAGCTCAGCTTGCGTCGGCTGTGCTGCGGCAGGCGAGTCGTCATCATTGCTCTCAAAACACTCTGCAAGCGCTTGGCAAATTAATTTTTCATCTTTTAGCCCAGTTCAAAGGTTCAACTCGCTATCCACGTCCGTGGAGTCCAAGAATGAGATGGCTGATGGAATTTTGATGCTTGCAGTGCAAAGGTCGTCTAGCTACTCACTGTCAGACAGCTGCTCGACGACGCTATCCTCGTCCACTCATGCATAGCAGCAGCCATTGCGAGTTTTTCATATTCATCTAATGCAGTCACAAATGTTTAGACATAATAAACCAGCCAGTAAAATTCCACTCTGGCTAGTACTCAGCATGCTGCAGGATAAAGCAAGGCACTTGAGTTGGTGTTCTGGTCAGGTAACAATGAGGTAGTCAGACAAGCAGTTCCCATTTAAGCATAGTAAAAATGTAATGCTATTTGCTGACACAGAGCTTTGCCTTACCGTGTGATGTGGTGGCACAGCATCTCCCCTCCCTCCCCCCTCCCCCCCCCCGTCCTTCGATGGGAGGATATTTTTGCAGGTCCTGGGCGCGCAATCACATGACGTAAAAGTGACGTAGGGTCTACATCACATCTGCTTGTTCTCTCTGTGTATATACTTTTTTTTTTCTTTTTGCTTTCATTGTAATGGAGGGAGTGAGAGGGTGAGTGCAAAATGTCTCTGAAGTCAAATGCACGGGAAGAATGAAGGGAGGCACTTGGACGTCGGAGCGTGGCTTCGAGCTGGAGGAGGGGAAGCATCTAGCCATATTGTGCTCACAACACACAACAGCTCCCATGCTTCCTTTTTTTTTTCTTAGCAGTGAGGGGGAGGGCAGGCTAGCGAACATGGACAGCGCTTCAAACTAGTGGTGGCTTAGTGCTGCCCACTGCAAAGCAAAGTACAGAGCAGTATGCACACTTGCTTGGTTCCTTTCTTTTCTTTTTTTTCTCGTAGTGAGGCATGGGCTGCTTTACCCTGAGCGACAGCGGACAGAGCACTAGAGATCTGACTGCTCCTGTGCACAGCCTGTGTTACAGCACAGGACTCAATAGGCCCCTTTTGAAGCTAGGCAGTTATGTCTTTTCCACCACTACAAAACTGCTTGCCTGTGGGCGCACGTGCCTACAAATAACTCATGGGCAGGTACTCAATATATCTACCACTCCATGTATGGTGACCTTCACTCTTGCCCGTTTTCATTACAATGAGGGAAGGAAATGCACAATCCCTGCAGCGCGTTGCGAAGAAGCAGGCTCGCGACTCCAGTTTCTACATCGATTCCAATACAAGCCACCCCCCAAACCTCCGGAAGAAAAATAATGAAAGCAAAAAATTGTGAATGCACAGAATCGACGCTCAATCTACATTACCACGCATCGTGCCTTTTGACTTAGCAGCATGCCTTTCTCAAGTAAAAAAAAAACTTCCACGAGCAACATCTACATGATGTATAGGCGACGTCACCCATGTGTCACGTGATTGTGCACCGAAGACCTGTAAAAATATTCTCCCCCCCTTCAATCGCCACACCATTTGTTTAGTCTTCGTGGCCTTTGTACTCCAGAACCTTGCTAGTGGAGGCATTTTTTCTTACTTAAGACCTCCTCATTACGAACGTACCCTAGATCATTCAGGACATTATTACATATTGTTCCTGAATCAACAAACTGAGAAGGAAGGGTGTGTTTTATATCTTTTTAAAAAGCAGCATCCATCACGGCTGCTTTTGCCCCTGAACCAGACTTTTTCAAGAGTTGCATGACAATCGCAAGTAGTGAAGGACTCCAGCAGTGGCTTTAATTCAATTCCAAGCACAGTTCGAGCTCCGATTTTGTGCCTACTGTTCTTTCTTTTGTTGCCACACATGGCCTTAACCCTTGAACATTTATGTATTGCTCCTAGAGCCAGCAGTCAGCCCACTCCCCTTGGAAACCTGTCTCAGGCCAGCTTCAAACATGCAAATGCAGGCAGCTGCAGCCCAATGGGGTAGGTCGATTTCATTGTTCAGTAGATAGTTTTCAGGCATATGAGACCTGCATTATGGTAGATCATCACAGGTGCTCAGGGAATGTTGTGTATTAACTGTGCAGCTTGTCATAGGTACATTTTTTGCAAAAATGTAGCTTTGTATTGCTGTAGCCACCGGCCTAATGCAGTCGAACCTCAGTATAACGAACCTCAGTCGAACGAAATTTGCGATGTAACACAATTTTATTATTTTCAAATCTCTGCCCCATCGAAAACCGTGTATTTTTTTGCAATTTAACGCAGTAATTTTATGCCAAGCTTTCGGTTTAACAAAGTCCTCGTGCATCGCATGCATGCACCAGTAGCCACCTTGACAATCGGATGAGCACTAAAACTTCAGCTCTGACACACCACATTTTACATGGGCTCTTTGATGCGCCAATTTTGCCGTCAGTCTGGGATCTGTGATCAAAACAAAATTATGACAGGTGTACCGCCGCACAATCCATCATGTGCATACAAAACCCACTGTGCGGAAGTTTTAGGACGTCACTGCCCAATCGGAGCGACAAAGCGTTAACCGTATTTACTCGTGTAATGAACCCACTTCTTTTTTTACGAGTCGTCCATCCCAGTCATCAATCATCAAAGAAAGCACGCGGTCAGCCGCAACCATGATGAGGCCTTTTAGCATCGTTTTGGTGGAAAAGCCGCCTGCTGCTATTACATTACAGTGATCTAATTTTGTGGCAGCGGACGGCGCCCAACTCATTTGCGGAGAAATATTATGTACTCACATCTGTTCGCTATCAATCATTATGTGCTCCTGATATACAAAATAACATCTGGTGCGCTTGTTAGTGCTATTATTGCTAGAATTTCTAGCTTATTTTCTGCATTCACAAGTTCCCAGCAGTGTTCCTGAAACTGTTACTTCAGTTGGGCAGCTAAAACACAGAAACCTTGACTTAAAGAAATTTTTGGTTTGACGAAATTAACTGCAAGTAGGACTTCATTATATCGAGGTTCAACTGTGCACTGTAAACTTACTTATGTCCTGCCACCAGAGCCAATGGTCAGCACTGAGCCTAGTGGCGTTGCTAGGGTCACCCTCAACTGGTGCGGATGTGTGACTTGGCTGAGGGGTGAGAAAGGCACAGGAGATAAATGAACAAGACAAAAGACTGCCGGGGAGATGCTGCCAGCTCGCTTGGGAAAGGAGAGTGAACTGCACATTCACATAAAGAGGTCGTGAGGCAGCGCGGTACCGACCAGTGTCTAACACGCTCCTGCACAGGGGCTTCCGGAGGGTATTGGGTTAATGCTAGTGTTTCCAAGGCACCCGCATGTACGCAGGCCTGGTGCAACGTTGAAATGGCATGGAGTCTCTGGCATAAACTAAGGCATGTGTTTTCAAGCAGTCCTCACAACAAAATAATTCGTTCTACGAGAAGATCAAACTTGCCAGTCAGTGTCTCAGCGTCACCAATGTGCGCCACAATAATTCACTTTGCCCCCCCTCGCCCCCTCTTACTACCCAGCTTCACCCCCCCCCCCCCCCCCCTGAGCGCTGCACCTGGTGCCGACCGCACCACCCTCACAATGCCACTGACTGAGCCTGATCAGAGCTGGGATAATGCGCCTGCCGCTCCACGCAGTAAGATTTTTCAGTGTTATTCTATGGGTATATCTTTTGCCTCTAATGCACTTTTCTCAAATGTAAATAAACCATAAAGGGAAGCAGGATTTGTCAGTAGTAGTTGGAGTTAAATCTGATTATAACGAAATTTAAAATGTCTGCAATGTTTCGTTGCATGCAGTTTTTTTTTTTTTGCATTTTCACATGAAGACTCAATAGGACTATATTGAACGAAAACCAGGTTAAAAATACATTGCAAGGGAAACCACTTTGCAAGCGAGGAGCTGCCTGGGTCTTCAGGCATATTCCTGCTCGTCCAGCACAAATGTCCCTGAAAACCAACTCTGCCTATTGTCGCCAGCCTGCTCCGCTGTTCCTGCTAGTGACATGCAGGAGTCTGCGAGTAACTGTGTGGAAGCAATGGATTCACACTGTTCACCGAAGTCTTTTTACTCTGTTTCATCATTTTTTGCTGCTTTTAAGCATGAACTATTGTAATGCCATGTTCTGAAAACAAAAGCAGCGGAGAGTTGTGCATCTACCACTTAGATATGGCGTCTGCGTTGGAACAGGGTGCATTGTATCAACTGCGGTCGCTTGTTGCTATAGTAGATGCTCATCTCACTTCAGTTCATGTTTTATCATCCTGAAACTTGCAGGATCCTGTCAAATTTCCAGTAGTTCAGCACTAGGTAAGAGACAGTTGCCCCCGCCAAAGGGAAAAAGCAAGGTGTCCATGTACTAGCTGTGTGATGTCAGTGCAGGATAATGAACCTTTCGGGGCTCAAGTTACTGGAATGCTTCATTACGGCATCCCTTATAACCTAAACATATGCACACATTGTCGTGTAAGAAACGAATACCGTAACCAACAGATTTTTTGGACTCCAATAATTCGGGCTTCCACAATACTTCGCACTTTGTTCAGGAACTGTCACGCACTCCATAAAAATATGTACATTTTCACAGCCGATATTTCTCACCCTTAGTGTCCAAAAGTAGATTTTTCAGACCAAATTTGGTGCCAGCAATACTGTGATCGTTTTTCCCCCAGGGTTTTTTTTTTTTTTTTTTTCTAGGCATGAAAAAGACGCGAGCAGACATCGTCGCAGACAACTCCGTTTTGCGTGCCCGGGAAAGCTTATAGGCGAAGGGAGTCATTCTGATGGACTAGCTTTATTGGCTCTCTGTGTACCGTTGCTGTTGGAGCAGAGAAAAAAAGTGAAAGGAAGGGGGGGGGGGGGCGGGGGGAGGGGCAATGCATTCAAAGTAGGGTCTCGTTCCACTCATTTTCTTTTTTTCCCTGTGAGCAGCAGCGAAGTTAAGATTTCTTTAAAGAAGATAAGCTTCTGTAGAAAAGTGAATTTTCTTTCAAGTTCAGGAATTTTTCGGACTGTTCGATTATTCAGATTATATCCCCGGTGCCGCCGAGTCCAAAAAACGATCGGCGAGTGTATAATGTGAGCGGCATGTACACATGAGAATATTTTTATAGCTTCTTTACTTTTCAGTTGGGCATACTCCAGGGACTCAGAATGCAGGCAACTCTGGTTCCAGCACTTCTAAAGGTAGGTTTGTGATTCTTGCTTAAGAATGCGCCAAAGGAAATGCTCGCGATATTTGAAATGAAATTAGATGTCATATTTAGAAAGTCTCCATATGTTCCCCAGCCCTACACGAGTTGCCACAAATTAGTGGAAGCACGCAGGTTGATGTGCAGGTGAATCCAATAATGTTATTTATTGAGCATATTTAAAGGAACCATCACAAAGCCATCAGTTCAGTTCAGGCGTTCAGTCGTGTCCGAGTCTTCGTGACCCTATGGACCATGTCACGCCACGCTTTCCGGTCTCTCACTATCTTCTTAACATCACATAGCTTCATCTGCAATGCTTCGAGAATGCCATCTAACCATCGCGTTCGCTGCCTACCCCTTCTCCGGCGACCCTCAACCTTTCCCAACATCAAATCTTTCTCCAGCGACTCCTCTCTTCTCATCAGATGACCAAAGTAGCTGAGCTTTAACCCCGCCCCTCCGCCTTGTCGTGGCGGAGGGGCTTGCGAAACTCGATGAAGTCGTGAGCTCTGCTGTGTAGGGCCACCCAAGATAGACAGGTCACGGCAGAGAGTTCTGACAAAATGTGATTCACTGGAGAAGGTAATGGCAACCCACTCCAGTATTTCCTGCCAAGAAAACCCTATGGCCAGTCACAAAGCCATCCGACTCATTAAATGACACATGCACATTAAGTAGGAAGCAATGGGATCCTGTCATGAAAAAGCTGAAAGCAGCTGATGGGGTCACTTGAGAACGACAAATTTGAGCTTTTTTATCTTGAATAGCCATAGAGCGTACTTTTGAAAGAAGAATTTTAAATAGAGTATGGTTCAAAAGGTTATTTCATGTGGAGTTTCTCATTTTTTGCGGTCCAAGAGGTGGGATTTTGTTGTGCAGTCATTAATGGTTGCCAGACTAGACAGCTATTGAAAGAAATGAAACAAATTCTGTTGTAAATATTTTATTGCAGCAAATGAGCTCTAATTTGAAGGATTATAATTTGTTAATGTGGAATCAAATGCAATAGTTATTCTTCAAATATTCGCAGTCACGACCCCTTTGAGATTTGCAGTCTCCGGCGCTGCATGGTTATACACAAAGACAATACACACACAAGAGAATTAAGCCAAGACCTTAACACAGAGGATGCGCTCACTACCAACTGCCTGTTTTTGTGGTATGAAGAAGAATGAAGAAGAAAGCAAAAGAAACGTGGGGTTACAATATGAAAAAGAAGTAAACAAAAGATTTAGAAAAAATGCGAAGAAATTCAGGATGGAAAAATTAAATGAAAATAAAATGCAAATAACATGAAAATAATGAGAAATTAGTTCTAGCGACTTTTCACATTGTCCAAACTGAGAAGTATCACCTCCTTGCTGTTAAGCGCCATTGACGGAACACTCACGCATTCCCGTTCTTCTCCCGAAATCCTTCGCAATTTTTCTGAATCTTTTGTTTACTTCGTCTTCATATTGTAACCCAACGTTTTTTGTGCTTTCTTCTTACCACAAAAACAGGCAGTTGGTAGCGAGTGCATCATCTGTGTTAACGTCTTGGTTTAATTCTCTTGTGTGTATGTTTTGTTTTAGTGTACAACCATGCAGCGCCAGAGGTCGTCGGAGTCATATAGCCAACTAGCCCGCTCGCAAGTACTACTGAGATTTGCAGAACATGCGACTTTTCACATTTTGCAACCGAAAATTTAGCATTTGAAGGTAATGATCAAACATACATTGTTTCCAGCTGTTGCAATGCCATTGGAGCTACCTCCATCTTTTGTAATTGGCGATAATAATGGTCAGGTAAGCGGTACATTTATTGACTGAATTTTCTTCTACAAGATGACGACAATGATTCAAAAGTACATTTTCAGGTTGCCATATTATCATCATCATCATCATCATCATCAGCCTGATTATATCCACTGCAGGGCGAAGGCCTCTCCCATATCTCTCCACTTAACCCGGTTCTGTGCTAGCTGCATCCACTTGACCCCTGCGAACTTCTTAATCTCATCCGCCCACCTAACTTTCTGCCGCCCCCTGCTACGCTTTCCTTCCCTTGGAATCCAGTTTGTTACCCTCAGCGACCATCGGTTATCCTCTCTTCGCACTACATGTCCTGCCCATGTCCATTTCTTCTTCTTAATTTCCACTAGAATGTCGTTAACTTGAGTTATTTCTCTGACCCACTCTGCACGCTTTCTATCTCTTAATGTTACACCTACCATTTTTCGTTCCATAGCCCTCTGGGTTGTCCTCAACTTAAGTAGAACTCTCTTGGTTAGCCTCCACGTTTCAGCCCCATAGGTGAGTACAGGCAAGATGCAACTGTTGTATACTTTCCTCTTGAGCGATACCGGTAAGCTGCTAGTCATAATCTGCGAGTGCTTGCCAAATGCGCTCCATCCCAATCTTATTCTTCTTGTTATTTCCTTTTCATGGTCCGGATCTGCGGTTACTACCTGTCCTAAGTAGATATATTCGCCTACTACTTCCAGTATTTCGCTACCTAATGTAAACTCCTGTTCCTTCCCGAGGCTGTTGAACAGTACCTTAGTCTTCTGCATATTGATTTTCAAGCCTACCTTTCTACTTTTCCTGTCTAGGTCATCAATCATTATTTGCAGTTCATCTCCCGAGTTGCTTAGCAAGGCAATGTCATCAGCAAATCGCAGATTACTGAGGTATTCTCCATCTAGCCTTATCCCTAACTGCTCCCATTCCAAGTCTCTGAATACTTCCTCTAAACAAGCTGTGAATAGTACTGGGGAGATTGTGTCTCCTTGCCTAACACCTTTCTTTATGGGAATTTTGTTAATTTCTTTATGCAGAACTATGGTTGCTGTGCAGCCACTATATATATCTTCCAGCACTTTCACGTACGGCTCGTCTACCCCCTGATTTCGCAATGCCTGCATCACCGCCGAGGTTTCAACTGAGTCAAATGCTTTTTCGTAATCAATGAATGCTATGTATAAGGGCTGGTTATATTCCGCGCATTTTTCTATCACCTGATTGATGGTATGGATATGATCGATAGTAGAGTACCGTTTCCGAAACCTTGCTTGATCCTTTGCTTGATTGCAGTCTAAGGTTGTCCTGATTCTATTAGCGATTACCTTAGTAAATACCTTATACGTAACAGACAGTAAGCTGATTGGTCTAATTTTTAAGGTCCTTAGAGTCCCCTTTCTTGTGAATGAGGATAATGTTTGCATTCTTCCATGCTTCCGGTACCGTCGATGACATATTATATTAAATTCCATATAATATTATATTATATTATATTATATTCATATTATATTATATTATATTCAATTCAATTCAGTTTTATTTCCGTCAAAACGGCAGGGGCTCAAACAAAAGTGAAAAACACTTGACGAGGTTCAAGCCTCTGTGTACAAGGCATACAGCGGTCGCAAATGTTTACATGAGCAGTGCATAATCTGCAGGACAACCTTTTATAGAAAAAATAAATCTGCAAGAACATTGCATGAACTGAAGCAAACATTATAAAATAAGAAAGCTACATTTGCATGTTAAAAAATTGCTCAATCAGTGTAATGAACACAATACATATATATACAGTATGGACAAAAAAAAAAAAAGAAATCATCATAGAATTCTTAACGAAGGTACCATCTCTTTTATGATGCAAAGAAAGGTATTCAACATTGACATACTAACATTTTCTACATTTATATTGTGAGTGTGGAGATAATTAAGCAACGATGGAAGTGAAAATTCCAACATGTGACAGCTAAAGGTTGTGCGTAAAAAAGGAACTTTCCAAATTTCTGGTGACCAGGATGTAGACGTACCTACCCTTCCTTAAACTTAAATTTGCATTGGATGTGGTAAGGGCCTCGTTGTTATGTAGACTTTGCTTGTACCTTCTGGCCAAGGTGAAAGTATATCTATTTATTAGGTGCAGTAAAGTAATTCAGGATGCATTTATTCTGGGTTTAATAATATTTTGAAAATAGCATACGCACCCCGTGCAAAGCGACGGCCCTGCCACTGGTGGCAAAGTTGACAGTAAATCCTGGAGCGTAGCCGGCCGCGTTGTCTGCTAGCCGTGTGTTTCTATGCAGTCCTCGCATCATGAAATCATTTTCCCGCCATGCTTGCATTGCTGCCTCAACAGCATCCGCTCTCAATGCAGTGTAACATAAACTATGGGCATCTTCAGCGATAGTTTTTGTTTGGGCAAATATTTGAAAGTTACAAAAAACGCTCTGGAGATTGTATCTACTCGTCCCATTTCGGCAAGCAATACGATCTACAGCGTCCTGTTTGAGTTCGCTTCGCTTTAACAAATCGCTTGTCATTCCTGCCTCATATTTCTATATGAAATAATTTCAAATAATATCGGCGCATCATTGTGAATTTTCTGAAAATCGCTATTTTTTACATTAGGTAGAGGAAAAATAATATATGTTGGTTACTGGGTAAAGCAATAAGTTAATTTACTTAGTGCAGTGCTGCATATTTTTATGGTGCTTAATTTTTGAAGTCAATAAGTTCTGAGTGCAAAGTAAAGACTGATATAATAAGCATCAGGTACGAGATTTAATGAATTAAACGCTCGAAGAGCATGGTACCAGTGTCATTAATAGGGTCATCTGTACCCAGTGTGAGGCGTGGCGTGGCTGCTCCCTCCCCCCTTCCCCCCTATCCCCGTTTATTAAGCACCGAATCGCAACTTTCTACCTCCTCTGTGCTCATGGTTTGCTTTAAGTCAAGTTCGCTCTGCACCCAACCACGTAGTGCGAGTGATGTGGCATTTTTTTTACACTAAGGCGCAGCGATCGTGCCCACGAGTTATAATTCAGCAAAACATCCCATCGAAAGCACATATATTCGAAAAAAAGCAGAAACACTAGCACGTGTAAGTTGCGAGGAAATTCACTGAGCAAGTAGCTTAAGACATGTGATTGCCCAGTATGAGACCGTAAGAATAAAGAGGCCTCATGGACTAGTTACGCAATGAAAGCGCCTCTGAGATATTGCAACCGGAAGCCTTCGTTATGCTGCAGCTAACTGTCTTGGGATACGTGTTCGGCTGCATTATTAGTACCAAGAGGGCAATGATTGTAAGCGAGATCGCATAATGGGAGTTCACAGAGAAACACTCTTTCGGCACACACCGTAACTGAATGCTCTGTGTAGGACAGATGGGTAGGACAGCCATCTGTCCTACCCATCAGTGGTCATATCGTGACGTGGCCTTTTAGCATTGTTTGCTACAAAAGGTGTCTTAGTTTCCATGTACTACTGCTATTTCATTTTATACCTGCAGGTGCACCTTGCGGATAATGTCGTCGTGAGCACTGACACTTGGACAGTGTTTGGTGGGCCAGCCAGGGGATTCTTCCTTTTGCAAGCATCTTGCCGTTGCCTTGTGGGGGAACAACGTACTTGCACAGCGTAGCCTGACCGGCAAACAGTGCAATAAGGATATTGCAAAGGGGAAAACAGCGGTGTACCCTCCGTTGTCACCTACTAAGGTGGCAGGCATGTCATGTGAGTATCATGCAGCATCATGAGTAAGCGTCCTGCAGCTCTTGGTGCATGCCAAGTCTGCATGTCCCTCCAGCAAGTGTTATCAACTATATGATACTGTTAGGGGCTGTCAGAGTGTATATAGGAAGTGAAAAATACCATGTTTCAATTACTGGTCTGTTTCAAAGCAGTGTCAGGGTGTCTAGCGACCGGGAAAACCGGCAATTGTCAGGGAAATTGCATGCATGGAAATTTCGCCAGGTCAGGGAGAATTGCACGGTATATTCTACAGTGCATTTTCATCTTAAGCTGGCGCACAGCAGATTTGGGAAGGGGGGGGGGGGGGGGGGGGGGGGCAGAGCATGCGGCCTCCACCGCGGCCGCGCCGCAAGGCGAGGCGCGATATATTAGTTTACGTCAGCGCACGGCTAAGCTGCCACAGTAGAAGAACCAATACGCACGTGAGTTGGGTACTCAATAAAATATGCAGAAGCGCTGCATGGGAGTAATACGTCGTAATTTATTTGAATGTTGTGAATTTAGAAAAAAAAATAGTTGTACTTAAAGGAACCGAATACATGTCTTACAATCAGGCACGTGGTGTTAATCCATTACGCCACAAGCGACGGGTAGTGCGGTCTTTAAATGCGCTCTTACTCATTTTGATTCAATGCACTAAAGATGGCACGACGGATGCAACTGGCATGATCAGAGGATTACTGCAAGCAATTTTATTCCAGCAAGCTATTTTATTGCGTATGCATTTTAGTTTATGCACCGCAATGTATATTCAAAAACATAGCTTTATGACTTCTTTTTTGTTGTGTTTTATATTTTAGTGACGCCACCCGGCACTTCCAGTGCTGCGGTTTTCAGGGAATGGCAATTAACGCCATGAGGTGGTGGTGCTCTCTTGTAGAAAACTTGCTCTCTTTCATTTCTACTCTTTCGGAATAAGTCTCGTTTTGATGAACTGAAAACTAAAATTCTACGCAACTGATTTTTTTAGTGTTCCAGCTTCCCTTTTTAGCACATTCACTTCAGATTTTTAAATATGTAAGCAAGGCAGCAAATATTGCTTGCTGTGAAGCTGCAGTGACCATTTCAAGAGTGCAAAGAATAGATAGGTGCATCAGCAGTGTTGTTGTGGTTTAGCGTGCCTAATATGTTGAGCTTTTTAACCTCACATATGCTTAATTTATGGTTTCTTTTCGGCTGCTTTCCTGCACTACCTGAAGGCTAGTGGTTGCCCGGAGGATGACATACCGAAGCGTCACAAGATGCTGAGTCGCTACCTTGCACAAAAGTGAGCAGATCGGCGTCGCTGATCAGGTAAGCTTTGAAGGAGATCAACAATATATATTGTGTGTTCAGATAAGAACAGTCATCGAGGTCGCGTGACTATTTTTGTTTGCAATGAAATCTATTTGGTGGGAAAATGTCTTGACACAAAGGAACGAACCTTAGTTTTGCAAGACATGGCGTTGCTTTCTCGGAAAAAAGCTGTATACCACTGGAGGTGAAAAACGCCATTTTTGCCATTTCAAAAAGTTTCAAGTTTGGAGACTTGCTGCTTTCGCACCAGCGTATTGTCAACTATTTCTTTTTACCCAATAGATTCAGCAACTTCTCGTATTGTAAAAATATTAAAATCCCTTTTGGTTGCTTGCAGTTAATTTAGTAAAAAATCGTAAACTTTCCTTCAGGAGCAACGTGCGGTGCAAAAAGTTCACTTTCAACCTTACATACCGGCATGATGACTTACGGGTGTTTGCACTAAATCCTTTTCCCTTTATTATGAGAGTTATATTCTTAATTTCACACAAAATTCGGAGCTCTAGATTGTTAGGTGTGTTCACCACAAGGCACCAAAATCGCCCGAAATTCAAAAACAGCCACCGTGATGGTGCAGTGGTAAGACGCGCGACTACTGTGCCGGAGTACCTGGGTTCGATCACGACTGCGGTGGCTGCGTTTCGATGGAGGTGAAACGAGGCGTCCGTGTGCTGTGCGATATCAGCGCATGTTAAAGATCTCCAGGTGGTTAAAATTACCCTGAAGCTCTCCACTACGGCTCCTCTTTCTTTCCACTTTCACTCCTACCCTCCTCCTTTCCCTTACTGCACAGTTCAGGCGTCCACAGAATCGAGTGTGACCGATATTGTGCTTTTCCCTTCCTGTGAACCAATTAAAAGCTGTGAACCAAAGGGGGCAAATTGGATTCCAGTTAAAAAAAAACGTCATATTTGATTTTTATTAAAATCACTCTCATGAATTCTCAGTACCTCAGAAATATGAGGGACTAGCGAAGTATTGTACTTCAATAAGGTGGTGTTGAGGAATTGAAAAACTTCGTAATATCGAGAAATTCGCTACATGGAGGTTCTTTACATAAAGGTTTAACAGTGTCATCATCATCATCACACTTTTAGTGCATGATTAAAACACTAATTGGAAGGTTGCATTTCTAGAACATCTTTTCTGCTCTATTATTTCATGGCATGCTGGTCAAAAATTTTGTTTTCCTAGAGCTGTCACTTTCTCAGACCTGTGAAACGAAGCATAAGCTGAAAAATGGCTGCTTTTAAGTTCATTCCCAGTAGGAAAAAACTACAGAACATTTTCTGATGTTACGACAGAATTTCTGTGCAGTTTTTGACGGGAAACCTGCTGTGACAACAGAACATTCTGTAGTAACATCAGAAATTTCTGTAGTTACAACAGAAAAGTACTACAGAACTACAGACAACAGAAGTTTACTACAGAAAAACTACAGAACTACAGAAAAGCACTACAGAACTACAGAAAAATATGATGGTTACGACAGAACTACAGGATGTTTTGTCGTATTTTGGAAAAGGTTCTGTAGTTTTTTTCGACTGGGTTTTGTCTAGAAATTTCATTTCTGTATGTCTATGTATGCATTCGGTATAATGAGGCAGGTTGTTTAGCTATATTCAGTCTCAGGAGCTGTTTGCAGCATTCTATAAGGCAAGGGAGACCTGGCCTAATCAGTATTCCTGTGCACTGTAATGAGTAATTGTGCTTTTACACACCTCTCATCACTCCTGTACACTACAAAAGATGGGACAATTTTCGCACGAATGCAGAGGTTCATGTGGCAACAAGGGCGACATAGAACCGACGCCATGGAAACGTATATCTATCCTGGTCTGCTTTGCCTTCAGCACGCTTTTGTTGCAATTTTTTTTCCACCTCTGGGGACAGGCACTCCAGCACTGTGGTTCGTCTGTGTGCACTTTTGGTTCTTCACTTTTTTTCTCTTTTTCTAGCCGCTGGAGATGGAGTTTATGATCAGCCTCTAGAGGTGGTAAATTTAGGCAGCCGGTGACACGGGAGCATTGCACTGTCCCCTCTTCCCATTTAAAGATACTTTGCTTGGCACCGCATCATTTCTGAAATTCAGTTGACAACCTTGTAAAGGAAACGGGAAAAATTTGCAAAAAGCAAGTAAGCCTGTAGGCGTATGGTACCCTCGAGCTGCACTCGCTGCTCGATTTCTGCTACTGCTTTCGTGCATAGTATTCTCTACAGCCCTTTTCACACTTGGCAGGAAACAAGCAATCAAATTCAAAGCAAACAAAGTGGGTGAGCAGTTAAAGTAATTTCATGTTTACGTTTCATTCCGCATATTCGAGTAAAAATCTGGAGAGGAGGGATAGACCATACGGTGGCTGTCATGCATGAAGAGAATGTCTAAACAAAACTAAGACCAACTCAGCAAAGATCAAGCAAGTCAAAGTTCCACGGCAGTCTCTGAAGAAATAAACTATAATGAGACAATAAATTCATGACAGCTTTCAAGAAAATGAAGTGCAATGCTACCGTCGCGCCTGTAGGTTTTTCATCTCTTTGCCAATAATCTTCCCATTAAGAGCAAGCAGAATGAGCTTGCCTAGTAATTACAGGCATCTGCCTCCTGCTCGTCCACATATTTTTGCCATTTTGATTTGGGTAGTATAAACCAGTTTGAGTTCTTCAATGTGTGTGCGATAAATCGAATACACAAAGGTGAACTGGAGCAAGATAGCACAGTTCATTTCGCTCATACAAATCATTGAAATAGGGATGTGTTATCAACAATGGGGAGTGAGCTTTTCAGAGCATACGTGCACTTCCAAAACATCTTCCTCGGTAACCCCCACCTGCACACACATCCATACACAAACATGCACAGAAAAGGAATAGATTCGAGCAATGAGTTTGCAGCTGTTGCGCATGCTTCTTTCAGTCTGCTGAGCGGCCACTCCCTCACTCACTCCACTGGGTTGTCAGAGAGTCGTAAAAACATGCAATTAAGAGAGGGCAAGAATGTTCCCATTCCCAGTCATTTGGAGGTGGGGAAAAAATTATAAAAAAGTGGTGAAAGTGCAAGAACCAGGATGGCAATACATAGCTGGGAGGTAGATTCTACCACAGTCTTGTTACATGATCATCCGCATCTGACGTGCAAAAATTGAGTCCCACAATATAGTGCCGCCGCTGTTGCCCCATCCAATTTGGGAAGCGATAGACACATAGGAGCACAATTACCCATGACAGCATATGTGATCATTATTGAGCCCAGTCTCGCCTTTCACATTGCTGCAAACAGCTTGTCAAATGGAGTATCTATAATGCTTACAATTTAAGGGCTTACATTTTACCTTGTAGTGTAGTTAGTCAGATATATGCTTTGGCTGGTGATTGATAGTGTTTTCTAGCTTTGTGAATAACAGCTGGCTATACTTTTTAAGAATGTTTTGTACTGCTTGCTTTCTGCAGGTTCAAAGGTGGTCCTGTGGTTGTGGTGGGCCCAGCTGGGGTCAATAAAGTGGATAAGTAGCCATGCATAGGCTCCGTGCGCTGCAGCTTTGAGCCGGACAAGTGGCGTCACCTGTAATACGCGGCGTAACTTTCGCGTCGTCTCGGAGCGGCCCGTCTCACTGCAGTCAGCATGGCGTCTCGCTCGGACAGCGACAAGCCGCCGACGAAAAAAGGCGGCACCGTTTATTTCTGCGTGTACGGTTGTCACAATAGCTACAGAAACGTTGCAGGCAAGGTCCCGAAAATCAAGTTCTATGGATTTCCATGGAAGCCCTACGAGAAGGAGCGACGGGAGCGGTGGATCAGAGCAGTACGACGTGCAAGGTAAACAAGTGGCCATTTCGTCTTCTAGAGTCGATTTTGGCTGTCTCCAAGGTTACAGTTGGAATAATACAGCATTTATTTCTATTTATTAGTGCGGACGGCGGACTGTGGCAACCAGTGAAGGGCCAAACACGCATATGTAGCGCCCACTTCGTGGGCAACGAGAGAAGTTCTGCGGCACACCACCCTGCCTACATTCCAACAATATTCCCTGCTTGCTATGGGAGAGACGATGGCGCTGGGCCCGAAACGAAGCTCCAGAGATACCAGCGGTAAGTTTTAATCCAGCCGATGATGCGTAGGCTTTAATATACAGTGCTTTGTAAGAATGCAGAATTATGTGTGCTGACACGGCAGCAACAGGGAGGGGGACAAAATGCACGGGACGAGCTTTGGGTCGTCCTCGCGAGGTCCTGTCGGTGTTATGCCGTGCATTTCCTAGTCTTTGCGCTCAATCGTCCTCGCGATCTGGACGAGCCCATACGAAGTGTCGCAGTTTTATGTTTTGCTGAACAGCCATCTGCATTCTTTAACATTTTTTCTTAGGTTTCAACGACGCGGATCAGCGGGTGCGGCACAGGTGTCAACGGATTCAGACTCCGTAACCGGCACTTCGTGTCGCAGTCTGGCCCACGGTCCCGATGAGGAACAATTAGAAGGGTCAGAAGAAAGCGTTATGTTTGTATCCGTGGTAAGGACCTCATTTATTGAATCCCCTCAGATGTATGGTTTATAAAATTTAACGTCCCAAAGCGACTCAGGCTATGAGGGACGCCGTAGTGGAGGGCTCCTGTAATTTCGACCATGTGTGGTTCTTCGACGTGCACTGACATCGTACAGTACACGGGCGCCTTAATTGCGTTTCGCGTCCATCCAAACGCGGCCGCGGCGGCTGCGACTGAACCCGCGTCCTCGGAATCAGTATCTCAAATGTTAACCCATGCTGTATGTAGGCTGTTATTTTTATGCGCGGCGGCGTGATTATACAGTATGCATTTACGGATTCTAAACTGTTGGCCAAACGCCACCCAATGGGAAAATAAAATCGTTCACCAACTGGTTTAGTTTTCATTATTGCTTTTTCCTTATCACTGCATGTCTGCTGAAGCAATTTGAATATGTTCTTTGGTTTTTGTTTGCTGTTTTAAAACAAATTTTTGTGCTGGTATATTTAGTGGTTTGAATCTGAAGGAGAGTTTAACTTTGTAAAAGAAAGCAAATATAGAGAGCCAGCACCAGTGCACCCTAGCTAGTGCAGCTGTGCACAACCATGGCAGTCTTCTTAGTATTGTTACCTTCGCTTTCGTGTATATCTTTATGTGCTCAGTGTTATGCAAGTGTGTCCCCAACAGCGCTCATACTCTGTTCTAACCAATGCTGTTAATTTCTTGCTATAGCTTGACAATGGAGTTATTAGTATTGATTAATAAAGATTGATTGTGCACGTGTTATATTTTTCAGGCGACTCAAACAAACACGGTTCTACCTCAAGGCCAGTGCAACATGTTCCTCTCAGTGACATCACATGGCTCAGCCTCAACGCAAGTGTCACACACAAGCACAACAGATATAGCTGTGCAGGCAGTGCCAGCCACAACATCCACAAGCACTGGAATAGAGGAGAGAAGCTGTGTATTCCTTGGATATGACTCGCTGAGGGAGAGAGCAGATGCGTTTAAAGAACTGTGTGGCGTTAGCACCAATGTATTTGCCTTACTGATGTTTGTTCTTTCACCCATAGTAGCAAGGCGAATCGATGTTCCAGTTCCACAGAAACTTGTAATTTTTCTTATGAAACTGAAACTTGGCATCTCCTTTGCTAGCCTTGGTGTTCTTTTTGGGCTTCACCGGACGGCAGTAAGCCGTATATTTTATTTTGTCTTGAGCAACTTGTTAGCTGCAATGAAGGAATGGATCCCAGAACCGTCACTTGCCACCGTGCAAGCAACAATGCCAGCATGTTTCAAGATCCACTATCCTCGCTGCCGTTACATCATAGATTGCACAGAAATAAGAACTGAAGAGCCACCTACTGTTGAGCAAAGGCGGGCACTGTTTTCACACTATAAGGGTGGCTACACTTTGAAGGTTTTACTAGGAATTTTGCCAAATGGTGTAGTGACATTTGTCTCCGAGGCCTATGGTGGTCGCGCATCGGACACTCACATCACACTTGAGTCAGGGTTCCTTGACAGGATTGAGCCGGGCGACATAGTGCTAGCGGACAAGGGCTTTCCAGGCATTAGAGCACCCGCTGCAGGTCAGAAAGGCATTGTTGTATTGCCCCCTTTTTCAAAAGGAAATGTACAATTTACATATGAGGAACTTCAGGAAACATACAATGTAGCCCAGGTGCGCATACATGTCGAAAGGGTAATCCAGCGTGTGAAAACGTTCAATATCCTCAATACAAGGGTACCTACTGAACTGATTCCCCACATGAGCAATATTATGCGGATGTGTTGTATTCTGGCCAACCTACAGCCACCCATCTTTAGCGGCCAAAATACTGACAATGCAGATGAGTGACGAGATCTTAAGCCAGTCATAGTGTGGATGGAAAATGAGCCCAACCATGTGTTCAGCTGAACATTTCCAGAACCTCTCAGTGAGCCCAGGAAACAATGTTGTCCAATGTCATGAAGTGTACATAGACGAATTCACTGCAATAAATCTTACTTTCATTATCAACCCTGTTTTTAATTGTGCCCATGCTGCAAGAACCCAACACTTCACAGACAAACAACATAAAATTATGTGGACTGGATATTACGCCTGAACATTTGGTCGTGACAAGTTTGTCAGCTGTTTTAAATAATACTTGAAATAGTATGCTTGAAGCTTAGGTATGTACTCGGAGAGAAATTTTTCATCCTTCTTGACAGTTATGCTAAAACTTTGCTTTTCTGAGTACACAAAAAAGCGCTTCATCAATATTTAAAACATACAATATAATCATCACCTGTGTGAAAAATGGGTGACTTTTTTTTAGAGTCAACTTTCCATTGACATAGTGGATGTATTTAACATAGCTAACTTCTTGCTCTGCATCAATAAGCTTTGAGTTCCTGAGAGAAAAGGGGCATTTGATTTCAACAACACGAGTTGTATTGCTGGCTACAAAGATGCCATCCGGGCTGCAGCACAACCAGGGTTGTTCCGGGTGTATAACCAGTCCGACCTGCAGAAAGAAACAAATGGAAGGAATTAGGAAACGTGTCAATCTTCTTGAACACATATGGAATTACCTCATGAACTGGAACTCGCAGGAGCGTAGAGAGCTCCTTTCTTGCCACGTCTTCTGTATTCTTACCTGCAAAATGAGAAAAATTGACTAGTACTTTTCGGTAAGATTCATAAAATTTAGATTTTACTTTAAGGGCACCTTTAAAGTGTGCACTAGATAACGCAATATATACAATTAGCCTTTTTTACGAACAAAGTCACAACGAGACTGCCTATTTATACTTGCATGTTCTACTTGTACGGAGTGTGCTGCTGCTTACCGTAGGTGGTGGCAGCAGTTGCAAAGGCCCTCGGCGTAACCAATGCATGTGCAAGAGCCTCGAACTCTGCCTCTCTTGTCTTTATTCTGTGAGCAATGGAGCTTCTAATCCGAAGAATCCTCTCCTGATGCCACCTGATGTAGTATCAAGAACATGCCATTAGTGCCAGGAAGAAAGTTCAGCGACGCATGAAAGCAAATAACAAACCTTTCTACTTTTCCTTGGCCCCTAGTTGTCAGTTCGATTTCGATAATTTCATTTATGCTTTTTTGCACGAACTTCTCATAAAACATTTTCTCGCTGTCCGCCAGCGCAGACAACATGTCACACCTTGTAATTCTGAGAGGCAATGTACTGGTGATTTCCATCATGCCATACGTGGCGCGCCCGTTTTCCATAATTGCTCTCATGAGCTCAGAAGCTGCGATACCGGCTACCTCTTCAACTGCACCGGACGACACGGCCCCACATTCTTCGACTGCATCGCCCTCAATGCACTGCAGCACATCTGTGAAGGCGCACCTAACGTCCGGAAATTGGACATGAACGTCAGACGCGGACAGTGCCTTAAGCACTGGTACAGGCATAAGGCGACCTGGGTGGACGATTCCAATATGTTACTCGATGGATCTCCTCATAGAGCATTTATTTTTCTTACCTGGGAAAAGATCCTTAATCTGTTTTTTGGTATCCAGGGTTGGCCGCGAAGAAGGCTTGAGCCACGCGCACGGTAGGTCTGTACAAGATGTATGCATGGAGTTGTTCACGAACACGGCGAGCGCCGCTGCGTGCTTGCACCATCCTCGGCATCCCGCCTTGCACGTGCAGCTGGCATCAACAATATGTCTTGGCTGCGCAGACAACTGCAAGTGCACAGCACACGTTTTCACGCTCATGCAACGAATAAATAAAACGTCTCGTGAACTGTGCTTACCGTCAACCGCACGTCGTAATCAACGCACTTCATTTGCGCAATGCATCTTCCGACGACGTCGGACGGCCCTCCCGCACATGAAACTTCTTCTCTCACGCCGTAAACATGGTTCCCGGCGTAGAGGTTGTTGCCGCGCTTGACGCTGCATCTTTTAAAATATTCTTCAATGTTTTCAATTGGCCGGAATCCGCAAAACAACACTCGCGGTTGGCTCCCTGCAGCCATGTCGAAACGGCCGCCACAGCAGCCGGCCAGTAGCGCGGGCAGACAGCAACGACGGGAAAGTGCCCGGCGCAGCCTGGAGGTGGCGCTAGTTGTTCCAAATCAGTGGCGCCCCCATACCAGCGCACGAAGCGATGTTCAAATTCTCACTTATGCTCAGTACATAAAGGCATGCTTTCATTTATCAACCCTGTGCAATACTCATGAATCTCTCATTGATATTGCAGTCAGATGTACTAGTGTCTGTCTTTAAGAGAAAATGAAGATGCTTTTTCCTCCTGCGTAATTTTTAGCTAATTGTGTATTACATCCGTTGTGTTCTACTGTCATGTTTGTATATAATTTTCTTTCACATTGCATCTCATTTTTCTATTCTTATATGTTTATTGTGGAAAGTGTTTGTTCATTGCCAAATGGTTGCTTAATTCATTTGTTCATATTTTTGTAACTTTTGTGTATAGTTAGAACAGACTATTGTGTTATTATCTGTATCTTTTTGTAAGCACATTTGCTGTGAATTTGCTTTTGTCTGTTGTTCACCCATTGCCACTATGTGTAATCTGGGGTGTAGGCCTCGTCAGGAGGTTGCTTTGCCTTCCTCCTTTAGCCTCACTTAGGGGCATATTTGTTAAATATAGCTGAATAAAATACTACTACTGCTAATTAAGCATGACGCATTGCAGAAGCATGTGTGCTACTGTAGCAGCATATCTGAATAAAAGCAAAATTTTACAATTTTTTTATTTAATTTATGAGAAACGCCACACTATTATGCCATACGATGCCGCACACTGCAATGCCGCTGCACTGCAATGACGATACGACACAACGGTGCGACAGACAACAGTACTACAGACAACAGTACGACATACAACAGTACGGTACTACTGAAAACGGTACGAGAAAAAAGTACGACATACATCAGTACTACAAACAACAGGGTCCCCTTTACAACACACAGCAGTACTACAGACGACAAACAACAAACAACAGTACTACAGACGACAGAACACTAGTACAGAAAACAGGGTCGCATCTTACAACACACAATATTACTACAGGCAACAGGGTCCCATTTTACGACAGGCTAGATTTGTGTTGTATTTTTCGACTGGAGCAAAATATAGAAAACTTTAACGCATGTAGCGGCTGTCACAGGTAATCCTTTCGTCCAAGTGCTGCAGCACAGCTACACGAATGATAAACCATAAGCACAGAGGCAGAAATAAATTAGGTACTACGTTTTTACGCTATTTGTCACGCAGCACACCGCTCTAGCTCTCCATCTCCATAAGCATGCTCACTTCGGTGCCATGAATACTTACGTTATAATGTCGCTGAGTCGTTCAAACTTAATCCAAGTGTTCGTTGAGCAGGCCGACAGGCGTAGACACAACATCACTCGTGAGTCGCTTCGCCAGACGCAGGAACAACTGTGCGCAACCAACACACCGAGACCCGATGACGGCGTCACCCGGCTTGCTGCTTACATGACACGCACAGTCTCTTTGCGCCTGTTGGCTCCAGCACGGCGTTATCTAACCTAAATGCTGGAGTTATCTAAACGCGAACGGAACAACCGAACAGAGAAGAGAGAGAGCGTAGGAAAGCCTACAAAGACACCTAGCAGAACGATACAATGCCATACACGCCGCAACGCGGCAATGCCGCTAAGCCGCCAAGCCCTTGTGGATTTGGATGCGGATAGAAGACATCTGCAGCAGGCTCTGTCAAAGGCAAGTAAGGGCACCAAATTGTAGTTGTGCAGTATGTATATAAAGTAATAGACAATAAATTGAGAAACATAAAAGTAACGTGAATTACGCTAAACAAAAATAAACATTTCCTAAATCTATCTTTTTTTTACGGTTTCGTTTCGGTTTCGATCTTTATGCGGCCAAAAATGCACAAAATTGGTCGCTGCTTAGTTCGTCTTCGAAAGCCCGTCCACTTTTATACCCCACGCGATCAAAGCAGACCAAATCGCGTCTTATTAGATTACTGAAACCAAAACTGTACTTGGACAAAAAAAAAAGCGGACGTTAAGTTTTGGCGGTTTGCCGCTTAGACTACTGAGTATACGGTACCTTTAGGCCGTTGTGCCACGGTTGTGCCGTTGCGCTGCTCGTTCGTTGAACGTCGCACCGGTTTGTCTAATATTTTTAGACGACGAAACATTGGATTTGCCTGCATCATGGACCATTACGGCCTGGTGTTTTTTGAAGATGAAAAGGCATATGATGGCTTAAAAATGAAGTTCATCAGGAGCAAGTCTGGAGAAGACCTTGACGAGGGATGCGAGGTTGTGGTGCAGTGGCGAAATGAGGGGTCATTTGTTGCTACACTCATTGCTGTTTCAGGTAAGCCCTCATATTCATATCGCTCTTTAAGATTCATACGTCTGTGAAACTAAATTACAGGCGCGTGTGGTCAATTACTGGTGCTGGCACCATGTGCGTGCACAGTTCCTGATTCTAGACAAGGCCAGTTTGAACAAAGGGCGCTCGTGGAAAAGAATCGTGAGCGATATATTGCGGCGGTAAATTTTACGCCGTCAATTACCTGTGCTGGCACCAGTGCGTGCATAGTTTCTGATTCTAGACAAGGCCAGTTTGACAAAGGGCGCTCGCGGAAAAGGATCGTGCAGCGATGTATTGCGGCGGTAAATTTTACGCATGGTAATTAAACTACTGTTTGCCCCTAATTATAATCCACAACCTCTTATTCTAGAAAGAAAGATTTGTTCTTCTTGAGCATAGCCGGGATGTTAGTAACATGTGTGGTAAAGGTTTGTCGGCTCATTGCCGTGTTTGCAATTCCATTCCTCTTCTCAAACAAAGTTTA
Source organism: Amblyomma maculatum (assembly GCF_055883805.1). Lineage (NCBI taxonomy): Eukaryota > Metazoa > Arthropoda > Arachnida > Ixodida > Ixodidae > Amblyomma > Amblyomma maculatum. The sequence continues at coordinate 196,171,539 of NC_139345.1, forward strand.
AATTTTGTTTTAAAAGTGCACAAAAACCGGTTAACACGTGAGGTAGTTGAAGCTGAATGGATAACGCTTTTGTAAGTTGAGTGTATAAGTAGCCCTTCTGTCGCGTTGTTGCCAAAGGAAATTGCGTATCTGGCTGATACGATTTGCTAGCGCATGTTCGTTTGGCAGAAATGATATGCTGTGGTATAAAAACCATTCATTCTTTCTTGAATAAATATTAGTTGGAAGTTAGCGCTTTGTGTGTCCGCTTTCTCTGTCCTTGCCTTGGTGAGCTACATTTTGTTCCCGTCGATGATGTACCAACAAGCCAAAAGTATCTACCCTTCTGCATCAGCAGATCATGGTGCAAGCATCCCAAGCCGAAACGCAGAGTCACGTTCACTCGCTAGCGGCAGCAGCGGCATCAGTTAGTCACTGCTATCGCATTGCCGTGCAACATTTCTATGGGTTCAAGCGCTCCATCGGGATGCCTCCCGATAACCTAATTGCTCTCTTCGCTCCTCCTCCAATGTACCCTTGTGCTGCAGCAAGCAGAGCGCCGAATTAGTGGTGGCAGATCTCGATATGGGCACCGCTCGAACCGAAACGCATACCTCAATCTTCCGAAAAGCTGCATGAGCTGATGAACAGCTGATGAGCTGCGCTCGAATTTAGCATTAGGAAGTAAATCGTCGGCATTTCTTTTCTTCGTTTTCTTCTTTTGCTTTTTTTCTTATTTTACTGCTTCTTTCCTCCTCCAACTCTTGGCCCAGCTTGGTAGTCGCTCGGCAACAGCACAATGCGTCACGCCGATGGTTTGAAAAACTACCACAGCGTAGCTTTCGCTTCAAAATAATTCGCTTGCTTCATAAAGCAGGTGTAAATTGGTACTTTCCATGGCACTCAACTTCCTCCATCATGAAGGGAGACACAGAAGCAGGGAGAACAAAAAGTATTCGAGATAAATATGACAGGCATACCAGCAGCATAGCAGGTTACCTTCTTGACCATGTGCTGTTGTATGTGAAGTATATGCTTCAAATGTAAGTCAGAAATGAATTCAGTTGAGAATAAAACTGCCCATGTAACAATTCAGCGTTATGAGGGTCAAGACTAATAAAAAAAATAATCCAAGGGTGCTCATAGCCTCCCATGTGCAGAAGTGGACCACCTCAATTCAGAAGTAATCACTGAGTTGGCTATACTTAAATCAGGTGAAAACCATTTTTCATCAAATTCTGACAAGGCCAAATTTCTGACAAAGGTCAAACAAAAAAATGTGACAAAGGCCAAACAAGACCACTTTTGGGAGTGCAGACGGATAAACTTTTTGCAGACGCTCTTCTGTGTTATGAGCTTACATCCTCACACCCTCAACGTCGTCGTTCTCAAGCAGTCTGCCCCACCTCATCGTCCTCTGGCGCACGACCAGCGCCTACCGCTAAGTAAAGTAATACTACCCCCCTCGGGAAAAGCCCAGTCCCAGTGCATTCTTTTAAGAAAGATCTCTGCCTGTGCCAGGATATTAGAGGCAGACTGCACTATTACTGCCAGTGAAGTAGTTTCTTTGTTTCCTTTTATGCACTCAAGTTCAATGTCACGAAAACAGTTGAAAGTCGCTTTCTAAAGAAAGCTTTCCTATACCTTATTGTCTGTTCTGCAATCTCTTGGGGCCATAAGGCTTTCAGAGTTCACAACCAGTAGCCGTCTCGGTCATTTTATAATTTTTGCAGCTCTGTTTTTATGCGATGTTTGCAAAGATGGGTTCAGATTGTTTTCTTCTTTAATATCTTAGAAACAACATTGCCGAAGGAGACAAGATGAGAACCTGCTTGCTTCAATTCAGGAAGTGGATCTGCGCAAGGAAATTGAAGATTTGAAGGGAGAAAACGAACATTTGCGGGTGCAAGTAAGGAAATACCAAAGTAAGTTTCTTCTGTTAGATCAGTGTTCCTCAAATGAAGGTCTGCATAGTAATGTTCGGGTCTGTAATACCCATGACCACAAAAAAAAAGGGTAGCATGATAGCTCTGGCCTGCCTATATGCAGGTTTTGCACAGTTACCAGCAGGGAGGTTGAAAGCCATCTTCAGTTGCTCAAAGAGAGGAGTGCAGAAATGGAGAGCACGGGCGAGAGGGGGGGGGGGCTTTTTGGCGTTTGTTGCAAACCACCTCGGGTGTCTGGCAAGGGAGCAATGTTTTGTTGGTAGGTGTCGAATTGCTTCTAGCAGCATGCATACCAGTGCTGGTGTGTCGCCTCTTCCTCAGGTTTTCTGCAGGCCGTGACGCGCTGGTTTATTTATTAATTGTCCGCGTTTACTAGAGGCCAATTTAGCCGTGACTCAACCCAATTCCGCAACCTGCTCCCTAAATTACAGCAGCACAGCAGCAATCCGCATAAAATTGCCCCTCTTCTTTCCCTTCCACCGATTTTGAGGGGTCCCTTAAACCAATTCCACTGGTCCATAATGGGTCCGTGACCCATTAATGGATGAGAACCACTGCGCTAGACCTTACAGGATCATTTAATGTTGTGGAATGTATGTGTTCTTGGGAAATGCACACAGCGATTTCAGCTGTCGTCTACATCAGGCCATTTCATGCGACTGTGTTCATTTTCTTTGGATTGCATGAATGGGTAGAACAGCAGTGAATATGCGGCTTCCCGTTTCTCTAGAGCTTGTTATTGAAATGAATTTATTGCAAGCTTTTTGGTTCATCCGAGCAGATGCTAAGCACATGATTAACTAACTGTTTTTAAAGAGACACTCAGAACAACACTATATGATTATTGTTCTCAGTAAAAATTTACTTCCCAATTATTTTGGTTATGTTGACAGTTGCTGAGTGGCAAAAGATGCATATATTGTTGGTACTCCAACAAACTTTTTTCAAAGAAGGGAGATGGAGACACAAGTGTCATTTTTGGGACACAAAACTTGGGAAAACATGTCTGCAATAACAAGCAGAACTGCAAGTTGGTACGAACTCATCGCGATAGCCTAAGCTGTTCGGTTTACTTACCGGAATAATGGCAATAATACATTCCTGATGCACTAATTGTGACATCAGCAGATCGAATTTGAAAGGCACCTACAATCTCTCTGTGTTATTGTTTGAATGTGATATAATTGTGGTTCTTTAGAGCGATGGCATGCATTTTTTGCAGCGATGACAATGCTCAGTCACCAACCTTAATGGTTCTGTGGGAGTTAGAACAATGGTTGTTCGTGTGGTGCACTTAACTTTTATTTATGCAACAGTCGATCTGCATGAAATATACTTCATTCTGCACGAGACTGGTATACAGTATACAACACTTGTATCACATTTGACATGTTTGGCTTCATTCTTGATGGGAAAAGTAAGTTGTGGAACCCCACCATGATTTTCAGTTCTGTGTATAAACCAGATAGTTCTTTAAGGCTGTGAATGCCACAAAATCGTGCATTACTCTGGGTATAAATAAAAACTGCAGTATGTGTCTTTTTCTTGGGTAAATCTGATTCTTATATTTTCTTGCCAGTGTTCTTACAGCCTTCTTAGATACTGAGGCCAAGAGGCCTCGTTTAACCTTGCAATCTGTTAGTTCAGCTCTTTCTCCACTTTGTTCACAAATGATTTCCTTATGCTCTTATGCTTTGGGTCTAGCAAATGTGCACAATGGAAGGTTTCGTGAACTTGGAGTAGCTAAAATGATTTCTTAAAATTCTGCCCGCTTTATTCTTTTAAACCCAACGCGCATGGTTTCTACTCAAATAACGTCTGAGGCCCAACTGTCTCATCAACAACTGGTCCAGGAAGTCAAGGGTTACGTATTAGAAACAGGCCCCGCTTCGAGAGTGTTCAACCGATGTTTCAAGGCCCTAGCTGTTTCTGTTTGCCATGTAAAGTCTGACAGGATGGCTACCATGTCTGATATGTTCAATCGTTTGCTTTTCTTCCTAACCACAAAGTATTAACGAACGATTAGACATATCAGACAAAAGTTGGTGCCGAAACACAGGAAGAAAGCGAAGAGAAGACATTTAGATCAACGAACCGTGGATATTCGCCTCATTGTGGTCTTTCATCGCAACGGACAAGAAGTCTACCGAACGCTGCCGCATGAAGTCGTCACATCCCCTGGTTATCTGAATTTCCGTGACCATCAGCAACGCTGGTTCAACGATGGAGCGCCTCTTCAAAAAACGAAGGGTACTGCGCACTCAAGTTACCAAAGCTACAAAGGAATGCCTTGAGCGACTCAATGAGCTAACGCAGAGCGATGCTAATGTCATGCACGCTCGACTAGCGTCTCTTCATGCTGAACTAAACGCTGTGAACAGTCAGCTCGAGGAGTCACTGGATGATGAGCAGGGCGAGACGGAGTACGAACAAGTTTTTGAGTACAACGATCGAATCGTAACCGTCTTGGCCAAGCTGCAACAGTGCATCTCAAACCCGACTGGAAGATCATCGACTCAGCGGGAGAATAACGCCGCCCAGACAACGACCACCTCGAAGATTAGGGTCAAGCTGCCAAAAGCTCGAGCTCACAAAATTCACCGGACGGCGCAATGACTGGCAAGCCTTCTGGGAGGTATTCGAACAAGTTGTCGACAAAAACGAGGTACTTTCATCTGTCGACAGGTTCCACTACCTCAAGGGATCTGTCACCGGGGACGCCGCCGCAGCACTCGCCGGACTTCCATCGACGGCACGGTGCTACAGCCACGCTGTAGAGCTCCTCAAGAAACGCTTTGGAAACAAAGAGCTCCTAATTCAAGAGCACATGAAGAAGCTTATTGACGTCCAGCCAGTTCGTTGCTCAGACGATGTGCGCGGACTTCGCCGCCTCTACGACACCCTGGCTGCACACATCAAGGGTTTGGAGACACTGGGCCAAAAGCTGGACTCCTACACTACGCTTCTCATGCCGATTGTTCAACGAGCACTGCCAACGGACATCTTACTCGACTACAGCCGCAAATGTGTCATCGAGACAACTAGTTCCATGGGCGGGAACGCCGAATCGACCGACGGCGCTTCGGAAGGCTCCAACGCAAGTGTCAAAGGTACGATGGCGTCCTTTTCACGACTGATTTCTTTCCTCAAAATCGAAGTCGAGAGTCGAGAAAATTTGGCTGCATTAAAAAGCATGGATTTGGCCAAAAACTCTAAAGAAATCAGAAAAGATCGGGCGAAGCCACCTTGGAAATCGCATAAGCCCTTACCAACCGCAGCAGCCTTGCATCAAAACGCAACCAAAGTTGCTTCTTTTGTAACGCCGAGAAGCATCTGGCACAGGAATGCGATGCCCAAAAAAGCTTGGAGGAAAAGGAACGGCTTCTGCAAGCGGCAGGGAGATGCTTCAAATGCACGCGAAAAGCACCTAAAATGCATGAGTGCGGGAAGAAGCACGCGACTGCAATTTGTGATCCGTCCTATGCGGTAGCGCGCCAGAGGGAAGCCACCAGCGGAGTCAACAACGCGCAAGTTAGCCTTGAAGTTGCAGCAGGAACAGAATCCGCTCCCGCGAAAACTGTCCTGCTTCAAACGCCGTCAGCTAATTGCGGTGGCCTAAAGGCCTGGGCGCAACTGCGAGTACTTTTCGACGGCGGAAGCCAACGCTCGTACCTGACATCTGAAGCATCAAAAAGACTGGGATGCAAATTTCTTGGTGAAGAAATGCTAACCATCGGTGTTTTTGGCGGTCACCAAGAAGAACGAGTGTTCAGGAGAGTATCGGTCGCAATTAAAACTAAAAAAAAGAAAAACATGCAAACTAGAGGTTCTGGAGACAGACGTCATTTGCGATCAGCCTATCCCAAAACCACCCGTGGCATTGATGGACAGGCCGAGAACGCTCGGTTATGAGCTCACCGATTTCAGCAACGACGGAGGGCCTGGAGATATTGGGCTCCTCATAGGATCCGACCAAATTTGGCAACTAACACTAGCGAAAAAACTCATACGTACGAGTTAAACGTGGCACATATATACGAGATTATGGAATATGTGTATAATGTGTCATATGTGCCATATGCAGCATATGAGGTATATGTGGCATACGAGCAAATGTGGCATATGAGGGAATGTGGCATACGAGCAAACGTGGCATAAGAGCATACATGGCATATGCGGCATACGTGGCGTATGCGGCATATTAAGGTGGCACACAAATATGTTGCAAAAACTTTGCACGAGGTGTTGTCCAGACTGCAGCTGATACATTTCAAGCGTAGAGATACGCCAAAAATAGCAGGCTGCCCTAAAGATTGACACAGGCAAGAATGCCCCTTTTTTTTCAAGCACTATTTATTTGCAATCACATATATACACATGCTGCAATAAATTAATGGATAAAACTAAGCAAGGAGTTTGCGACTCTCATTTCCGTGGGCCCCCACACAGCGTGACTCCGTTATCTCAGCGGTAGGGTCCTCTGAGCAGCGTCACCTGGCGACAGATAGTGGAAATATTGCAAAAATAAATAAGAGCGCGTGTAAAGCCTGCTGTACTCGCTGCCTCAGTGGCGCAATGGATTAGTATTACGTACCTGAGCCCTTAGCGAATACAATGTTTGTTCGAATCCTGGGTAAAATTTTTTTCCAATTTTTTTTTTAACTACGACATTAAAATAAGCTACTAATATCTTTCCTGGAGGCAGTTCCCCTTTAGGTTGCATCATGTGATGTTTTTAATTCTTAATAGCCACAATACTTGCCGTTAACGCAGCCACGAGACAACACAATGACAACGCTTAAACGATTTAATTACGTAATCATTTCCTGCCTTTACTGAGTGTATGTTACCTTTAGGTTGCGTTCAGACACCCCTCTCAGTAACAATCGCCGTTTAACCCGCTCAGAGGCAACCAGTGATGAGAAAGAAGTTGCGGGACCCTACAGTTGAGGAGACGGAATTACGCCCCCACACAGCCCCACTGCAATTAAGAGTTGTAGCACATAGCAGGAGCCTATGAGCCTACTTCAAATCCCGCAGCATATCAGCAAGGTAGCGGTTAAGCTTTGCACGACGTGCTTCGTTGCTGATTTCTTGGCTTGTTGCGGCGTGCTTGATGTATGCATCAAATGCATCTGAAAAAATTATAATAATACTTTGAATTTCAGTCACAGAATACATGGGTTTTGAATGTAAACCATAAATATGACATTCTTGTAAGGGCTGCACTCTCTTCACGTGGTTGCGACAGGGTGCCGGGCACTTATCATTGCGGCAGTCTAAAAACAGTGGCGATGTGCGTGTGCCGCGATGGATATCAGTACTCTGTTATGCACGACCGCCCGATACAGACACGCGCTTCATTCCGTCAACCTACCACATGCACTAAATGTCCGCGAAAGCGTTTACGGTGCATTGCATAATAATATGTACGGGAGTGCCATTTCTGTTAGAGACCACAGTGCAGCCCAGATTTTGTTCCCCGTTGAAATGCTCTTCTTATGTCGGCGCCACCTGCTCTGGATTTTACTTAGCATAATGTTTTAATGCAACAGCATTACACCCCATTCTCCAAAAAGTATAGTGTCGGCATTGTCAATGAAAAATAATGGCAGTCGCTATGGGAAGTGAGCTGGCAGCTGAAATGCCTACACTCACTGGTCACTAAATTGTGTGGCGTCATGAGACGACATGATTTGGCTGAATTGGCAAGCACTGCCAACTTTTGCTTGGATAATACATATGCACAAAAGAAAAAACTGATTAAGTAAGTAGCAGAGTGCATGCATATGAATGAGGGGAGTCACAAAATGGGTGCCATTGTTGCTGTCACACAATGTGCCCCCTTCAAGGTGAGGCTCAAGTTCCCTTTGACTTGGCATAAAAGAGCAATATATTTAGCAGCTAGCGCTGATCATGGCCCCGTGTTAATAGTTGCAAGTCCAGGACGCTTCTGTGATCGTATTACGTGTAGCAGAGAAACTTACAGCCAACAGCCTGCAGCTTTTGGGGGCTCAAGGCAGGTTTTTCTACTGCCCGCCCGGTGTTCAGAAAGCGGCGGCAGGGGGCACCAGTCACGCTCCTGCCACGAAGCGCTGGCACGCCCCAAAGTAATTTCGCCACCTCCTTGCAGAACAAGGAATCCTTTGGACGGCTCATGAGCCATCGCCACTTCTCTTCATCTAAAAAGAATCCGTTGCCAATGTGAACCTGCAAGAAAAGAAAAGGTTTACTTTAGTGGCTATAGGTGCACTCTCACGACACAATGCTGCAACAGTGGGCTAATAAAGTGATGCGATGTTAGCTAGCTCAGTAGTAGACCACTTTAACCATTGAGTCACTACAGCAAGTAACAAAAAAACCAGAGCAGTCTGTGACTATCAAGCGTTTTATAGGTAGATTATGGTCACATCTGTGCTTTGTACAGAGTTGTTGCTCTGCATTGACAAGCAAGAGTGTATCCAGCCAGTGCAAAAAACAAGAGCAAAAGATATGTGTTTAACCTTGTCGGCTCATTGTTTGTGCTTAGAAGTTGAAGTCGACCTGCAATGTACAGGATGAGAAATTAACAGTAAAACTCACAGGGCGCTTGGTGGCAACAATAGCTCCGTACCTGCTTACCACAAGAAATACTGGAGTTCAAATCAGCTCCACGTTAACAAGTTTTCTTTCTTTTGTTGCTCTACTAGTTCCACATCAATTGAGGTCAACACAGGCTCAGAATTGGCAAGTGGCTTTTGCATAAGTAAAGTGCAAAATTATTGTGATTTAAGTAATCCTAACATAGCTCCTCATACATGGCTGACAAGTGAGGCGAAAGCAATATGTGGATGAAGTATAGAAAGACACGGCGCTGTCTTTTCATTCTTCGTCCCTGTGTCCCTTTCATGCTTTTTCAGACCAGCATCTCAACTAACACGTGCAACGTTCTGCGATCGGCTCACACAAAACTATAAGTCCACCATAGTACTACTGGAATGCAGCCATCAGTGGCGCATTCCTTTATATAGGGGCACTACAGTGGAATCTCGCTGATAAGATTCAGCTTAAGGAAGACCGTATATGCATGCGTTCCGAGTGGATTGTGAAAACTGAAACATTCCCCCATACTGCGTGAACACGATACTGCAATCACTGTCACTACTTTCCACCCCGAAGGCAAAAAAAAGGGGGGAGCTTTTGCTTTCTACCTGCATTGGCTTGGCCATTTCACATGGTGTGCTTTCGTGTTGTCTGCTACACTTCCATCCAATGTGTTTCCCTTCGCTCCCGCATGATGGTGCCACATCCTCCCACAAAAGGCAGATTGTTAAATATATAGAGTGTCCCAGGTAACTTCGACCAAGATTTTTATCAAGAAAGTTAGCCCTATCACAGTGAAAGCAATTCAAACCTGTTCAGTCACCTATGCTAACCTCCAGTATTTTTTTCGTTCACTAAAGTTATTTAGTGAAGACTAATTATTTTTGTAATTATTGACCTGAGAGAAAAAGTGCCAATGGAAAGGTTGTAGATCTCAAACACAGGTAGCTAGGTTGTATTTATCAAACTAGCATTTATGCAAAGTGATATTTTTACCAGCCGAAAACAATGCCTGGCGCAAAAAAAAAAATGTCTTCCACTGACTGCGGCGTCACTTTAAAGTCTCGAGTCGCACCCGAGATAACAAAATCTTTTTCTGGGCCGTGCTCTCTACGATAAGCTGGTTGTAGGCACTTGGCAAATGATTTAAAGTAACAGCTGGTCCCGTGACAGCATTTTTTGAAGGCCTGTAAACAAGGCGGCTTAAGTCTTAGCGTGATGGAACATAGCGACCTGTTTTTGAGAAGATCTAGAAATTTTGCATTGACATATTTTCTCTCAAAATACCTAATTAGTCTTCACTAATTTATTAACATCAGTGAATGAAAGAATAGAGGTCAGCATAGGCGACTGAACAGCTCTGAATTAGTTTCACTGTGCTAGGGCTAACCGCATTTTTTTAAAAATCTTGGTCCAAATTAGCTGGGGCACCCTGTATATCGTACAGAGCTAGAGTGACGAACTGATTCCGAGACGCCAAGAAGGCACTGTTATTCCGAGACGCCGAGAAGGCAACACTTTATTCGGACAGCAACACGAACATACAAGCAACAAGGATTCAGTGGCTTCGGTTTATAAAGGAAGCCTGGGTGCAACCGAGGCATGCTATTGGCTAGCGCTACGGTGGCACACGCGAACCATGACTGCGTACATCAGATAGCGGCACACAGTAACCAAGCGGCACACAGTAGCAAGACAGCAGCAAGCTTGATAAGCGTTGCGCCGATATAACACTTCCCCTCCAACAAAATCAGAATCTATCATACGTTAGACGATCCGGCTTCCGCTTGTCACGAGCGCTGCGCCTTGGTAGCACACGTAACCCAGCATCAGTTTGTTCCGACGTTGAGGCACTTTGGGCGTGACTTGCGAGTGGAACACAATCACTCTGATACAACACTGGCTGGCTCGAGGCAGCTGTAGGAGACCGTTCACTTTCGAGCAAGTCACTTGCAAGGGGCAAATCTGTATCACTTTCGTTCACAACAGCTGGCTTCACAAAAGAACGTCGCAAATGATCAGCATGCACAAATCGCGTCTGTCCGTCTACAACCACAAGGTATGTCATTGCCGATTTCACATCCACGACCCTGCCTGGACGCCACTTCACCTGTTCCCCACGCACTGAATGCACAAACACACTATCACCAACAACAAATGATCGAGGTGAACTCCTTCGCTTGTTTGCACTGCGAACATTCCTCTCAGATCTGGCATTTATTGCATCTTGCAGATTCGGTTTCAACAAAGATAACCTTGTGCGCAACTTCCTCCTCAAGAACAGTTCATCTGGCGATTGGCCGATGAATGTGTGCGGCGTTGTTCTGTAAGCGGACAGAAAGTTATCTATCCTGTGCTGCAGTGATCTGGAACTTTTGTTCTTCTGGTCTTCCAGCAATTGCTTCAACAGCGACTGTTTTACTGTTTGGACAGCACGTTCTGCCGAGCCGTTCGACTGAGGATGATATGGCGGAGTAAGCGTGTGCTTGACCCCGTTTGTCAAAAGAAACTCCTCGAATTCTTTTGCACGAAACTGCGGCCCGTTATCTGTGACTACCTCTATCAGCAGGCCATGACTTGCGAACAACGAGCGCACCGTTTCGATCGTGCTTTGCGCCGTCGTTGACGTCATGATTTTTATTTCCAACCATTTGGAATAGGAATCTACAGCTAGAAGAAACATCTTTTTTTCCTTTTCAGCAAAGTCTAGATGTACCTTCTCCCAACTGCTTGTGCACCACTTCCAAGATGAAAGCGGCGCTAGTGGCCCCACGGATTTGGTGCTTTGACAAATTTCACACTGCTTCAGTGCTCGTTCGAGGCAGTTGTCTATCTGTGGCCACCAAGCCATTGACCTCGCAAGTGCTTTCATCTTTGTGATACCGATGTGTTGTTCATGTAACAAGCACATAACTTCACTTTGAAGCGACTGTGGTACAACGATTCTGTTGTTCCACACCAAACAGCCGCAATCGACTGAAAGCTCAAACCGCCTAACGAATAAAGGCTGATAAAGTGTGTCCACAGCACGCGGCCATCCGTGCCATACCATTTCACGAACAGTACTAAGAACTGGATCTTTCACAGTTTCCCGCTCGATATCTTTCGCAGTTAAGGGGAGTTTACTAACGGGCGAAAAATAAAATATTTCTTCTGCCTCGTCACCGGCTTCAGGCAGTGGAAGGCGTGATAAGCCATCTGCATTGGCTATCTTTGTTCCTGCTCTGTGCAAAATGCGAAAGTTGTAGTTTGCAAGGAAAATTCCCCAGCGATGCACGCGAGCTGCAGCGACTGCATTTGTGTGGTGCTTTGCCTCAAAAATAGCGGTGAGCGACTGGTGATCTGTGATCACGTTGAACTTACGCCCATACAGATATTTATGAAATTTCTTTACTGCAAAAACAACAGCAAGAGCTTCTTTTGCCACCTGCGCGTAATTACGCTCGGCAGGAGTCATTGATCGAGATGCGAACGCAATCGGTCGCTCTACACCCTCAATCACGTGCGACAGCACCGCGCCTAAGCCGTAAGCAGAAGCATCACATGTCAGCTGTATTTCTTTCTTTACATCATACAGTTCCAAAACCATGTCTTCACTGATCAAATTTTTACACCGTCTGAAACATGCGTCACACTGGCTCGACCACTTCCATGTGCTGCCTTTGCGCAACAGTTGATGAAGAGGTTCTAGCAAGTTTGCTAGGTCAGGCAAAAATTTGGCGTAGTAGTTTACTAGACCCAAAAATGCCTTTAGTTGAGTCACGTTAGTTGGTTGAGGCGCTTCTCGAATCGCCTTTACTTTTTCTGGTGTTGGGTGTACGCCATGCTTGTCTAGCTCATGTCCCAAGTAACAAACATTTTCTTCGAAAAATTTGCATTTCCCTGGGTTTACCCGGATGCCGTGTTTACTGAGCGTTTGTAACACTTGCTCGGAACGGTGATAGCACTCCGTCAGGTCTTTACCTGCTATTAACACATCGTCCAGGTAACAGGCAGTTCCAGGTATGTTTCGTAACACCTGGTCCATCACGGCCTGAAACATTGCAGGGGTGCTTGCCACTCCGTATGGCAGTCGCCGGAACCTGAACAGTCCCATGTGCGTGTTCACCGTCAGCAATTCTTGTGCCTGCTCATCCAGCTCAAGCTGCAGGTAAGCCTTAGACAAATCCAGTAAAGTGAACACGGTCCCTCCAACCAATGACGCGAATATGCCCTCTGGCAGAGGCAGTGGATAGTGGTCGAGTTCAATACCCCGATTTACAGTCACTCTGTAATCCCCACATATCCTAATCTGCTTTCTTTGGGACGATCACTAGCGGTGTAGCCCACGCACTGTGCCTCACTCTGTACACCACACCAGCCTTCTCAAGTTCAAGCAATTCATTCTCCACCTGTTCGCGCAATGCATATGGTACTGGTCTCGCCTTACAAAAAACTGGCTGCGCATCATTTTTCATTTTGATGCTACCAGTGAATCCCTGAATAGAACCATAACCTGGCTCAAACACATCACTGTACAGCCGTTTTAACTTGTTCTCGGCTTCCGCTGCTACCATCTGCCTGCCATCCTGCACGTTATCAACGTCACGTTGCAACTGCTGAACAGCATTGTGCAAGTCAACTTTTAGTGCCGTTATCCAATCGCGACCTAAAAGCGTCGGCATGCGAGCTCCATTTTCTTGCTTTGCTATTATCAGAGGCAGATCGTAGCTTCGGTTCTGATAAGACACCTTGACGTTTGCTACGCCTTTCACTTTGAGTGAAGTACCGTTATACACGCCTAGACGTATGTCGTCTTTCGAACATCGATAGTTTGGAAAATTTTCATCAAAGTCTCTTTCAGACATTATTGTCACAGCGGCTCCCGTGTCTAATTCCATCCGTATCTTCTTGCCATTTACTTTTACTTTCAGCACAATAGGCGGTGAGCCGTGAACTTCGTTCGTCGTACACACTGTAAGCAAGTCAGTTTCCGCCAAGGGCTCCTCAACTTTGTGCACCACCTTTGTTTTGCACATTTTTGCTACATGACCCGGCTTCGAGCATTTGAAACACATACTTTTGAGGAAAGGACAACTCACAGGCGTATGCAGTCCGCCGCATCTATGACAGACGCGAACAGTGCCTTTCCCACGTTGCTTCCTTGGGCCGTTTTGCGGGGCACGCTGCTCGTTGCTAGGGGCCTCCTCCTTTGTCGCGTGTCGCTGGCCTTGCGGGGTGGAATCCCGATGCCAGCAGATGTCCGCCGGACTGGTGGTTGACCCCTCAGGTAGCATTTCTCTGGTGTCTTTCTGAGCAGTCTCCAGGGCGGTAGCAATTTTGCAAACTCGCTCTCAGGTGACTTCATCATCAGACAGGGCAAGAAGACGGCATCGGATAGAATCCGCTCGCATTCCAGAAATCAGTCGATCCCGGAGCGCTTCTTCCAAAAAAACTTCCATACGAGCACGTGGCAGCCAGTCTCTTCAGCTCGACAATGAACTGTGCCAGGCTTTCGTGCGACTCTTGCTTTCGCTGGTAGAAGTGATACCGTTCGGTAACCACTGACCGCTTTGGTGCATAGTGCTGTCGGAGAACATCTGTAGCTTCTTCGTACTTGACTTCCGTGGGCTTCTTCGGCAGCAGAAGGCTACGCAGAGTCACATAAGCTTTTTCACCAAGGACAGTTAAGAAGACTTGCAGCTTCTTACTTGTGTCTATTCCGTTGGCTGTTGCGTACAGGTCAAACCTTTCCACGTAGATGTCGAAATTGCCAGAGTCCGGGCAAAACTCGCCCAACGATCCCAGAGTGGTGTTCATCACTGATGTTCCCGCTTGCCGTGGCGTCGTCGTCGTTTCTTCAGGAGGCTTGGTCACTGCCTCTTCCTGAACGATCCCATCCTCGTCGCCATGTTATTCCGAGACGCCGAGAAGGCAAGACTTTATTCGGACAGCAACACGAACATACAAGCAACAAGGATTCAGTGGCTTCGGTTTATAAAGGAAGCCTGGGTGCAACCGAGGCATGCTATTGGCTAGCGCTACGGTCGCACACGCGAACCATGACTGCGTACATCAGATAGCGGCACACAGTAACCAAGCGGCACACAGTAGCAAGACAGCAGCAAGCTTGATAAGCGTTGCGCCGATATAACAGTACACAAATGACAATCTTCACTATGTACCTTTTATCCCCAAAACTAACACTTTCCAATGCATGTATGGCCATAATAAGTTATGTTTATTTCCCATAAATGCTATCATACAATGACATTAAATATTGCACCCACTTGGAATTGTGAGAATCCATATAACTAATCCTGCTGTATTAAAAAATATTCAATTTGAAATTTACCTTAACTGTTCATATACTGATTGATGTTGAACCGATCAGGAATATAGCTTTGAACTGGTAGATAACTTGTAGATAACATTAAGTAATTAAAGTGCCTTGTTGGGAAAGTTGGTTGAACATTGTTAAAACAGCATTAGAACACGGACAAATAGAAAGCAAAATACACATTGTACTGTTTCCTCGTTCATTTGATGACCTCAATAATTCAATTGCATTATAGAGCCTACTGGGCTCAATTAATTCGCCGCACTGGCACTGTTACAGAAATCCTGGTTCCTTTTCTGGACAGTAGTATTGGTCTCACCTTTCCCTTTATGCACATGTAGAGGGGTGGATTTCCAGGAACTTCTCTTTCAGGAACCGGGTTTTCCTGCATATGCAATTAAGATGGAGTCAGCGATGTATATTTACACCCCAGTAAACCATGTTTGCATAGATTATTACTTATAGCATAAAAACAATGCGCAGGACACAGTATTATAGTATACACATTGCTTACTTCATATTTAGCTTCATCAGGAAGCCTTATACTCGCATAGCCCAGTGAAACAGTAAAAATACACTTGAAAGCTATATAGACACACAGCGATTGAGGCATATTTTTTATGCCTATGGTGCCAAAGCCAAGACATTCATTCATTTATTTGACAATTCAATGGAAAGCAACTTGTGCTGCTACAGTCAACTCTCGCTTGAGTGAACTTCAAGACACCCAAGTCCCTTAACACTTAACTAAAAGTTCACTAAACTGTATATTCAAAAAATAAATACGGAACCACATTACACACCGCACACATCAAGTCAAAACTCTGCAATGCAATTTACTGAGTTATGTACATATATATATATACATATATATGTGAAGCATTAGTTACACTGCTGGCTTTCTTATTTTGAAAAACAAATCTAATTTTTGCTTGCACAGGTACACCCTTTGTCAAAAGTTTAGAGCCCAGGGAGTCTACTTCTGAGCTATACTATGTGGCTCGTTATGCATTCCCAAGTTTTCAAGCTTGCTGACGGCAAGGAGATTTTTCAGCCTACCCTCTCCAATGATTAGGACTTCCACGATTGTTAAAGAAGTCATAGTTTATAGCTTAAAAGCAAACCCTCTGGGCTCTAAACGTTTGAAAAAGGCTGTACCTTTAAGGCACAAGACCTAACAAAACTGTCCAGAGAATCCGTGTTTTTGTAAACATCCTCTGGCAGAGCTTGTTGCTGAGACACAGACCCGCAACTTTGCGAGGCATCCTACAACCTGTGGGGATTCACAATCCCCCGTCTTCATTGTAACGGCTGCGCGTAATTAACACTCGTGATTACGCGCGCTGGTAGTTGGTTGGCGGAGGAGAGGGCACGCTGGCCACCCTCCGCCGCCTTCCGGTCTCCTGCGGCGATGCTGCTGCGAGCTTCCCTCTTTCCTGCCGGCGTAACTGGGAGACCTATTTTCCCATGTCAAATCAGTAGCTGCGAAGACATCGTAAAAACTGCACATGGTCGCTTCATGTTCTGGCAAGCAATTTTGAAGGCTGAAGATTTCTTTATCATTCTAATTAGTTAAGTAGTGACTTGGAGCGGTTCTGTCGTTTACTTCCAAAACAGGTGCCAGATATAAAACTATCCTGAAAGAAATGAAAAGTTAATTTCATCATGTGACTATAAATATGTATTTATTCCCGAACAAAGCACCGATGCTTAAGCCCGTATGAAGCTATTTTACTCCCCTTGTCAGAAACAACAGTTTCCTTGAAAGACAGCACAGACGAAAAGGGGTTCTAATGATTCTAATGGGCTACCAGTGTACATTGATCTGTGTGTAGTGCGTAATATTTAGTGTAACAGGTGCAACGAAGATTTGTTCCTAATACGTTCGAGCATTTCCCTAAACCGAAATATCCTCCTTACCACTCTTAAGGATGTGCAGGATCCTTCAACAGAAAAAAAAAGAAGAAATGAAATGCATATATGGGTTTAACGCACCATGCAACATCGGCTATATGACTGATGATGTAGGGGCGAGCCTCAGTGTCGCTAACCACGTGGGATTGTTTATTTATTTATTCATTTATTCATATACCCTCAGGGCAATCAAATCCCACAGCCGAGGAGCGCCTTTCGAAACGGACTGACACCCCGCGACAGAGGTTTAACAGGAAAAAAAAAAAAAAAAAAAAGGTACTCTGATAACTTTATTGTGGATACAGAAGACACAGAGTGGCTTGTTCAAACGATTTTGCTATGCAGCAATCTGCGATCGCATGTTTCAGTAGTTGCAGTATTCTAAACAGAAATGGGAGTATACGATTTTTGAGCATTTGCATTAAGTTGTATTGACAGCATCAACCTGTTTTGCTTTGACACGCCGCCTAACAACAGCAACGCTTTGTTTGAGACACCGCTTGTCAAAGAATCTTAAGCGCCGAAGATCGCAGACTGATGATGTCCTTTTCAGAGTGACATACTCGATATGGACAAGTATTTTTTTTTTAGTGGAGCGTGGGGTAATAGCCTGTCCACATTTCGTTTACAAGAGGCAGATAGGTAAGCAAAAGCACACAAGAACCATGAAACAAACAATAAACACTCTTGTACACGCCACACGCACGCACGTAAATCACTGCGGGCTGGCTCGCTACGCAAACACGCATCCACAGTGGGTGGGGTTCACCGCTATGCTGCTATGTGGTGACTCTGCTCGATCTCGAGGCCAATACCTGTTCATTGATTTTGCTTTAATGGTCATGACAGCTAACATATTTGAGCAGGAACAGATTATTGCGTTTCACGTTACATTGTAAATCTTCAAAATTTGAGCTCATTCAGCACAGTGCATAGTTTTAAAATGAATTTTATTATTAACAGCAAAAGAAGTTTTATGGTCTGACAACCATTGGTCACTGACGTCACAACGAGATATCTCCATGTCGTACGCTATTTGCGGTGTGGGCTGCACTCTTGCATGCACGCTGTGGACGGTGGTCACTGGTCAGAGTTTTTTATTTTCAGCAATAATATTTTATTCACATATTCTTTTCTCTTTGACAAGCCTTTACTATATTATCCGACCTTAGTGATCCTTTAACTTGTTTTGAGCTTCCTCTAGAGATTGTTGAGACAGTAATTGACGGGTTCATGCTATATTATACAAGCATACAATCAGAAGTTAACTTGTTTAGCAACAAGCACTTCCACATATAAAAGGTACATGTCCAACGTTTCTTTGATGAGCTATTTCCCATTCCTCTTTCGGTCCAAAAACTAACACAACGCTGGCTTATACCACCCATCGGTGCATTGAAGGATCGAGTGCATTAAAGTGCTAGCTGAAACTATAGGACGATGATTCCAAGATCCTTAAGCAAGTTACCTGTCGGCCGTGCTTGCGTCGGGCCAGGCTGTTTCTATATAGAGCTATACCCAATTCTAGAGCACTGTAGTAGAGCCGCCGTCGTCCTGCCCAACCGCCGTATTGTCACCGTCGTCTGCTCGAAAACCCCTTCACGAGTGCGACGTAATCAAGCAGTGTGGCCGTAAAATATTTCTGTCTGGCAGCGCGAGTCGCCATTTCATTTATATCTATTTCAACTTCGTTTATTTCATTTATACATATGAATATAGAAAAATCATGGAAAAAACGCCGGACTTGACCCTTTTAACTGGGCTTTGTGGTTGGCTCGTTGCTGCATGCGGCAAGCCAAGCCATTTGGTCGGCTACTGCAAACAAGGGGCGGTATCATAACGGCATAACGGAAGATACCGGACGGAGCATCGTGAGCGCCGTATACGCTTCTTTTGTTTCTCGCGGTGTTTAAACGAGCATTCGCAAGCATGTCTGCGGCATCTACCTATGTGTACGTCCGCTATAAAGACGGATTCACTGCATTAGTGCACATTTCATTAGTGAAAAACTACTGCCCGTCGTCGGTGAGCGACGTCGCGAAGGACAAGAGCGTGTATTGGTGCAGCGGCGCCGGCAAGGACACCAGTGATGAGGGGTTCTACGAAGCAGATGTTGTGGAGCTCGGCGGTGAGTATTTCACTTCACAAAGTCTTCTTTAGTGAAATGCCTGTGCCGCGTCTGTCCTCAATGGCGTACTCGATGAGTACGTACGCGTTCTCCGCGTTTCAATTGAGTACGTACGCGTTCTCCGCGTTTCGACTTCAAGTAAACTGAGGAAACTTCGCCTTTTCGGGGACAGATGAGTGCACATTGGCTTGCTCATATTAAAAAAAAAAAAAAAAGACCTTCGCGTGCACGCAACGGACAGTGCACATACGTATGTCCGAGTGAGGCGCATTATCGGATAAATTCTGACGGGTGCAACCAGTGCAACTGCTGCACCAATTAGGCCATTTTGATACAACTGCGCATATTTCTACGCCAAGCTGCGCCATAAACGTGAGATTTGTTAGATTTGCGCCACGCTGCGCCAAAGTACCCCGACTATAGCCACAAAAGTTTGAAATACTCAGGATCAGTTCTTTATTCGGCCGTGATATTTTTCGCATTCCCCTCGGGTCTCTGCTCGTCTGCCCGTTGTTGTAAACGGCACATCTATATACGCTAGGTTTTTAGCGTTTGGAGGTATCTTTCGAGCAAAGTGAGTTTTTGCCATTGCTTTCTTGTGGAAGGCATAGCTATTATAAACAGCCAAATCCATCACATGAAAATGCTTTCTTTAGCCTTTAGCATCTCCCTGCATTACTGGAAAGCAAATAAGGGTCTTGTGTGCTGTGCAAGGTCAGGGCATGTTAAAAAGGGCTCTAGAAATTTCAGCACTCCAGGTGGTGAATTTTCTAGAGCTTTTCACTAGGGCATCTTTTGTAGCCTGAGTCACTTTGACATTAAACCCCGAAGCAAACCAAACCAAAAGATTTTATTGGAAACGAAGTCAGCTGCTCGGCTTCACACTCAAGGACCCGCATTCTTTTGTCATAGTCAAGCCCCCCCCCCCCCCCCCAAATGTTCTCTCATCCTCGCATAATTGCCAGCCTTCTATAACTTCTGAATCCCCACAACCTAAATAACTGCTGCTGGCAAACGGACGCGCATCAATCTTGGTATGCGTGTGACCCTTGTTTTTTCTCGATGCTGTGTTCAACTGAAAAAGTGGTGGGCTGGAAAACATTTTTTTGCATAAATATTGAAACCCCAAAATTAATAGATTTTATGTGATGCAGTCTATTATTTGCAAATTTTAAACATTGTTTCATCGGACAGCTTTCCACAGTCTTTTCACTTTGGCCCTTTCACTGCCAGATGGCGAATCACTGCATTTAGTGGAAGGTGATGGGTTAATTATCAGCATTTACGGCACATTGCCGTGATGAGTATAGGCTTTTGTTGTGCAGAGTAGTTAACTTATGAGTTGTGCTAAGTGTTCTTAAAAACTTTAGAGGGTTGCTTTTTGGAGTATGTACTTAGCACATAACCATGTTTGTCTGCTGCCATCAGCTACATGTTGCTCTTTCCTACCTTGCCACAGTTACAAAGGTGGACCTCATTCAGAGGCTGGGGAAACGCAAGATCCCTGTTCAAGATTTCATCTTCGACAATGATGTGTTTGGAGGAAGGAACCAAAGTGTAGTTGTAAGTAGGTCTAGGAGAGTTATTGCATGCACTTTCATATGAAATTAATAGAGAGAAAGTCAAAACAAGGCACAGAGATGGCTTGCATTATGTAACAGCAGCTGTGCTTGCAAACCAGGAGTGCCGTGATGACATGCACATTTTGATGATCTGCTTATCACTACTTGCTTTGTCCGACAGTATGGAAGGTGTGTGCTGTTTGCTATAAAATGCTCATAGAATCATGTGCTAGCCATCTATAACACAGTCCCAAACTTACTGGGATCTGATGTTTTATTGCAGTTGCCAGTTCATTAATGTGTATTGCTGTTCTTTGTACCAGCACTTGCTATTGGTTTGGCTTCATTATGTATCCCAGTCATAACAGGAACAGTGGAAGCACTGCTTGTTAGTGCTACCTCAAACATGCACAAGGTGTCATTTGTAATGTTTGGGACTGTTCGCACTTGCAATTCTGTCGGATGCGTGGTTTTTCGACACAATTCATGCCACTTCCATGCTGGCAGGCAGTCTATCTGAGAAAGTGAGTGCACATGAGTGAGTGAGTGCACAAGTGAGTGACGTACCGCGGCCTGACTATATAACTGCTATCGCTGGCTACACTCCTCACTTGGCAGTAGCGACGACGCAAGGGAAACAACGCCTAACACTCTGCTTTGCTTGGTTCTGCAGATTGCTCCTGCTCGTTGCATTGGTAAAGTCCCACGCCGACTGAGCACCCTCGATGCTTGGACGCACGGCCTGACAAGACAACCAGCACCAGGAGACGCGGCTATCAACGGCACAGGCAATCTGCAATCACCGGCTGCAGTGACGTATCGCGGCCTGACTATATAACTGCTATCGCTGGCTACACTCCTCACTTGGCAGTAGCGACGACGCAAGGGAAACAACGCCTAACACTCTGCTTTGCTTGGTTCTTGCTCCTGCTCGTTGCATTGGTAAAGTCCCACGCCGACTGAGCACCCTCGATGCTTGGACGCACGGCCTGACAAGACAACCAGCACCAGGAGACGCGGCTATCAACGGCACAGGCAATCTGCAATCACCGGCTGCAGTGACTTACCGCGGCCTGACTATATAACTGCTATCGCTGGCTACACTCCTCACTTGGCAGTAGCGACGACGCAAGGGAAACAACGCCTAACACTCTGCTTTGCTTGGTTCTGCAGGTTAGTGCTTGTGCTTAGTATTCACGCACTCTGCGAAACGTCTGTCCTAGATCGTCGCCGCTGCTGCCAAGTTTGGGCTTTGTTTTTGTGTGTACTCTATTTTTTTTTATTTTTTGGAAATGTCAAAAAACGACTTGTTGAAACTGCAGGAGGATCTTAAGCAGGAGCTTAAAACGTCGCGAGAAGCTTTTGAACGAAGCATGCGCAATGAAATCCGGTTACTTCGAAACGAGCAAACAGAAATGATTAAAAGCATTGACCACGCACATGCTGAAATTGAGGACTTAAAGAAGCAACTAGAAGATGAAAAGGCAAAAAGTTCTAAACTGGAGCAAGTAAATGAGGAACTGCGCCTGAAATACTATGCCCTTGAAAAGAACACTAAAGCACTTGAAAGGAAGGTTAATCAAGGAGAACAGTATTCCCGAAGGTGTGATATTGAAATTCAAGGTGCCCTGCAGCAGGACGAGGAAAATGTCGTGAGTCTTGTGACTAACCTTGGAAATGCTATTCATGAGCCTATCACAGAGTCTGACGTAGAGCGTTGCCACCGTGTGCCTACCCGCAACTCAGAGAGCCCCAACATTATTGTTCAGTTTAAATCCCGTGTTAAACGGGACGTAGTACTACAGAAGGCGAAAAAGCTGCGTCTCACAAACAAGGATATCGGCACAGATTGCCTATCAACGACACCGATCTTTGTGAACGAACACTTAACACCGGACAACAAAAGGCTCCTAGGCGCTGCCATAGCAAAAAAGAAGGAAGTCTCATGGAAACATGTGTGGACAAAGAACGGCACTATTCTGGCCCGCCAAACTGACGTCTCCTCCATAGTACAAATTCACTCGCGAGCAGATTTGTCCAAAATGACGGCAGAAATACCGCACAGCGACATATGTTGAAGTACCTCCACTCAGGCTCTCAATGGAAGAAACACCACTCTTCACACCATCGCAACTCAGCGCATATTTCTTACGAAACACAGACAAATACTGCCAGATCTTACATCTAAATATGCAATCGGCTGTTAACAAAGCTGACCAACTAACATACTTTTTAGACAGCCTCGCCAGTCCTTTCGATGTTATTTTACTAACCGAAACGTGGTATCGCTCAGATAGTGACGTCATCCGCCTTCCTGGGTACAGATCATTTTTTCTTAATCGTGTTAAGAACCGGGGCGGAGGCGTAGCAGCACTGATAAAAGAAAAGTATTCTTCTGATATCTTATCCGAGCACTGCATAACTGACGAGAGCATAGAAATGCTGACAGTTACATCTGGCTGCCACGCTTTCTGTGTAGTTTATCGACCCCACATGGTAATATAGCCCAGTTTCTTTGTAGCTTCGAGCGTGAGTTATCTTTTCTTTCTGAAAACTTCCTTACTTGTATCGGGGGTGATTTTAACATAGATATGAGCACGAAAAGCTCAGTGCAAGAAAAAATGCTAACCGCCATACAAATGGCTGGTTTCCGAAATGTGATTCACGGGCCTACACGTGTCACTTCCTATTCATCTTCTTCTTTAGATCTTCTCATTATCAATCATGAAAACGCGTTTCTTGCCGGTCGCATTGCAACCGACATAAGTGACCACCTTCCTATTTTCGTTCTCCTTCCTAAAGAACCCAAACATAAGCCTGCTGTAAGTGTCTGTCGGCAGCTCGTTTCTCAAAGCCGCCTCGATCAATTCAGCAATCGTATTTCACTTGTGAATTGGAATCTAGTTTTCCAGAAGACAGCAGCCGATGATGCATATGAGCAATTCCTTCAGCTCTTTCTCCCAATCTATAATGATTGTTTTCCTATTGTCAAGATAGTTCCCTCAAAAAAAGCGCGAAAACCATGGATGACTCCTCGCCTAGTACGCCTGGTAAGAAAGAAACATAAGTTGTTTGCAACTTTCATAAAGAGTAAAGCTCCCGAAGTCTTAGCCAGTTATAAATCCCTGCGAAACCGCTTAAACTATGAAATTAGATCATCTCGTACCGCTTATTATAATGACTTGTTCAATATAAACTTCTCCCATAACCCTAAAGAAAAGTGGAGACGGCTAAACATCCTTCTAAATCGAAATAACCAACCTCAGGATCTTATGAGCCTAGTCATTAATGGCAAGGAAATAGGCGGCTCGTCCCTCGCTAATGCCTTTAATAAGTATTTCTCTGAAGTTGGAAACAGTGTTCATAACCCAGGAATTTTTCGGTATATGGGTGACAGTATAGGGGAATCTATGTTCTTGGAAGCAGCAGGTGAAGCTGAGGTTTATTCCGCGATTATAAGCTTAAAGAACACGTCCAGTCTAGACTCCTGCAATATTCAGAGTAAACCTGTAAAATACGTCCTGCACTTTATAGTCCCTTGTCTCACTCATATATACAACGCTGCGCTAAGAACACGACATTTTCCGGCTGCCATGCAGATAGCTAAAGTCGTGGTTACGTATAAAAAAGGCGATAAAAACGATCTCGGAAATTACAGACCTATATCTATACTTCCAGTTTTTTCCAAGGGGTTAGAACGAATAATGTATCGACGTTACAACAACTTTTTATTGAAGCACTCCGTAATTGCCAACTGCCAATATGGTTTCACAAAACAAAGATCAGCTGAGCACGCATTACTGGATCAAAAAGAATACATATTAAATAACTTCGAAGATCAGCTTCTCACCTTGGGTATCTTCGTTGACTTTAGCAAAGCATTTGACACGCTTAACCACGAAACTATGTTTAAGAAACTCGACCATTATGACATACGCGGGCACGCCCTCTGTCTCATTAAATCATATTTCAGCGCTCGCTATCAGTATGTGCTTATAAATCAGTTCCCTTCTGATATGGTTCCAATTAGAAATGGAGTACCCCAGGGAAGCCTTCTGGGACCTCTTTTATTCAACATATATATCAATGACATATCCAACATAAGCAGTTTAGTTAAATACATCATATATGCAGACGACACAAGCTTGTTCTTCTCTTCGCGGGACATTAAAGAACTAACCTACAACGCAAATACAACTTTGACGTCATTATCAGACTGGTCATCGCTAAACTCATTAAAGATAAATAAGGAAAAAACTAAGGCTTTATTATTCCATCCAAAGGGGCAACACATAATCAATGTGCCAATCCTCTATTTAGCTAACGCTCCATTGAGTATTTACAAACATATACCTCACTTGGTGTCGTGTTTTCAGCCACTATGTCCTGGGATGCCCATGTGAGCAAAGTCTGCGCAGCTCTCTCTAAATATGTCGGGATTATTGCACGGAATAAGTATATTCTTCCTGTCAAGACAAAGCTGCACCTTTACTACGCGTTCTTTTATTCCTATGTATCATATTGCTTCCTTGTTTGGGGAAAAACTACAGCTTCTAACATCCAGAAGATCTTAATTCTGCAGAAAAGAGTACTTCGTGTAATTGCCAACGTGCCATATGCCGCACATACAAGTCCGATCTACCTGCAATACAAAATAATACCGATCAACAAAATGTTTGACTACAGGTTTGCATCCTTCTATAAAAAAACAACGGCCAATAACAACAAATTCTTTTCTAACATGGTGGTACTTACCCGACACCAAACGCCGTATACGACACGAAAAAGCCCTACCTACTCTTTACCGCGATGCCGAACAAATTACGGTCTTACTACACTAAAATATATACTCCCCAAGTATTTAAACACACCGTTTTATGACCAGTTGCAGAGTATGTCTTCCGCAGCTATTCGGAACACATTCCTTGAATAAATTGATTGTACTGTGCTTCTGCCAACATGTATTGAATTGTAATGTTATGTAGCCACTATGTTTCTTTTTCCTTTCTTTTTCTTTGTTTTTATTCTAGAACGTCCGATGTACCCTGATAATTTTGAGTGCATGCGTCAGATGTACCCAGATAAGTTTGAGTGTATGCGTCTTTTACCTTCTATTCCGTGTGTAACAACAAGTGTATATTGATCTCGCCCTTTCAGTCGCTACAAAACTGCCTCTTTGTAGGGGTGGCGAGGCTTGTCAAGCGGTCGTAACGACTGCTTTTATCTTGCCGCCCTCGGTTTTTTTGTAAAGAAAACTGAAATAAACTGATTGATTGACATAAGACAGTCATTCATCTGTGTAGCAAGTCACTGCATGACAATATTTATTGGCCTACAAACTTGCTCTAATCCACATTTTGTGGGGTACATTGTTGTGCAAGTTAGCTTAAACACCATTCTCATCGTTATCAGATTTCTCTGTTCTGACTCTCTGCTACAAAACATAAGCAGCACTAAATTCAGTTTTTGCCTGCTACAAAACCCGCTCGAAAATCATTTGTTTTTATCACTGCATTGTGGAAAAGACTTCTGGTAGAGACTGACTGGCAGAACAGTTTGTGTGTGCTGATGCTCTTTGCTTATGCAGTGGCAGGCTTGCTGGCTTGCTGCATTCATGTCGAAACAGCAGGATCCAACAGAAATGCACGTGTGTAGCATGTTAGGAAAAGTGCACTGCATGTCTTGACAACAGGCACAGATCATTAGAGAGCACTGTGATTAACCAGGTTGTTTCATCATTCCCGTGGTCTTCTCAAATTTTCTCATGCCTGTACCAGAGTGGCACTAGCATATATTTGATTTCAAATGTGTTTTTCTGTCAAAAGAGGCATCCGTTCCTGAATCTGCATGTCAGGCAAATAATTTTTTTCAGTTACCCCTTTTTTTCTAGTGTATGTGAAGTTGCTTTTTTTCTTTTACTCTAGGCCCCATCAAAAAAAGATCTGATTGAAACCGCAAAACTGCAGCGCAGAAGCGTAAGATGCGGGACCTACTCCCAGATGAAAGTTCCTCCTCTGATGATGATGACATGGTACCAAAAAAATTGCTTTTGGAAGAGCAAGAAAAGAATTCTGTACTGAAAAAAAAGATTCAAGTGTTAAAAAAAATGGAGAGCTGCAGGCACGCCATGACAAGATAGAAGATATGCACTTGAACAAATTAGGTTGGTACATAAGTGCATCTCTGAAAATGGTCTAGTTTTGATGTGCTTTCGGAGCTTGCCTATATAAGTACCTAAATGCAATGTAGTTTCTGGCTGCTATGAGGGTTCTAATTTGGATAGGGGTGTGCAAAAACACTTGATTTACATAGTTATGAAAACAAGCTTAAACAGCATCTTGCATCTCGATAAATACTGGTGCTTAGCAAGCTATATTTTTACACAAGCAAAGGGGCCTCGCTCGTCACTTGTGCTAACAATATTACTGGATTGTCTCGCCGCAAGGAAGTAAGCTTTTATGTTCATGATGCGGGCTTCAGCACCAGGTAGAAAATTGCATGTAGCTCATGGATTTTACTTATTTGAAATTACGGCACATCAATTAATATTTTGGCCCATATGAAGGAGGGGCAATACAAGACATTTAAAGATTCAGATAAAAAAAAGGCAGTCCATGCAGTTGCAATCAGTAACCAAAAACAATGCATACAGCACTGATTTACACAAGAAAATGCTCCTCTAGAGCTTTACTAAAATTAGAAGGAAAGAGGCCTCGTGAAAACAGTTCCAATTTGCAATGGTCTGGGGAAAAAACTACTTGAAAGTGTCAGTCCTTGCAAAAATGGGTTCGAGCAATTGACTTCGGGAGTGATGTGTTCGGTGCGTCACCTCTTCGAGAATTGTGGGTCGAGGTAGGTTTAATTTTTGTGTGGAAAGGCTTTGCATAAACAATAAGCGGGACATTTTTTTGCATACTTCAAGTAATGCGATATGGCGTGCTTTCATTAGAGTGGAGAGTGAATCTAATCTCCTGTATTTGTTATAAACAAACCTGACAGCTTTCTTTTGCACCATCTCTATACGATATATATCTTTCTTAATAAATGAATCCCATAAAGCCAAAGCGAAGTCTACAAAGTGGTTTAAAGAGTTCATTGCCAGTATATTCAAAGTTTGCACTCCGAACGCACCCTATTCTG
The DNA here is from genome assembly GCF_055883805.1 of Amblyomma maculatum. Classification (NCBI taxonomy): domain Eukaryota; kingdom Metazoa; phylum Arthropoda; class Arachnida; order Ixodida; family Ixodidae; genus Amblyomma; species Amblyomma maculatum. The sequence continues at coordinate 196,199,109 of NC_139345.1, forward strand.
GGCACTGACAAAGCATTCCTGAGCGAGAGGTATGAATATTCTAGGTAGTATTCATAGGCGTGCGCGCAGGATTCTGCATTAGGGGAAGCGACGTTAAACCGCAGCCCCCTTCTCCCACCAGTCCCTAGGGCCAAAACGCAGCGCAAAGATGATTTGTTTATGAAACATTTATTTTGACTTGATGTAATTAAAACGAAGAATAGTGTGCACTGAAAATTAAAGCTTTGCCATGGACACAGAGTTGAAAAGTATGCAACGAAATACTGTCAACGGTTTGTTGAGTTCTCGGCTTCCTGGAGGTAGAAGTGGCAAGTGAGCAGTTCTTAATGAAACATCATGGGTCCTCAGTCGCCGGTATCATAAAAAATATCCTGCATGGTCATAAACTTACACGTTTACAACTTGACTGCACAAGTCCGGCAGATTAAAGGTACGGGGCGGACTTGGCACCCCTCTGAGAGGATTAAGGAGGGGGGGGGGGTGGGGGGGCTGCCCCCGTTGCCCCCTCCCTTGTGCACACGCCTATGATGGTATTCCAAACAGGTTAAGCAAGGGAAAATCTGGTGAACCACCCAGTGAGAATGAAGTGTCGAGACCAGACACGGCTGTTTTTCAAGCCACATAACGTAACCTGTGGCATGCAAATGGGCCAGCTGGAATTTGTGATTTGATGCAAACAATTGTGAAGAGATTGTTATGCCCATTATACATACTGGAATAAAAAGAAATTTATGAGATATTTCAGACACAGAAGAACAAGAACCGGGCCTGTCTTAAACATCTAGAATAATACTATACTATGTCTGTTCTTCATATTTGAGGGGGAAGAATGTGGGTCTGCCTTTAGACAACTTTTTATTTTACATTTACTTGCCTTGGGGAAAAGAGGCAGGCGTTTAAAGATGAAAATAAACTAAGTTATTTCTCCATTCCATTTACAGAAACATGGCTGAAAATGCAATGCAGTTGTAAACGCAATAAGGTATAGGCTGCCTTTATGCTTTTGACATGTAGTGCCATTTTGTTTTTCATTTGTCAGATATTTTTATGTCTAGAGCTGCTTGTAATGGTTTTTATTAAGTGTTACATCTTCTGGCCACATGGAGCAGTTGTACACTTTGTTGGGAGCTTGTTATGAAGTTAGTGTATTTTGTGTAAGGGGATGAGAGAGAGGAGGTATTGAATTTGTAGGCAGTCGTTAACCCAGACTAAAAGGCAGTTTTATAGTTTTCACCTCTTTTTGCAATTGGCATGCACTTGTGTGAAATGTAGATATACAGTATATACTCCAATGAAAATGTCATAGTAGTGTTGTGACAATTAAGCCCCCCTATGCTGTGCTCTGCTGTCTAGGTATACTATGTCATGCTCGTACCATACCTGCAGTTAATTGCAAATTTTTTTTCTTGCTTTTGGTTTGAAGCCTGCAGAGGAGCCTGCAGCTACTGTTGCTGCGCCAGTGTCTCCTGAAATGGTAGAGGAAGGTGTGGCAGGTTGGGCGGATGTGCAGGTATTTAAGCTGACTTTATTTTGCATGGTTTCTACATCACCTTTGGCCCTTAATAATGACCATCCCTTTACTAATTTCGATTTGTAAAATGACTGTTTCTGTGAGTGATTCCTGACACTTATTTCTATCAGGACAGCTCTATATATTTTGTTTCAAATACTCTCAACTTAAAAGAAAACTCTTCTTTTAGTAAGAAAACTTTTGTTGCAGCTCTTTGAAAGTCAGCAGTGTTGAAGGCAGATGCATGCTGCAATCTGTGATTGTTTTGCCTGGTGCTGGGTATGTTTGCAGGTTTACCTCCAAGGTGAGATCATGAAAGGCTAGCAGCATTTTTTTAGATGAAGGGCTTTTACAATTGCATCACTTTTAGAAAGCATAATAAATTTAACAATGCATGAAAGCGACACTCGAAAACTAGTGCCTTTAATTGCTGACTTGATATGATTTGGTATGTCTGTCCATTGAAGACATTGAAATGCATTTAACTATCTGGACTGACCTCTAAACGACTCTGCCAAATTGGGTGATTAACTTTAGAAGGGAGAAAGATCTATTCCAGCATGCAGTTTAAAAATATATTACAAAATGGTTAGTGCTAGTTGTGTGCAGGATGATGGAACACATGCACGTGCTATTGGGCGCGAGCGCCACCACTAGCGAATGGCGCTAGCGTCGACCTGGGGATAAAGCCTTGTAAGGAAAGTAGCGCCAACCACTTCCCTTCTTTGCCATTCCGCTTTCCCTCTCGGCGCGGCCTCGACGGTGGTGCCGTCTATCACGGACCTCCCGAAGGAGACGACGGCTGACGCGCTACCAGAGGGACAACACTGAAAACTTTGTTGAAGCTCTCCACCAATATTTTTATAGCGAAATTTTATTCCTCTGGCTTTAATGATGCCTTATAAGAAATGCGCAAGAAAACTTGTGAAAAGGAACATCAATTAAGGTGTAGAGCGTCCGCAAATTCAGAGTGCGCGTTGTTGAAGCAGGACGCATGCCCGCGGTATGCTCACACACGCGTAATGTCGCAAGATTACCATTTTTAAGTTTTTACTTCATGGAGGTATAATGTGGTTGGGAAGGCTTATTTGCATACCTGTTGTACCAGCAGAGTTTCGCTCGCCCAGCGCGTGAAAGGTCAACTTTCCTGAGTCAGCAATGCATACAGCAGCTGGGCCGCTGCTGCTCTGACTTTTATAGATGTGAAGTTGATGCGAGAGTTCTGGTGACCATGAGCAATGTTTTCACTTGTGGACGTATCGATAATGCGAACAATACATAGGCTGTTCTCGCAGGGCAAGATATCGCTTATTTATTTACATTGCAAGTGATTAGACTGGATGGAAGTTAAAAAAACGATCGCCCCATTAGCACCAGTAACGCTTTGTTAAAGTGCTAATTCTATATCTGTACACCACGTGCACTTGCATTCTTTCCCAATGTAAATTTTCGCCAAGAAGCAGCGTCTCCATAGGAGTGAGTTGGCGGGCTAGATGGTTTTGCATGTTAAAGGAACAGTGCAAGGGACGGGACAAAGAGACACAAGGAAGCACAAATCGACAGGCATGTCCCGTCCCTTGCGCTATTCCTTCACCATGTTGCATGGTGCGTTAAACCCATATATGCATTTCATTTCTTCTTTTTTTTTCTGTTGAAGGATCCTGCGCATCCTTAAGAGTGGTAAGGAGGATATTTCGGTTTAGGGAAATGCTCGAACGTATGAGGAACAAATCTTCGTTGCACCTGTTACACTAAATATTACGCACTACACACAGATCAATGTACACTGGTAGCCCATTAGAATCATTAGAACCCCTTTTCGTCTGTGCTGTCTTTCAAGGAAACTGTTGTTTCTGACAAGGGGAGTAAAATAGCTTCATACGGGCTTAAGCATCGGTGCTTTGTTCGGGAATAAATACATATTTATAGTCACATGATAAAATGAACTTTTCATTTCTTTCAGGATAGTTTTATATCTGGCACCTGTTTTGGAAGTAAACGACAGAACCGCTCCAAGTCACTACTTAACTAATTACAATGATAAAGAAATCTTCAGCCTTCAAAATTGCTTGCTAGAACATGAAGCGACCATGTGCAGTTTTTACGATGTCTTCGCAGCTACTGATTTGACATGGGAAAATAGGTCTCCCAGTTACGCCGGCAGCAAAGAGGGAAGCTCGCAGCAGCATCGCCGCAGGAGACCGGAAGGCGGCGGGGGGTGGCCAGCGTGCCCTCTCCTCCGCACACCAACTACCAGCGCGCGTAATCACGAGTGTTAATTACGCGCAGCCGTTACAATGAAGGCGGGGGATTGTGAATCCCCACAGGTTGTAGGATGCCTCGCAAAGTTGCGGGTCTGTGTCTCAGCAACAAGCTCTGCCAGAGGATGTTTACAAAAACATGGATTCTCTGGACAGTTTTGTTAGGTCTTGTGCCTTAAAGGTACAGCCTTTGTCAAACGTTTAGAGCCAAGAGGGTTTGCTTTTAAGCCATAAACTATGACTTCTTTAACAATCGTGGAAGTCCTAATCATTGGAGAGGGTAGGATGAAAAATCTCCTTGCCGTCAGCAAGCTTGAAAACTTGGGAATGCATAACGAGCCACATAGTATAGCTCAGAAGTAGACTCCCTGGGCTCTAAACTTTTGACAAAGGGTACCTGTGCAAGCAAAAATTAGATTTGTTTTTCAAAATGAGAAAGCCAGCAGTGTAACTAATGCGTCACATATATATGTATATATATATATATATATGTACATAACTCAGTAAATTGCATTGCAGAGTTTTGACTTGATGTGTGCGGTGTGTAATGTGGTTCCGTATTTATTTTTTGAATATACAGTTTAGTGAACTTTTAGTTAAGTGTTAAGGGACTTGGGTGTCTTGAAGTTCACTCAAGCGAGAGTTGACTGTAGCAGCACAAGTTGCTTTCCATTGAATTGTCAAATAAATAAATGAATGTCTTGGCTTTGGCACCATAGGCATAAAAAATATGCCTCAATTGCTCTGTGTCTATATAGCTTTCAAGTGTATTTTTGCTGTTTCACTGGGCTATGCGAGTATAAGGCTTCCTGATGAAGCTAAATATGAAGCTAGCAATGTGTATACTATAATACTGTATCCTGCGCATTGTTTTTATGCTATAAGTAATAATCTATGCAAACATGGTTTACTGGGGTGTAAATATACATCGATGACTGCATCTTAATTGCATATGCAGGAAAACCCGGTTCCTGAAAGAGAAGTTCCTGGAAATCCACCCCTCTACATGTGCATAAATGGAAAGGTGAGACCAATACTACTGTCCAGAAAAGGAACCAGGATTTCTGTAACAGTGCCAGTGCGACGAATTAATTGAGCCCAGTAGGCTCTATAATGCAATTGAATTATTGAGGTCGTCAAATGAACGAGGAAACAGTACAATGTGTATTTTGCTTTATATTTGTCCGTGTTCTAATGCTCTTTTAACAATGTTCAACCAACTTGCCCAACAAGGCACATTAATTACTTAATGTTATCTACAAGTTATCTACCAGTTCAAAGCTATATGCCTGATCGGTTCAACATCAATCAGTATATGAACAGTTAAGGTAAATTTCAAATTGAATATCTTTTAATACAGCAGGATTAGTTATATGGATTCTCACAATGCCAAGTCGGTGCAATATTTAGTGTCATTGTATGATAGCATTTATGGGAAATAAACATAACTTATTATGGCCATACATGCATTGGAAAGTGTTAGTTTTGGGGGGAAAAGGTACATAGTGAAGATTGTCCTTTGTGTACCAATCAGTTCGTCACTCTAGCTCTGTACGATATACAGGGTGCCCCAGCTAACCTGGACCAAGATTTTAAAAAAAATACGGTTAGCCCTAGCACAGTGAAACTAATTCAGAGCTGTTCAGTCGCCTATGCTGACCTCTATTCTTTCATTCACTGATGTTAATAAATTAGTGAAGAATAATTAGGTATTTTGAGAGAAAATATGCCAATGCAAAATTTCTAGATCTTCTCAAAAACAGGTCGCTATGTTCTATCACGCTAAGACTTAAGCCGCCTTGTTTACAGGCCTTCAAAAAATGCTGTCACGGGACCAGCTGTTACTTTAAATCATTTGCCAAGTGCCTACAACCAGCTTATCGTAGACAGCACGGCCCAGAAAAAGATTTTGTTATCTCGGGTGCGACTCGAGACTTTAAAGTGACGCCGCAGTCAGTGGAAGACATTTTTTTTTTTTTTTGCGCCAGGCATTGTATTCGGCTGGTAAAAATATCACTTTGCATAAATGCTAGTTTGATAAATACAATCTAGCTACCTGTGTTTGAGATCTACAACCTTTCCATTGGCACTTTTTCTCTCAAGTCAATAATTACAAAAATAGTTAGTCTTCACTAAATAACTTTAGTGAACGAAAAAAATACTGGAGGTTAGCATAGGTGACTGAACAGGTTTGAATTGCTTTCACTGTGATAGGGCTAACTTTATTGATAAAAATCTTGGTCGGAGTTACCTGGGACACTCTATATATTTAACAATCTGCCTTTTGTGGGAGGATGTGGCACCATAATGCGGGAGCGAAGGGAAACACATTGGATGGAAGTGTAGCAGACAACACGAAAGCACACCATGTGAAATGGCCAAGCCAATGCAGGTAGAAAGCAAAAGCTCCCCCCCCCTTTTTTTGCCTTCGGGGTGGAAAGTAGTGACAGTGATTGCAGTATCGTGTTCACGCAGTATGGGCGAATGTTTCAGTTTTCACAATCCACTCGGAACGCATGCATATACGGTCTTCCTTAAGCTGAATCTTATCAGCGAGATTTCACTGTAGTGCCCCTATATAAAGGAATGCGCCACTGATGGCTGCATTCCAGTAGTACTATGGTGGACATATAGTTTTGTGTGAGCCGATCGCAGAACATTGCACGCGTTAGTTGAGATGCTGGTCTGAAAAAGCATGAAAGGGACACAGGGACGAAGAATGAAAAGACAGCGCCGTGTCTTTCTATACTTCATCCACATATTGCTTTCGCCTCACTTGTCAGCCATGTATGAGGAGCTATGTTAGGATTACTTAAATCACAATAATTTTGCACTTTACTTATGCAAAAGCCACTTGCCAATTCTGAGCCTGTGTTGACCTCAATTGATGTGGAACTAGTAGAGCAACAAAAGAAAGAAAACTTGTTAACATGGAGCTGATTTGAACTCAAGTATTTCTTGTGGTAAGCAGGTACGGAGCTATTGTTGCCACCAAGCGCCCTGTGAGTTTTACTGTTAATTTCTCATCCTGTACATTGCAGGTCGACTTCAACTTCTAAGCACAAACAATGAGCCGACAAGGTTAAACACATATCTTTTGCTCTTGTTTTTTGCACTGGCTGGATACACTCTTGCTTGTCAATGCAGAGCAACAACTCTGTACAAAGCACAGATGTGACCATAATCTACCTATAAAACGCTTGATAGTCACAGACTGCTCTCGTTTTTTTGTTACTTGCTGTAGTGACTCAATGGTTAAAGTGGTCTACTACTGAGCTAGGTAACATCGCATCACTTTATTAGCCCACTGTTGCAGCATTGTGTCGTGAGAGTGCACCTATAGCCACTAAAGTAAACCTTTTCTTTTCTTGCAGGTTCACATTGGCAACGGATTCTTTTTAGATGAAGAGAGATGGCGATGGCTCATGAGCCATCCAAAGGATTCCTTGTTCTGCAAGGAGGTGGCGAAATTACTTTGGGGCGTGCCAGCGCTTCGTGGCGGGAGCGTGACTGGTGCCCCCTGCCGCCGCTTTCTGAACACCGGGTGGGCAGTAGAAAAACCTGCCTTGAGCCCCCAAAAGCTGCAGGCTGTTGGCTGTAAGTTTCTCTGCTACACGTAATACGATCACAGAAGCGTCCTGGACTTGCAACTATTAACACAGGGGCATGATCAGCGCTAGCTGCTAACTATATTGCTATTTTATGCCAAGTCAAAGGGAACTTGAGCCTCACCTTGAAGGGGGCACATTGTGCGACAGCAACAATGGGACCCATTTTCTGACTCCCCTCATTCATATGCATGCACTCTGCTACTTACTTAATCAGTTTTTTCTTTTGTGCATATGTATTATCCAAGCAAAAGTTGGCAGTGCTTGCCAATTCAGCCAAATCATGTGGTCTCATGACGCCACACAATTTAATGACCAGTGAGTGTATGGCATTTCAGCTGCCAGCTCACTTCCCATAGCGACTGCCATTATTTTTCACTGACAATGCCGACACTATACTTTTTGGAGAATGGGGTGGAATGCTGTTGCATTAAAACATTATGCTAAGTAAAATCCAGAGCAGGTGGCGCCGACATAAGAAGAGCATTTCAACGGGGAACAAAATCTGGGCTGCACTGTGGTCTGTAACAGAAATGGCACTCCCGTACATATTATTATGCAATGCACCGTAAACTCTTTCGCGGACATTTAGTGCATGTGGTAGGTTGACGGAATGAAGCGCGTGTCTGTATCGGGCGGTCGTGCATAACAGAGTACTGATATCCATCGCGGCACACGCACATCGCCACTGTTTTTAGACTGCCGCAATGATAAGTGCCCGGCACCCTGTCGCAACCACGTGAAGAGAGTGCAGCCCTTACAAGAATGTCATATTTATGGTTTACATTCAAAACACATGTATTCTGTGACTGAAATTCAAAGTATTATTATAATTTTTTCAGATGCATTTGATGCATACATCAAGCACGCCGCAACAAGCCAAGAAATCAGCAACGAAGCACGTCGTGCAAAGCTTAACCGCTACCGTGCTGATATGCTGCGGGATTTGAAGTAGGCTCATAGGCACCTGCTATGTGCTACAACTCTTAATTGCAGTGGGGCTGTGTGGGGGCGTAATTCCGTCTCCTCAACAGTAGGGTCCCGCAACTTCTTTCTCATCACTGGTTGCTTCTGAGCGGGTTAAACGGCGTTTGTTACTGAGAGGGGTGTCTGAACGCAACCTAAAGGTAACATACACTCACTAAAGGCAGGAAATGATTATGTAATTAAATCGTTTAAGCGTTGTCATTGTGTTGTCTCGTGGCTGCGTTAACGGCAAGTATTGTGGCTATTAAGAATTAAAAACATCACATGATGCAACCTAAAGGGGAACTGCCTCCAGGAAAGATATTAGTAGCTTATTTTAATGCCGTAGTTTAAAAAAAAATTGGAAAAAAAATTTCACCCAGGATTCGAACAAACATTGTATTCGCTAAGGGTTCAGGTACGTAATACTAATCCATTGCGCCACTGAGGCAGCAAGTACAGCAGGCTTTACACGCGCTCTTATTTATTTTTGCAATATTTCCACTATCTGTCGCCAGGTGACGCTGCTCAGAGGACCCTACCATTGAGATAACGGAGTCACGCTGTGTGGGGGCCCACGGATATGAGAGTCGCAAACTCCTTGCTTAGTTTTATCCATTCATTTATTGCAGCATGTGTATATATGTGATTGCAAATAAATAGTGCTTGAAAAAAAAAGGGGGCATTCTTGCCTGTGTCAATCTTTAGGGCAGCCTGCTATTTTTGGCGTATCTCTACGCTTGAAATGTATCAGCTGCAGTCTGGACAACACCTCGTGCAAAGGTTTTGCAACATATTTGTGTGCCACCTTAATATGCCGCATACGCCACGTATGCCGCATATGCCATGTATGCTCTTATGCCACGTTTGCTCGTATGCCACATTCCCTCATATGCCACATTTGGTCGTATGCCACATACACCTCATATGCTGCATATGGCACATATGACACATTATACACATATTCCATAATCTCGTATATATGTGCCACGTTTAACTCGTACGTATGAGTTTTTCGCTAGGGGACGGCTTTGGAAAATAACAAAGAGGTTGCCCTAAAGCGCCTACATCAGCTGACAAGACGTCTTTAAAAATTCCCAGAGCTACTCGATGATTATGAAGTGGCTATAAGACCGTACAACGAACTTGATATAGCGGAGCTGGAACAAAAAGAGGAAAAGAAGGCACTCGCTGCAGCCGCAGCCGCACCGACTACGGATGCCTTGACAGAAATACAACGTTTCAGTTCCTTCTCACGCTTGAATAGAGAGACCGCCTGGGTGCTGCGATTTGTCGCTTAAGCAAGACGCCAGAAAAGCGAATCCGGTCTTTTAATATCGGAAGAATTGAACAGGAAGAGGAATACTGGGTTCTGCATGAGCAGGGCGCTAGATTTGCCAACGAAGTGGAGTGCGTACGGAACAGCCGGAGAATCGCATCACACTCGCCGCTAAAGAATGTGTCCTTGCAGCTCGACAGCCACGGTATTCTTAGGGTGAACAGAAGGCTTCAACAGAGCCAAGTGAATTACGACGGCAAGCACCCCATCATTCTGCCCAAGCACAGCGATTTGTCCAAGCTCATTGCCAAACAGTGCGACCGACAAGTGCTGCATGGAGGCATCCGCGATACACTGACAACTCAGAGAGAAATTCTGGGTGATTGGTGCAAGAAAGCTGGTGAAGAGGGTAGTCAAGGAGTGCGTTATATGTCAGCGCTAGCACGCGCAACCAGCTAACGAGGTGGGCGCGCCACTTCCACGAGAAAGAATAACCGAGGCCCATCCGTTAAAAGTTACCGGGGTTGACTTCGCCGGTCCTTTGCTTATCAAAGAGAATGGTGCGTCAAAGGGTTGCAAGTGTTACATCGCTCTGTTCACTTGTGACGTCACCCGAGCGCTCCACCTTGAATTCGTGAGTGACATGTCAACACCGTCTTTTCTTTTGGCTTTCCGGCGATTCATCGCCCGTCGAGGTATACCTCATACCGTATACAGCGATAATGCACTCACTTTCAAAAAGACCAGCAAGGACCTGGCTACCCTTTGGAACATTATCAGAAGCGATGAAGTCAAAGCTTACTTCTCAAACACCCGAGTGGAGTGGAAATTCATAGTGGAACGCGCACCGTGGTGGGGTGGCTTTTACGAACGACTTGTCGGCTTGACCAAGCAAACCTTGAAAAAGGTGCTCGGAAGAAGCTGTCTCACTTTTGAACAGCTCACCACGACGCTAGCGGAAGTGGAAGCTATCCTCATTTCGCGTCCACTAACGCACGTGCACACCGAAGCGAACGAGACTCATCCTCTTTGCCCGCCTCGTTTCTTATCGGCAGGAGGCTCACCGCCCTGCCAGCTGAATTTACAATTTACAACAGCTGAAACAACAACTGAATTTACTGGTAATAGAAAAGGGAGCACATTCAAACGCGTCCGTTTCGCACCAAGTTCGTATAGCGACTACTCGCCACTGTGTCCCACTCCCGTCTTACTCCCTTCCTTTACGGCGCGATTGCGGTGTCCACAGAAAAACAAGTGAGGCAGTTACCGCACCTTTCCCTTCCTATAAATAAATCAGTGAGGGGCGCCTTCCAGGAACGGCGAGCGCCTGGCGCGACCCAGAGGGTCGAGCGGCGTCCTTTTCGAAGGGGCCAGGAGGTCATAAATTAGACCGCCCGAGACCGTTCTTTCGCGAACAATGTTCACGACATACCAAACAGGATGCAATGTAAATCCTAGTGCACTGTATGAAAAAGCTGCCTTCGAATTCAGCATTGCCTTTAGCATTTGAATTGGCTTTTTTTTGGCGCCCATCCTGCTTGTGAGACTCATACGTGGCAAACGGAAAAATGGCTGTATTGGAAATCCTCGGTGTACGCTACCTGGCCTTTTTTTATGTCGATTTTTTTTGCTTTGTTTTCCCAAGGATAATTTTAGTCCTGTTTACCCCAGCTTGGTTGTTCATCTATTTAAAATAGCATTCAAAGAATTAAAGTTCACCCTTAGACTGCCGGAAGATTCACGTCTTCAGATTTTTGGGCCTTAAAATTCCTGACAGCAAAAATCACACTTGTTGGTGTTGTAAGACTAAAGTGGAAAGAGAATTTTGGGATACGATTCCAGGCACTCCAAGCTAACAAAACATTCCATTGCGCCTGCTTTTGGCCAGAGAATCACAACATTATGTATGCACAAAATGGAGCAAGGGCTTAATGAGCAGATAGCAAACTTGAAGGAGAGTGATTACCTTGATGTCTTCTTAGTCTCAGTATCAGAACAGGTTTTAAGCACACTGACAGGAAAAGATAGAAACGTTTTGGATGAATTCAAGGAAGATCTTGATCCTGCTGTTATCCCTTATGTACACAGGGTATCGCACATTCTTGCAGGTAGGCACAATATTGCTGTGATTTTCACAGCCCCCAAAAAAGCTGTATGATTTATTCACAGTAGTGAATGATCATCTGCGGGTTCCGAAACCCATTTGTACCATAAAGCAGAAAGTGGAACACATTGAATACAACACAGATGCTCAATATATTGCATACTGATAGCCTGTGAAATGAAGTATTTTGGACCAGACATGCCCCTGCATAAATAAAAGGTTAAGTAAGTGTGCCAAGAACTGTAGTTTTAGCATGCATAAAAAAAAGGCCGATCATTGGCATCGCTGCAAAAAATGCATGGCATTTGTGTAAAGAGCCGCAGGAATATCACATTAAAACATAAAACAGAAAGAGAGATCACAGAAGACAGAGATCTGTTCAGAAATAAGTCCTGCTGATGCCGAAAAGTGCATCCACAACCTGTCATTTTCTCAGAAGGAAATCAAACTCCTTATCAAACATGTTTGCAAAAAGTTGGTGCATATCATCATGGAGTACTTACTAAGCCCAATCTATCCAATTCTATCATTGATTGCCACACGCCAGAGACATACCTACAGCTAAACGCCAGTGCTGGGACAGGAAGGAAATTAGTAGTTCATTGGCAATGTTTCAGTATCAGCTCAGTGCAATTTTAATTGAGTAAAACAAACTGATTTTCAAAAAGGTCCTGGTCAAGGTGAGAAGTTTACCATTTTATGGAAAGGACAGCGTGCATGCACAGACACAAAGTAGATTCTCTCTCTCTCTCCCACCATCGGCGCGTTGTTTTTCCTTCCGCATTGCATATAATGCTCTTTGTGTGTGTGTGTGTGTGTGTGTGTGTGTGTGTGTGTGTGTGTGTGTGTGTGTGTGTGTGTGTGTGTGTGTGTGTGTGTGTGTGTGTGTGTGTGTGTGTGTGTGTGTGTGTGTGTGTGTGTGTGTGTGTGTGTGTGTGTGTGTGTGTGTGTGTGTGTGTGATATGCAAGTATATATACCTGAGCAGGCATATAGGCTTGGTGGCTGTCAGCTGATAAAGTCCAATAAGCCTGCTAGGGACTATAGATTGCCATCAATTAGGATCTGCTGCGAGCGCTTCGCAAAGCATTTGTTGCAGCAAATATACTGTTATACATTTAGTATTCTGTTTTGGAAGCAGTTTCCTCTTTAAATAAATGTGTCTTGTTGAACAAACATCTACATATGCCCATAAATAGCAATCGAATGGAACTTTACAGAGAAGATATGTTGAATGAAGTTCTTCTCAGTTTGCCTTTAGTAAGTAACGACCATGGAAAAAAAAGTAATTAGTTGAAGGAAGAAAAATGTGCAGTTTCAGTCAGTAAAAAATTGCCCAACAGTGCAAAACTTAAGTGCAGCTGTTGGGGTATGTGAGCATGGACAAATGACAATGACGTGCCCCTGCTAGGCCGAGGAATTTGGTACAGTAGATGTAAACTTTCTGAGTTTCTCCTCCTGCCACACCCTCCACCTCTCTTGCAATTGGCTCACGCTTCTACCGTACACTTCTCTATTTTCCTCTTCATATTCCTGCCTAAAAATCTTCCATTTGCTTTCTCCTCATGCTCTTTCATAGTACGTTCACTTCTTCATTTACGAAAATGATGCCAACACTGTTGATCACTAGGAATATTCACTTAGTAGGAATAGGCACTTAGAACTGTTATCTAAAATAATACTTTGTACTGCAGCAGTCCTTTTCACATAGTGTTGTATACTTCACTCCACGTGACACAGCCTCACTGCTTGGACGGCATGTTTAGTTTTAGTGCAGCACATAACTGTAGTTAGCTATGGTGTCACATTTTTGCCAATATGAAGGAGCACTCAACAAGAGTAGATGGGGGAAGCCTCAGTTCGCAGGTCGAGCCAACATTTCAACAAGTGGACTTGTCTTCATCTGGGTACAGCGAACATCACTGGCAGGGGTTTAAATACACTTTTGCTTCCGAAGAAGAAAAGCTAAGCTAGGGATGAGGGAGGGATGAGGGTGAGGAGAAAAAGTTGGTCAAGGGGTGAAAAAAACTTTTCCTTCACCATGTACTTCTCAGCCTGGAAGGGGTGATTCTGTGGCCTGAAAAAGGAATTAAAGCGCTGGCAGCAGTCAGTGCCTAAAGCAAGTTCGGTGCAGGCACACCTTTCTTGAAAATGGACAGGCATTCCAAAGAGTCCTGATAAAGAATACATCTGCAGAACAATTCTCAAGAGCATTCTGCAAAGGAGGGAGAAAGACAAAAGAAACAATAATGACAGGACTGTGAACCACATAAGCACGCAAAAGAAAAAAGGAGAATAGAGTGTACATGTGCTGTGAATAAACTGTACAATTAACGCTATATGGGATTGTTTTCCCTGTTAGTTATGGGTAGGGGAATTTATTTATGGGATTCTAACATTTCTTTTAAAGATATTTATTCCTGCGAGTTCCAATGTCTAAATTTATGAATTAGATATGCCTCTGCATATTTTCTGTTCCTTGAAGATTTAAAATGGAAGTGGATAGTATATAATTTAATTTCTTCGAACGTTTGGTCTTTTGATTGAAATTCTGGGAAACTTTTCTGGAGGTTTCTGCCTTTGAAATCTACCCGATAGCCATTAAGCCTTATGTTCATTGATTGCCCTTTCTGTCTGATGTACTGTTTATGACAGAAGGAGCATTCTAGAAGGTAGACAACATTTGAAGACGTGCAATTAAAGCCTTATTTTATGTGAAAAGTGACATCGCTTGCAGTAGTTTTAACCTTGGTGCCTTTTTGTATATGATTGCACATCTTATATCTGCGTCAAGAGCAAGGATGTGGTTGTGTTGAATGCTTGTTGTCAAGTATAGAATGTACTAACTAGAATATCTCTGAGGTTTGTATTACATTTGTATGTTACCCTTTATGCTTCCGGGAATATTTTGTTCAGGCGTTCATTACACGCTAGCATGATGTGGAATTTCCGCAAAATATTGTTTATATTTGGAAGGGCATTGGAGTATTTACACAAGTAGGTTGGCGTCCCGTGTTTTCCTTCGGTCGTTTCGTGAGCACATCAATGTTGTTTAAAGTGCTTGTTTTTTTGAGGGCCATATTAAAGGGGTTACCGGGATAGTTCCTTTGAATTAGTGTTGCTTTCAATCAATGTAGTTTGTTTATGCAGTCATTATCATCCCTACATATTCTTCTAAGCCGTGTCACTTATCCTACAAATATTCTTTGCTTACAATATCTTGGATGATGACTGGCAAATGTAGGTTTTGTTGCTTATCCATTGGCTTTTCCGTTCATGGAAGTTTTAAGTTGTCCATTTACACCATGGTGTCTAGAAAGTTGGTTTTGAATTCCGACGACTGACAAGTGAATTTAATGCTACTGTTACGATTAATAAGGTGCGAGACGAACGACTGGAGTGATTCTGATTCATGCTGCCATATCATGAAATATCATGAATATAGCGAAGATATATAACTGGTTTTTACGGAAATTATTTTGGATGGATTCTAGAGCTCCTATGAACATATTTGCATAAGTTGGCGCGAATGGAGTACCCATGCTGGTTCCAAATATCTTCAGATAATATGATGACTAAAACTCGGAAGAATTCAGTTAGGACTTGTTCAAGGAGTGATAGGTAACTTGAGGCCTGCGAGGGGGGTTTGTTGATTAATACTTGAGAGAGGGTGTCGATACATTCTTTGATAGAAAAATTAGTGTAGGCTGCTGTGATTTCAAGTGCGACGAGTCTATAGTGATCTTCAATATGGTTGTGTTATTAATATACTCAATAGTTTGTAGAAAATGAGGTTTGTCCTGCGCAAACAAAGGAATATTAAGCTGGGTTGGGAGGTCTGCTAGGTTTTGATTTAGCAATATTGATAGGATTTCTGTGGGCGTATTATTAAGGAGAAAGCATTACTTCGCTATGTTCACAAATTTCTGTCCGAAGGCCGTGTCCACAGGCCGCGTCATCAAAATCGTGTACGCAGCAGTTGTGAGTAATTGAGAAGTGGTAGAGGTTAATGAGTGGCGTCAATCGATAGAAGGTAACATAATGTTCTGTCCAAAACATTATTGGGCCTATAAGTTAAACAGGTAACAATTTAGAGGCCAGAAATGTTAAATTTAAAGGCAGAAATGGTCTCATTAGCAAATGGCTTGGCGCCCCACTTTAATGTGTTAAATACTAAAGTAGGTAATTAAATCAGTCAACTAAGGTGATGTCAAAGATGTGGCGTCACGCAACCGGAAGTAGAGCCAAAAAATGCATAGGAAGGGATTGGCGCGCAATTTAAATGCACCAAAGACTAAAATGGGTAAATAAGAAGTGAATTAATGTGACGTAGAGGATGTGGCATCATGCAACCGCAAGTAGAGCGGAAAAAGGACATAGGAATGGATTGACACGCTATTTGAAAGTACCAAAGACTAAAATGGGTAAACAAGAAGTTAATAAAGCAACTAGAAGCAACGAGAACCAACCAACAGCAGCATCTGTGCTTTTGCATTACTCCAATGCAGATTCTACAGCGCTCTTTAATTTGTTTTGTTAGAAGCAATTGGCCTTCCTGGTATGTGTGTTGTAAACAGTGCTTCTGCGGAAACCCTGTGAATATTGGGCAGTACATAAAATCGACTTGCTTGTTTGATGGTTCAAGAAATTTATAACCAATCTCTGTAATTAGTTCCCTCGCGAATAGATCTCCAATTTTATTGAGGATGACTTCACTGAACTGTTCTGTTGGATCAGTGTTTAACTTTTTATAGTGGCAAGAGGTAAATGTTAAGCTGTCTATATGCCTCTTTTTTTTGCAATTTTTCCTTCTGTCATAACCAGTACATCGGATAGACAGGGAAATCAATGAACATAGGGCTTAGAGGCCGTCGGCAAGACCCAAGCAAAAGTCTCCCGAAGCAGTTTTCCAGCATTTCAATAAGCGCTAGACCATAAGTTTGAAGAAATTAAATTATATATTCTCCAGTCAGGCTTTAAATTTAGAAGGGGCAGAAAATATAAAGAGGCATATCAAATCCATAATTTCAGAACATTCGAACCAGCAGGAGCAAGAATGTGTAGAGGAACATCAGTATACAATATATTTTCTCTGCACCATAACATGTTAGGAAAACAATCTCATATAGGGCTAATTGTACAGTTTATCCACAGCACGTGTACACTCTATACTCCCTTTTTTTGCATGGTAGGTGTGGTTCGCAGTCCTGTTATTATTGTTTCTTTTGTCCTTCTCCCCCATTTGCGGAAAGCTTTTGAGAATTGTTCTGCAGATGTATTCTTTATCAGAACCGTTTGGTTTGCCTGTCCATTTTCAAGAAAGATGTGCCTGCACCGAACCTGCTTTACCTGCTGACTCGTCATTCACCCTGCATTGTAGTTTTTCTTGTTGCTGCCACAATTATTTATTTTCCAGCTAGAGACATACATACTGAAGAAACGTTTATCACTTCTTGACCTACTGTCTTCTCACCCAGCCTTCCCCTCCCCAGCTTTTTTTCTTCGGAAGCAAAAGCATATTTAAACCCCTGCAGTGATGACCACGCTGCCCACACAAAGAGAAGTCCGCTTGATGAAACATTTGGCTTGACCTGCGAACTGAGGCTTCCCCCCTCTACCCTTGTTCAGTGCTCTTTCATACCATGTAGCCGTCTTCTTTCTCTAATTCTACCTGGATTCTTTGGCGATATAATGTATAAATTCTTGCTACCATGGTCACTACGCTTACTGTTAGCACAAAGAAAGGTTTACAAGAATGTGTGAATGTTTTTGCACTTTTTTTCTGGCCGTACAGAGTTTTGAGCAAAATGTATAGGTGCATTTTCACTTGCTGCGTTAGTTCTTGCATTAACTATAGTAAATACTTTATAAGAGAATCCTCTGCCAACTTTTTTCTTTCCTTTTTATTGTTTTTTATCAAAGTTTACTGAAGTGTGTGGTATTTTTTGGCACCAGGGCTTGACGGCTACCTTAAAAGAGCTGAAAAGCTCGTCAAGGAACTGGAGCAAAACAATTGCCCTAGGCAACTACCCATCATGGACGAAGCTGGGCCATCTAGAAAAGAATCGACAGATGCTTAAACACTGCCTGAAGATAACAGTGACGTGCAAGCCCATAAGGATACTGGAGAAGGTGCTGTGGGACCAGTTCCAAATGAACAGCGGGCTGCTGGAGTTTGTGCAGCTGCGGCACCTTCTAACCTGACCATGTCGTCACAGCTGCGGCACACATGGAGTGACCCCAGAGCAAGTAGTCTATGCATGATGTTTCTGTGTGAAGGTGCTGCACGGTCTTGTACTGAACATAGTGATACCATGACGCTTAAGCGCTCTCTGCTGCTCTAGTCTGGAGGTCATATCTCTGGTATTTTTTAATTTTCTAGGTCTTTATTTATGCGTGTTTGTTCACAAATGCGCACCGCATTTTGTGATAGTAACACCTAGACAAAAAGTATGTTGGTTATAAGAAATGTGAAATAGAGCTTTATTGATCAAATATGCATGCCAGTATTATCATACAGTTTGTCAATAGGTAGTACGGCATTTGGTACTGTGAGATCTTATACAGTTCTTGCTCTGTGAAAATGTTGCAGTTGAGAGAAACACTACTGTTAGGTCTACTTGTGTCGTTG
This sequence comes from Amblyomma maculatum, assembly GCF_055883805.1. Classification (NCBI taxonomy): domain Eukaryota; kingdom Metazoa; phylum Arthropoda; class Arachnida; order Ixodida; family Ixodidae; genus Amblyomma; species Amblyomma maculatum. Next base: position 196,217,466 of record NC_139345.1, read on the forward strand.
GGCTTACGCCCGACAGAAAAAATGCAGCACGGTCCTACAAGAAGAGAACTTCCTTTCATATTTTAATATCTGAAGAAAACGTTCCTTGTATATGGAGTAGTATTTAATGTGAAAAAATGTGATTAATTTTTAAACAATGCAATAAGAGGAGGCAGACAGGGCAGGCGCTCAGTGAAAGTAAAACATTACCAGCATGCAATGTCTCTCCCACTTTCGACCAGAGATAGCCATATTTTAACCTGTGGGGCAGCCAGCCTATAGGGCTTGACTGTTTTGGTTTGGATTTCCTTCACACTACATATTTCTGTATGAACAATTTTCTTCACATGCCCCCCCCCCCCTTTTATCTCTAAAGATACACTCCAAAAAGTAGTTCTTTGGGCAAAATGTGGTGTGGAAGAGCTCAGCCTAAAATATTAAAACACATTTCTTGCGTTTGTAATCTATACTCTATCGACTGAAGAACACAGGAAGAAAATAAGACATTTTTCCTTCAGCTTCCCAAAAGCCATGAGTTTGAGCCATAGTATGCAGGATGTTTAGAGATTCTGTGTGCGGCACCATTCATATCATACTAATTTACACTGTTTATAAGATGTCATAATCGTGTGGCAGCGTTTACCTTGTTCAGAGCAGCTGCTGTGTAAATCTGTGGCTATAAGGAATTGTGATGAACAATTGAATCTGTGGGCTACAGTGTCTTATTACCATTGAAAAAGTATCGACGATTAGTATCCAAAATCAAATGCTGAATCATGCAAAACCACATTTAATTTGGTTAAAGAAAGCAACAGAAGTGAAACTGCCGCACTTCATGGTTATGAATTCTCAGAATGTAAGATGATTTAAGAGCTTCAGTAGTTTTTAGAATATTATACCTCAGTTTACAATAGAAGTGGTCTCCGTTTAAAAAAAAATGCAGTAGCCTGTTGATATAATTAAGCTATCTTTTCCTCAATGTCCCCTTAAGGAATTGGAGTAGCACTGACAGGTGAGATGAACATGAAACTTGACTTTATTTGGTGTGTGCTTTGTTTGTGTAGGTAATGGAGTTGGAGCCTGAATATGTTTTTGTGATGGCATTGTCTGCTAAAAACATTGAACAGCTCTCTAAGACTGCAACAGCGGCTTCTCGCGGACTGCTGAAAGCAGTCTTTACGGAGCAAGCGCTACTCACTTGCTCTGTTAAAAGAAATTGTGCGAAGGGCACTCACAGGCCTCATGAGCAACGCCCACCATTGGAGCCAGCTGCAGTCAGTGCGATTTTGTAGTTTCTGCATTCTTGACTGTATCTGTTTGGTTTCTGTTGAATTAGCTGCTCTATTCTTTCTGCTTTAGTCCATGTTGGTGCCTTTGCTCATTGTTGGAGGCACACTACAGAGGTTTTTGTCATTAATTCGTGATAATACTGATGAGACAAAAATAAGTGACTGCATTGGCTGTATGAAAAAAGTGGATTATGAGCGCTAAGATACGATATATCCTTTAATTGTTGCTATATGATGCATTGTTTATCATTTAACAGAAACCAGCGATCTGTTTCTCCAAAGCATACCCAGAATACATACAATCTGTATTGATTGGCACAGATTTGGTCTGTAAATATATATATTTTTTTTTAATTTCACAGAATGATCGAGCAGCATGTATATATTGCTAATTGTCAAAATAATCAATGCATAGTCATTTAAGTTTAAGGAGCGGATTTGAAGGGATTAAAGGCGACCACGGCAGGGATAGAAGTTAGAAAGATATAAGTTTGTGGTGATAAGCTGCCTGTACCTGCAGCACTAGAAAGTGTTGAAATTGGAAACTTCTCATATTAAGAAGTTCCAAAAGTATAATAAGTATCGTTATTATTAAAGCTTAAATTGCTTGGGAAGGTACTAGGTGATGGCATTGCATTTTTAAAGTGCAATGCGGCTGAAATTGCACATCAGAGGCACTGTGGAGGTCTTTCGGTTGGTGGTGCAATATTTCCCAAAGTTGCTTTGGAACAATAAACCTCATGCACATATGTTATCATATGTTTGAAAAGGAAAAACTGTGGCTGCAATGTCAGTGTCAATGTGGCTGCCGAATACAACAGAAGTGTTATGCACAGTTCAGATTTTAAAAGGTCATATGTAATCTTACCTGTACTCACCTATGGCGCTGAAACGTGGAGGCTAACCAAAAGAGTTCTACTTAAGTTGAGGACAACCCAGAGGGCTATGGAACGAAAAATGGTAGGGATAACATTAAGAGATAGGAAGCGTGCAGAGTGGGTCAGACAAATAACTCAAGTTACCGACATTCTAGTAGAAATTAAGAAGAAGAAATGGACATGGGCAGAACATGTAGTGCGATGAGAGGATAACCGATGGTCGCTTAGGGTAAAAAACTGGATTCCAAGGGAAGGAAAGCGTAGCAGGGGGCGGCAGAAAGTTAGGTGGGCGGACGAGATTAAGAAGTTCGCTGGGGTCACGTGGATGCAGCAAGCAAAGAACCGGGTTAAGTTGAGAAATATGGGAGAGGCCTTCGCCCTGCAGTGGGTATCGTCAGGCTGATGATGATGCAGTGTGAAATTAACCCTTGAATAGAAGACTTAAATATAATATTGAAATAATTATATGCGTCAACGTTTTTGTCTTTTGATCGCTCACTGGCGCTATGTTTGGGCTGCCTCAAATATCTTGAGACTTTGTTGCCGTGTAGCTGCACGCCAATCGCCTTTGGGGCGAAGAACCTGATTCCAAAGGCCTTACAAGTACCTTTAGACAGGGGTATACAGAATAAGCTTTTGATACATGTCTGCATGTAATAGTTTGGCTTAGGCAGACGTAATTAAAGAAAGAATATATGCTGAAAATGACAATCACACATATATAATCTCTCATGTGTAAACATTATTTTTATCTCTTTGAGCCTACACCAAGACCATGGCCATGAAGAAGGGCTAGGAGTTTTCAGAGAGAATAATACTGCAGTCCCTGGGAACGAAATTAAGTGAAATGCGTAGCGAAGAGGCCAAGCAGTGATCAACTGCACAGGAAGCAACTGCTAATGTAGCTAATTGTTCGGCACATTTCTCTCAGACCTTAATTCTGTCAGTTCTTGACTGTCATTCTGTTTTTGAGATTACTAAAGGATGCATGAGCTCATGCTCATGCATCCTTGAATTTCTTTTCCATTTCCTAGCTGTTTAGGAATATTGATCGCAATTCGCTCAGGGTTAACATTGTTACACATCCTCAATAGTAGCGTTTTCTTTTGTTGTGCACTTGGCAGATGTTGATCGCAATATGCTCAGGGTTAACATTGTGACATATCCTCAATTGCAGCGTTTTCTTTTGTTGTGCACTTCGCAGGTGTGCTTTGAGTGAGTGAATTTGGTGTGAGCTAGTTTATTTTGCAACAATTTTACTTATCATTTTTATTGTATATGATACAGTCAATAAAGGAAATTTGCTGATTTGCATTTATGCATTGGGCAGATATGGTGCCGAAATATATATGTGCAATACAAAACAGGTCACAGCGTTCTTATATGCACAGCATTAAAGCATGTAGGTTTTGAACTATCGAGATATATCTATAGTTCAAAACCTACATGCCATCCGAGCTAGACATCTAAATCAGAAATTGGGTAGATAAGGCATATATGACCAGATATGCCTTATCTGGTACTCTAAATCAAGAATCACGCAGATCAAGCATATCCCACTATATATGCCTTATCTGGTACTCCGAATCAGGAATTGGGCAGATATGCCTTGTCTTGTCCAGATGTGTTCTAATATGCCATATCTGCCCAATTCCTGATATGCCTTATCTGCTTTTTATAAGTCCAGATATGGCATTTTCATAAGGGTTTGCACGCGCAAGTTCAGATGGCATATGGCTCATGAGTTTGTTTTGCCAAGGGAAAGGCGAGCCCAGACCACTCATACTTGGGCCTTGGTGGATCTGTGGTAATGCGTCCGGTAGAACACCTTTCCCGCGGCTTGAAAATCAGTTGTTTTATGGACTACTTTTCGTCAGTGCCACTGTTCCGAGAGCTCAAATTACAGGATATTCTGGCCCCTGGCACTAGCAGGTCCAACAGCCTTCTTGGCTGAGAACTGAAAAGTGAAGGAATTGAAGAAGGCAGGGCGTAGAAGTGATTTCAGGATTAGCGGAGAGGACATGGTGATAGTGCGATGGCATGACAATGGTCCCGTTAACATGATCTCCAAACATGTAGGACTGGCAATCCTCACAACAATGAAAAGGTGGAGTGAATCAACAAGATAAGATGTTGACATAGACTAACCGCAGGTAATCGCTAAATACAACAGATTGATTAGCGGCGTCGACGGATTTCTTTATGTCGTTGTATCCGCTCTGCATGGGACACAAAGAAATGGCCAGTAAGGATGATCTCCCAAGACCATCCTTATGGAAATTCCATATCTGCTCCAGATATGGAATACAACCTTATCTGGGCAAACCAGATAAGGTCATAATGTGCAAAAGGTTGCTCAATGGCTCACATTTAGCCATATCATACAACATATAATCCATATCTGAACGGTTAATGGGACCTTGTACGGCTTGATCAGGGGCGTATATGGTATCCTCGCGACCCTATGTGACCTGATAAAGGGCGTATCTGGCGTCGTCATGACCATATATAGACAGACCAGGGCCATAATATGCCTGACGGGACTTTATACAGCGTCATCGGGGCCTTAATAATGTAGGCGCCATACTGACTGTATATTAGCAATATATGGCCTTTGTCTACCTTCTGCAAATATCCAATATTGGCATCATGTGGCCGAGCTTCAATTTTTCTACACTCAGCATGGCTGCATGCCTAGTTCGACATAATTGTATCCAATTTAGAAAATAGCTACGACTCTTAATATTTCAATTATTCTGCAGATTTCGCAGCACTATAATTATTATGCCATGTGTTCCTTAATCGAGGAGTGTGCTGTATTATGGCTACATGCTCCTATTTCCGCCTAACTCGCATTTTCATTTAAAATTCCGTGCACAAAGCATGATCGGTTAAGTTAAGCGATTCAAAATATCAAGAAATTGATGGCAGTTCAGTATACGTCCCCCTCAGCGCTGTCTAGAGGGTGACTCATCCTCAAAGACAGCTGGTGGTCGCTGTGTCCTGGGGCCGCGCTGGCTAGACAGTGACTCATCCTCTCCGGCGTTCCCCTCTTTCCTCTCTAACAGCGGCGGTCGCTGCGTCGCGGGCTCGCATTTCATCTCCGCGAGCTCTCTGTTTTGTGTGTGTTTGCTTCTCCCCCCCCCCCTTTCAACTCCGTGCGCGTCAGCTCTTCTTGCTGTCTTGTTCTTTTCGGTGGCAGACATCGGAGTTCGGTGCGGCTGGCGGGCGTGCTGCATGTTGTGTTTGCTGGTGTGTGTGTATGTGCCAGCGCCTGATCGCTATTAGTGTATGCATGTAACAAAAATGCGACAGCAAGCCTACACGAGCTTCAGTCTGACCGCCGGCACAGAGAATATTACTGTGTCCCACTGCGCTTAGTAGCATGCCTCCCCAGCCTTGGCAGCGAACCTGAGGTCGCTTGAGGTTTTCGGGGCTTCTGCCCTGGGTGGCTCTGGCCAAATCTTCACTATTGTGTAGAAACTGCCAGCGGATCGCACCCGCATCGTGTCACCTCATCTTCACGCCAGATCACAAAAACTGTGTGCATGAGACTTCTTGTTGGGAACTAGCACTTGCCAGCCTCAGGATAATGTTCACTTTATTATTTTGATAGAAAATTAATTTTCCAATCAGTAAATTGGATGGCAATTGCCAGTATGTGGTATTTTTCCATACATTTCTTTGCTAATTTGTCTTTCGCTCCGGCAATTTTGACAAATTAGTGGGTGGATAGGGTCCTTCATTGTTTATTATTATTATTTTCACTACCTAAGTAGCTCCATGCTTGATTTGGTTTAGGGGCAGAGCTGTCGCTGTCACGACAAATGCCATCGGTGATATTGCTTTCTTTGTTTTCTCTCTTAATTTCAAAAGTAACCACGAGTTAGGCGCGTTTGCTCATTTTGCACTAAAGTGTCCGCTTATAGGTAACACCAGCACTTCCTGACAGCCTATATGTACTTTGCTAAGGTTTAGGTATTAGCAGCAGTCCCAGCAGTGTGTGGTGTATCGCCCTATGGTTTGCGGTACCTCCAAGTATCGACAAACCTTTAAATTCGATTTCAATAGTCTAGTTCGATTTCTATAGCCGTTCTCTATTTATTTTCTTTAACTTCGCAAGTAAACCAGCTCAAACTAAAAGCATTTACTGGTTAAAGCTGTGTGTAAGAGTAGATTAAAAATGTAATATCTAATTTATTAGGTTAATGTCTTCCACTTTAGCTTCTCGTGTATACAGGTAGGCCCATTATTCTGTTCAGATACCTCATTAGTTAGTTATAGAATTGCGCGTAAATAAGTAGGATCTCAATATTTACTAACTGATGAGCATGTCTCACCCTCAGTACCCACGTAATTCAGGCCCGTCTTTGAGCGATTCCATATAGGCAGGGAAAAAAGAAAACCTGTGGTTTCAAAGCTGTTTTCCTGTAAGGTTTGAAATGAAAGGGGTGAAGATATTCGAACATTTCTAGGTGTGACACAGACTAAACTCCGCACCTTGAGTTGAGAAGGTTTTGCAGAGCTTATACACAATGAATTTACTGCTAAAATAGCAAGAATCGGGCTTAGTTGTTTATTCATAGTGGTTTGCCGCGCTAACACCTAGAATGGCATCTACCGAAGGGTAGTTGCCATTTTTGCGTTGTGTTTATTGCCATTCTAGGTGTTAGCGCGGTGAACCACAATAGATTTTTGAAACTTTTTTTGTCATGTCTTTTTTAATGTGAACTGTCTACTTGTTGCCTTACAGCAGGTATTTGGAGTATGTGCTGCATTTCGTCTACAACTTAGCCTTTGTGATATTATCATAATTGATGCTACCCTTAAAGCATTATGTGCACATGAATTTAGGTTGAATAATATATCAATTGTAATGATGTGCGAGACATTGTTAGGAGTTGTGAACATGTGGACCTGGAAAATCAATGCTGAATGGAACGAAATGTGTTCTTTGTGAAATCGAGTTAAAATACTTTTTCTTTGTGTTTAATGCCTTGCGTGCGAAAATAAAACCGGGTTTATAGTGAGTTCCTTTCCACATTCTTCATACAAGGGTTTGTGTTCTTTTGTGAGCAAAACATTATGCGTCAAGTGTGTGTGGCAAATGCGGAGACGGCGAAAAATCACTTCTATGAAGTGGTCTTGATGGTGACATGATTTCCATCTAACCAAAATTGACGTCGCCAAAAGCAGTTTGTTATTGACTTCCTACTCCATGAAGACGGCCATTCCTCCTTTAGTTTGCAGTGCACTAACACCATGCAGCCTCTGTACGGAATATTTATGTGTTAAATCTGTTTGTCATTAAGCAGCGCAAACGTCTGCTCTCGTTGCATCCTACCGACATGAATGGGGACCCAACACAATGTTATGTTCTTGAGCAGAAGTTTCTGATATATTGTGTATGATTTCCTCAAGTAGTGGCGTAACTGAGTTTTTATGGTGAAGGGCAGTCAGGCCACTTCGAAAATCTATGCAAATAATACTGTTTGTGATGTTCCCGTTGAAAATTTAGCTTGGTGCCATAGCAAGTGCGTAACATTAAGCGGTAAAAACGCTAGTACAGTGAGGTAGCCTTTCCTACTGCTACTGCACTTCCAAAGTGGCTTATTGTCTTGGAATTATTTGAATAGAACTATATGCGATTCGAAGTTTTAGGAACTAGGAATTCTTGCGAAATGTGTTCATGTGGTGTTTTCTGTTTACAAAACAGAGTTAATGTGAAATAACGAACAAAAGGGGGGGGGGTGTACCACGATGGCAGTTGATCAAGCCTTGATGCAATATCAGGGAGGGCATTGAGTATTCCTAGTTCTTAGAAGTTATCCTCAAACCGTAGTAACAAGAGTTTGATTAACTGGGATTTGTTGTTCAACAATACACTGGAGGCACACTTCGTAACAATAGGGTAGCATATATGTGTTGGTAATAAACGTATTCCCAGAAGATATGAAGCGTAAGCATGGTTCTTCTGTATTCGAGAAAGGGTTCATTTGCTGGAATGTACAAACTGTTTACGGGACAGGTTCTATATGCACCAGATTCAAGACGCAAACCCAGGTTATGCACAGGGCCTAGGAGTTTTAGGTATCATGCTCTTTCAGACCCGTGCACTACGCACACGTAACCAAAACAACACCGCACAACAATGATAAAAGCGGAAATGGCATGTTCAATCAGACCCCCATTTTTTTTAAGAACATCGAGTATATTTGGAGTTTGGTGGCTTTCCTTTTAAGAGCATTGGTCTGAAGCAAGAATGTGAGTTTTCTGTCAAAAGTTTTCCCCAGGTATTTGTGCTCTATTTTACCCAGTAATTCGGTCTCGTTTAGGTGCTTAGTGGGGTCGGGTTGTATTCCACGTCTGTGAGAACGTAACTACCGCTGTTTTCTGTGGGGAAAATTGAAATCCATTTTTATGTCCCAGCCCATGTCACAAGTTTATTTATTGTTAGCTGTACTTACCTCTCACATGTTGATACGTTGGAGGAAGTGCAAGCTATTTGAAGATCGTCAATGTAGACCGAGTACATAATATATTTTGGAAAGGGAAATCATTTTTACTACAAAGAGCGTCGTACTTAAAATACATCCCTGAGGAACACCATTCACTTGGGTAAAGCTTAGTTACAGTGTATTGCGAAGACGCATCTCAAATGTACGGTTGGTCAGAAAATCATTCAGAACTTTCAGCATTATAGCATTCTGCCACGGATCCCTAAGTCGGCTAGATCGTGCAGGATCTCGAACCTGTAGGTTGTATTGCACGCTTTCTCTGGTTAAAAAAATAAACAAAAAACGACAAGGCATTGTTGCGTGTGTGAACGCCTCTCCCGTGTTATCAAGGCGAACCAGACGGTATGTTGTTGAACATGTCTTTCTAAAGCCACATAGGTGGAGTTGACAGGATTCAACTGTAAACAATAATATGATGTTAAGAATGCTTTCAAATTATTTGGCTAGACAGCTGGTGAGTGCAATAGGCTTACAACTGGTTTCTTAGCTTTACGAACGGTACAATTATCGCTTTCTTCCATGTCTCTGGGAGTATTCTAGCAATTCATAGTTTGTTAAAAAATTTAAAAGTGCTTCTAATTAACATTTACATATCATGGCGAGCATTTTACAATGTATCCGCTCAATACCGGGTGCAGCTTATTTACCTGCAGATAAAACACTTACATTCTTGGACTTCAATTAGGCATTTGTACTGCTCGTCTCCACTTCCATTTGCTCGAATTTTTTTTTTGTCTCAGCCGTTGTTTTGTGCTTTACGTCAGCGCCAAATGCGGCTATACAAATTGCAAGAAATTAGAGCTCCCTCTATGAAGTGTGAATCTGTGGATCTAGCGGTAAAATTATGACCCTTTTACTAACAGCGAAAACGGCGATTGTTCAAGAAAAAATTTGTCCCGTTGCCAACCATACGCGCTCCGCATTTTCCGACGAGAAAAACTGACCCCCAATCTGCTCCCATTGCCAACATTAAGGGATCCGTGTTTTTTTGCATAAGGATAATCCGAATCTGCTCCCGTTGCCAGCTGAAAGAAGTCAATTTTTGGACGGTAAAAATCTAATTTAAGTCTGCTCCGCCTGAGAGCCGCAAATACTCTCATTTTTCTGGTTTCTCTGCCAGCCGACAGAACTCTCTTATTTGGGGGGCGACATTTTACCTCAACTGTAGCGTTCTAAATCGAATATCGCTTAAAGAGTACCTTAGAGGTGCAGCCATTTTGCTCCGGTTTGGGTGAATTCGTGTTTAATGTGTAGGGGGATAGCCACATAGGCACCGGTGTTTGCCCCTAGTGCAAACCCCTTGTCACAAAACCTCGGAAGCATTTGCTCCGCGCTGTAACCCGCCTTAGTAAAAGCACCACACCAGCAAGCCTGCGTTAAAACCCCCGCGCCAAAAAGCCTCGCATGCTATTCCCGTTCTCAGTACCTGAAACCGAAAGTCCTGCAACCTCAGGAAGGCCCGCACAAGTGTGTTGTAAGTGCCAGTGCCAGCTGGTATATTGTACAAAAACAATTAGGGGAGGACCTAATCTTCGCCGTTAAGGATATGGCACGATAGCTGTGCGCAGACACGGACGATGTTTTTTTTTTTTCCTTTTTAATATTCATTTTTCATTTCAGGTGGTGGCACAACTAATTTCCAACAGATACAGATAGATCTAGGCAGATAGGCTGACGCCTATTATTTATTTATTTATTTATTTGACATGCGCTGCTAGCCAGGAGTGAACAATTGAATTCAACAAAAGCAAGAACAGAAAAAAAAATGGATACTATAGACACTGAGGGATAAATCAGGACAAAACAGAATATTTACATGATGAAGGTGATTTGTCAGGGAGAGGTATATTTAACTTATCATTTATGAGCAAGTGCGCTGAGAATGAGGGAATCTTTGGACACTCAACAGCGTCGGCGGGCAACGCATTCATTCACAAATAGCACGCGGAAAAAAAAGGAATTCCTAAATCCGCCTAAACGGCGGCCGGGAGCCCTTGGACCAAGGCGGCGCAGTTCGGCCAGTGGATTAGACCTAGCTTAGTTTCAAGATGTGAGCTCAAAAGTAATGTCTCGAAAATCCTTGTTTTGTCTCTTGGTTTTTACTTTGGATTTCTACCAAATACGCTCTATCCCGACACAGTTTCCATCTATCCAGGTACCACTGGCGAAGATTAACTGGATTCGGAAAAAATCCTTGTTTGTAAGCGCCTTCAGATGCTTAATTGGTTCTTATTTAGTGTCGTATCTGCCATTGGGTATTCTATCCTGTTAAGCCGATTAGTGCAAAGTTATCTCTTCCCAGCTCCCTGCTCAGTGTACTGAGGATCAGAGATCAGGGCGCAGAAAATACCACAGGGACGCCATGCCTGTTTTCCTCTTTCTTGATGTTGAGGGTCTTGGTACTAACCAGTGGGACATCAAGAAAGTGACAAACAGGCATGGTGTCCTTGTGGTTTTTTCTGCGCCACGGAAGCTTTCCGGATTATGCCAGAGGTCGAGCGGTGAAATCGATAAACGAAATAGCTGCAATATAAAACATGCCGGAACATTTGTGAAGTGTGCCACGGGTGTGGTCTATGAAATTCCGCTAAAGTGTGGACATGCGTATGTTGGCCAGATCGACAACTGCGTGGACAAACGCGCAGGGCAGCATGCTCGGTCAACGCATGTCTCGAGAAGGAGCGAACTTGCCCGCTCGCTGCACTGCATGCAAAGGTTGCGAGCCACGGCTCAGGAGCATTAAGGTTCTGGGCAAGAGCAAAGACAAATAAGCTCGTGAGCGTGTAGAAGCGTAACACACCAAAGTAAAAGGCGAGGACTGCATCAAAGTAAAAGGCAACGATTGTATAAATGATAATTCTGTAATGTTGTATAATACGGAAAAGAACTTCCTGCGCGGCTTTTGTTGACTTGCGCAGATTTGATTTGCCTTCGCCCCTTTATAAGGCACGTGTGCATACTGCCTATATAAGGAACTACCGATATGAATAAAACAGTCGATAGTTTGCGCTCTTTCCATCTCCGTCATTCTCCTCTTGAGTTTGTCTTTTATGTTGCACAACTCGCCATTAATAAGAAAACATGCACTGACTGAACATAGGTTGCCTGACATAGTGTTTTGCAAGAGCTGCCAACTCGGGCCTTTCCTTTCATATGGGAAGGTTATACCCCTTGGATTAATGTTACCCCTATACCAGGCAGGCACCGTAATACGGTTTGGTTAAACTGGGGCTTTATAAGAGGGCTGGTAGCATACGCTATTATGTCATACCCTTGAAGGCAGAGGTTGAGCGGCCCCTCAAATTTTGCTTCTCTGGAAAGAAAAGCGTTTTAAACCCTACCACTATTAACAGCGCTGCTCAGAAGGAGACAAGTCGTCTTGTCTAATACCGGTTTCCATTGGGCGAACAGGAGCCCTTTTAGCTGCACTAAAAGTGCTCTCATGAATTTCAGCGCCTAGCAGTGGTCGAACAGGAGCAGTAGCGTTGTGTTCTATTGGCAGAGGAGGCGCGCTTTTGGGGTCCCGGAAGCAGCCGAGAGCAGTCCCCGGTGCTCCGTCGCCAGCGGCGGAGTACAGGGAGAACGGAAGAAGTCACGTGACCTTTTTCATGTTACTTCTGGCACGGCCGGTCTCGAGGGAGAGCGCGCGCGCTCTCTCCCTCGAGACCAGCCGTGCTTCTAGTTATTCGCCGCCCTGCGCCCGGGCAGGACGGTGGAGAAAAATGGCGAAAGACGGCAACGGTGGCGTTTGGCCGGCAGATACGGGCAACGCAACCGCGGGAAAAGTTTTATCACATGACGTCTGACGTCACGCGCTCCGCCTCGGTACGCTGCTCTCCGAGAAGCGGGAACGTTCCATTGGGGAGACGAGAACGCGCGTCCCCAGTGCTTTCGTGCGCTGCTCTGGCTGCTCGTTGCTCTTGCTCCTGTTCGCCCAATGGAAACCGGTATAAATATAGGCTCATCTTGCGAATTCAGCCTCTCCCTCAACCCTTGTTCAGCTCTTTCATACTGTGTAGCCATCCTCTTCATTTCATTATACCCTGTATGAACTGACTGAATGATGTCAGTTTATAAAAAAAGTGGAATTTAGCTCTTGCTATGATTACTGCAGTGAGCACGATGTAATGCCGAGCTACGTTTGTGTCTATGAAGCGGCCGTGAGCTTTTATAGCTATGGTGAAGAGGCAAATGCTAAGGGGCCAGGCGCTTTAGCTTCATGAAATTTAATGCTACAAAGATAATAATGAAACAAACTTTTGCTCGTTTGGCAATAATGAGCTCTTGAAATGCGAGTCATTTAGAACTGATGCCACACACTCATCTTGAAAGAATAGATGTTCCAGAACATAAAATTGATAGTAAAGATATTTTGGTTAGAATTTGTTTTCATTAAATTGCAATCTTTTTTATTTAGATTATCTGTTATATTATCTTTACATTTTGTTTGTGTATATCTGGACGTGAAATGCTTCACTGCGCAGTTTGCTTCGTTTCTTGAATATAACACTTTGCTGTGTATAATCCTTCCCTCTTGCCTCGAAAAAGTTCTCCTTGTATGAAGCGAAAATGCTGATTTGCTGATCTGTCACACTGCAAAAAACTTTACTTTGCAGTTCTCGTGGCAGACTACCTTAAAGTTTAAAGGAAAGAATACGAGAAGGAACTGCCAAACGTCTTTGTCGAAGCGGACGCAAGGAGATGCGAAGCAAAAAAACGCAGTTCTGCCAGTGATGAGTATGCCGCCAGTACTAGGGGATCAATATTTCTTGAAAGAAAGGTGAAGACATCCTCTAAAGTATTATATTAAATTGAAATATCACTGTCCAGCTTTGTTACAGTTGAAAAATAAGTTTGTGGTCTGGTTCATGCAGCAAAAAGATGGGGTGCGTGCTGGGCAAGAGACTGTGGTGCGACTTTATTTTTGGTCAATTCTCTAATTTCTAGCCATGGCAGGAACGAGGCAAAACATAAACTGAGTTGGATTGGTTTGGTTACATTTTCGTGGAAGAAGTGTGGTACGGGTCTGCCATATTCGTTTTTCTCACTTTACCCGCTGTATATTGGCCTCGAGATCGAGCAGAGTCATCACCTTGCGGCACAGAGCGAACCCTTCTCAGCGTGGATGCGTGTTAGCCTCGCCCTTTTACTTATCAATCTACGTCTGGCAATAGACATGTGAATAGCCTAGCATCCCATGCTAAAAAAAAGGAGTCATGCGGGATAAGTACATCATCATTCGATCTTCGGCGCTTGAGAGAGAGAGAAAGAGAGAGAAGGCAGAGAGGTTAACCAGGAAAGCTTCCGGTTTGCTACCCTGCACTGGGGAAGGCGAATGAGGAGTTTAAAGGAGAAAGATAGAAGAAAATGATAGGAAAGGTAAGGCGGCGAGGAGCACAGTCACAGTTTCTCAATCAAGTTTGTGTCTCATAAAACACATAAGTGCTTTGAATGCTTTGCCGTTAGACGCCTTCTGTGGCCATGGACCGAGGATTTTCTCCTCTGTGAAAGGACGGCTGTCAAGATGGTCCAGAGCCGAACGCAGCGCATATCTTTTGCTTGAAAAAGCAGGGCACTCGCAAAGGAGATGCTGTGTGGTCTCTTCGCAGCCGCATCTTTCACAGTTAGGGCTATCCGCCATTCTCATCACATAAGCGTATTTTTTGGTGAATGCAACACCGAGCCACATACGGCACATCAGTGTTGTTTCGCGCCGCCCTTTGTTAGGGGGAACACGAAGGCGCAGCCCAGGGTCTAGTTCCCTAAGGCGTCGATTGGAAAATTCTCCTTTGTTCCAGGCTGAAAGCGTTAGCTCCGCCGCTAAGGAACGAAGTCGACAAGCTGCGTCAACTCTAGATATAGGATTGTTCCCTGTAGTTCCGTCGTTGTGTGCAGAACGGGCAACTTGGTCTGCCTGGTGGTTTCCCTCAATACCGCAATGTCCAGGTAGCCACTGGAAAATTATATCATGACCTTTTGATGTAGCGTAGTGGTATAGCACGCGGATCTCTGCAGTTAGTTGTTCATGTGATCCACGACGTAGCGCAGCTTGAACGCCTTGAAGCGCTGCTTTGACGTGCGGCGTCTCAAACGAGGTGATGCTGTTAGCGCATAGTCAAGCATCAAGCAAACAGGTAACTGCCGTCATTACAAATTAATACAAAAGCTCAGAAATTGAACATTCCCATTTCTGTTTGGAATACCGCAGCTACTGAAGCATGCGACCACAGACTGCTGCATAGCATAATGCAGTTTGAACAGGCTCCTCTGTGTCTTTTTATATGTACGATCGAGTTGTTTGAGTACCTCTTTTTTCTCTTTTCTTCTGTTAAATCTCCGTCGCGGTGTTAAATCCTGAAGGGTAGGCCGCTCGACTGTTGAGTTCTAGAACGGGGGGTTCAGTCATGGCTGTTTCGCAAGGCACTCGTTTGGTGTGGGATTTGACTCCACGTTAGACAACACCATGGTGGTCGACATCAAAGCCCGCCACTGTCGTCCGTCATGGCCGAAGTTGCGTTGGTGCATTGAACACCATGTTTTGCTGTTTTTTTTTTGTTATTGAAGGCTTCTGCGGAGCCGTAATAGGGGAAGTGAGCAAATTTCGCTATAGAGAAAAGCTCAAACGTTTTAGAAAAATCTTGCCAGTAACTAGTTGTTACACACATATTACACCTAGATTAATGTACTTTACTGGTAGCCCATTAAAATCTCTTTGTCTAAGTGCGACTGCTGTCTCCCAAAAACTTGTGTCTGGGAAGAGGTCTGAGAAGTAAAATATTGCTTCATACTGGCTTAAATATCGGTGTTTAGCTAGGAAATAAACACATCTTCGTAGTCTCATGATAAGACGAACTCCATTAATTTCCTTCGGGACATATTTATATCCGGCACCTGTTTTGCAAGTAACCTTAATATTTTTCTTTGCGTGAGATTGAGCCACTCATACACTTTAATTACAGTGATAAAGAAATCTTCAGCCTCTGATAATTCCTTGCCTGAACATGACAGCGGACATGCGGAGTTTTTGACTATATCTTTGCAGCGAGTGATTTATAGCTTGCACTTTAACTTTATTGAAAATTAAGCGCTGATAGTCCTAAATTTTGATAAGTGTGTTAACGTCTCGCACAGTGAAATCTACTGCCATTGTAAAAACAAATCATTATAAAAATATACCATTTATCGACGTCACATACACATCAGAAATCTCTTACACCTTCCTCGGTTTCAGGATGTTTCAGGATATCTTTTAAGCCGGAGTCACACTGCGGAAACACATCAGAGACATCAACCGAACAAGTTCGCCAACCAAGCAGCTAACAAGTCTCTGAACCAACGTGTTAGATGCCGTTAAATACCTGCACTATCTACAGAGGTCTTTTTTTTTTTACTCCTCTGTTACGGTTGGCAATTCTTCTGATCAGCCTAATTGACATAATAACTGATGTCTTCAGCTTTTGCAGGGTTTCTTTATTTTTCCTGTTAGCTGGTAGGTTCAGCCCCAAGATTCTTATTGACTGCACCTACTTGATTGAAAGTCCCCCCCCCCCCCGCACACGTTAAGCAGGGTTGGAAGTTGGGGGTGCCTGGCTCCTGGAGCCGGGCAGTAGCTCTGAGTTTGGATATGAGCATGAGAGGCCTGAATGACCTGCGAGCTCTGCGATAGTGTCTACCGCGCGTTGTAACGTTTCCTCTATCTCACCGTCATTCCCGTTAATGGTCCAGAGTGTGATGCCATCTGCAGAGAATGTATGTCTCAGCCCAGGAATGGCTTCTAGTCTGGATGGAAGCTTTATCATGGCGGCCCTAGTGAAAAATCCCGTATCGCGACAAACGGGTTTGTACCGGCCCTGTATTATCCCGTATAAATTTGATACCAGTGTGACCAGTCCTGTATGAAGCTTAAACGGGTTTATACGGACAGGTCATGTCCGGTATCAATCTCAAACCGGACGGTCCAGGCCGGTATAGAGATAATACAGGGCAGACCGTTTCCAGTATGCATCTTATGCATGACATCCCAGTCCGGTATGGATATGAAACAGGGCGGACCAGTCCTGTACGAAGCTTAAACGGGTTTATATCGGACAGGTCATGTCCGGTATGAATCTCAATCCGGACGATCCAATCCGGTATCGAGTTAATACAGGGCAGACCATTTCTATTATGGATCTTATACATGACATCCCAATCCGGTATGGATATGAAAAAGGGCGGACCAGTCCTGTATTGAGCTCATATACAGGACAGGTCATGTCCGGTTTAACAGAAACCGGACAAATCCGATATGAATGAAACTGATACGGGACAGAGTATTTCCGCTTCTCAGTACAAGTCGGGCGGATCGTGAAGCTCAGCCAGGATGACCACGTCGGAACATGCCTTCACGCTAAATAAGCATGAAACCATACATAATATACGTTAAAACTTCTCTGTATATGGGGAGTACGTATTGTTTCGTACATCCTAGAAGATATGAAGCCGTGGATGTGTGCGCTAGCAAGTACATACATGCATCGCGTTTTGTTTTTGCGTGTGCACCAGTCGCTGCAGCTTGTACGATCTTGCGGTGCATCTTCATAATCTGCGACTGAAGATCTGCCACCTTCAATGCGAAAGTGCAAGCAAGAACGTAGCGTTTCGTTAGCGCGGATAAAATACGTTCGAGAATAAATGAAACATCGCTGACCATCGAAATCGACTACATAAGCAGATATATAACCACCATCACCGTGTCCTGCCATGGTGTAGTGGTTAAAGTGCGTGCTTGCTGGCTGAAAAGACCGAAGTTCGAATCACATGAAATTTTTTCTTCCTTTTCTATTCTCTTTTTGTTTCTTTTTCTTTTTTCTTTTTTTTTTCTTTTTCAAATGTAGTGTGTTATATATTGTTCGGCCTGTATCAATTAACCAGAAACCGGACGAACGCGTCATTTCTGGAATTGATACCGGGCAGAGTATTCCGCTTCTGAACAGAAGCCGGGCCGATCGACGAAGCTCAACCAGAACGACCATGCCGGACACGCCAGCGCACTAAATAAGCATGATACCAAGCATGTTATACAACTGTTCTGTATATAAAGGGCACGCTCAGTTTCCCAAATACCTCAAAAATGCGAAGCCGTCGAGGTGTGCGCTAGCAAGCATATACGCGCATCGCGTCGCTTTTGCGCGTACAACAGTCGCTGCAGCTCGTACGGTGCGGTGCGTCTTGCGGTGCGTCTTCATATCTGCGACTGAAGATCTGCCGCCTACAACACGAAAGTAGAAGCACGAACGTATCGTTTCGCTAGCGATGACAAAAAACTGTTCGAGAGAAAATAAACAAACATCGCTGACCATCGAAAGATGCGCAGATAGCCGCACACCGGGCGACGCGTTCTCGAATGTTTACATATTGAAACCGCTCAGTCGGAAGTGTATTCATTGACATCGATGCTCCGCTGGTAGCACGTGAAGCTAAAACGCCCAGTATTACAAGTATTAGTGCACCGGATACCTCTGTATGTAGGAAAACTTACAAGCGTTCGTAGACGATGAAAAACACATCAGCACTAGTAAATTATGGTATCTCAAGGTTTGCCTTCAATAAAGCGACGCATTATAAAGAAACGGCACATTTGTGAACCCTCGTGATAGGCTGCAAAGATATTCAGCGTGTTTAAAGGGCGATGGGGGAATTACGGCCACAAATTCTACTGCCAAGGAAAATATACAAGTACTAAAGAGCAAAAGTAGCTACATATACTGAATAATAACCAATGTAACCATAATCTGCCATAGAGTAGTGGTTAAGGTGCCCGTCTGAAGACCATAACGACCGAGGTTGGATTCCACATTGGGTAGTAGAAGTTTTTAATTTTTTTTAAATGTTATTTATTATTTTAAATGCAGTCGTTTTATTTTATATTGTTGCATGCTTTTTCCACCCTGGCGACGCGTTTTTTTCCGGAAACGAGAGCCATCAAACATATAGGCCATTCCCGTATCAGAGCTCCGCGCGGTTTCATTCCGAACTTTCCAGGGCAGTACAGGAAAATGCTGAAATAGCCCCCAATCCTGTATCCCAATCCTGTACAGTAAACCTGTATACGATTTTCTGTACGAATTTTATACAGGATTTTTCAGTAGGGGGGATTTAAGATAAACGGTGACAGCACCGATCCTTGCGGTGTCCCTCTACCCCCTAGCCGAAAAGGCAGTGACTCTATTTCGCCTATTTTAATTATCGCGGACCTATGGCTGAGAAATGAGCGAATGTATCCGAAGGTTTTTTTCTCCCGGGTTAATGTCTCAGAGGTTCTCGAGAATGGCTTCGTGTGCCACGTTATCGAAGGCCTTGGTGAGGCCTAGCCCTAGCACTGCTTTGGTACCCGTGCATTTCCCAGTGTCTATGACGTCTGCTTTGAGCTGAAGCATGATATCCTGCATGGATAAATTAGCTCTGAAGCCTAGCATAGTTGTCGGCAAGATCTCTTTGTCCTCTGCGTACACCTGCAGTCTGTTTAGGCTACGCATGAAGTGAGCGGGATTGGGCGCAAATTGGCTATATCTAGTTTCTTGCCTGGTTTGAGAATAAACGTAATCATTGCATGCCTCCAGGCTTGAGGGATTTCACTCTCGTTCCAGTACTTATTCATGAGCCCTGTGATTGCATCTACTGATTTTGCGTCTAATGTCCTTAATGCTTTGTGACCCCGTCCGGGCCTGCCGAGGACGCTGTGCGGAGCTGTCCCATGGCGAAGCGACCTCTGCATCTGTTATTTCGGAATCTAGTTCTGGATTTGGGAGTCCTCGGTAGCCTGGCAGTTGAATCCAAGAGGCCTTGCTGAGATATCTAACTCTTCCGTGGTGCCCTCATATTTATGGATCAGTCTAGCGAGCTGATTTTTCTGTGTCGATTTTGTCTGTGTCGGGTCTAGTAGATGTCTGAGCATTTGCCACGTTTTTTTACATCCTAGTTGTCCATTCATGCGGTCGAATATCTGGCCCCACTGCTTTTCTTGAAGCTCCAGTGTGTAGGCTTCTGTCTTTCTAGTTTCGCTTTACGTTTCCTTAGAGGTCTTAGGTGTGTGTGCTTCCTGAGTCTTTTTTGTAGGCTGAGGTGGGCTTCCCACATATGGAGTCGCCGCGAGTCGGAGATTTGGCCCTCCTGTTCTATCGGCACCACCAATGTGGTTTGCTTAATATCCTCTTTAAGTGTATCGATCCAATCATCGTGATTTCTGTTGCGGCTGTTTGCTCTCTTAGGTCCCTGAATTTATCCCAATCCGTAATATGTGTATTCCTAATTATTTGTTTGTGCTTAGCCGTTTCGATGGTGGTGGCTAAAATATAGTGGTCACTACCTTGTGTGGGACCTGTGTTTAGCCATTAGGCTCCCATTATATTCCTAGCAAGGGTGAGGTCCGGTGACGTGTCGACGCGTATGCTATTGCCTAGCCTCGTGCATTCCTGTGGGTTGTTTAACAAGAAAAGACTGATCTTCTGTATCGCTTGCCATACTATGTTGCCTTTTTGGCTGGCTTTAACGTATCCCCATTCCGGATGCGGGGCATTGAAGTCTCCGACAACTAGTAGCTGCCCATTGGCTGCCAACCTTAGGCTTCTGACCAGTAGCTCCGGATCTGTCATAGGCAAGTGGTACACAATAAAAATATCAGGCCCATGAGTGCGGTACAAAGCAAAAAGAGTGCAAAACTATGCTTGTTAATCTAAGAGACCGGTAATTGCGTGCCTTGCTTTCCTAATATCCGCACTTCTTTTCCGCAACATTGGCGAAATACACGGATCTTTTTCTGCAATATTGGAACACTCTAAACAGTAAATCTTAATGCATTACAGAAGGCACGTTTTCTTCGCCAACAAACCCGCTGTAAATTCGGAAGCGGACAACGCTGCGTGCATTTCTGCAAGCGCCGCCGGCTGCCAATGCACACAATCAGAGCAGCGGTGGTACAGCTATACATCAAGGTCGATCTTGCGGCGAATATGAGCTCAGAGGGAAAACAAACAGGTTGCGTTTGGCCGGCGATATCTCCGGTATTCACCGGGTTGACTGAAAACTTTTTTTTGCGGGTAATGATATTTTATTTAATACCTATCAATATTTCAGCTTTTATTACCCTTCATGTAACTCTTACCCTATGAGTGGCCCTTTTAAGTATCTTGAAATAGCTTTTGTATGTACACATGTGTCGCGTATGTGTTTGATTTTACAGAGCACTTTTTCGAATGCCCCTTTTCTAAATGCTAGCGATGAAAGGAGTCTTGCTGGTCACATTGACCTTATGAAGAAAGAAGCCCGCATGGCAGGCGGAAATGCTCACAAGACCAAACAGTCAATGAACAAAACATTTCATATTAGGAGGGAATACATAAGACAGCACCCAGCTCTGGAAACAATTTTGATGTACACCCAGTGTAAGGGACCGACGGGCACAACAGATTAGCGCAGGCCCCGATGGAACGCTGTGGCGAACGCACTCGTGACGACAGGAGTGTCGTGACAGGACCGCTCTGTTCTTTATTTTCCTTTTCTGTTTTTTTTTTTTGTACACCGGGTTGAGCGCGCTGTCTCGACCTCGCGGAGGCAGGTGATTGTAAGCGCCCAATCGAACGACGTGACCATCGGTGTTTTGCCTTTCCTTTTTTTTTTATGAGAGAGAGGGTTTAGTCCTCCTAAAGTTGAAGGAGGAGCTGGACGTCGGAACGAACCAATCAGGTTGATGTTGGTTGTGATTGGGCGTTGCGGAAGTTAGGACTAGACCTAACGGGGTTAAAACCGAGCCCGAGGGCACGATCCGGCAGAATAGGCTTTCATGCTCTTCATCGTCGGCTATGCCGAAGTGGGAATATTTCCCTTTTAGCTAGTTCCAACTTATATCTCTACTATAAATATTGTAAATATTTGATGTGTGTATAAAATTCAGTTTTCTTCTGGTCAACTCCGGCCCTCAAGTCTTCGCTCATATCGTCTCCGACGAGACGTCTCTGGCGCAAAGAACTTCCGCTGTAACACGTATATAACGTCTCTGGTGGCGCACCCCTGGTGCACAAGGTAAAAAGAACCACCATCGGAACTTTACTGGCGCACTCGATAGGGCGTCTCTGCGGGCTAAGCAGAGAGAGTAAGACAGTATGCTCGATTTGGACCGCTTGATTGAAATTGCAATAGCGGAGCGCCATGAAGCTGATCGGAAGATCGCTATGGCAACACGGTGGATGAGGGCAGTGGGCGCAATTCCCGACACAGAGCCAACAGTTACGCTACCGGCCGTGGAAAACAGTTACCCAGGCAGGTCGCACAAATACGACAGAGAAGTAACGGTGGACAACCAGTCGGTTAGCAGTATGGCATCTCTTTTTCGGGCAAAGCTGCAGAAAGGACAGGAAGCGAGGCTAGGCTTCCGGCAGAGAGCGAAAACAGCACAGCTTTACCGCCGCCCCGGGATGCCAGCTACGAAAACGAGTTGCCCGGACACAACAGTCAGGAAGGTATTCAAGTACCTGTATGTTCTACGAGCGAGGACACAGTTGTGATCGCCGACCCGTCCGGGAGGCGTGAGGAAAAAGAGCAGGTAAAAGAAAGTGCATCTTTTTACGAAATCGATAGCTCGGCGTAAGAAAGCCTCCAAATTGTCAAAGAATCTTAAGCGCCGAAAACCGCGACTGATGATATGTCCTTTCCAGCGTGACATACTCGACATGGACACGTATTTCTTTTTTTTTTTAATGGAGCGTAGGGTTCATAATAGCCTATTCATAATTCTTTTTTCAATAGGCAGATAAGTAAGCAAAAGCGCACACGAGCCGCGAATGCAGCCGGGGTGCCCGTCCGGTCGGCTGCACGATGCTACATGGTTGCTTGACGGCGAAAGAAAAGGAACGCGGAACTCCGGCAAAACCTATATAGTACCTTTAATGTCCTCCGAGCAGTGTCACGTGGCGTCAAATAGTGGAAGTATTGTTAAAACGAGTAAGATCGCATTTAACGCCCGCCATTGCTGTCGCAAAGAAAAAAAAAAGCTTTTGTTGTGGAATGGATTAATATGCTTGTCTCACCGCTCAAAATATATGTTCGAATCCTGTGAATGATTTTCCCATTCTTTTACAATTAACAACATTACAATATATTACTAAAATCTTTCCTGGGGTGTGTTTCTTTTAAGGCTCAATTGCATGATGTTTGTTCATCTTAGTAGCGGCAAAAAAGGTGAATAGAGATAAGAGGTGACGGTATGGCCTGTTTACACTATGCAATCACCTTAGCCGTAATCTGTGGATAGAACTCGTTTGCTGACGATGAAAGCACAGAGCTGATGTCACACCCTCAGCTGCCGAGCAACCAGTTCGGAAGCGTTTGGGAACAGTCTACACGACAGACACTGGCAGCAGCTGAAATTATAACGCGTCAATGTCTCCAGGTTGCAACCGAACGCAGGAAGATAGGCGACCATGAAGGTATGAATGCCATGAGGCAAGGTGGGACAAAGTCCATCTGCATCATCCATCGTTGTTGAACTTTTTTTTTATAGCAGTTGTGCCATTATTTTGCGGAAATCCTGCTGAAACCGGGTCCAAGGATGTTTCGAAGCTCTCAGGAATGCTTCATTACATTCTCGAGTTTCATTAAATGTTTCATTGTAAAATTATTGATTGTTTGATGCTAGTGTACTTATAGATATGTTGTTCCATTCTCATTACTGACACTGCTATACAAATATATGTATTCTCATTACTTTGCTTTTTTTGCTTTGTTATCTGCAATTATCAGAGTTCTTAATAGAGAGCTATTTACAAAGTACGCTGCCCCACCGGTCACTGTAGTGAAGCTCAGTCATCTTCAGTATTTGGCAGCTTGTAAATTGCCTTCATGAGTGTATCTTACCTATACGCTTCGTTCAGAGACACCTACAAGCAGCAGTCGCCATTTACCTCGCTGAGAAAACCAGAGAGGAGAAAGAAGTTGGGGGACCCTACCGTGAGAGAACGGAATTACGCGCTGTAGAAGTACCTGGGGCGCAGCGAAAACTTTCGTTTCAAGCTATCGGCTTACTAACGATTCGACTCCATAATCAGATTGACCCTTGTAACATTTATGTTTGCACGTTCATGAGTATTTATGTTATTTTCTTCTCTGCCAGGGGCAGACACAGCGCACAGCTTTTTCAATTCATATCTTTAGCCCTCCTAAGTGTAGAAGTGTATATAGCTGTTTTCCCACTATTTACTGTTAGCTCTGCCAGGTACAGAAGTGTATATAGCTTTTATCCACTTATTCTGCATTTATTGATGCTTAGCTGTGCCAGGTGATAACAGAGTATATAGTTTTTGGAATTATTGGTAGCTCTGCGAGGTGCAGACTGCAGGATATCGTTTTTACAATTACTGTTAGCTCTGCCAGGTACGGAAGCATAAGCAGAAGCAGCAATATTGACTTCTACTTGCTAAAAAGAAGTTATTGTGCTGAGAGCGTTTGTGCTGCACCTTTCCAGTGCAGCTGGGACTAGAGATGCTTGGTTCACTAGCTAGTTATAAGGCGTGGCTTATGGACACAGCTTTAAGGGACACATCTGATGACATTGTCCTAGAAAACACGCTGCGTGCTACAGCCATTGAGAGATTTGAGAGGCATGAGCATCTGAAGGGGATGACATTGTTGGAAGCGATCGCCATACTTCGGCTTTGATGCAACCATATGTATTTTGCAGACACGCATGCAGACTAACGTTGATTGAAACTCCATTCCCTTCAGCCGATTTAGACATTCTAGTTATAAGAATATTTTTCTGCTCTTTCAGCTGTGAATCGAATTTGACGTCATTTCTCGAAAATATATGAAAAATTGAATTCATAAAAGTTTTAACTACCTCTGTAATTCCATCTTGAAATGTAGCCTTGAACGTGAAGTTGCGGCATTCACTCAGACGCCACCACGTAACAATCTGCCTGTCTATAATTTCTGTTCTAGCAATGCTGTTAAAGGACCACGTTTTATTGCTGTGTACTGCGCTGCACTTGGGAATATTCCCAGAAGACGACCCTCGTTTGTGCTAAGATCATTTACATAGTAATAGGGAAACGTTAACTGAATCAACGTGCAGCCATATTTTAAGTATAAAATATGGAAAGTTAAAACTACTTTGCAGAGGATGAACGTAGCATATACTGAAATCTGTAAATAAAATCAATAAACACATTTAGGAGGTAAAGAAACAGCAATGAAATCAATATTCGAACAGTTCAGTGAGCTATAGTAAAAAGGCAGATGACGGTCATAACTTTAAGGGTAGGAAATAGTTACAAGGCAATACCAAAAGGCAATATCAACAAGCATCATACCTTAACTATAAGACAATATCACACCAGCCAAGGCTGAAAATGAAAACAGAAAAAGCAAAACGCCCCATAAGCCTCATGCCGCGCCAGGCGTTGTTGCATGAGTGCTATGGCCAGTGTACGCATTGATGATTATGGCATTGCAATGGTTCAATATTGACATTGCAAGATGTGTAATGTAGTCATATT
This sequence comes from Amblyomma maculatum, assembly GCF_055883805.1. Taxonomy (NCBI): domain Eukaryota; kingdom Metazoa; phylum Arthropoda; class Arachnida; order Ixodida; family Ixodidae; genus Amblyomma; species Amblyomma maculatum. Next base: position 196,242,659 of record NC_139345.1, read on the forward strand.
TTAAGAGGCAAGCATGCAAATGTGTGCATGTGGAAAGAAAAGCAAATAATCTAAGCAACATATATATAAAGGTTGGAATAAAAAATATCATGCAATGCAAGGTCAAAAGCTCATACTAAGCATAATCTCATCTGTTCAGTTAGCGATTTCGCACACGCAGAAATATTTTATTTTACTGCAGGCAGTGCTATAACTTATGTAAGTGAAAACGTCCAAGCTCAATCTTCGACTGAACAGTCTTGGCCCGGAGGTCTAGCATTGGACTAGGACGGGGCAATTACTGGCATGCGTATTTTTGTGTTATTTGCTCCAGTTTAACTTCAGAGCTAAGGTTCTAAAGGGGAACATAGTAAATCTCTTAGCGGCAATGGTAGCAGCATAGGTCTAAGAGTATTTAAAAGCAACTATTCTTGCTTTAGTTTTTGCAAGACTAAACATTTTACCTGCGCTGAACTATATTTGTAGGCACCTTGTTGCCTTGTTATGAGGTCGCATTTCAAATGTGTGTAGAGATAGAGGACACCATCTTAGGATTACTGCCGTTTTCGGGAAACCAGCGCGGTGATCCACTAGACGTCATTATCACCTAAGGTGAGCAAGCCACAAGTATGCATAAAACTAAATATTCCCTTCAGCGGCGACGTGTATAAATGTACATATCAACTTAAAAGATGCCCCATGCTCTGCGTATTACTTCACCCGGTTTGAGACGCGACGTGCGCATGTGTACACTTCCTGAGTGGACAACTAGTGTCACCTCGTTTAACTACGACGCAGTAGAAGTGCGAATTTTTGGCTTAAGATGGACGCCGGCACTTATAGATCTGCTCCTGAGTGCATCAAATTTTTTGTTGTTATAGCATAGAAATAACCTCTATGAAGATAATATTTATATCATCTTATCATATAAGGTTTATATCTAATCTTAACAGGCAGTTTTTGCAGGTTGTTCTAGGTAGCCACCTACATCACATTGCAAAATTGGTGCATGTACGATTGTACACTTGGAGCCTCAGAACTAATAATAGCAGAACCATATTGTTTTCCACTTCGCTTTGAGCTTCTTCTCTTTCTCTTCTAAACGATCTTTTTAAGTATTTTAAGTATTCAAGAACATTCTCTAGGCCAACATAAAGCGTCAACTAAGACGGCACAAGCGCTTTTGGCAAATATAGCGGATGGGAATGTGTCGGATTATTATTTCTCCTCTGAAGTTGCAGAATGTACCATAATGGTGGTGAGATTTTTTTTTCTTTTCGACTGCAGGCTTAACTAGAAGTTATTTAATCAAGCCTTTTACTTCCGTTATTTCACAGCGACCTGTATTTCTCTCGCCATTCAATGCGTGAGAAGTGCTCCATTTAGTAAAAAAAAAAAAAAAAAAAAAAACAATCTAAACATTGCTAATATTTATTTCTTTAATTTTTTTTCATATTAGACTTCAACCGAAGAGCCTGTGACTGCATTTCTTGCAATTTTTTATGCTAGATTGCAAGCAAAGATCCTGTGGCGGCAGACCATTGCGTCAGAAGCAGTGACGAGGATGAGAAACAGAATGTTGAGACTTTCACCCAAACGGAATAGAACGAAAGTGAAATGGGTTAGGACGGACTTTTCGCCACAGAACACTGCATGCTCCTTCATCCCCAGGTGCAGATTAGCTCCCTTAGCGCCACTAGAGTACTTCAGCAAACACATTACAGGCATGGGTTTTGTGGCCAGGCTGACTACACCAACATGTATGCTCTACAGAGAGATGGAGCTCAGCCAAATGCCACACGAGAGAAATGATTAATTGTTGTATCATGATACGCATGGAACTCCTCAAATTTTCTAGAGTGCGTATGTATTGGCAAAAGGACACGAAAGAACCTACTATTGCTGAAGCAATGACCTGCAAGCGATTCTTCAAGCTGCGAGCAGCGCTGCACGTGACTGATATAAATATGCTCGAAGGGAATCAGCCAATAACAAGTTTTTAAACGTGGCCCCAATTCGTGATGCAGTGAGAAGTCGATGCCTTAATCTGGAACCACTCGAAGAGGCCAGCATTGATGAACCAATGGTACCTTTTACAGGGAGGGTCCCTGCAAAACAGTCCGTAAAAAAGTCCAATCCTGAAGGCTTCAGGTGTTTGTGCACTGCAGTTCAGATGGCATGGCTCATGTTTTCCCAAGGAAACGGCGAGCCCAGGTCACTCATACTTGGGCCTTGGAGGATCTGTGGTAACCCGTCCGGCAGAAAACCTTCCCCGCGGCTAGAAGATGAGGTTTTTTATTGGACTACTTTTCGTCAGTGCCACTGTTCCGAGTAGAACACCTTCTTTTTTTTTTTTCGCAAGAGAAGGTTCTGAGCATCGAGGAAGATTGCATACTCAAGCTGACCAAGACAAAATCGACCCCAGGGCCGGATGGGATAACAAACAAGATGCTAAGGAACTAATTTCATGCAGAGGAGGTGGGAATCAGGGGAAATTCCAGAGCAATAGAAATTTGCTGAGGTAGTGCTAATACCCAAACCCGGAAAACCTCCGACGGTTGATAATTTGAGACCAATATCATCACATCATGTGTGGGTAAACTATTCGAACATGTGATTCAGAGACGACTGACCAGATACTTGGAGGAGAACGAGCTATGGCCCCGGGAGGTCGGTCATGGGATTTAGGCAACATCTTAGTATGCAAGATATTAAGCTCAGGATACACCATGATATAGTAAAATCAAGATCAAAAGATGGTAAAGTTATCTTAGGATTCGACCTGAAGAAGGCATCTGACAGTGTAAAACACGATGCTATTCTGCAGGTCCTTATGGAACTAAACGCAGGGGAAAGGATGTATGAATATGTAAGATATTTTCTGACAGAAAAGCAAAAATAACATACCAGGGGATAGCATCTCAGATATTCGAACTGGGGAGCAGGGGCATACCACAAGAAGCGGTGCTATCGCCCACACTTTTCAACATTGCCATGCGTGGACTTTCAGAAAAGCTAAAGAAAATAGAAGACATAAAATTCAGCTTATATGTGGATGACATAACCATTTGGAAAAATAAAGGCAGCGATGCTGAAATCGAGCAAAACTTGCAAGAGCCGGCAAACAACACTGTAGGATATGCAAAAGAGAGGGGCATGAAATGTTCCTCAGAAAAATCGGAGTTGTTTATATACAATCCGAAACACCTAAGGCAAAAAGAACAAGTGGACGTCAATATTGAAGTGGAGGGACAAGCAGTGCCGAAAGTCGAGCAAATGAGGGTGCTAGGAATGGTCCTCCAAACGAACGGGTACAACGGAGAAACGATAAAGAAACTGGAAGGACAGGTCATAAACCGTATAAGGAGAATAGCTAATAAAAAAGGAGGCCTTAAGGAAAGTAACCTATTAAGGCTCATACAAGCTTTCGTAAAAAGCAAGGTCGGGTATGCCACCCATACTTAGACCTGAAAAAGGCTGAAAAGACAAGATCGATAGCATGATCAGAAAATGCATTAAAAGAGCACTACACCTCCCGGCAGGTACCTCCACGGACAGGCTAATGATGCTGGGAATACACAACACCTTAGATGAAATAGTTGAGGCAACACTAGCTACACAACAAAGAAGGCTAGAGAAAACTAAGGGTGGAAGGAACATATTGAGGGAAATAGGTATAAAACCGAAGGAATACTGAGACACGACGGAGTAAATGAGAGTGGAGGTCCGGAAACGGATTCATATCCCCCCATTACCAAAGAACATGCACCCTGAATATAATAAGCAAAGACGAGAGAAAAGGGCCGGAACACAGACACGGATATTCGAGACGGAACATTCAGGTAGAATTGCATATGTAGACGCTGCATACTGCGACAAAGGAAAAATGAATGCAGTCGTACTCAATGGCAAGCGAGAAATGGTTACAGCAGAGTCTATAAAAACAAAATCGACACAGACAGCGGAAGAGGCTGCCATAGCACTGGCTTTTGCTCAGACCGAGGCAAAATACATAGTCGGTGACAGCAAAAGCGCAATCAGGAGCTGCACCGCTGGAGTAATAGCAAAGATCGCGGGTAGAATCCTCGATCAAAAGCGAATAGAAAGAGTCGTCACCCTTGTTTGGACGCCACCCCACGCAGGCGTGCCCGGAAACGAGACGGCCCACGAAGTAGCCCGAGATCTCACACACCGGGCTGGAGGAGTGCCACCGGAGCAAGGCAAATAAGAGGACCTGATTAACTATAGCGAAATAACAATGCACTACAGACTAAGCAGGAGGGTCCTACCACCACCAGACCCCACGTTAGGGAAATAGGAAGCAGTAGCATGGAGAAAAATACATACCCGAATCCAGTTCTTGTCAACCATATATGGCCAGAAATACGATCAGACCTATTCCCATTATGTAAGGGAAGGGGATCTTTTTATGGACTCTACTTTTTAATCTATCTGAATGATATCATCAATATTAACTCCAAAGCAAAATTTATCATCTATGCAGACGACACAAGTATTTTTTTCGCCGGCAATGATATTAATCTCCTTGTTGAACAACGTAACAGTGCAATGAAGTCCTTACAGGAATGGTCGAGAGTGAATGCAATGAAGATAAATGAAAGCAAAACAAAAGCGATTATATTCAGGCCGGAAAACAAGCTCATACCTCCGCATCAAGATATTAAAATAAACTCACGATGCATCGATTTAGTCGAGAATTTCAAATGCCTTGGTGTCACCTTTTCCGCTAACCTGTCCTGGGATAATCATGTCAGGCATGTTCTCAGCAAAATAAGTCAAATAACTGGTGTAATAGGCTGTTTAAAATATATTCTTCCCACACGCATCAAACTTTTGCTTTATAATTCACTCTTTCAATCAAACTTGAACTATTGTCAGTTAGTATGGGGAAACACACGATCCACTAATATAGAGAACATCAACCTGTTACAGAAAAAGTATCTCCGAACCAATATAACGCTTCTTATACTGCTTCGACATCAACTTTCTTTAAGAGCTCTGGCGTAATTCCAGCTTATAATCTTTATAGATATCGCTTAAGTCGTATATATATATATACAGGAAACCCACAGGAATGTGAACAATCTACGTAACCTATGCCAATTACAGGACGCAACTCAAAGTTACATCACGAGAAATTTCGAAGATTGTCAGTACCGACCACGGTACCGACGTCGCGTTCAAATCAAGGGAAACAGTGTCTTAAGTACACAATACCAACACTTTTAAATTATTATAATTCTGTCCGTTTTGATCTTTTCACGGCATCCTGCAAAGACCTCCGGGAGATGTATTTGATTTCTATGTAGTATTGTCTAGCCATGCTGATGTTTTCTTTTTCATTTGTAACAATAAGTTCCTATGTTGCTTTTGTTTAAATTGTTACTAATTAGTGCTATGTTTATGTTTGCATAATATTAAATATGTATGTGTATGCGTGTTATAATGAAGAGTATGTGTACGTATGTGATGCTGTCATGCTGCCGAAATAAGGGATTGTGGACCCGTCAAGCTCTCTATGGACAGCTTTTTTTCTACAATCCCCCATCTGTATTTGATGGCAAATAAAAGGTTTAATTCATTCATTTCACTAGATCACATAATATGGGAATGTGCGAAGTCACCAGGCAGGGCTAAAAATATAACTAAGGACACCTGTGAGACCCTTCTGCGAAGCTCAGACCCAAGAGCCCAAAGAGAAAGAGAAATTCGGCCAGTCACCACTCGCCGAAGATGCCGCCGGAGTCCAAGAACTGCCGGCCTGCAACTAAGGCGACTGTCCCACCTTCCGGGTCTAACCCCCGAAGAGCGGGATAGTCACCCTGTCGGACAAATAAAGTTCTCTCTCTCTCCCTCAAGCTGACCCTTGACATTTCCCCCTTTTTTTAGTTGTGTTTAAAATACTGCATTTGGCACAGAAGCAAGGGCCACATAATGGGTTTTTGCCGCACAAGACGGACTTATTGTTGTCCGATGGCGGAACTGATCACTGCCACATCGGAGCATCTATTTGAGACCTATAACCCTTTTCCCAAACATTTCACCCCAAAGAGCCGAGCACCAGGCCGGGGGAAAGCTTGTACCCATTGAAAAGCCGGTGGGTACCCGGCGGCACCAGGGATCGAACCTGGTACCTTCCGAACACGAGGCGGATGCTCTATCACAAGGCCATGCCCTCGCCAGAACAGGAGCTGGCCACCCTCGTGCAGTAATTGGCCGCAATCTCTCATGATTAGCTCCATAAAAACCCGGCCCTCAGTCACCAGCGGCTGCGGAACGACTGACCACGGCGGCGGTCAGACCTTTGACGCAGAAGGGGGTGCTAAGAATTCCTGGCTCCGCTGGACAGGCAGCCATTGGAAACTGACCCTGGCAACGTTTAACGCTAGAACCCTATCTAGTGAAGCTAGTTTAGAAGTGCTGTTAGAGGAACTAGAGGGTATGAAATGGGATGTACGTCATAGGGCTCAGTGAGGTTAGGAGGCCGAATGAGGCATATACTGTACTGTGAAGGACGGGCATGTACTGTGTTCTGTTTTTTTTTTTTGCGCAAAAAACACGACACAAAAGAAACAAGGTAGACAGGACAAGCGCTTACTAACAACTCAGGTTCTTATTGACGGAACATTTGCTTAAATACAGCAGCTGCTCTTATCAACAAGGGGAGGAATTCTCTGGAATCTGCTACAGGAGTGCACGCAGCTTTCTAGAGCTTCATCGCAATGGCGCCAATTCTGCGTGGTGATCAACAGTACTACAGAATTCCTGTGGCAACGAGCACTTTCCTTCCTTCGACGGTGCGTATCAAAAGTGAACGCTGCACCTGGGAACAACATCCACACATTGGAGAACGTATCACTTCCGAAACAGACCCAGCATGTACTCAGCCTCGGACCAAAGTTCGCCACCGAACCTCGGAAGTCTCCAGCTGAACTACTGGAAATGGTCAGGCAAGTCTCACGACGTTCAGGGGCTGAAGCCGAGAGGTGTGTCTCCGAAGGCGTTGACTTCCTCCAACGACACAGGTCGTCAACTAGGGCCCTACCTGTTGAAAAGACTGTTCGGTACCTGAAGGATAATGCCTTGAATATCGTACCGGCCGATAAGGAGAGAGGCTTCTGTGTCCTGGAAAAAACGATGTATCTTCAGAAGGCTTCAGAAGCGATCGCTACAAATTTCAAAGAGTGTAAAAAGCTTTCACTCGCGAGAGTTAAGACAAAGGCAATGAAGTTTATCGAGGCGTTAAAGCTGGATGGGCTAGTGCACTCTGTAGAGAAAGCTGAGAAGTTATCCATAAACACGTTCTTCAGTGCCAAGACACACAAAGATGCATGCCCATTCCGAGTGATTGTTTCGGAAAAGGGATCCTGGCAGCTAGCCGTAGGCAGGTTCTTGCAGGATAAGTTGAGTGTTTTAGAAATTGACGATTCCTTTAGGGTAGAACATTCGGACGAAATAATTGAGTTTTTAAAATCAAACAACCACAAACGCATGTCAGCTCTGTCAGTAGATATAAAGGACTTGTATTATTCCATACCTCACGAATGTCTCTTAAAAAATGTCCGCGATTTTATTGACAGCCATGGTGCAACAGCCTTCCAAAATAATGCAGGTTTATCGGTTGACAACGTCGTCGAACTGTTAACAATGTACCTGACTTCCACGTATGCGCAGTGGAAAGATATGACAGTAATTCAAAAACAAGGAGTATGCATTGGATCGTGCCTAGCACCATGTCTTAGTGACATCGCTTTAGCGACACGTGACATGATGCTGCATGACTGCCTTCGCGACACTAACGTTTTAAAACTTTTTAGATTCGTTGATGATTTCATTGTGTTCGTAGGTTATGACAAAGGATCTTTTTCGGCTAGTGTACATAAGCATCTAACGACGTTTGCAGAGTGCCTAGCACCATTAGAATTGACGCACGAGTTACCGGAAGATAATTTCATTAGGTTTTTAGATATAGGGCTTCATTTTTCAAGTGAACACGTAATGTTGGGCCTTCGAGCCCAGAGGCAACAAGCCCTTACTTCCCTTCAGCTCGGCACACTCCAAAGCCGTAAAACGAGGCATTGTGAGATCGTGCCTTTCCAACGCCCTGAGCAAGTCCTACCTGCATTTCGTAGGACGCAGCTTTGACATCCAGTTGCAGCGCCTTTCAAGCGCAGGTTGTCAGCCGGCCTTGCTGGCATCAACGGCCGAGAACCTGCTGAAGAAACCAGCCAGCATGCACGATCAAATTGACCAGAAGAAAGTGGCGGTTATTCCGTACATTCACGGAATCTCGCATAATATTAAGAAGATCGGTGCTAGGGCTGGTGTTAGAGTGGTTTTTACCGCTCCAGAGAAACTCTCCAGGATTTGCAAGAGAATGAATGCGGAGGAGGAGGGCATCGCTTGTTCAAAGCGTCACCAGCAGCGCTTCGTGGCCTGTAAAAAGAGCGTTGTGTACTCGATACCGCTTGCCTGTGGTAAGCAGTATATTGGCCAGTCTGGGAGGTGCCTTAATGATAGGCTGAGGGAGCACGCTAGAGATGCAAGGAACAATTCAGGTAGCAAAATGATTGACCATATTCGGAATTGCCGCAACTGCACTCCCGCGCTCGAAAAAACGTCAATACTGCGCCGGTGCAAGACTCAACTTGGAAGAGAAATAATTGAGGCTAAAGAGATAGAAAAATCGGGTAACTCCTGTGTCAGCAATCCTTCAATTTTGCCCTAAAAAAAAAGAATTCAGTTATCTTGCGCAGAATTAAAACTCGAAACATGCATGCACTCGTGCGATGATGGGATCTGTGCAGATCTGATATGTATGTATGCGAAGTCCCTTCTTTTCTTCTCCTTGTTGATAAGAGCAGCTGCTGTATTTAAGCAAATGTTCCGTCAATAAAAACCTGAGTCTACTGTCTGCCTCGTTTCTTTTGTGTCGTGTTTTTTGCGCAAAAAAAAAAAAAACAATGCTTAGGCACCAACTAGCCTGCACAAGCGTACTCTCATGTACTGTGTTATCGAGGTTTACCGGAGAGGCGAGAACGAGCAGTAGGTTTCCTTGTCAATAAGTTTATAGCGGGTAATACGGATGAATTCTATAGTATTAATAGGAGGGTGGCAGGCATCGAATTAGGCTTAATAAGCGGTATAAACTGAAGGTTGTACAGGCCTCTGCACCCACATGTAGTTATGATGACCAGGCAGTTGAAAGCTTCTACTAAAAATGAAATCGACTTCATAATCTGTTCAACCCCCGCCATTATGCAAGATGTAGAGGTAATCGGGAAAGTGCGATGCAGTGACCACAGGATGGTGAGGTCCCGAATTAGCCTAAATCTGAAGAAGGAACGCAACAGATTGTAAGAAAGAAACCCATCAACGAATTAGCGGTGAGGGGGAGGGCAGAAGAGTTCAGGATCTCGCTACAGAATAGGTTTTCAGCTCTAACTGAGGATGGCGACATTACCCTAGAGGCAAGGAACAATAATTTCAGAGATATCATTACTGAGTGCGCGGTAGAAGTAGGCGGTAGGATAGTTAGAGAGGATACCGGTAAGCTGTCTAAGAAGACGAAATGTTTGATTAAGAAGCGGCAGAGTATGAAAGTTTACAATCCAACAGACCAGACAGAATTGGCCGAGATATCAAAGCTAATCACTAAACGCAAGGTGGCCGATATAAGGAAGTACAACATGGCGAAAATTGAGCATGCTGTAAAGAAAGAGGGAATCCTTAAAGCGGTAAAGAAGAAATCGGACATAGGCAAAGACCAGATGTATGCGATTAGGGACAAGACGGGCAACGTCATCACGAATATGGACAAGATAGTCAAAGTAGCTGAGGAGTTCTATACAGATCTCTAGAGTAGCCAAAGTAGTCAGGACCGTAATGAGATTGGCGGTAGGGAAAAAACAGTCAGACGTTCCACCAGTGACGAAGGACGAGGTCAAGGAAGCATTAAAAACTATGAATAGGGGAAATTCAGCTGGAGAGGATCAGATAACTACAGATTTGTTAAAGAAAGGGGGGGGGGATATTGTGCTATAATAATCGGCCACCCTGTATACGCAGTGCCTGGTGTCATCGATGGTACCGGAGCCATGGAAGAATGAAAACATTATCCTCATCCATAAGAAAGGGGACTCTAAAGACCTTGCATTACAGACCAATCAGCTTACTGTCTGTTACTTATGAGGTATTTACTAAGGCAATCGCTAATAGAATCAGGACAACCTTAGACTGCAATCAAGCAAAGGATAAAGCAGGTTTTCGGAAACGGTACTCTACTATCGATCATATCCATACCATCAACCAGGTGATAGAAAAATGCTCGAAATATAATCAGTCCTTATACATAGCATTCATTGATTACAAAAAAAAGCATTTGACTTAGTTGAAACCTTGGCGGTGATGCAGGCATTCCGAAATCAAGGTGTAGACGAGCCGTACGTGAAAGTGATGGAAGATATATATAGTGGCTGCACAGCAACCATAGTTCTGCATAAAGAAAGTAACAAAATTTCCATAAAGAGAGGTGTTAGGCAAGGAGACACGATCTCCGCAGCACTATTCACACCTTGCTTAGAGGAAGTATTCAGAGACTTGGAATGGGAGCAGTTAGGGATAAGGGTATATGGAGAGTACCTCAGTAATCTGCGATTTGCTGATGGCCTTGCTAAGTAGGTCGGGGGATGAACTGCAAATAATGATTGATGACCTAGAAAGGAAAAGTAGAAAGGTAGGCTTAAAAATCAATATGCAGAAGACTAAGGTTTTGTTCAACAGCCTCGGGAAGGAACAGCAATTTACGTTAGGAAGCGAAGCACTGGAAGTAGTAGGCGAATATGTCTACTTAGGACAGGTAGTAACCGCAGATCCGGACCATGAAAAGGAAATAACAGGAAGAATAAGCTTGGGATGGAGCGCATTTGGCGAGCACTCGCAGATTATGACTAGCAGCTTACCGGTATCGCTCAAGAGAAAAGTATACAACAATTGCATCTTACCTGTACTCACCTATGGGGCTGAAACGTGGAGGCTAACCAAAAGGGTTCTACTTAAGTTGAGGACAACTTAGAGGGCCTTGGAACGGAAAATTGTAGGGGTAATATTAAGAGATAGAAAGCGTGCAGAGTGGGTCAGAGAAATAACTCAAGTTACTGACATTTTAGTGGAAATCAAGAAGAAGAAATGGGCATGGGCAGGAGATGTGCAAAGAGAGGATAACCGTTGGTCGCTTAGGGTAACAAACTGGATTCCTAGGGAAGGAAAGCGTAGCAGGGGGCGGCAGAAAGTTAGGTGAGCGGATGAGGTTAAGAAGTTCGCAGGGGTCAAGTGGATGCAGCAGAACCGGGTTAATTGGAGAAATATGGGAGAGGCCTCGCCCTGTAGTGGGTATAGTCAGGCTGATGATTATGACGACTGTTCCGAGAGCTCTAATTGCCAGATCGTCTGGCCCCTGACACTATCAGGTCCAACAGGCTTCTTGGAATTGAATTGGAAGTAAAGGAATTGAAGAAGGCAGGGCGTGGAAGTCATGATTTCAGGATTAACGAAGAAGAGAGCGTGGTCATAGTGCGATGGCATGACAATGGTCCCATTAACAGGACTGGGGATTCTCACAACGGTGAAACGGTCGAGTGAACTAGCAAAAGAACATGTTGACATGGACTACGCGCAGGTAATCGCAGAATACAACAGATTTATTGGCGACGTCGACAAGTTGGATTTCTTGATGTCGTTGTATCCGCTTTACATAGGAACAAAGAAGAGGCCAGTAAGGGTGATCTCTCACTTCATTTCCTTCACAGTTTGCAAAGCTGGATTGATTATGTCCGCGATGCAAATGAACAGGCACTACCAAGAAAATAAATGGAGGATGTGATGGCACTCAAATCGAATATCGCGCGCAGCTTAATTGCAAGCAACACGAGTGCACAACCTAAGCGAGGAAGACCACAACCTCCAATCCAAAGCCTCCTCAGTAATCACACGGTGGGACGCCAATGCCACTAACTCAACGAGGCTCAATGGCACCAACAACTGGTCAATGCATACGAGTGCTAACTTTCCACAAAGGAGTCGAGACGTAGGCTGCACTTCCAAGTCAAGCATTTCTTATCGCAAGTGCGGAGGTTTTCGTTGCCTCAGTTTTGCAAAAGGCTGCTACTACGTGTTCCGCCGAAAAAATAAGGTGCCTTAAGTGCTGCAAGTAGAGAGGCTTCACAAAATAATACTTTTATAAGATTAAGTGTACAACAAAATCAAAGTCACTAGAAAAAGCGGTAGTTAGCCTAGCCTATTTTTTCTTCTTAAGGCGCCATGTGTAAATTTTACACAGCACGAAAAATTTTGTATGCAAAATAAACAAGTTGTTAATCTTATTTCTTGTTATGAGTGTTTTTCTAGAGACAATTTATAAAGGATTTAAAGTTTTACTGTTGGTATTTCTTAATTCGCTCCTGAAGGGGATATTAGTGCTTTATATTAATGTTTTAGTTATCCGGACTGTTCTGTCTAGCCCAAACATTTACCCTTTTTCAGAAGTGTACAGAATGTTAGGAGCAAATATGTGTGTAGTTTAGACCCCTGCATGAACACATGTGAGCAGTGTAGTGACATACAAATGAATCTGCGTTAACCCCACAGTATGAGGCGCCATTCATGCCATGTCTGCGCACCACTGAAGAAGTAGCACTCTACGTGGACCCAGTTCTGATTACAGAGGCTTCGTCATTTCTGGAGGCATATGCTGCCTATTTGCAGCACTGGGTATTTTACATTGAGTACCCATAGAAGGTGCACCGCCTACTGTGGAGATTCAAAATGCATTTCTGGGCCTGACGCAGACTAAACCTCGTATTAAAAACCTTGAGTTGAGTATTGGCTTTTTTTTTTTCGAGTAAATTTTTCGTGTGAATTTCGTGAGTAAACTTGAGCAGATGGCGGCACTGAACAAAATTATCTCGAATCTCGTGCATGACCGATTCAAAATCAAGGGCATTGGTGTCTAGCAGGACAAGAAAATCATCAAAAAACGAAAACAACGCATATATTTTGGCCCTAACAACTGTCGTTTTCAATGCAGTTAAAAGACATATCTCGGCATCCACTGCAGAGACTGCGACAGTAATGGTTGTCAGCCATACTTCCATCAAACAAAAGTGTTAAGTAAACATCCAGACAAGTTAACTCGAGAAATTATATAAGTAGTGAAAACCGGCTGGTCAAGGATGTCTCTGTCAACAGCCCCTTCGTAGAGATGTCTGATAAAGAATTCCTATTTCTAGCAGCTGCGAATTGAAGATGCACCACCATTTGCGTCTGTTTTTTTCAATGTTTATGGGCAAGTGTGATCACCATCATGTTTTTCTTTTGTTGTTTGGAGCCGGGTCTATTTATTTGCACGTCCCAAGCAGTAAACTTCTGTTGCAGTTCAGCGCTTGTCTTCGTGAGTCTTCCTTCCCTCCTCGTCTGAGTCGCGCTGCTCTTCTTCGAAATGACAATTGACGTACGTTGAGCTGAATACCATATTGGCGATGTGTATTCCATTTCGGGAATTACTAGAGTATCTAGTATTATCAGTTTGATATTTAAAATGTACAGTTAGCGCTGGCAAAATTGAAATGTATATGTATATAAATTTACATGTGTATATGTACATATACATATGTATATTGCAAAAAGAAGCTATTGATAATGTGAAGTTCAAGATGGATAGTTGTAAGAAGACACCTGCTCCAATTTATCGTCGTTAAATACGTAGCCGGAGCAATCTGGGATATTTGTTACAACTTTATCTGCCCAGCACAGGAATGCATCTATTCTTCACTGCCGAGATCCCAGACATATGCAAATGACATTAAAGGAAAGCATGTCACAAAAGAAATATTTACGGACTGCTTTCAGCAGCCGCGTGGCAGCAGCGATGGCGCATCCCGTACGAAATATGGCACTCGCCTTTTTTTGGCGTATGAGCGCAGGCATTTGTTTTTCTGTTTTGGCTATCCATCTGCTCTCCATCACGTGTGAAGTAAATTTGGCCCATGTAAGAAACGAAGACGCCATAGTTCGTGCAGAGTCATAATTGCTGCAATTTTATTCACGCAGCAAGCAAACCACACAAGCACACTCACCAGGAAAATAAAGGCGACCACTGCAAGCCCGTCGAGTGCGGACAAGAACAGGAGTGTGGGAGGCTATTACGTGCGCGTGCTGGAACGCAACAAACAACGCATCGTAAAGGAATACGCCCTGCTAGTAAAAGTACAAATTTTTCAGGATGGTCTGTTTTGATCTTGCGGCGTTATTGGGCAATATCACAAAGATGAATTACGTAGTTCGTATGGTGTGCTTTTTATTATGTGCATAAGTAGGGAAAGTGGCTGCGCTATCGGGTCCCTCTTGTGCGATTCAAATATATCCACCTCCACTAACCTTTAGTGAACATGCCTTCGTCACGCGAATATCTCACACACAATCAATCTGGCGCCTCGAAAAAAAAGGGCAGAGGTACATTTTTGTCATGTAAAAATAGAGCAAAAATATATATCTTTGCCCCTTCTCCCTGACTGACTTCTGTCACGATACGTGGTCTCGTCCCGACCCCACTACGATGAAATTCCATCGCTGAACCCGACTCACCCCAATCTGTACGCTCGGAACAATATAAATCCCGTGGCATGTCCAGGTGTGTGACTGGCGTGAGAAAGAGCTACGATGTATCACATAGTAACGGGCCAGTTAAAAATCTCACATGCTACAGGGCTCACAAAAGCCGAACTCTGAGCAGTGGGATGCAGTGCAGTTCAGCAACCGCTCTGAACAGCAACGAGTGCTGATACAGCGTAGTCTACTGACGGCAGAAGCAAAAGGATCCCTGGAAGAGGGCACCGACCAAAGAGGAAGGCTCCATGAAAAAAGGGCTAACGACTAAGAATACTCTTTCAGAGTACCAAAGTTATTCAATGAATCATCGTGTGTCTCGCAGCAGCGGACACTGAAGGTGCGCCCAGTGGGTCTAGTCACGCACCGACCCCGTTGTAACAATGGAGGAGGACTAATCCTCTAAATCGGCCCTGGAGCAGCAATCATAGCTGCGAATGTTCTAGCTATCCACGGCGTCAAGAGCTGCGGAGATTCTCGGAAAGAAGTTGAAGTATCGAAAAAAAAAAAAAAAAAAAAAACAAGACCACAGGCTTGCTGTTCTCCGTCGGCAAAACTATCCACAATTCGTCAAACGTTCCCACGGTTGCCTGCGACCAGCAAGGAGGGAAATGTGAATTTGACATTTGCACAACAAGCTCATTGCAAGCAATGCAATTCGCATTCCTTCTATGAAGAAGTTTAAATCGAAGGAAAATCAAACACACAGTAATGCAAAGAGAGTGCAACCACGCGACACATGTCTACAGTCCACGCGCTCTAGGCAGATGTGACAATCCACTAAGAAATAAAAATCTGGCGTAAAAAGAAACTAATTTTTCATTTATTCGCGGAAAGGCGAACGGTATACATTTTTATTCCCCTCGTCTTTTTTTCTAGACTTCTCTTCCTTCCCACAGTTCCCAGCCCCTTCCTTTATCGTGGACACTTGCGAGCACATCGCAAGGATCTTGGCACGCTGGATCCAGCGTTGTGGTTTGTTTTTTTCGTCTCTATAATGAGCCATTTTGTCTCGGGGAATTTCTGCCCTAAAACCCACTTTTGCCGCCCGACATTTGTGCCAGTTTTCTTTTTCTTTTTTCTGATTGCCTATTGCCTTTCTTTAAATTTTCTCTTGGAAGTTTCCCCATTTATTTTATTTTCAATTGCTTTTTGCCTGAGATAATACCTGGTTCTGTGCAGGCTTTCTCTCACATTTATTTAGTTTCTTTTTTTTGTCATTATGAGAGAATTTACAATCAGTTTAATTCAGTCCTTCAGTCGTGTCCGACTCTTCGTGACCCTATGGGCCATGTCACGCCACGCTTTCTGGTCTCTCACTATCTTCCTAACGTCACATAACTTCATCTGCAGTGTCTCGAGGATGCCATCTAACCATCGCGTTCGCTGCCTACCCCTTCTCCGGCGACCCTCAACCTTTCCCAACATCAAATCTTTCGACAGCGACTCCTCTCTTCTCATCAGATGACCAAAGTAGCTGAGCTTTAACTTTAGAATTTGACCCTCCAATGAGCAGTCAAGGTTTATGGTCGAGAATATCGACTGATTTGATCTTCTGGCAGTCCAAGGAACTCTCAAGAATCTTCGCCAGCACCACAATTCAAACGCGTCAATTCTTCGGCGGTCAGCCTTTTTCACAGTCCAACTCTCGCATCCATACATCACAACTGAGTTTACAATAAAGGAATACATATAAATCCGCCATCAGCACTTCCGGACAGAAAACCCTCGATTTTTATTTCCTTCCATCCACAGCTTTTGCACTTGAGTACAAAATCTAAAGTGAATTCTTTCATTATGACGTCATACTCCGAAGTTTATCAGCATACGCGTGGTACGCTTCCATGTGTAGCGACAACCATATCCTCCAGGTCGCAAAAAAAAAGCAGCAATGCAAATTCGGTTCCATATAGAAACATGTGTCATAGCTAACAAAAGCGTTATGTTCATGTTATAACTACATATTCCTTCCAACAAGGTCGGATATCTGCGTTGAACAATATGTATCATTTGATATTCTAGGTGTTTCAGTGGACACTGCTACTAACTCCACAAGTCAAGCGTTCATTTGTGCCCCTGAACATCACGCAGAGCTTCGCAAGAAGAGGAAAGTGAGTCAGTGACAACTTTGTGTCACAGGGACGATGATTCATAACGCGTTTTAAAACGCGGAAAGAAAGCTTTCCCTAAGCCCGTATAGCAAGAGGAAACGTGGCGCCCTTTAAAAAAAAAAAAAAACACAGCGCTCAACGTTCGCAGCAAGCTTTTAAAAAACGTTCAGCATTTGTTCTAAGCACTAGTGTGAATCCCTCTTGCTTGAACCGGTGAAATATGGACGCCGAACGGCCACGCTCTCGTATTACTACAGGTACCTACGTTCCGGCTCAGGTTGTCAATATAGTCCACGGCACCTCCTGAGGCCGGAACAGCTCCCACACTCCCCATGCGCCACAAAGAGTGGTGCATTGTTAATATAACGAATTACAGGTGACAATCATTATAGCGTCATCGACAAGACGTTTGCGCACTCCGGCTGAGAGTAAGTCGGAAGGGTAAATTTACAAAGAGCTTGTAAACAGCAGCAGCAGAGCGATAGCACGAGGTGCGGCGCAGCAACGGTTGAGAAAGGTCCACCGAATAGCGCTATGTTCTGGCAATTGGGAAGTTCAGGCTCAAGATGAATCCGTGGGAGATTATTGAGTTCCGCCTACTGAAGGCTCTAAAAGGAGCGGAACTGCGAAAATTGGTTGAGCGAAAGGAAACAGAGATCAAACAAAGAGATAAAGAATGGCTGCAGAAGCAATCATAGGTAGAGAGGCAGCGCGAAGAAAGGAATGGAACAGACGTATATTACGAGAGAAGGAATTTTTAAAAGAGAGATAACCTTCTGAAGAAGCTGGCTGCGTTCGAGCGTTTGAGGGTATTACCTATCCTGTGGAGGTAACCTATCACTATGGAGAGTGGAAGAGTGTACCGACTAATCCCTTGACAACCACAGATGAGGTAGAAACTAGCTACAGATGTCGGAGTATGGTTGTGGAACAGACCGTTCCTACGACTGAAGTTTGAGAAAGAGATCTGATTGGAGTTCAGCTTTCTGAGGAAGGTGAGAATGGAGCTCCCCTGATGACAGGTTCCACGAGAGTTGGGAAGGTGGTTGTCGAGAAAGAAGGTTCATATATGAGTCCTTCGCTTGAGGGCGCAGAAAAGGAGGATAGCAATGTCCTTAAAATTGAAGAAACAGTTCCGAGTGAAAGCTCGACTACCGAGGAGGTTCGTCCCGCTGAGGATGATGCGGAATCCTCTTTCTTTAACAGGATGGCAGCGCAGATTCTCAATGAGTCAGAACTGGAAGAAAGTGACGATTGCAGTGCGACAGCGAAGTTGAATGGAAATGGAAAATTTCAGAAAGTAGAGTTAACTATTCGTGAGGAGAATGAGTCTCCAGTGAGTAATCAGCCCTGCTCTGCGGAGATAGTAAATGCACGTAAAGAGAATAAAGGAAATGAAATAATTGCGCAACAAAGAAGTTTCTTAGGTGCTTCAGGTGCTGCAAACAAACGCCGACATCACCGCTGAACTTCATAATGGATAGCCGTGATCAACAGTTTGGTTAAGAGGCATGAAAGAAATGAATACGAATTTGAAAGCTGTTATCGTTTATGTGGGGGTGTAACAGAATGCGACCTAGTAATGCGCACTGTGGCTTAGGGGTGGGTATAAGACCGTAGCTGGAATCTGTCTTTGGCAGCTTGGAACTGCACTGTGGATGACCAGCAGCTATGAATAAGGCTGAGAGTGCGGCCTCGTATACCATGTAGTTGTAATTGAGCACTGAAATTAGGTGACAGACCCAATCGGAGGATTTTCAGAATTCTACAAACGGCCTAAGTATGAAAATTTTGTTTCCTAGGTGGTTGATTATTTTGTCCTTTACGTGAAGTAGAGCTTTTGCGGTAGATTTACATTTTTAAAGCCCGTATTTGACCTTTACCAATAGCTCCCGTCTTAATGAAATACTAAATAAGGCGGGTACTGAAACTTATTCGGGAACTTTCAAGAAACAAGTAAGGCAAATATGTGGCGACCAATTTCAGGATCATTATAGCTTCCTGCTTTATGTATCACGCCAACATGCATTCCACCCACGCATTTGCTCCTCGGTACACTATGAACGTCTGGCTAGTATCCAATGTGTTCTTGCCGCCCGTGTATGAAATATTTCTACCTAATAAAACGCGTGGTCGGCTGTCAATGTAGCTTTTAGAAACCAAAGATTAACTTTGGGAAATGGCGCAATGTCTGGAAATTACTGGTAGGAATATTCGACGTTTAGTTTGATAAGTCTATTTTGCGTTTGTTCGCGCGCGAGGTTCGGTAAATCATATTGATCCTATTTGTAATTTCATTCGTTTAAAGCTTTTTCGCGTTTCGCCTATTTACACAGTTTCAGTAAAAAGGTGCGCCAAACTGACATATATTTCTACTGTAAACTTTCCTGCTGATGCCAGGACCCGGCGGTGTTAACTGTGTGTCCTGGTGAAACAATTGCATCATACGTGCAAGAGGACCGGAGCAATCTTCCGCATCCCACGAATATTGCAATATGTTTGTTGAGCTTTCCATTTTGGCTTCCCATTTCACGCGACTTATGTGCAGATCATGTATTTCAATAGCGATATAACTGTTAATCAACCTGAAAAATGTGGTAATAGGCAATAAATAATTGTCCCTTATAGTGCCAGAGAGATATTAATATCAGTGCATATTTTCACATTAATGCATGTCTAAGCGATAACAAATTTACTGTGCGATAAGACTGCATGCTAAGCTTGGTTGGTTTATATGGTTTAGCGGCCCAAAGAAACCGAGGCTATATAAAGACGCAAAAAGTAGAGGAACCATTTTTATGTTGAATTTGTGCACTGTAGCTCCTCTGAAAACGCCACGACGTCGTCCATGTAAGCCATTGGATAGTTTAATTTAGCGACTAGAAGATTTGAGTGACGCTCTGTTATCTTTGTTACCAACTTGAGCGGTTCTGCATTAATGGCTTATCGGTAGCTGCCTGAATACAGATCGACAATGATTCCTGCTTTAGGGATGAAGTTACAATCCAAAACTACCGGACTGTTCTGTTTCGAAAGTAGCATTGTTTTACGCGTAAGAGACGCATTAATGCGGCGGTACGACTGCGAGCCCTCAAATGCTGGCTGCGAGTCACACTGCGGAGTACTCTGGTCCCCGTTAAGAACATAACAGCTGGATTATGATTCAGGTACCCCACAATGACGGAACTTCCCGAAGACGTCTAAAAACGGTCCTTTGGAGCCTGTTATCAGATGTATAGGAAGCAATGATCATCGTACATCCGTTCAGTTCCCGTTGACTATCAGGTGAATCCGACCACTACGCCCGAGTGTGGTAACGCGCGCCTGCTTCAACGCTGAGCACATGGCCAGTCAAGAAAACAGATATTGAGATGCCTGAGGACGCTGAACGACTTCATCGACGTCGTAAACCTGCATCCAGAGCAATATGCGATCAGTACCTATGAAGCTTAAAATGTTATATTCATGGACTAGAAACTTCAGAACCCAAATAATTGAACAAGAAAAGCAAATCTTCGCTAATGAGTTCAAGAGCCCAGAAAGTCACACCTCAATTTTATCCAGTAACCGATTACCAGTGATGGCGATAGCGATATTGCGTTAACCTTGTAAACGGGCACGCTCACAGAAATGGTTATGACCTCAACTAAGGATAATGTACAAAGCTCCCCCTGTCCTTTCTTCCTATCGCTCCCCTCTCTACTTCCCCTCGCTATCCTCTCCCTATCCCCTTTTCCTTCCCGCCGGCCGCAGCTCAAGTGCTTCAGTTTTTTAGATAGCAGTTGCCGCGGCCGGCAATACTCTTTTCCTTCTTTTTGATTATTTAAAAAAAAAATCAACCACTACCACCACTAAGGAGAGGCAAAGCTTCTCAAAACGTGCCACGTGCCCCCAGTGCCAATCGCGTAATTCGCACGATAGCAAGCAACGCCGTTCACAGTGACAGCAACGGACTCAGTAAACAAGCATTATGCTTGATACTATTAAAATAGAAGCGAAGCCTAGAGGATAAGCTTTTTAGGCGGCCGACCTTCGCCATATATGCGGTGCGAAGATACAAGGGCATTAGCCAAGCCGGTTATCTCTGCTGAAGTCACTTTTTCCGAAAAGGACCATATTTAGCAACAATGATAACGAGCACAGCCTGATGCAGACAGCTGATGGCAGATTGCTATCGCTTGGAGTTAGCCGTCCCTGAGCTGCCTGCGATGTTGGCGACTGTGGAGTTAGTCCGTATTTGATGTTTCGCGCATTTGATACTTGCGATGATTAGGTTTCTTTAGAAATCAATAAAAAAAGCACGCAATTTTGTCGCCGACCTAGCGTGACACTACCGTGAAGCAAAAAACATTTGTCTCCGTAAACCATTGCACTCAAGCTCTGTCAACCACAGGGTTGGTAACGCCATGCTGAGACGAGCTATGTAACGCGACATGTGCATCGCTGAGCATGCCAGCGGCCCTAAGACTTGCTTCAAGTTGTGTCATTTCGCTGTTTAGTGATGTGCATGGTGAATTTGTCGAACGGGTAGAACTTACTCTATAAGTTCGCCACGCCATGGTTGCTGCCTCGGGCACACGCCGACACGCGACAGAGCTGCACCGTCCGTTGCTCTATTCCCACAAGAGCTTACCTATCTCAATCGGGAAATGTTCTGATAGTTGCTGTGTGTATCTCAGGTCCATGATTGTGACGCAACTGGTTTTTCTTATATGCTTCTACTCTGCTTTATGTTGCTCCTTGTGTCGCAATAAACGATTTGGTTGTTAGCTCACGTGTCTGTTTCGCCTTTCTACACGTCCCGTCTGTTTGAGCTGTTTGTTCCTTTCGTTCATCATGAACCAACTAGCCCGACAAAGCCCTCTTCTTGAACGCGAGAATATTTGCAGAGTTTAAGACAGCAGAGTTTGTCACGAAATCGGCGCAGATTTTTATTAAGCCGGCACGGCGCGAGCCCCGCGCGGCGTCGCTTGGAAAGCTCGAGAAAAGCCTCCTTTCCCGCGCGAGAGATCGCGTAGCTTTGTACGCGTCGCCGCCGCCCTCTTTCCCATCACCCGGCGATCACGCGGGCTCATCCAGCTGGAATATGCCAGAAAAATTGAGAACCTTCTATGGGACCTAGCCAATGACGACGCGCGGCTCGACGGGAGGAGAAGGGAGCGCTCTAACCAGCGAAGCTAAGTGTGTGTGCGCGCTAGCTTTGGCGCGGGTTAACAGACAGACGCGGCGCGCCCTATTTAAAGAGACCGCGCCGCTTGTGCAGTCAGTAAGTCAGTCAGTGGTGGCGGCGTGTTCGCCAGTGCTTCGGCTGGACTCCCGGGGATCACCCGCTGCTGGCAAGCCCACGGATCTGCGAGGGAGCGGTGCTCGTCTTGTATGGCGGCCACATCGCGACTCTTGAGGCGTCGGACTGCAACAGTGCCCGGTGAATGTTTGTTTATGTAACTCTCTCGTGTCTCATCTGTGTTGTAAAGCCTCTATGTTATTGAATACCTCTGTAGTTGCATGCTTAGCGTTTGTTATTCTGTGAACCTCTCGTCTGTGCAATTTTACTGTTTGTGCATGCCTCTGTATCGTATCTTGCTGTGTATAAAGTTTGTTTTCTTTGTTGCTTCTGACTCTGGCTTGAACCGGCGACAGCTGGGCACCAAACGGCCACCCCCTTTTGTCACTACAAGGTAGTTGCATTCCGGCTGAGCTTGCCGCGCAGGTCGAGGGCATCTCCTTTGCGGCCGGAACAGCTACCCCCACTCACTCTAAGGGTGTCTGGGAGTGTGCGTACCGTTAAGGGCGCATCGTTAATAATCCCTCTAATTATTAACGGGTGACAATTATTCTGGCGTCCGCTACAGGACGTTTGCTGCACTCAAGCTCAGAGGACGGAGAACGAGTTTGAAGAGTTTACAAAGAGGTCGTAAACTGTGTAACAGCAGAGCGATAGCGAGAGGTACCGCGCTGAAGCGGTTGTGTAAGTGCCCATTGAGAGTGCTATGTGTTAGCATTAGGCAGTTCAGATTGAAGATGAATTTCAAAGAGATTATTGCGTTGGTCCTAGAGAAAGGTCTTAAAGGAGTTGAACTGCGGGAATGGGTGGACCGAAAAGAAAGGGAGGTTCTAGAACAGGCTAAAAAGGAAAGAGAAGAGACTGAGAAAGAAAGAGAGAAAGAATGGCTCAGGAAGCAGGTAGAAAAAGAAAAAGAATTCTTAAAAGAGAGATATTCTTCCGAAGAAGCTGGCTGAGGTTCGGCGTTTGAAAGGTATTACCGAGCCTCAGGAGGTTACCTTTCCTTATATTAGGAGGTACAGTGAAACAATCGATTCGTTGACAGCCACCAGTGCTGTAAACACTAGCTCCAGCAGCCAGAATGAGTTTGTGGAACAGCATGTTCCTGCAACAGAAATTTCAGAAGACTACTGGAACAAAAATTTCTCAGGAAATTGGGAATGTGCCCTCCGAAACGACAGGTTGCACAGATGCTGCAGAGGTTGTTGTTGAGCCAGAATGCTCATTCATGTACTGTTCGTCTGAAGAGAATGGGCAGAATTCTAGCTCCACGTATGGTTGCATGACTGCCGGAAAGGAAGAGCTGTCGAACAGCGATACCGAAAATTCAGATGAAGCTGAAACTGAAAACAGCAATATTTTACTAATGCAAGAACCGGTTTCAAGGAACGGTTCGACTGACGAGGAGGCTCTACTCATTGAGGAGGACGAAATATTTCCCTCCGTTGGGAATGACAGTGCAGATGAGGAACCGAAACCGCCAGAAAGACATGCCTGCACTGCAATGAAGGTATTCATGGACACCTTTAAGGAAGAAGAATTAATAAAATGTGAGGAGAATGAGTCTCCAGTTAAATATGAGCACTACGCCCAGAAGGTACGGAAGGCCGTAAAGAAAAGAAAGAAAGTCGTCAGAATCAAGGGAGAACAAATTGATTCTCAACGAGAAGCTCCGTCGAGACAACAATGTCCTGACTAAGCGAGGGAAACCGGAGCTAACCTGCCTCGGCCAGTCGTACGGGCGAAAGTAAGAAAGAAAAGAAAACTCAACGCTACTGATGTAGGCAAAGTCGAGCGGGAAGAGTCCCAAAGAAACAAGGAAGAAGTTCCTGACGTACTGGAAACGTAAGCGCAAAACGACCTGCGCTGACCAAGATCAACAACCCTAAGGCGTTATGAGAGAGCAATGTCAAATCTCCAGTCGGAGACCACACTTAGATGTGAGCAGCAGGAGAATTGGGAACCGCGCCCGTAGGAGAAACTCAGAAGAGAGTAGAAAAGGGAGCAGGACGCGCGAACGAAAGAAACGCCAGTGCTTTGTCAGAAAGAAAACTGGCATGTCTGTAAGATGGAGAGGAACTGATACGTTCCAAGGAGGAAGTGCAAAACGAGTTTGGAAATATAGGCGAAAGCATGCCTTAGGTTTGTGCGCTTCGCATTTGAATGACTGCGTATTGTTGTGTTGTTCATTCCTATGTGTATCTTCACAACAGTCTGTTATTAAGTTTGTGAACATGGCATTGATGCGTGAACTGTAATTTGTGACTGCAGTTTGTGAAATTTGTGCGATGTATGTGGGTGACGTGGACATTTTTCCAATGTAGTTTGTGAGCGCATGCATGTGCGCGCGATGTTCGTGGTTGTTGTGAACATTGTAGTACAATATTCTTTAAGGGAGGGGCAGTGTCACGAAATCGGCGCACATTTTAATTAAGCCGGCACGGCGCGCGGCCCGCGCGGCCTCGCTTGGAAAGCTCGAGAAAAGCCTCCTTCCCAGCGCGAGAGAGCGCGTAGCTTTGTACGCGTCGCCGCCGCCCTCTTTCCCATCACCCGGCGATCACGCGGGCTAATCCAGCTGGAATATGCCAGAAACATTTAACGGGTGACAGCATTCAAGTACTTTGACATGGGGCTCCGCTTTCTGCCCCTTCTTGTGCCATTTCTCCACCGATCTGCACAATTCCTGTCACCAGGCAAGCAACGTGAGTGTTTCCGCTTCACTCTGAGCCATAGTTCATCGCCATCAGAGCAGAAGTAGTCTCACAAAAGCAACAACAAGCCGGCGCCGTGAGGCGACCGCGCTAAATCTACCATCAGGCCTAGCTCGGCGTAGTCGAAGAATAGAAATAGAGCCCCCATCGTGGCATACAGTGTGCAAGGAGAAGCCGTTAGCAAGGATATTTTCGAAGAACCGGACTGGAAAGAAGTAATTCGTTACCGGAAGTCGAAAAACGCTGGCGTCCAAAATCAAACCACGATGAACGCGGATCCAGGACAACAACAGGAGACGGCGGACATGAAGACGCAGCGTCCCCTTTCTCTGTACCCCAGACGTCCTCTCCCACGACTATCGGAGAACGATTATAAAATCATCTATACGCCAATGGGAGGCGTCGACATTGGCAAATACTCCGAAAGGACTATCAAGCATGCAATCATCACAACTGCAGGCATACCTACGCAAGATATTGACAAAGATTCGGCAAGAACGCATCAAGTCAAGAACATCTTCACGATCTCCACCCCGAGTCAGGACAACGCACTGAAGTACGTGCAAGTTAAGAAAATCCAGATCGAAGACAAATAAATCAACATGTCCTCGTACATCGCCCCACCTGATCGTGCGGTGCAGGGCATAATATACAGAGCCTACGAGAACGAATCTCCGCGAGAAATGATCGCTGAACTGAGGAAAAGAAACCCGAACGTACCCATAGTTCAAGCCAGAAACATGGGTAAAACATCGAAATCAGTTTTAATCCATTTTGACTCAGAAGAATTACCCGAAAGCATCATTTACTTCGGAATACTGTTCCCAGTGATTCCGTTTGTACCCAAAGTCGAAGCATGTACTAACTGCAGAAGGGTCGGACACCGTAGAGACGTATGCCCGGAGCCCTGGAAGAATATCTGCCCCTACTGCGGAGAACCGCATTCGATGGAAACAAAATGCACCCCTGTCTGCATCATCTGCGGCGGAAAACATCAAACCGGAGATCGCGAGTGTAAGAAAAGATTCGAAAGGAATCCAAGACACTATTGGAACAGGAAAGAAAGGCAATCCAGATCCACTGCCAAGAGCGACACGAAGTCACCGAGGGACCGTTCAGATTCGTTCCCACCTCTGGACCGAAACGGATCAACTAGAAACAGAGGCCGCAGCAACAGCAGCAGCAGCAGCTACCGCGAAAGGACGCCTAGCCCGGGGGCAAGCATCCTCAAACAGGTGAGCTGGGCAAATACGGCCTCCCACAGTCAGTCAAACCAAAACCTAGCGCAAGAGCTGCAGGTCCTCCATTCTAAATTTAATGAACTTTCAAAGAAAATGAGTATAATTGAAAAAGAAAATAAACGACTGAAAAAAGAAAATGACGATCTTAGGAACGCTATGCAACAAAAAGGAAAGGCGTATCAAAACACAAACGCGTCAGAGGAAACGATCACTCCAGTTCCCGCTACGGAACAAGAGGGTCCAAACCCTAGAAAGAAACGAGCAGTAGCTGGTCACCAGCCCACTCTCGCGGAAACTGTTGAACAACCCACACTTCAGAGTAGTCAGCGCTCTGAGAAACTAGAGGCAGTAACAAATAACAGCTTTGAAAAGTTAGAAGTAATACTCGAGTCCATAATAACCACGCAAAAAGACTTCAACCAAAAATTCGCCATTATAGACAACATCCTGCAAGATATTCTCCAAAGAATTCCCCCAAAAGTTCAGGGGCAAACACCAGAGCTACAACAACCTCATGGCCCCGCCTAACTATATAAGGGTATGGCAGTGGAACTGCCGATCATTTCTCAAAAAGAAAGGCGAGTTACTTCTTCACATGCAAAAGACAGAGAAAACGCCAGATATTATCGCACTACAAGAATGCAGGTGCGATCGACCGAAGTTGCCGGGCTTTAGGGTCTTCAAGCCGCTCCACGTCCAAAAGGACCCGTATACTGCCACGCTAGTCCACAGAAATTTAACGGTCATAAACCACGAGCTCGAAAACGTCGATATTGACTGCATACTGCTAGAAAGTATCCCTTCGAAAAGGAACAAGGCGCCTTTATTCGTGCTTAATCTATACAGTAACCCAAGAGCTGGCTATCCACCAATTCAAAGAGTCATCGTTCAAGCCCTAAACATAGCCAAACACAACCCCTTAATCGTGGTGGGAGACTTTAATGCTCCCCATGTAGAATTGGGGCATGCGAAGACCACAGCTAAAGGGAGATCCTTAATGAACCTCCTCCAGCAACGAGGTTTCACACAATATACAGATCCCCTACAGCCTACTAGGATTGGAAACAGCGTCAACAGAGACACCTGTCCGGACATTACGGCCGGAAAAAACCTACCGAATGTTAGATGGTCTAACACTAGGCAAAATTTAGGAAGTGACCACTACATCATCGAATCCGAAATTCAGATTGGAAATTTCGAAGGTCGACCTAAAAAGCATAAAATCACAGATTGGGACAAATTCAGAGAGCATAGGAATAACTACGATTCTGATTCTATAAGTGACATCCAGGAATGGACATCCAATCTCCTAAAGGATGTAGGTACGGCCACGACAGAAATAGAAAATGAACTCGAAGTAAGCAACATTGACAATCGCTTACTTCACATGTGGGAAGCTAGGCACAGTATGGAGAAGAGATGGGCTATGCAAAAACACAACAAAAGGCTTAGGATCAAAATCGCCAACCTAAACAAGGAAATTCAAGATCACGCGTCCCAGTGGGCTCAGCAACAGTGGCATCAAATATGCGACAACTTTAATGGAAACATGGGTACGCGAGATGCGTGGAATTTACTGCGACATCTGCTCGATCCCGAACCCAGCAAAGGAGTAAAGAAGCAGGAAATACAAAGAATCCTTCACGTTAATGACCTCACGAACGAAGAAATCGTTAACGCTCTTAAGGCTCGCTATTTCAACATCTCTCGTGACAAAGAACCCCTTCCGGAATATAAAGGCAACCCGAATCCTCAAATAGACTCCAACATTACGGAAGCGGAAGTTCGAGCAGCTATTCATAAAATCCGCACGCCCTCGGCACCCGGCGCGGATGGGGTCACAAATACTATGCTGAGAAACCTAGATGAAAAATCCATTTCCCAACTTACCAACTTCGCCAACGAATGTTGGAATAAAGGATCCTTACCGGAAACTTGGAAGCACGCCAAGGTAACCTTTATTCCGAAACCAGGGAAAAAACTTTCAATAGAAAACCTGAGACCGATATCTCTCACCTCGTGCCTAGGTAAATTATTCGAGCACGTAGCCCTGCCAAGGCTTCAGGCGTACATGGACGAGTGGGATCTGTACTCTCATACTATGTTGGGATTCAGACCCCTTTTATCCACACAGGACACAATGTTAAGGATTAAGCACGAAATCTTGGCACCTGAGATGAATAACAGGTTAAGAGCCATATTAGCTCTTGACCTTACAAAAGCCTTCGATAATGTGAACCACAAAGCTATTATGGGTGCCCTATCCGAGCTGCAGGTGGGCGCCAGGATGTATAATTATATCAAAGCCTTCTTAACAGATAGGACAGCAGAAATTCAATTAGGATCTATACATTCCAACAAATTCCAACTAGGGGACAGGGGCACGCCGCAAGGCTCAGTACTGTCCCCATTTCTCTTTAATATCACTTTAATAAATTTGGCACGCAAATTGGAACAAATCCCAGATCTAGAACACTCTTTCTATGCCGACGATATTACTCTGTGGACAACGAAGGGTCACGCCGGCACAATTGAGGTCACGCTGCAGCAAGCAGCAGATGCGGTAGTCGAGGAGACGGAGAAAATTGGCTTGGAATGCTCATCTCAAAAATCGGAACTTTTAGTCATTAAACCAAAACGATATACAAAAAACATTAACACAAACATCAATATATACATGGATGGTTTCACTATCCCGAGAGTAGAAAAGTTACGCATACTGGGTATGCACATTCAATCAAATGGCAAAAACACGGATTTAATCCAAAAACTCCGAACGATAAGTAATCAAACATCTCGCCTTATTCGGAGGATATCAAACAAAGAAAGAAGGATGAAAGAAAAAGAGACACTAAAACTTGTGCAAGCATTCGTTCTCAGCCGCATTATATATTCCACGCCCTACTTATTCCTACAGGCCAAGGAAAAAGAAGCGGTCGATTCCATTATTCGGCAGTCCTTCAAAACAGCACTCGGTCTTCCCATTTGCACGGCTACCGAGAAACTCATGCAATTGGGGATACATAACACACTAGAAGAAATGATCGAAGCACACCTCACGGCGCAGTACGAGCGGTTGACCGCAACATCGACCGGAAGACAGATACTGCAAAAGACCGACATACACTACGAGGGCAGACACTCACAGGTAACGTCGGTTCCCCGTCCAATACACAAAATACTGGTAGTCCCTCCACTACCTAAGAACATGCACCCGGATGCTCTAGCGGCATCCACCATGACACCAATTTATTGAAAACAGGTTGCTTGAATATTGTCACGTAGCCGTTTAGGCTCACAACCAGAAGGTTGGTTTTTAATGGGGGATTGACCTAGCAGGCAACGAAGAGCAGGTCCAGAGCACCGAGTGACAGCAGCCGACTTCAGCTTCTTCTCGAACGCCAGGGGGCCACTTCTTCGAGTCCGCGCACGAGACTCTCGATGAGCAGCCGCCGAGCGGTTGCTGTTGCACACGCTACATTACCCCCCTTTCTAAAAAAAATAAAAGGAAAGTTGATGAATTCGAAAGGAGAGAGAAAAAAAATAAAGCAAAAAACATGCGGTAGGCGGTGCGTTAATTTTCTCGCGAAAAGTACGGCTTCATGCGCATGACATGGACAACCTCGGATTTCTGCTCGCGACGAGTAGAAGAAAAGCCGTCCGGAAGCACTTCGTACGTGACGTCGCTCAGCTGACGGACCACTTTGTATGGGCCAAAGTACTGCTTCAGAAGTTTTTCGGGTAGTCCCCGACGTCGAATCGGAGTCCAGAGCCACATTCTGTCGCCCGATTCGAAAGTTACTGCACAATGACGGTGATCGTAAAGCTGGGCGTCTCGACTTTGCTGGTTCCGGATGCGTGCCCTCGGCAGCTGTCGCGCTTCTTCTGCGCGTTGAGTGAACTCCTCGGCGCCAACTTCGAGGTCACGGCCGTCGTGGGGCAACATTGCTTAGAGCATTGTCAAAACTTCGCGGCCATACAATAAGGAGAACGGCGTCATTTGCGTTGTTTCCTGCTGCGCCGTGTTGTACGCAAAAGGTGACTTACGGCAGGCCGTCATCCCAAGACCGATGTTCAACATCCACGTACATGGACATCATGTCGGCGAGAGTTTTGTTTAGACGTTCTGTCAAGCCACTAGTTTGTGGATGGTAGGCGGTTGACCTGCGATGGGTAGTGCCGCTTAGCTGCATGATAGATTCCAGTAGCTTGGCAGTGAAAGCAGTGCCTCGGTCCGTTATTATAACTGTCGGGGCGCCGTGCCTCAGGACGATGCGTTCGTTGAAAAATTTCGCTGCCTCGATTGCTGTACCGCGCTCGAGAGCCTTCGTTTCAGCGTAACGCGTGAGGTAATCTGTAGCGACAATTATCCACCTGTTGCCCGAATCAGAAATTGGAAAAGGACCAAACAGATCCATGCCAACTTGTTCGAATGGGTATCTTGGCACTTGAATAGGATGCAGTAAACCGGCCGGTTTCACAGGCGGTGTTTTCCGTCACTGGCAATCATGGCATGTTCTCACGTAATGTCATACTGCAAGGTTTGGCCAATAACAACTCTTCTTAATTCGGGCCAGAGCTCGAGCATACCCAGGTGACCCGCAATGGGCTCGTCATGACATGCCTGTAAGATTTCTTCGCGAAGAGACTCTGGTACGACGAGGAGGTAATCTATTCTCGTCGGAGCGAAGTTGATCTTGTATAAAACATTGTTTCGCATGCAAAACGATGAATGCGTTCTGGCGAAGAGACGGGGAACTTCTGTAGTGCGCGCTTCCAGAAAATCGATAAGTGGTGCGAGTGCCGGGTCGTCACGCTGCTGCTGCGAAACAGTGAGCGCATCGACGGCTGCGATAAGGGGGAAGTCTGGTTCTTCGTCTTCCCGCGCAGCCTCGACAGGTGAACGGGATAAGCAGTCGGCGTCGTTGTGCTGACGTCCAGACTTATACACGATGGTCATGTCGAACACCTGTAGCCGTAAACTCCATCGTGCAAGGCGTGCGGAGGGGTCTCGCAAGTTCGTTAACCAGCACAGAGAATGGTGGTCACTCACAACCTGAAAGTGCCGGCCATAAAGATAGGGTCGAAATTTCATCACCGCCCATAGAACAGCCAGACATTCTTTTTCGGTGGTGGAATAGTTGGATTCGGCACGGGACAAAGTCCGGCTGGCGTATGCGATAACTCGCTCGGCACCGTCTTGCCACTGGACGAGTACAGCGCCTAGACCCACGTTGTCGGCATCTGTGTGGACCAGAGTCTCGGCATTCGCATCGAAATGGGCAAGCACAGGTGTTGTCTGCAAGCGGTGCCGTTACTCGTCGAATGCCTTTTGCTGTTCGTTCGTCCAGATGAAGGTGACATCATCCCAGGTGAGATGTGTCAACGGAGCGGCAATGCGTGAAAAGTTTCCAATAAACCTCCGGTAATAGGCGCAGAGGCCCAAGAAACGGCGAACTGTCTTCTTGTTACATGGAGTAGGGAATTTGGTGACGGCTGCTGTTATAGCGGGATCGGAACGAACTCCACGATGGCTGACGACGTGGTCCAAGAACAGGAGCTCTTCATAGCCAAAGTGACACTTTCGTGGTTTTACCGTGAGGCCGGCAGATCTGATAGCCCGTAGCACAGCGGAGAGACGTTGGAGGTGTTCCTCGAACGTTGGTGAAAACACAACAACGTCGTCAAGGTAGACTAGACACATCTGCCATTTGAGAGCAGATAGAATGTCGTCCATCATTCGCTGAAATGTCGCTGGAGCGGAGCACAATCCGAAAGGTAGAACTTTGAATTCATAAAGTCCATCGGGCGTGACAAACGCTGTCTTCTTGCGATCACGTTCATCGACTTCGATCTGCCAGTAACCGCTCTTAAGGTCAAGCGATGAAAAGTAGCGCGCGTGGCGCAGCCGGTTTAATGAGTCATCAATGCGTGGCAGCGGGTTGAAGTCTTTTTTTGTCACCTGATTGAGCTTACGGTAGTCCACACAGAACGTTAAACTTCCGTCTTTCTTCTTAACGAGGACAACAGGCGAAGCCCAGGGACTCCTCGATGGCTGTATTACACCGACATTTAACATCTCGTCTACCTGTTGAGCAATCACTTCGCGTTCCCGCGGTGACTCTCGGTAGGGGTTCTGTCGGACTGGTCGGGTGCGGTCATCGGTTATTAAGCGGTGCTTAGTCAAGAGCGTCTGTTTAACCGCGGAGGCGGATGAGAGGCAGTATTGAAACTGAAAGAGTAGCCCGACGAGTCCGTCCTTCTCTGCTGGTGATAGAGCGGGATTCACATCAGGGTCGAAGTTGGGCGTTTGGCTGGCAGACGGGTTGGTCTCAAGAACAAAGCAGTCGTGGGCTGCTTCTGCGACACCTTCAAAGTAGGCTACCGTGGTGCCTTTAGCGATGCGTTGCTGTTCGTTCCCGAAGTTCGTAATCAGTACGTGAGCTAGACCATTAGTCAGATAAACTACACCGCGTGCAACAAAGACTCCATGATGTAACAGAAGCTCTGTGTTCTGTTCGGCAACGCCGGCAACACAGGACTGGTCGTCGTACCTGATTGTGATGAGAGCAGACGAACGTGGCGGCATGGATACATCCGAGTCAACGATGCGTAAAGGTGCGTGGCGTCGTTCGGAGTCAGCGGTCATCGTTGCAGGCGTCGAAAACGTGACAGTACGGCGAGGAACATTAATAATGGCCCCATGCTCACGTAAAAAGTCCATGCCGAGTATGAGGTCCTTGCAGCAGTACAGCAGGATAACAAAAACGGCTACAAAGGCTGAATAGGCGATGGTTACTCGGGCAGTGCATCGTCCGATCGGCGTCATAAGGTGATCGCCAGCAGTGCGAATTTGCGGCCCCAACCATTCAGTTTTGTCCTTGGAGAGCCGATCTGCAAAATTCTTGCTTATTATTGAAAAGTCTGCCCCGGTGTCTACCAAACGGTTACTGGGGGTCCGTTGACGAGAACGGAAAGGTCGGTGCTAACAACGTGATCGGCTTGAGGGTTATTGGGACTTTCGGGTTCATGCGGCGGCGGAGGCATTGTAGTCACAGCATCAGGCTGAGTCGTCATGGGAGGGTCTTCGGGACGTCGATTCCGTTCGTCAGCAACCTGCCCTCTGAGGTTGCCGCCTTCTGTTTCCCCGGTGTGGGCTTGGCGACCGGCGCCTCGGCACATCATTAAACTCACAGGCGGCCGGGTGACGAGTAGCGCACGGGAGAAGACTGTGTACTGTCGCTCGAAGAGGTTGCACGGGTTGCTAGGTATTCTTCGATTTCTGGAGGGAGTTCGCCGACCCGGGGACGCGGGGAATCACGAGCAAAACCCCAAAGACCGAGTTCACGGTATGGACAACGACGGTACAAGCGGCCGGGTTCTCTGCAGTGGTAGCACAGCGGCCGTTGGCGAGGAGTGCGCCAGACGTCTGCCTTCCAAACCGGTTGCTGCATGACGGGGCTCTGCTGGGATGGCGGCTGGTAGGGAGGCTGGTAGAATAGTGGCTGAGGAGCGGACGGCTGCATGACGAGGCTCTGTTGGGATGGCGGTTGGCAGGATGGTTGGTACAACGGTGGCTGCAGAGTGGGCGGCTGCTGTGCTTCGAAACGAAGTTGTTGCGCAGGAGGCACGGCAGGCCGACGAAGAGCCGCTGCGTAGTTCATAGAACGTGGTTCCGACAGTGACTCAGGCGGTGAAAATGTTTGACGGATTTCTGCACGCACGGCTTTGGTGACAGCCGCGGCAGACGGGCAAGGCGAGCCGAGATTGAACTTGAGGAGCTCCTCGCGAACTACCTTGCGGATCAGCTCACGCAGCGAGTGATCTTGAGCGGACCCGTTCAATGTGGCCACACTGCTGAAGGGCTGACCACAGGCAGACTCCGTGCGCCGGTATCGTTGCTGCAGGGCTCGCTCAATGAGGGTAGCTTCATTGATGAAGTCCGCGACGGTTTGAGGTGGACTGCGAACCAGACTAGCGAAGAGGGGTTCTTTTACGCCCTGCATCAGGCGGCGCAACTTCGCTGATTCCGTCATGTCGGGATCCGCCCGTCGGCAAAGACGGGTCACGTCCTCGGCGAACATGGCCACTCTTTCGTGAGGTAGTTGCACACGAGCTTCTAGGAGGCGGCGTGCGCGATCACGGCGGTTGTGGCTGGCCAAGGTTTGCCGCAGCTGCTGCCGAAAGGAATCCCAGTTTTGAAGACTGACCTCCCTATTCTCGTACCACGTTTTTGGCACAGTCCTCAAGCGCAAAATATACATTGCTGAGTTTCTGAGCTGGGCTCCACTGAATAAATTGCGCCACTCGCTCGAACTGGTCGATCCAGTCGTCGACATCTTCCCCAGTACCGCCATGGAAACTGGGGGGCGTACGAGGCTGGTGAAGCGGCAACTGACGCTGACTTGCCTGGGCCATTACAGAAGTCTCGAACTGCTGGTTAGCTGGCGTCGGTTCAGGTAGAGTAGCGAATTCCGGCGCCAGACCCCGGAGGCGACGGCTGCAGCGATGAACAGGTGTCGACATGAGCGGAAGCCGGTTGGGACTCGATGAGCGGCTGCGAGAGGCCCGAATCATGTAATTCAAGGCCTCACCTCCAGACGGTTGGTTTTTAATAGGGCGTTGACCTAGCAGGCACAGAAGAGCAGGTCCAGAGCACCGAGTGACAGCAGCCGACTTCAGCTTCTCGAACGCCACGGGGCCACTTCTTCGAGTCCGCGCACGAGACTCTCGATGAGCAGCCGCCTAGCGGCTGCTGTTGCACACGCTACAATACGAACAGTATATAAAAACAGTAAAAATTGCAGGAAACCAGGAAGGGAACCGTGAAAAGAAAAAGAGAGGGCAGGAAACAAAGACCCTGATTGATCTTGGTGTGCGCCACATCACTGGGTTTTCCCTGTATCTGCTCCCGCATGGCTTCCGCTGTTCTGTCTGAGGGGCACTGCTAGTCGCCATTCAGCCTGCCTTTTCAGACATAGAGCAGCTGGCTTTTTTGCAAAAAAAAAAAAATTAAACAGTATATCAAAATTTAAAGACCTTCAAAGGTCTTGAAACATTAAATCGAGGGTATTCAATGATTTGAAGGGTATTTCTGAACCCAGCTCAACGTTGTTTTACAGCTGTTGGAGTTTCCCGAGCATAAATGTTTGTAACCTGTTATATAGACAAGGCTGCTGCTAATAGTTTGCATGCATGGATCCAGTTGCATTTCAAAACATAAATTGTAAAATGAGGGTTTAAAACAATACTTAACTGCTAATATGGTCGCCCCTTCGGAATCTCCCCCGCGACAGTGTACCCGCGATGAACACTTCGATTATAGGCGACGCCCGCGAACCTAACTGCTACATGTTTAGAATCAACTCTTTTATTAGTCGAAATGTGCAATGCTGTAGAAAGACATTATGTTTAGTACAGAAGCACGAATCTTAACAAAGAATAAAGCTTTTTTCTTGCCACTTTGCTTGGTGTTCTCTGTTAAAATTACCACATAAATGGCTAGTATCTCACTCGGTTTGCAGATTCCCCACTCTTGCTTACATTCTGCAGTCAAGATCAGGAAGTTGTTCAGCGGCAAATCTGGCTTGAAAGATAAGATCCGTCTCTCACCAAACCATTAAAAGAAAGACAAGACACTATAGGCTCTCTAAAAGAAAGCACAGTCATCAAAGTAAACTGTCCACAAGACACGCCAGCGAAAGTCTTGTGCTCCATCTTCTTATACTGTGGTACTAATCCAAACCCTACTATGAAGTAGGTCACAACAACAGCTAGGGAGGTGCAGGTAACCTGGCAGTACAGCAGATTTTTCTGAATGAAAAACAGCGCAAAAGACAAACACCAAAGCAGAAAAACACAATTTTCTCCACTTTGGTGTTTGTATTTTGCATTGTTTTCCATCCGATATGTTCCAACTCGCCCATTTAGCTCTAGTGTTGAGATTTTTCTGACATACTTAATTTAGCACACAGCCTCCACTTCCTCCACAGAACATTGTTGCATCAGTTCTGTCTCGCTTAGCATGAGGCACAGGTAACGAACATAGTCAGCCACAGCAGACTTAATTCTGACATGCAAATAAAAAAACAGGCAAGCACTATGCTTTGTATTGTTAGCATGTCAAAGAACGCCGGGCAGTTTGAACTATTGCCGAGGCCTTCAATAACTTGAAGTTCTCCTGACTGGTCAGGTATACTTGAGCTGCATATGCCATATGTGCTTAAATTAACTAGTATCCTGCATTCGATTTATTTTGCTTGTTTTCTAGATTTTTCCTCACATATGCCTAGCACCCCACCTGGTGTATCCTGTACACATCATAACTGTACCGCTATGAAATTGCTGGTTCTGCTCAGCCGCACGCCTGCCCTCCCGCCCGGATTGCCGTTCCTGCTTTTGGCGAACGACTGAGATTGCCGAACTAGTACAGTGCTGCCTTCCAGATGCCGCCTACCTCCATCGTTCTTCGGCCGACCTAGGGGGGGACTTTGACAACGCAGGCGCCACAACAGAACCAACAGTAGATAAACCCCGTGGCTTGTCCAGGAAGCCATTTGGCAGCAGCAGCAGCGCCGTGTACAGATCGTAACTCTACCGCTATGGAATTGCAGGTAAATGCTCTAGTTTATTTCCCTCAATTAGTCTTGATTTACGCTGCGTCCGCTCTTGCTGCTGCCCCAGTTGAAATTGCTCATACTAGCTCCATATGTACTGTCAATGCTGTAATGTGAGACGAGTATACTGCTAGTGCAATGTCTGTCACATGTCCTTCGTGCGAAACGGCCATTGCCGCTAAAGGCGCGAACGTGAAATGCGCTGAATGCGATCATAGATACCAGTTCGGTAAATGCGCCGGAAAAACAAACATCCTACACAGACAAAAATGATTCTGCCAGAATAGCCTGGCGTTGTCAGACGTGCCGTGCTGAGAAGCGTTCTGGTTCTGGTGAAGAAGGTTTTTCTGACATTGATATGGGGGTTATTCTTGCATCCATCAAACAAAGCCTTCAATGCCTACCTGCCTTGAAAGAAACGTTTCAGAAAATAGAACAAGCAATAGCTTTCATGTCAGATAAGTTTGATGAATTTGAAAAAAAAAGTAGGCCGGCAAAACACCGAAATAAAGGCACTCAAATCGAGAGTCGCAGAGCTAGAACAGGTGGATGATATCAATGGAGTCGTACAAGCGCAACTCCAGCAAGAACTGCGCGAGCTCGAGTTGAGAAGCCGGCATCAAAACTTGGAAGTGTATGGAATTGTAGCGGTACCGAATGATGATCTAATTGCTTCGTTAAATACCACTGCAGATAAACTGGAGATCCCGCACATCAAGCCATGTGATGTTTTTTCCATCCACCGGCTGCCTTCTAAAGCAGGTAGTGTTCCTGGTATAATAGCTCGATTTGCAAGGCAGACGGCGAGGGACGCGTTGTTCGCAAATAAAAGTAAGCTGAAGGACAGAACACCACGTGTGTACATTCAAGAAAACATAACTCGGCACGATAGGGAACTTCTTCGATCGGTAAAGGTTGCGGCCAAAGAAAAGGATTATGGCTATGTCTGGAATGCCAATGGCAAAAAACTTCTGGTGCCACAGCTATACACGTCAGAACACTGAGGACTTTGATCGGCTGTAATGACCAGCAGTTTTACTTACCAATTTATTTAAACACTTTTGTACTACGGTTATCACCTACTTCTGTAAAATGCATACATCTGAATGCCAGGTCGGTTAAAAACAAGGTCTTTTTCTTAGAAGAGATGTTTGCTGAATTTAATTTCTTATTTTCTACAATCATGCTGACCGAAACCTGGTGCACAAGTGATCAAGATGTTTTTAGGCTGCAACATTAGAAAACATTTCACCTGATTAGAATTGGTGCCCTAGAGGCGGTGTTTCTATACTGGTTCAGGACAATTATGAATGTCAGCTACTGGATCGTTTTTGTGTGATGACGGAAGATTTTGAAGCGCTCACACTGTATACGTACAAAACATTACTTTCTATTTGGTATCGCCCTACGAAAGGTAGTATTTCTAAGTTCTTGGAATTCTATCACTCTTTTCTAGCTTTTGCTATTGAAAATAATTTTGTCCTAATTGCTGGTGGAGACTTCAACATTGATATGGGATCTAATATCCAACATGCAAGAGATTTTAGTGCAGTTATCATTTCAAATGGTTTTGAAAATGTAATCACTGAACCCACTAGAATTACTGCTTAATCAATTCCGTTTTGGATCTTTTTATTACAAACGCGCAACTACATGCCGCAAAAGCTGGTGTAATATCGTATGATATCAGCGACCACCTGCCTATTTTCCTCTGTCTCAACGGTAGTAGACTAGAGAGAAACAAAAATGACGAAATATATCATCAGATAATAACAGGAGGAGGTGCAAAAATTTCCGCGAGGAAATTCCGCGAGGAGGTGCAAAAATTTGACTGGACAAATGAATGCCAGTTAGCAGATGCAAATGAAGCGTACAATCTATTTCTTGATCAGTTTAAGAACTTGTATTCAACTCGTTTTCCTTCGAAGTCTCGTTGAAGAAGCCGTAAAGTACGGAAGCCATGGATAACATTCTTGGTTGTATTCATTTTCTTTAGATAGGGAACTGTATTCCGTGATCTTTCAATTATGCAAGTCGCCTAAAATAATTTGTGTATGTGCATGCCTGCTTTTCACTTCTTTGCTGTTATGTATTTTATGTTTTTTTTTGCACTTTATATTGTGTGCTCTTGATTGTTACGTTTGCTTGTGTATAAGCCTGAAAACATTTGTTACATGTCCTTTAGCGTGTCTCCACTGCTGTGTATATGTATGTATGTATGTATGTATGTATGTATGTATGTATGTATGTATGTATGTATGTATGTATGTATGTATGTATGTATGTATGTATGTATGTATTTATGTATTTATGTATGTATGTATGTATGTATGTATGTATGTATGTATGTGTGTGTGTGTGTGTGTGTATGTATGTATGTATGTGTGTGTGTGTGTGTATGTATGTATGTATGTATGTATGTATGTATGTATGTATGTATGTATGTATGTATGTATGTATGTATGTATGTATGTATGTATGTATGTATGTATGTATGTATGTATGTATGTATGTATGTATGTATGTATGTATGTATGTATGTACGGGCCTAAACTAGCTTCGGCTATTGGCCCAACATTTTTTGCAATTTGGATATTTATTGAAATAAATGATTGATTGATTGAATTAAAACATGAAATGAAAATTAGGGGCCAATTGCAAAGATTTATAAGTACACAAGCGCCAGAGGACTTGGTCACTTTTAAACAATACAGAAGTAAATTAACCAAAAAACTGAGATTCGCAAGAACGAAATACCTTCTTTCTTATCTGAAAGTTGATCATGACAGACATGATTTACTATGGAAGCGACTAAACACGCTCTACCAAGATTCACGTCGCACCCTCGTAACTACAAGTCAATGGCCAAGAGTTATCTGCAAGAGATTATGCTGATGCGATTAGTACTTTCTTCTGTAGGACTGGCACGAGCAGCGGCTCCTCCGACGCTTTGGAATATATGACTACTGCGAACAGTGACGCTATATTTCTGCAACCGCCCATGAAATATATCTAATCCAGAATCTAAAATATAGTGCATCCCGAGATATCGATGACCTTCAGGTGCGGCCTGTGAAACACGTAGCCGACATCATAGCTCCAGGTCTTGCCACCATCTTTATTACATGTTTAACAACAGCAGTTTTTTCAGCCAAAATGCAGATAGAAAAGTAACTGCAATATATAAAAAAGGTGACCGAAATGATCTGAGAAACTATAGGCCGGTGTCCCTACTACATGTGTTTTCGAAGGTCTTAAACTTCTGCATATACGCTTATCTAAATTCATTGACAAATATAATCTTCTTACTTCACATCAGTGCGGCTTTACTAAAAACAAATCAACCGAACTGGCACATCTTGCACAAAAAGAATTTCTTATTAAACAGTTTGAGCAAAACTCTCTGACATTTGGATTATTTGTCGATTTTTCAAAGGCCTTCGATTTGGTGGATTACAATGTTCTGTTGCTAAAACTGCAGCGATATGGCATCCGCGGAACTGCCTTACAACTAATCAGGTCCTACATAGCCCAGAGAAAGCAAGCGGTTCAGCTAAATAACGCCCGTTCTGCAATAAATCTATCCATACTGGTGTACCACAAGGTACACCAGTATGGTACAACAGAGGTACTAGGACCTCTACTTTTTAATCTATACCTTAATAACATTATAAACATAAACCCCGAAGGAACGTTTATTATGTACGCGGATGATGCGAGCATCTTTTTCTCCGGAAAATATACCTCAGAAATAATATCCGCATGTAACGATACAATGACAGCGTTGGGAAAACGGTCAGCTGTTAATTCTATGCGTATAAATGAACAGAAAACTAAAGCAGTCTTTTTCCGGCCAATAAACAAAATCATCTGTCCACATCATGCCATATTACTAAACCTCTGTAACGTAGAAATTGTAGAGTTAAAAAGTCTTGGCGTAATTTTCTCCTCCCATATGTCTTGGAAAGATCACATAAATTATCTCAGAACCAAGTTAGCTCAAATCTCCGGCTTGGTAGGCCGTTTAAACTTCAGCTATCAACTCGAATCAAATTACTCTTGTATAACTC
Source organism: Amblyomma maculatum (assembly GCF_055883805.1). NCBI lineage: Eukaryota > Metazoa > Arthropoda > Arachnida > Ixodida > Ixodidae > Amblyomma > Amblyomma maculatum. Next base: position 196,283,353 of record NC_139345.1, read on the forward strand.
ACGTTTTTACTCGAATCTTAACAATTGCCAACTAGTAGAACCGCCGCACCGTCTATTTTACACCGCATTCATCTTTTACAGAACAAAATACATACGTCATGTTTATAATGAATCGCACCGATCCCACACTGCAGAACGTTTTCACAATGCCAAGGTAATAAGTATATACAGCTCATATAAATACCACCTAATCCTCCACTACGGCGTCTCTCATAGCCTGAGTCATTTTGGGACGTTAAACACCACAAACCATCATATAAATACCGACTGAGTGTGAAAATCAAAACAGAATTAAGACAAAACCTGAATAGATTGCAAAGCCTTGCAAATTTGCTAGCCAATTTGCCACGATACCCCACTAGATATGCCGAACGCTAGTTAGTTCCTACTCCTAGTCTGAAGAGTGGGAAACAGTGCCTATCATACACTCTACCCTCTCTTTTGAACATGTACAAATTAGATGGTTTTCATTTGTTTCGTTGCTCGCACAGGAATCTCCGCCTTATAATCTTGTATACTTTTTTCCTCTGGGATTTCATGTTATTCTGTGGTTTTTAATGTGACTTGATATTCCTTTTTTCCTCAAGACACGATTGCTGTAGCGAATGTCAATTTCATTTACCATGCCAAATTATGTACATTTTCATGTAATATTGTGCTGCTTCTGCCAAAGGAAAAAAAACGGGGGCTGTGGGCTGGTCGAGCTGCCTGCAAGCAGCTTTTTTCCCGCTTCCTCCCATCCAGTCTACGATGGGAAATAAAGATTATTATTATTATGGTTTTATTATAGATAATTATTTTTATCACATTCATTGAATGCATGAAACAATAGCATCAATAATATGCAATGATGAATAATATTAAAGTTCTATTTGTGCAGTCTTGTCTTGAACGCATCCTATAAGCCTTCACTAGTACTGGCATTCTTCTAATTAGAGTGAAGAATCACCATAAAATGTGCTACCTGCAGCTCTGCAATTCTGTTTGAATTTCTTGCTGTAATCTCTACTTGCTATCACAATTCTTGCAGCCTTTGAAAAAGATGTTTTTGGCAATCAAATGCTATTGCTCAATGAAATCAACAGCCTGCAGGCTCTGCTAACCACAGCAAAGAGCTCAAAATGTGGCAAATTTCCTGACAACTGTCCGCAGCTGCCAGCAGTAAGCAGCAGGGATCTGTCTGAATTTGAGGAGTATTTTGGCAAAGAAAAAGCGCTGAGAGCATGGTACGGTCTTTTTTTTTTATTCACAAGAGTTGCGTGGGCAGCCCCTCTGAAAGCTGCAGTAAATACTGATGGTTCTGTACCAAATTTAAAATATGCTCCAGTATGTGTAAAACATTTGAAGATACTTGATTTAAACAAATCTGCTAAACGCTTTTGTCAACAATAATCTAAATATAAAAATTATAATCTCCAAGTGCACCATTTTCAAATGCAGTGTGCAGTATAACTACATTGTTTTTGAATATGTTATGGTAAAGTTTGTTGTGAGTAAGCAAGATGAAGATATTTTCAATCTAAAATTATGGAAAAAAAACGCACACAGAAGAAATACTGGCAGCTGTCTGAATAACCGCAGTATTTTGTGTTCAAGAAAAGAATTTATGATTTCACATAACTTTTCACAAAATGACGTTATGTTAGCTAACTTCCTCGTTACATTATAGAGGGGTCATGTAACATAATTGATAATAAGAAACTATAACTTGTCTCTTATAAGTTCAAACGGCTGTATGCCTTGAACGAAGTTCTTTTTTTCTCTATCTCTCGTGTTGACCAGACTTAATTTGTGGTTGCTGCCATTTATGCGTGTTGCAATTTTAGCGCGATAGCATTATAGACATTCTGCAGAAAGTCTGGCATAGGCGTTGTGAGCGAAAAGTTATGAGCATATGGCCCAGGCAAGGCATAGCCGTAGGTTGACGTAGCCACATACTGGTTGGTCACTTGGTTGTGTGATCTCATTACGCCGGCCAACTTGGAAGGAGCTGCAAACACGGGCTTTTCCTTTCAGATGTGTGGGTGAGATGGAAATAGAACTTTTCATAACCCTTAGACAAGGAGTAAGACACACTATTCCTAAGCCGTGCAGGGAAATGTATTAGTTAAATGGGTATCAGTGGATATCTATGTCAGGTGGTCTTTGCATAACTTGGTAGTTTATGACTGTATGCTAATAATATATGTGAAGTAAGAGAGGGACAAAAATAAAGAGAGATTCAGCGACCGCAAAGTGGATACAGAACCTGCAAGAAAAGCTGCCGGCTGGACCTACTAACAATATATCATGATATAAATTTAAAGTGGAGCTTGTGTACCCAAAGTTTACCGCTACAAACCTTACATCACCCCTATTTAATATTTTAAGACATCAGAGAAAACAAATGAAAAATTCAATGCATCTTTATGACAAATTATGTATGGAAGTTTATTGATCTGCACAAGTGCCGCCGCAACAAGCCTGGCTGATCCAATATGTTATTCTAGAAAGATGAATATTGGTGCTTTCATAAATATAAGCCACTGATTAGGATTTTTTTTTATCTAGGTGGAATACTCCTCGAGACTAGGCAGAACTGACGTCGTCGATTTTATTAGTCATACTCAGAAGTCTGCTGACGAAGTCTGTAGCGATGAATTTAGTTGGAAACATTCCAATGGCAAAATATTAGGCTTTCAGAACCTTGAAAACATCCGGACAATGATACTATAGTATTATTTCAGTTAATATTGTTAATTTAGGACTGTATATTTGGCAACAGTACGTCTCATTGGCCGGAGTTGGTGTGCTTCATATTATTTTATGCGGGCTTACGCATTACCAGTTGGATGTTATTCAAATGCAATGAATGAGCTCATTCTTTATAATGAGCCTGACTATACTGCAATGCAGGGCAAAGGCCTCTCCCATATCCCTCCCAGCTCAGCCTTTGGGCTAATTTTAGGTAGCTGAAATATTTGTAAAGGAAACTGGTTCACCATGGTGCTTGGTATAAAACAGTAGTACAAGAGTCATCATCTCGGGAAGACACATGCTTACACGGATATACTGAATCCCGCATTATGTCCAGGTATGCCTTAACATATATCGCAATTTTTTGCTTTGATTCCCAGGAAAGCTACAGTGCCCTATATACCTGACAAAGGTGAATTGATATATTATGGTTTCGTGATGCACATGGGTCAAGAAAACACTGGATGAACTCAGAAATAATTGGAAGGGATTGTTAAGAAACAGAAGGCATGGACAGAGTTGACTTGATTGAGAGAATAAAATGAGAGAGAACGCTGAGTATAGGAGCAACACGAAACTTGTACGCAGTGGTTCCAAATCAATGATGGCAGTCAGTACTATAGTGGACTGCGCGTACGCATGTGTTTGATGCTTTCTTCCGCTCACAAAATGCGCTCATATTTTGGATCCAATTCCTTTCAGAGAGAGTGCTGCTGTATCCATTGCTTTGCTGTTTTTGCATCCCGTCTTTTTTTCTTTTCCCAGAAAGCCATTGCCAATTAGGCTCTAATAAACTGTGAAAGCACATAACATATTTATAATTTATTTTGCTAAAGACTCGGGTCTCCCATTGAGTTAACCACGGAAAAATATATAGCAAAAGCTCGTTAATTCGAACAACAGCGGACCGGACAAAAGTTCAATTTATCGAGTGACCTCGTAAAAAGCAAGAACCATTTGCAGTAACGCTAAGTTTACCGTTTTTACTCGCGTAATAGACTTACTCGTATTATTAACCCATCCCGCTCGTTATCCCCGTGAGAGTTAGTCCATAGCTCATTTCGTGGCAGTGCCCAAGTGCTGCGCAGTGATAAAATATTATGGTGTGTTAATCTGTTCATGTTAGTTCTAGTGGCGGACGGGGGGGGGGGGGGGAGGAGGCGAACTTCGCAGTGCCAGCGGCATGCTGGCGTTAGCTTGTCCGGCCCGTCCACCTCCACAAGCCTAGCGCTCATTGTGTTCTCCAGCATGTCGTGATTAGGGCAGGCGCCGTCCGCTGTCGCAAAACCATTGGAACGCGTGATAGCAGCAACCGCCTTTTGTAGCGAAAGATGCTGAAAAGTCGGTGTTATGATAACTACACCACTTTACGAAAAGCAGAGCAGTACGTTCGGTTATCTGGCTGATGCGTGGCCAATGACTGCCGATTGGCTAGTAACTTGAATGTCCCTAAATTGGTCAGGGTATGGTGGACCCCCGAGAATGTGCCTAAACAAATACGGTTTGCAAGGCCAAGTGGGCGAAGTAGAGCTTCGCCATGATTGGCCATTGAGCCCACTTGACAGCACTGCAAGCCCCCGCTAAGGTGTGCCGCAGTGTTGGAAAGAAAAAATTGTGTCATTGTCAACGTACAGGCAAAGAGTGTTATCTCGGAGGCAACGGGTAAAAACTTAAGCAACGCGTCGGAAACGCCGGTGGTATAAGACACATTAGGGGGGAGTTAGAACGAAAAAAAAAAGTTAACTGAACACAAACAATACGCTAAGGTTAAAATGGCTGACCAAGCAGCAAAATAAAAACTTCGCTAGACAACTAAGCTGCGGAATCTGCTGAGCACAATAATGCTGCCCAGCAGTTCCTTAGCAGAGAACCAATCAAGGTCAGCTCTTGTAAGGCCCAGCGCTTGACCGGCTATGGTGTTGTTGCATAGCATGGAGCGGGCTCCGAATCCCATCCCCCAAACGGAGATGGTATTCCCTGAAAAGTGCCCCTTTAAGCATTCGTACTTTAGACTTTTATGTTCGCACATGCTCTTCAGGACTGCTACATTTGTATCCCACGTCACAGGAAAGTCTACAATGAGGACCTCGTTGCCATCCTGGAGATTCATGCCCAGCCTTATCCGGGCACAAGTGGGTGCAGAATATGTTTTCTCCCTTGTAATGATTGCATTGGGCTGTCCCGCTCAACTTGCTGAGCCAGGTAGTTGTGTCGGGTTGTCATCGTTTGGTCCATTATCCTGCACTCCTGGAGGATGTGGTAGACTGCTTCAGGGGCTCTTTTACAGCGCCTGCAGATACGATCTGTAGGATCAGTCGAATGACGGTCGTGTAGAATCCTTGTTGGATAGAGATTCGTGCGTAGGCGGAGGGCCTTGATCCGATCCCCGTTGCGTAGGAGTTTTAAATCGTGGGAAAGCCACGCATTAGCTGTGAACTGCGTTTTGTGAGCGAAGAGATCCTTGTTATTGTAGACTCCCTGCAGCCTCTTCCACCACTGCAGGGATCCTTTCTTTATTGCACGCGCGATGTATTGCTGCGCAGTAGTGCCTTCAGGCACCTCAAAAGCCTCCGATATGTGTCTGTAATTCTTGCTGAGCACTAAATCAAATAGCTCGTCGACTGCGGCATCACCGAGCCTCAATAGCCTGGCGAAGGCCTTCGGCTGGACAGCCTGTGCCACACGTCTTAGCTGGATCAGGCCGAGGCCACCGCAGCTGTGGGGTAGATGTAGAGCCTTCTTGACAGCCTGTCTAAGGAGGCGGTTCAATTTACCAGCTTCCGATTCTACCTCCAAAGAATTTGAGGCTGTATAAAGAAAGGGCGGCATGATCAGTTGTCGCATGCACTGCAGTTTCTGGAATGGTTTCTGTGCAGCACCAGCAATTAGCTCTATCAACTTCAGCGTTTTCTCACCGGCCACCTTGGGGGCCTCGTTGCCAAAGAGATCTAAGCCAAGGTACCGAATGGGTCCACTACGTCCGATTGGAAAAAAGAGATCACCGGCCACAGGGACGGGAGGCAGTTCATAGTTGAAAGATTTCATTGAATGGTCAATCCTCCAACCAAAGTACTGGGTCTTTTGTGGATTCAAGGCTAACCCAATGTTTCTGAGAAAGTCTTCGGTCTGGTTCAGTAAGGCCTTGATCCCCTCCGAAGTGTCGGACACTAGGAGTAGGTCGTCCGCAAACGCGATGCATGACAAATAAGAGCTGCCAAGGCAGAGGCCAAGAGTAGAGCCATTGAGCCCCTGGAGAAGGGGATCCAACACGCAATTAAAAAGGAAGAGTGACAAGGGGTCACCCTGCTTTATCCCTCTCCTCACATGATATTAAAAGACAGAACAGTGCCAAAGCATGCAATAAAGGCAGTTGTATCCTCCAGGAAATTGGGAGAATCATTCTATGGAGAATGATTGAGCGCAGTGAAATTTGCTTTGCCAATAATACAATTCAATATAATTATCATTTTTGTTTACTAAATGATTTTTCCTAAACATGGCTAATAGTTAAAAGCACGAAAATGTGTGTTCTTGTTGAGAATAATGAATAAATATTTCTAGTACAGAATCAAGGTTTGAAGAATTGGTTCATTGCTGTTCATATTTATTGTTCCATTTCAGTTTGTTTTCGAGCCAAAACTTCGTTTCAAGACTACAGTTGACATAATAGAAGCCAAGCCATCGAAGGGAAGCAAAAGCTGCAGCTTGAAAAGTTCTGACAGCTACCTTTGCCCCAGAAGTGCTGCATTCCACTTCATCGCTAAGGTACTCAATAAGGCTGTTGGTTTCAAATGTACAACACGCAAATCAATGTATGTAAAGGAAAATGTTAAGACTATTGACATTAGCTGTGCATTCTTTGTCTTCCCTCTGCGCTGATCGCGAGCGTGTGTCTCCTCGAGGCGAAGAAACCGAAATTCTGTTGAAGCGGGCCTGATAGTTTCCTGCCGCTGTGTGCACTGTGACTTCTGTGACTCCTGTGTACCGCGGTGACTTTTGATCAAACTTCACACCGTGACAGTATTAGTTTGAAATGTGCACCCTCCCAAGTGATTGGCCCAGAGCTTTACCAGGGCATGTAATGCATAAATACCAATCTTCTGTCACTAATATTTCAATGATTCTTGTGCTTAATTCAGTAGTAGCAAGAAAATTTCTGGATAGAAGTGCAATGCAAAAATATGAACTCAATATCTGTTTCATGCACGAGAGACAGTATATACAAATGTATTGACTTGTATAATATATAAACCACCACTTAGTTTTCGCAAATAATGCTAGTAATTGATGATCTTAGTTCCATCATTAAGACCGCAATAAAGAAACATTTGTATTTTTTGCGTTGAAGGGACTAATCTCGGATGGAGCTTCACCTGGATCGTGTATTTCTGGAAGAGAGGAAGAAGTCAGTTATGTGTGGGAAACATACTCTTCGCTTAGCAGCGGGAACTAGCATTGAATATAAGAGAAATGCGCAATAACTTAGACAGGACACAGGAAGAAACACATACAACAGTTTCTTCCTGTGTCCTAAGTTATTGCGCATTTCTCTTATATACTATGCAGAACCAACTAGCCCGACAACACGCTCTTCTGAACTAGCATTGAACAAGCTTTGTTCTTGTGTTTGACCCTCCTCGGTCTGACATACCACAATTTTTTTGACCAACCTTCGGGATTGCTAGTTGGATGACTTTCACAGTCATCCAACTGAGGTATTAGAACTACTCCTGGTGCAAACGAAAGTGCGCGCCGAATAAGAAACCTTCAAGTGACACCGAGGTATTATAGTAAAAGCTAGGCACAAAGTTTTGTTGCCAAGGTAAATGTTTTAGTTTTTCAAGATCTACAAGCTTTGGTATGCTGTTCGTAAGGTACTCATTGCTCTTTGAGACACAAAATGGACACCAACGGCAAACTTATGTGAACAGTTCCTGCCGTCCACTCTCTCTATTAACTCAAACAACTTGGTTTACAGATTAGTTTGCAAGATCACTTTTTGCTCTGCCATGTGGCAACCTTGTCCATGTGACATGCGTGAATAAATCGCGTGTGGTGAGAAATGTAAAAATGCTTAAGTAATAAACTGAACTGTAACATACCTTGTGACCAACTCCTGTGTCCCACACACCTTTGCATTCTTACTCATTTTTTTTTCAAGAATAGCTACCTTAAAAAATTCAGGCTGCCTCCTGGTTCAGAAGTATACAGCGCATTAGTGACCGGAACAATACACGGGGACGCACGCACAGGGACTGTGCATTCCCCGTTTTTAGCCCTGCCACTATTGCACTGTATACCTCAGTATCATGTAGAAGCAGACCAGCCAGTACATATTATCTCCATTGTTTCCTTAATGCTCATATTTCTTCATGTGATTCCTTTAGTGTTACATCCCCTCGCGTTAAGCCAATATCCCAGCTTGCCCTGTGCCTTCTCAGTGATATCGCATTTCGTTTCTTGAAGTCACGAAACATACCGTAAATGTCGCTTTATCGCTTAGCAAAAATAAATAATGTAATCTAACGATAAAAATATTTTATTGAATAAAAATACGCACACATTACATTGCAAACATAATTTCAGGGATTAATCATAGCGTCACTTCTTCGTTCTTGCAAATCGCGAAGATCACGAACATTTATGATTGCATTTGTTCAACTTTTACTCATATTTATTATAATTCACAGGCAAGCATTTGTATTGATGACTAAAACGTTTGTGTCTGCATAACTTTTATTAAAGGGCACTATTTGTGCAGCTTTCCTTATTTCGAACTCGAGTGGCTCACCACACATAACGGTTGTAGTCCCTAACAGTTGTACTCTTTGGTCTTCCAAGATAGAATTCAAAGCTACAGAAAGCACAATAGGTTGATATCAGACGTTCTGAAAAACTTGTTCCCAAAAACTATTAGTTTACCTTATCTAAAGTGAAAACTCTTATTACCTGAAAAGGAAAACAAAAAGGCATCAGCAACAAGGAAATGTACAATGATTTCGGAATGTGTAAAATAAGGGAGAGCCAAATTTATTTCCTTTATTTAAAGTATCTGCCGAACCTTTAGGGCTGGATTGTAAAGGTGACACAAGAAAGCGATCAAAACACCATTCACGTCTTTGCTGTATGCGTAGAGTTGCGACAATTTAAATTTTGTTCTAATTTTACCGTTCTGTGAGCTTTTATGGGGGCCTGTACAGGCTTTAACACATTTACGGGAGAACCCGGAGCTTGTGGCATCGAGTAGCGGTGACCAATGGAATGGGGTGCCGGAATCAGCTCGCGCAGGCGCTGAGGCTAGATGGGCGGAGTCTCAGCCACACGTCGTCTGCTACGACGCTCGGTGCTTGCCGAGGAGTGCGCCACTCGGGGGCTGTGCGCGGTTTTCGTTGTTTTGTGGGAACTAAGTCGATATGCTGCACTAAAAGTTTAAGACGCCAGCCTCTGGGCCTTCATTGCCAATAATGAACTCGTAAAGGCTTCCCTTCAGAGCATGTCACTTTCTCTTCATTAGGAAGGCAAGGGTACTAACTGCGACAGCTCTATCTGTTCCATGTGTGCGTTGCCTAATACTGCAAGAACTGACACCAAACTGTACGCAGTGCGTTCGGCCTTTATTTGATCACGAAATAAAAAAGTTACTAAACGTCAAATAGCCCATGCGGCTGTATGAGTCAAACACAATGAAACGATCTGATAGGATTGAAACTAATCTAGAGGAAGGAAATGGATGCTGAGGGTGCTGCATCTCGACAACACTTATTACCCCCAGACGGCCGTGCCCGCCGGAGGGAAAACGCACCCGTCACGCTCAAACTTCACTTAGTGTATCGTCATGTCCCCAGCCACAGCGATAATAACGCTCATTCCAGACGGCAGTAGTGTGTAAATTGTCTCCGTCAGTGACTTTTCAAATCGAAGCAGGCGTCATGTTGTATGAGTGGTGGACATACTGATGATTTTGCGTTTCTTAAACTGGTTAAGGTAAAAAAGAATATAGAGCTCAAAAGCCAACAAGCCTCGTCATCTTGCTTCAGTCACTGATGAGAAAATACTGGCGTCACTCCATCTAGTTACCAACAGCTCTAAAAGATTGAAAACGGCTCTAGGCGCTCATATTCCCTACCTCATTCCAGCTTTTTACATTTGACAAGAGCAATGACCGTCGACGATCAGATTTGCCTTGTGCACATGGTCCGTATTCTGGAGAAAGAGCGATTCGAAATTGTGGAACTATGTTGCAGGAACTATACTCAAAGAAAGAGAGATGAAGGGAAGATCTCTAAAAGCTGTAAACAAGATTTTGCAAGCATACAAGAAGGACGCATCAAGGATGCTCCCCGTGGACGTCCGCCAAGGGCCACAAAAAGAAGACGTGGATTTGTTGATAGCTACGTATGCTACAGACGCCAGCCGCTCATCACCTCAAGAAATAAGGCAAAGCTTGAAGCTGAAGGCACCGAAGGCTACCGTGAGGTGGCGACTGAATGAAGCAGGCCTGAAGAGTTGAGCCGCATCTGAAAACCCTCTGCTTCGGAACGAAAACAAGGCAAAGCGGTTAGGTTTTGAAAGAGAACATGACAGGTGGTCCGCTGAAGAGTGTAAAAATGTAGACTTCAGTGACGAATCCACTTTTACGACCATTCGTGACGTAAGAGCACGAGTTTGGCGCTCCGCTCAAGACACGGCTGCTTTACTGTATACCGGATAATTATGAATATTAAGAAATATTTACGTTGTTTGACAGAGGTGCGCCTCTACCCATAATTTATCTGCATCCGGCAGATGAATCACAAAATGTCAGAAAATAGTTATTGCCCTATAAAAATATTTAAAATGTTTTAAGATGGCAGTTCATTGGGGTACTCGGACTGGGAAGATCAGCTGCGAACACAGCGACAGAGAACACAGTCATGTCTAGGACGCGCAGCGATAACGATGCCACTGACTGAAATGTTCCCCATGAACTTCTTCCCCTTCACAATTACCCGAGGGATGAAGAGGGGCCATCCTGGCGACTTACGGCGTGAGCAAGACGGCAGGGTCGTAATAGGGTTTTAGGCGCTGGACGTGAACAATCTCGCATCCGCGCCGGGGTAGATCATGAGACGGCGTAAGAAGTTCCACAACATAATTAATCGGAGAGATGCGCTCCAGAACACGGTATCGGCCATGTTATTTAGCAACAAATTTCGAAGACAGTCCAGCAGAATTGGAAGGTATCCAAAGCCACACAAAAGCGCCAGACGAGAAGTCCGATGTCGAGTGTTGGTTGTCATGGTTGGATGTATGGCGGTACTGGGTGTTAGCCGTGAATGCGCGTGCAATTTGCCGACAGTGTTCCGCATGCTGGGCGGCTTGAGACGCAGGAGTACATTTTAGGCACATAGGCCTCCTGGGTCTTCGCACCACCCCACTCGCTACCTAAACGTTCAAGTGATAGCTGTCCTTGTGTGCCTGTGTGTGCCTATTGTGCTTTGTGTTGGTGTTACCTGCTCTGCTGCCTTCTCCCAAGAGTTCATGTGATGTTGGTCCATGACGTATGCGGCCCGACTGACGACGATTTTCTGCCTGGCCGGTTCCGCTGATCGCACTGAGGTCTCCCAGTCCTCCCAGGTTCGGAGAGGCACCGGCCCGGTGGGGGAAGGTGACGCCGGGAAGGATAAAATAATGTGGGTAAGGGTGGCCTTGGGGTGGGAGCACAAAGTGCATATGGGTGATATCGGCTTAAATTTTGACGGTATAGAGCTGGTATCGGCACCGTTCGTGTCTGCAGGCGACGCCAGATTGGCTGTTTTCTGGTAGTGAGGGATGGGTGGGGTGACGGATAGATGAGACGCTCAGCGCGGGAGTTTGCAGTGAACTCAGCAAACGAGTGCATGCGCTCATTAGAGAAATCCCCCAGGAGGTCCGCCTGTGCCCGGTTTCTAGACCCTCGGGCTAAGGTGTCGGCTGCCTCGTTGCAGGATTTCTCGAGTGCGCAGGCATCCAGATGAGCTCCACCCGTCGGCGGAGGTGGGGGGTGTTCATGTGCAGCAGGCGTTGCGGCCGAAGGATGAACCCGAATGGCAATTTTAGTATCGCTAAGTTCATAATTGGCATCTGTGTATGCCAGAGGAATAGCTACAGCGGTCTCCTCGGCTTCCTCAGGGATGGCGCCTGACGGAAGCTCGAAAGTTAAGATGGAAATGTGGGGGTTGTGGACAACGCAGTGACTCAGTTCTCATCGCGGGCAGCATCCACCCAAACTGCATCGGGCTCATTCGCGTACCATTTGTATAGCGCTGCTTCGCACGCCTTCCTGCGACCTTGGACATGACGGGGGTGCATGTTCCGTGGTAATGGTTTGGCATAGATTGAAGTGTATATGTGAGTAGGGAGTGTTTTTAGGGATGCATTGTTTGCGGGAATAGTGATGCCTAGCTTACTGAGTGTGTGTCGTCCGTTAGTTGTAGCGGCCAATCTGAGGTATTGTGCCTGTAAGTGAGCCTCTCGAAGTTCATATGTTGTGTTATGGTCTCCGAGTTCGAGTAGTGTCTCGTTCCTGGTGCTTCTCGATAATTTAAGTGCTGCCTTTGTTGCTTGCCGAATTAACGGGTCTAATTGCTGGACCTCACTGCATGATTGTTTTGGTATGGTGAGGCATAAAGAATTCGGCTGAGAGTATAGGCCTGCACTAGGCGAAGCGTGTCCGCCTCTCGGAGCCCATGTGAGCGTCTTGACACCCTTATTATGAGCTCCGTGGTGTTTGCAATGGCCTTTTTGAGCCGCTTAATTGTGTCTATGTTTTTTTTTTCATCCTGCTGCAGGTATACAGTCCCAGAATGTGGATGGTATGAACCTGTGGTACCTGTCTTCCCTAAATTCAGATTTCTATGGAGCTTTGGTAGCAATAGAAACCTCGGCGGTGATACAGGCATTGCGAAATCAAGGGGTAGACGAGCCGTACGTGAAAGTGCTGGAAGATGTATATAGTGGTTGCACAGCAACCATAGTTCTGCGTAAAGAAAGTCACAAAATTCCTATAAAGAAAGATGTTAGGCAAGGAGACACGATCGCCCCAGTACTATTCACAGCTTGCTTAGAGGAAGTATTCAGAGGCATGGAATCGGAGCAGTTATGGATAAGGGTAGATGGAGAATACCTCAGTAATCTGCAATATGCTGATGACATTGCCTTGCTAAGTAACTCAGGAGATGAACTGCAAAGAATGATTGGTGACCTAGAGAGGAAGCGTAGAAAGGTAGGCTTGAAAATCAATATGCAGAAGACTAAGGTAATGTTCAACAGCCTCGGGAGAAAGAAAACATCGTCCGTTTGTGGTGTGTGTGTGTGTGTGTGTGTGTGTGTGTGTGTGTGTGTGTGTGTGTGTGTGTGTGTGTGTGTGTGTGTGTGTGTGTGTGTGTGTGTGTGTGTGTGTGTGTGTGTGTGTGTGTGTGTGTGTGTGTGTGTGTGTGTGTGTGTGTGTGTGTGTGTGTGTGTGTGTGTGTGTGTGTGTGTGTGTGTGTGTGTGTGTGTGTGTGTGTGTGTGTGTGTGTGTGCATGCGTGTGTGTGTGTGTGTGCGTGTGTGTGTGTGTGTGTGTGTTTGTGTGTGTGTGTGTGTGTGTGTGTGTGCGTGCGTGCGTGCGTGTGTGCGGAGAGAGACGCTATCGCGTCCCATCCTTAAGGGCGGAGCTTAAGTGTCGCCATAATGTTTTTTTTTTATAACACAGCCAGTTGCACCAATCACAAACACCGCGCAGTGAGTTGACTTTTCAAATTTATTTTCGTTTCAGCCGATTTCCTCTTTATCGAGCCTTTCCATGTCAGCGCTCGCATATGAGGCTAAGGCTTGATGTCTACTATCTGACAGAAGAAATAAACACTAAATCGGCATATTTACAAAATCAACTGAATTTCAAGTGGCTGTCAATTAGCAAGCCATCGGGCGACTCGATAAAACACACAAAAGTGAAACGCAGGCTACGTTATTTTATCGGCCGCGCTGGCAGGTATGTATAGGCACAGAATACAAACCTGAGCTGCGCGCTCTGGACACGTACCGGATTTCGCACGCATGATCAGGAGATAACACTTTTCGAAACGGGCTGGAAGTGAGCATATTACGGCACACTAGTGAGACGCCATCTTTTCCTGCTTGCCGCTTTTGCAGCTCTAAACACGCAGCTCGGGCGCCCTAGACAGCAGTGTTTCTCTCTGCACCAAGCCATTTCCTACGACGGTGAAAAGTAGCTTCAGTAATCATGGCCTTGTCATATGCCAAATACAAAATAGCGAATGCAATCTACGTACAAAAGGTTTCAAACGAACCTATTTGCACTATACGTTCGTTATAGATGCATTGCTCCTTCTCTCGTGTCCTCCATCGCAGCATAAGCTTATCCTTCAAGTTCGCAAGGCACCATAGCACGCAAAACTACCTTGCTGATTTAGGTGATATTACGTTCTGTGAGCTAGCTCCGATTCCGAGGGACGTGCATTAATGCTTGAAGTCATGGAAGTGACACCTGTAAAGCCGATTAGGATTGCAAATGAGCGGTCGCATACACACATATGACTTGATTCCGTGCGCGTCTACGACTGTGCGCTGGCTGCAGAAGGGCACGCAGCAACATGCTGGCATTCCGAATAGTGCTTGGTGTTAGCAGCGACTACTGTGATGTTAAAATATGAAGCAATCGCTTGTGAGCATTCCAACGCAGCTTGCGGTGCATGCACGTCTTCCACTAATGTGCACGTTGGCAGCACACTGTGGAGGCGCGGGCGGACGGATCAAAACATGGCCACCGCACAGAAGATTGTGTTTCTTTCACTAGATGGCGCTAACTTTTGTAAAGCCTATGTTGCTAAGCGCTCTTTTTCTGTGCCGAGACCAACACTACTGGCCAAAAGCCGAGGCCAAAACCATTGGCGTCCGTGTAGACCTCGGTAGGCGCCGTGGGGTCAAAGTGACGCATGACAGGCGGCGCCGTGGGGATGCGGTGTAAAGCATTGAAGGCATCGTCGCGTTTGGCGACCACGGCGAAAGGTCGGAACTGTCGGACAGAAGTACTGTCAATAGAGCGGCAATGGAATCAAAATTTCTAATCAGCGACAAAAGTAAGAAGCTACGTAGATCTTTGATAGAAGGTGGTTTGGGAAAGGCTGCTACAGCACCAAGTTTGCCAGGGTCTGGAGATACACCTTCTTTGGAGACAGCGTGGCCGATAATGGTGAGCTGGCGGGCGGCAAAACGACTTCTTTTTTTTTCAAGTTCAGCTGCAGGCCGGCATCAGATAGGCAGGTCAAAACGTGCTTCAGACGGTAGAGGTTTGTGTCAAAGTCGGGAGAAAAGACGACAATGTTGCCGAGGTAGCATAGGCATGTCTTCCCCTTTAGACAACGCAAAATGGTGTCCATCATCGGCTCAAATGTTGCAGGAGCATTACAAAGGCCAAACGGTATAACTGTAAATTCGTACAAGCCGTTGGGAGTTACAAATGCAGTTTTGGGGTGATCAGCCGCTTCCAGGGGAACGTGCCAGTGCCCGAAACGTAAATGTAGGAAAGAAAAGAGCTCGGCGCCTTGCAAACAATCGAGAGCGTCGTCGATGCGTGGGAGAGGGTAGACGTCCTTGCGCGTAATCTTCTTAAGGCGCCAATAATCGACACAGAAGCGCATAGAACCATCTTTCTTTTTTACGAGGGCAATAGGTGACGCCCAAGGGCTGCTTAGGGCTGAATCACACCGTTCTGGAGGATTAGATCGACTTGCTCCTAAATAGCCTGGCGTTCAGTTGCAGACACACAATAGGGGCACTGTCGCAGTGGTGCGTGGGGGCCCGTGTCGACGCAATGAGTGACTGTAGAAGTTTGACCCAAAGAACTTTGATGACAGTCGAAGGATGAGCGAAAGTGATGTAGTAGGTTCAAAAGCTGAGTGCGCTGCGCTGGAGGAAGATCGGCGTCGATGGAACGGAGAAACAAGTCTGTAGAGGGGGGAGCGGGCGCAGGTGAAGGGGGGCTGAGCGCAGTTACGGCAGAGTGCGGCACGTCGTCAGGTTCCTCAGAGATTAGAAGAGATGCGATTGGCTGGATACTGCCGAGGCATTCACCATGGCACAAAGCAGTAGGGGAGTTAAATGGGCCAGAGACCCATAACATGGAAAGGCCAGCAGAAGCGAGCACAACGTAGGCAATAGAAGGCATTTGCGGCGCAGGAAAGTATGGGCTGGTGTGAAGAGAACAGTGTCATCGCTAACAGAGGCACAAGCGACACGAACGAACACAGAAGAGCAGGGAGGAATGTCGATATCTTCGGCGACGAGGGCTTTTACACAGGATTTCGGTGGATCAGCGTCTGGCAAGGCATCGGGCAAAGTCAAGAACCCCACTTCAGTGCGCGCACAATCGATAATAGCAGCGTGATGCGACAGGAAATTCCAGCCTAAAATTGCAGGGTGTGAGCAACTGGGCAGCACGACGAACTCAATTGTATAAGGGCAATTCTGGATAACTACTCGAGCGGTGCACACTCCTAAAGGCTTGATATTCTGAGCGCTGGCCATTCGCCACGGAAGTCCTGCAATTGGCGTCTTCACATTCTTTAAAGAGCTGCATAGTTTTGCGTCCACTGCCGAAATCGCAGCCCCAGTGTCAATTAGAGCCATGACAGCAACACCCTCGACGAAAACTTCAATAAGGTTGGCTGGCTACAGATGAGGACTTGGGAAGTTCGACGGGGTCGCAATTCTCGCCTCAGGAACTGCGACCTCTAGTTTTCCTCACGTGAAGTGTTTTGTCTACGTCGCATCGGGGAGCTAGAGCGGCGTCGCGGCGACTGTTAACGGCGGTCGGACATGGCTGAGCGGTCTGGGGAGAAATGACGGCTTGCTGGATGCTCAGTAGGCGCGGAATGCTGAGGCGTCGAAGACCAATACCCAGCACCGTGAGTAGGTGGTGCTGACACTGGGAGAGAGTTTCGGCTATACCGGTAAATATGTCGAGCCAGCCCGCAAGTGTAACAAATGGGCCGGTTATCTGTCGTGTGCCAGGGATTGCGTGGTCTTGGAGCCGGTCGAATAAACTGCGCAGGTTCTCGAGCAGGACCAAGATGCGGCTGAACGTATGCAGGTTGTGATGGAGCATATGTAGGTGGTGATTGGGCAGCAACAGCCGCATAAGTTAACGGGGCTGCGACAGGCATGGATTGAGGGGCTGGAGGAAGAGATTCAACTACTTGTTCTTGAATAATCTGGCGCAAACTGGGAGCTAGGTGTGATGAAGGTTCTTCATGGCAGAACATACTGTAAAGCTGTCGAGCAATTTCCCGAATGAGTCTCTTGATTTGTGGCAGGAGCGCAGGATGTTCACCTGCATCTGTCAGGCCAGCAAGCGACTCCGTGTGCATGGTGTTCGCGCGAGTTATGGCTCTTTGTTTGCGCAGTCCCTCAAAACTTTGACATAGTGTGAAAACTTCTGCGACGGTGCGGATATCTCGAGCTGTCAGCATCTGAAAGGCGCCGTCATCCATTCCTTGCAGAGTGTGCTTGGTCTTGTTGACCTCTGACATCTGTGTGTTCACGCGCTTGCACATGTCGACGACGTCCTCGTAAAATTCTCGCCACCTTGCTGAGACCGCACATGCAAGCGGTACTCAGCGCAGAATTTCCTCACAACCGGACGGCCGAAAACTTCAGAGAAGCTGGCTTTGGACATGGACCATGATGGAATGTCCGCTTCATGGTTCCGAACCCATAGATTTTCTACGCCGGAGAGATATCAAATCACGTTGCTTAGCTTAGTTTCCGCGTCCAATTTGTTGTAAGCGCTCACCCGCTCATAGGATGTGAGCCAGTCCTCGACGGCTTGATCGTCAGTGCTGATGAAGATGGCGGGGTCTCGCTGGCGGAGGGAGCCGGGGCAGATGGGCGGGCCATCTTGTACGCCTTGGTGGTTGCCGTCTTGAGGCATCGCAGGACGTGGTAGTGCGCGGCTGCGGAGTTCCAGGGCGAGAGGATAGATCTCATCCCGCACCTCCATCAAATGTGAGATGGGGTTTATTGAGGTGCTCGGACTGGGAAGATCAGCGGTGAACACACCGACAGCGAACACAGTAAGGTCCAACACGCGCAGCAATAACGATGCCAGACTGAAATGTTTATCATGCACTTCTTCCTCTTAAAAATAATTTTGGTTAACGGAAATGCTTATTAAATTGTCATAACGCGCCACGATGACAACACTTCTTCCAGTCCGTATTGCAGTCTAATCACCGAGTCTGCGGGGGGTGCATGAGCTTCTGATTCCAACCAGAGCAAGCAGTCATTGCTGTGTGTAAAGTGCAGATACCCCAGAGTCGAAGGAAAGTTGAGGTACGTGATTTAGAATATCGGAACTCAATGGAAGCTTTTCAGCTACATGCCTCAGTATCTACAACGGGTCGCGGCGAGGGGGCGCACAGCGTTTGGGCATGCATAAGTAAAGATGGACTGGGGCCGCTAATACGTCTCGGAGGGAAGTTCACTTCAAAATGTACGCGGAAGTCATAGACGACGTTTTGATTGCTCACATTCTTGACGGCCCCTTCCCGGAAGGTGACAACCGGGTTTTGCATATTTGGGGGCCTGGTTTTAAAGCATTCCTGAGCGAAATCTACTGCCATATTCGAGCTGAAATAACGTTCACGAGGTAGCAAAATATGGTATACGTTATTTGATGAGTGATTCAACATCAGTACTTGCATGGATTTTCCGGAATCGACGAAAAACTGCTCTCGGCGGCGTGAACTATTCTCGCAGAAGCGAGTCGAGAAGTTGCTTTGACATGTTGCGCCATCTGTTGAGCGGCGAGGCAACCGCCATCCCAGCAAGGCCATGGCGCGCTTGCTCCGAAGGTGCAGATTGTCTGCTCGTTGAAAATAATGGCACAAGGAAGAGTCTGGAAGGAAGCGTGCTTTTCGTACTAAATACCACAATGGAAATGCTACATCAACAGAAGTTGAAACAATAATAACTGTTAACTCGTCGCTGGCGCTTCCGCTGTGATTTCGGTGCCGTCTGCTTTCGACAGTTGGTCTGTTCTGACGACTCTTGTTCTGTTCTCATCCCGAGGGATGATAGAACTTTTTTGTGTGTTCGCCCTATAACGCATTGTGTGCTGCAGAGATGTGCCTTCATTTTAAGCCGGGTTGCGCAGTCATTACGGCGCTGGACTACTGTTAAAAAGGACGCGGGATCGAATCCCGGCCTCGGCGGCAGCTTTTCGGTGGAGGCGAAAAGCAAGGCACCTGTGTGCTGTGTGATGTCAGTGCACGTTAAAGAACCCCAGGTGGTCAAAACTTCCGGACTTCTCCACTACGGCGTCTCTCATAGTCTGAGTTGCTTTGGGACATTAAACCCCACAAACCAACCAAACAACCAACCAATCATTTTAAGCGGTAGAGAAGGCGGTAGCTGTGTTGTGGCTCGTTGAACCCAGGTTAGTTCGGTTCGTGCGTCCGAATTTCAAGTTGACCTCCCTCTGAAAGGTTACTGCTAAAATGGAAAAAAAAAAGGTTCAAAGAAAGAGGTTGTCTCAAAAAGACAGAAATAATTGATAAAGGGGAAACGCATCGCAGCATTGCAGATGCCCTTGTGGGTGCGTTCTTGTCGGACCCGCAGATGTCCTGTACGCGCGCTGCGCTGTTGTTGGGAGAGTGCCCGACAGTGGTAAGTCGCGCGATGGAGCGCAAGGGCTTCTACCTGTACAAAAAACAAACTGTTCAAGCGCTCTCGGAAGACGACGGAGACCATCGGCTTGAATTCTGCCACTCGGGACAGCAAAGAATTACTGAAGACCGGGGACCATTTGAACATTTTATTATTCACCGAGTATCCAGCAAAGGAAAGGTGAGATAATTTTGAGATATGTTTTTTGCTTGCAAAGTATGCTTGATTTCAAGCAGTTCAATTCAGTAATCTGACCTGCGCGGTTGTGAAGGGGAGGCCTATATGCTCAGTTAAGGCGCAACAAGGGCCCGTCGGTTGATGCGCAGTTAGATAAAAGCGAAACCACGCCTGACACTCTTTGCTTAGTTTTGCTAGCGGATAGTTTTGCATGGTTTCGCGTTGCGTTTTACGTGTTGTAGTGTTTTGTATGGTCTTCACCAGCACACAATCTCTTTTAGTTGATAAGTGTTGGACGCCTGAAATCGGAACACCGAGAAAGCAGGCTAATGCGTTAAAGACGACCGTTTTCGCGTAGAACGTAGTACGGGTCCGTTATTGTTAAGACGGTAGGGAAACTAGGTAACGAGCAAAAAGCTGGAAAATCAGAAACGTGTGTGTCACAGACTGTCATCTGCGACGAAAAACCCGCATTGCATGCGCAGCAAGGGAGTGCGCTTTAATAAAAGGCCATAAAAAAGGAAACGCCGATGTTATTTTGAAAAGCTTGACACAAAGAAGTACTGCGCCAATAATTCGGTCCTCTCCGTTTCGGAAAACACGCATTCCACCCAAGCATTTATTCTCATCGCTCCTAACGCACACTATGAACGTCTGGCTGGTAGTCCGTGTTGTTGCCGTTCGTGTATCAGATATTTTTATCGAATGAAACGCGTTGTCTGCTGTCAATGCAGTTTTTAAAACCAAAGATTAACCTTAGAAATTGGAGCAATGCTTGAAAATTACTGTAGGGATCTTCGCCGTTCAGCTTGATTTGCGTATTTTACGTGGGTACGCACGCGAGGCTCGATAAATCATACTGATCATATCGTAATTTTATTCATTCACAGCTTTCTCACGTTTAATCTGTTTGCTGTTTCGGTAAAAGGTGTATCAGGATGACAAATACGTTTGCTCTAAATTTTCCAGCTGATGCCAGGATGCGGCAGTGATGTGCTGCGTGCCCTTGTCAAACGATTGCAGCATACGTGCAAGAGGTCCGGATCATTTTTCCGCACCCCACGAGTCAATAGGCTTGAGCTTTCACTTTCGAATTGAAATTTCACGTGACTTAATGAGCACATCAGGTATTTCTACAACGATATAAGTGTTAATCAAAGTGAAAAATGTGCTAATGGGCATGAAATAAATGTTCCTAATGTTTCCTGAAATATTAATATACGTGCATATTTTCACATTCAAACAAATTGACCATGCGATAACATTGCAAGCTAAGCTTGATTGGTTTCTATTTACCGTCCCAAAGAGACCTAGACTATACGCGCATAATATGGAAACCATTTTTATACTGAATCTGTTGAGCATTCTGGCTATCCATTTATAAATGAATGCAACGCACTTTGTACCATGAGTCTGGATGTTTTTCAGCTGATTTCGGGCTTACACAATATTTGTGTTTAGAAACCCTTCAAACTTTTTGAAAAAGGTATAAAGCTGAGGATGAAAGACGCGGCCGTCTGCTAGAATTTAGCTGCCAACAAGATGGTGTGGGAAAGGGTGTGCATTTAGGCTCAAATCAATGTTCTCCCTGTGGCATAACACCCAAACGACTTGGTGTATTTGCTTGAAATATGAGTTTAGAATAAAATACAGGGTGCTCTGGCGGAACCGCGAGTGTATTGTGAGCTAGTGTATGTCTATTTTCTTTTGTATCATTTTCCATACTTCGTATATCTGCATGCCATGCTACCTTTGTCTACCTATGTATTGATTCTTGCCTTGTACAATGTGTGTGTGTGTGTGTGTGTGTGTGTGTGTGTGTGTGTGTGTGTGTGTGTGTGTGTGTGTGTGTGTGTGTGTGTGTGTGTGTGTGTGTGTGTGTGTGTGTGTGCGCGCGCGTGGGTGCGTGCGTGCGTGTTTGTTTGTTTGTTTCGCTTTCTTGTAATGTACACGTCGGCTGAAGTATTCTACGGTTGGTTGGTTTGTGGGGTTTAACGTCCCAAAGCGACTCGGGCTATGAGAGACGCCGTAGTAGAGGACTCCGGAAATTTCGACCACCTGGGGATCTTTTACGTGCACTGACATCGCACAGCACACGGGCGCCTTGCTTTTCGCCTCCATCGAAAAGCGGCCGCGAGGCCGGGATTCGATCCCGCATTCTTGGGAACAGTAGTCAAGCGCCGTAACCACTGCGCCACCTCGGCGGGGTTGAAGTATTCTACGTTTTGTCTGTCTTCCTGGTATCTTTTACGCACCAAACTGTGACAGAATTGTATAGGTGTTTTTTTTTTTTTTTGTCTGAAGCAAAATAATTGTTCATTTTAAAGAGGTACTGGCATCTTTCCTGCAATACTGCTGTTTGGCAAAGGCTTTGACGCTGCTGCGTTGATGGCCAGTCAGCAGTAATTATGACCTAAGTTTATGTTTCAATGCTGAAAATAAAGAAGCAAACAATACCACACTGTACAGAACAGAAATGATGCGCCGATAAGGCGCCGTAGTACGGCAGCGCTTGCTAGCATTCAGCGCTTGCTAGCAAAGTTAAGTATTACGGAGACGAAGGGGACGCTCTAAGCTTCCGTTTCAGCGCAGTTAAGTCGGCTCCGATGATATTCAACGGTTCAACTGATCAGGGTCCTAAAATACAAGGCCATAAAATACCCAAAGTGCAGAATATAAATACCTCCGTGAATGAGTAAACGAGGGTTTGGCATACATTGAAAAGCATGAGCAATTAAAGCAAAAGGGCGAAGAAATTCCGGGATAATGAAGCATAGGGAATTGTGGCAATACAGAAGGTACCAGGTGTTTAGGGAGGAATTATGGTGCCCGGGCTTACTTTCGGAAATGTCGTTTTGTGCCTAAAATCAGAGGTACACTAGACATTAGAAATAAATCAGAGAGCCGTCGGACGATTAGCACTAGATGCCCACGGCAAAACTACAAATGAGGCGGTACAGGGAGATATGGGATGGGAATCTTTCGAAGTACGGGAAGCTCAGAGTAAAATATTATATGAGGAACGCCTGAGGAAATTGGACAGTAACAGATGGGCAGCTAAGTATTTAAAGATTTATACATAAGAAGCGTTGACTCACAATGGAGGAAAAGAACTAGGAAACTAACCAGTAAGTATGCTACTCGCAAGGACGTTAAGCAACAGTTGAAAAACACAGAAGGTAAAAATTGGATAAATTACATGGAAAAGAAACAGAGTGCGGAACTATACCGAAAGTGGAAAAGGCAGATCAGCAAGGAAGCTTTCTTTGATAAGTCAAGAGGCAGTGCCCCACATTTTAAAGCTTGATCAGGGTGCCTTAGAACATGTAGCTACAAGTAGAAATATAACCATGAAGATGGCACATGTGCAGTATGTGGTAAATACACAGAAACAATTAACCATCTTATACTCGAATGTGATGGTATGCACCCTGAAGTCGATGCAGGCGTAGTCACTCTTTCTGAGGCACTGGTGTTTCGCGATACCAGTGGCCGGGTGAATGCACCTGCATTGGAAGCTAGCAAAAAAAAAAAAAAAAAGAAAAGCGATTGGAAGGTTGGTGGCTTAAAAGCAGGAGAGTAACATAATGTTAGTAATGTAGAAACAAAAATTCACAAAATAGAATGATGGTATAGTTAACTGATCTAAACCAATAATTAAGATATAGGGGGAAAACGAGCATGATAGCAACTGCTACCACCCCGTTTCAGAGAGGACACTCCTATATTCCATCCATCCATCCATCCTCTTGGCCCTATGGAAGTGTCCGCTTTTTACCCAATCCTTTCTCTATGGCGGCGCCGCGTCACCGTCGCTGTGTGTTCGCTTTGGCAGGTGCGATGAAGGACGCTGTTAGCAGATGCATTTTGCTATATAGCCAAACGGGCGAGCTCGTCTTGTGTTTCTTTGCTCTGGTGCTTGTCTTTTGCGCTGTTTTTCCATCCAATTCTGCTATATGTTTACATTCCAAGATACTCGATGGTCCAGCATGACGCTTTTTCGATTTCTTTTCAACTAAGCTTAAATCTGTGTTTCTATATTCCACGACCGCACTTTTCTTTTTTAAAAGAAAACCTAACACGAATTGGAATGAAATTTACTACGAATGTTCCAGTTGACAGTCTCGGTCTGGCGCTCTTAAAACCTGCACACGTAAAAGCGTCTCAGAGTAACTCCAAGAGGTAATTAAATTTATAATTAACTCTATCCACACAATCTGCCTTCATCTAAGCAGTTTATTTATGACTATTTTTGCTCGTCGCACCTAACGCGTGTACATTTAGAACACAAGACAATATAAAAGCGCACAGAACAACGGATCCGCTACGGCCGCAGCAACAATTAGCTAATAATCAACGACTTCAGTTACCCTCAGTCGTCCACTGCATGGTGAGTCATTTTAGGGCTCGTGTCACTGCCGATCTAGACCTGCCCGTCAGGCGTCACATCTTCTACAGGGGTACAATGATGCGATTCTCGCCGCAGCAGAGCGCGAATTCTGCCGCACAGCCACAGAATGGCACGCCGCTCTCGTCGCAGAGCGGCTGCGACAGACTTCCAACGAGTTGGTCGCACGCCATACTGTCGCAGCGATCATTGCGAACGAGACGGTCGCCAGTCAACGGAATTCAGCCTGATGTGATTGTTGTACGTAGTTGGGTACAAAACGAAAAAGTTAAAAATGTATATTTTGCATAAAGTGCTTTATATTCTGATAAAAGGTGTTGAAAACTATGATAGTGCCGCTACTCGTGCCGCACCGACAAAAATCGCTGGAGCCGCAAGCATGTGAAAGGGGCTGTTGCGATTGGCGCCGCAACGACGCTGAGACTGGACCAAATTTTTTCGTGCGTGTCGCATCATGTGAAACAGCCATTACACAAAAAGGTGAGCGATGCATTCGTTTGTTCCGCGCAGCCTCATCTGAGGTCCTGAGGTCTCGACAGAAATAGGGACGAAGAACGTCGGAAATAACTCACGCCCAAACGGCAAGAAATCTTGAAAATACAGGCTACGTTGCACGCTGCGCGAAAGACGTTCGGGAGCTCCGTCGCCATCGCACTAGCCAAAGCAGACACGCAACGATGGTGGCGCGGCGCCTCAACGGCTGCCGTGCGCATCGAAGACGCGTTGCGGGAGAGCGAGAGACGCAACATACATGATAGCGAAAATGGACAGGGGGAAAATTATGGGACTCGCTCTAAAGTTTTAGAGCATGGCGTCGAAATGACGACAGCGTGACGACTAGGTTAAACGTGAACTCGTGACGAAACACAGGATAAACCAATGGCCAGCAGACTGCCACCACGGGGCACTATTTACACGGCATAAGAAACTTTTCTATAAATATATGCACTGAATAATATTGATACGGGGCAGAAGGCTAGCACAGGAAACCACAGCAGGTGATGAGCAAGTGTTCACAGCACAGCAGAGCAGAACACAGCAGGTGTTTAGGCAAGCCCAACGGTTTCTTCTGCTTCGTCGTCTCACTCTATTTTCTATCGTTGTCCTCTTCGGTGGCATATACGTAACATTACCCAGCCACGAAAAGCACACTCCCGGTGCGCACTAAGACAAACTACTGCAGGGGTAGTACGGCTTCATTCTGGCGACATGAACAATCTCGGTGCGTGGCATAGAGGACTGTCGCGGCGGATGTACAGGGGCGACCTCGTTATGTCACAGGAGTGACTGGCCGTAAAACACGGTAGGGTCTGGCGTAGCGTGGCAAGAGCTTCTCACACAGCCCAAGTTTACGGGCGGGAGTCCAGAGCAAGACGAGAGAGCCCGGTGATGATGATGATGATGATCTGGTTTTTTTTGGCGCAAGGGCATCTTAGGCCAAAGAGCGCCAAACACATGGTGAAGTATCAACTGAAGTTAATAAAATGTCCGATGTGTGGTGTTTATGATGAACTTAAAAACGGTGGTGTATAGGGCCTAAAAGTGATTTCGGAGTGTATAGTCTAAAAACAGTGGTGTATAGGGCCTAAAACACTGAACTTCGATGTATAGTGGTCCGAGTAAAAGGAAAAAGAAAGCTATTTAAGTAAAAGAAACGGGCTTACGCCCACGTTGATGAATAATTCCATATAAAAAGCCTACTTTAAATAAATATTTAAAAACTCTATCTAAAGAAAAACATTGGATCATCACCAAGAAAGATGGACGGATGTGTGGGTATATGTTGCTTGTGTAATTCGGGAAAATGTTGTCTCCTTTGCTGTTGAAGTCTCGGACATTCAATTAAAACGTGGATCACTGTTAGTCGGTCTCTGCATCTCGGGCAATGTGGTGCAGGAGAGTTTGTTAAAAGGTAGGAATGTGTTGCATATGTGTGACCTGTCCTCAGCCTGCACAGAGCTATTTCTTTGAATCTGTTTCGTTTTTCTGTAGTGTACCTGCCTATTGTTGGTTTTATTGTGTGTAGTTTATTCTCAGTTGCTGTGTCCCATTCCTCTTGCCATTGTTGTTGAATCATGTTTTTGATGTGTGGCTTGAGGTCCTGATATGATATGTTGTCAATGTCTGCAGTGTTTCGAAGGGCAGCTGATGCAGCAAGCCTATCAGCTGCCTCGTTACCTGGAATACAGCGGTGGCCTGGCACCCAACACAGTGTAATTTTGAGTTCTAGTTTGTTGGCAGAGATAAGAGTGTTATAGAGAGAATTCAGGACTGGGTTCTTATTATGCCACTTCCAAAAGGATAGGGACGTTACAACACTGAGGGAGTCTGTATAGATGATCGATATCTGTATTTTATTTTCTATAATGTGTCTCACAGCTAGCAGGATTCCATGGCATTCAGCGGTAAATATACTTGTATGGCTGTTCAGTGTTTTTGAAAGTGAAAATTGCGGTCCATGTGCTGCACAGGACACTTGAGCAGACTTTGAAGCATCACTGTAGTATTCATCACAAGTGTACTTCGCCTGAAGTGACATGAAGTGCTCCTGTATGGCAATGGGGGATGCGTGCTTCCCCACTTCAAGAAACGACAGGTCACAATTAACACCGTGCATTTCCCAAGGGGCAATTAGGTCTTTTATGGAAGTTGTATGAAGACTGGTAACCGGAACGTCCAGATGTTCAATATGCGTGGCAACTCTGATTGGGTATGGTGGTGTTAGGGATGGTTTTCTTGAGAAAAGAGCTATGCCAGTTTTATCAAGCAGGAGCCGCCGACATGGATGAACCAGTTGGCACAGTACCTTCATAGCATAAGTTAGAGAAGTAAATTGTCTCCTTCGTTGCAGTGACCATCGGTTCGCCTCGACATAAAGGCTAGCAATTGGGCTAGTTCGAAAAGCGCCGTGGCGAGGCGAAGTCCGAGGTGGTGCACGGGATCGAGCAATTTTAGCGCAGAGGATGATGCTGACCCATAGACCATGGAGCAATAGTCAATGCGTGATAGAACTACACTATTCAAAAGGCTCAGAAGGCAGTCGCGGTCTGTGCCCCATGACCGGTGAGAGAGAAGTTTTAGCAGATTCATTGCTTTGAGACACTTCAGTCGCAACTGTTTTATGTGGGCAATGAAAGAAAGTTTTTCATCAACAACTACGCCAAGAAATTTGTGTTCCTTTTTAAGGGCTAGGCTCTGACCATTCAATGTTTTGTTGGGGTCAGGCCTGATGCCACGCTGCTTAGAGAAAAGTACACAAACACTCTTTTCAGAGTTAAATTTAAACCCATTGTCATCAGCCCACCTGGACAGTTTGTTTACACCTAGCTGAATCTGTCGTTCACAGATGGCCAGGTTGCAAGATTTAAAGCTTATCTGGACGTCATCAACATATACAGAACAGAAAATAGTTTTTGGCAGCACGCTTTTTAAAGAGTTCATTTTGACTATGAAAAGTGTGCAACTGAGAACACCACCTTGAGGGACACCATTTTCCTGTATGTACTGCTTTGAATATGCATTGCCAACACGAACTTTGAATGTCCGTTCAGACAAGTAACTTCGTATTGTATTCAACATGTTCCCTGTGATGCCAAGAGAGAAGAGGTCGCGGATGATACCATAGCGCCAAGTGGTATCATATGCTTTTTCAAGATCGAAAAAGACAGATAAACAATGTTGTTTATGTACAAAAGCATCCCTTGCATAAGACTCAAAGGCAATGAGCTGATCAGCTGTTGACCGCCCAGCTCTAAAACCAGCTTGATTTTGATGAAGAAGACCATTGTATTCAAAGAAATGGAGAAGACGACGATTAACCATTTTTTTCAAAAAGCTTGCATAAACAGCTGGTTAGTGCGATAGGCCGATAACTAGCAGCAAGTGTGGGTTCTTTTCCGGGTTTTAATATGGGGATGATGATCGCTTCCTTCCATGCTTTAGGAAAGCGTCCTGTGGCCCATACTTTATTATACAGGCAGAGTAGGGTTTCAAGAGTGTCCACATGCAAGTGCTTGAGCATTCCATATGTGATCCTGTCAGGACCTGGTGCTGTGTTACCACATGCGTCTAGTACAATCTTCAGCTCCTGCATGGTGAATGGGCTAATGTATCCTCCTGTGGATGGTCTTTTATCATGTATGTGCTTCTTCTCCTCTCTTGCCTTGTGCCGCAAAAAGGAATCTGTATAGTGCGCTGAGCTGAATATGTATTCAAAGTGTTGCCCTAGTGTGTCTGCTTGGTGTTCAAGAGAGTCACCACTGGTGCTGACAAGGGGCGTTGGGATTGTGCTATATCCTTTGAGTGCTCTTATCCTGTTGTGAACTTTGTGTGCATCCGAATAAGAGTTCACAGAAGAAAGGAATGATGACCAGCTTTCTCGCTTGGAAATGCGTCGAACACGCCTGCCATTTGCCTTTGCACGCTTAAACGCTATTAGGTTTTCGGAATGTGGGGTATCGGCGTAGTTTCGACCATGCCCTGTTTTGAGTTACACGGGCAGTCTTACATTCTGCATTCCACCAGGGTCTTCGTTTATTTCGTGGCTTACTTGACGTCTGTGGAATGTATTTTTCTGCTGCCTCTATAATGTGCAGCGTGATCAAGCGCTGAGTTTCATCAACGCCTAAGTCAGTAACTGATGAACAAGCCAATGATGTGTGTTCCCTGAACATCTCCCAGTTGGCTGCATATTCTTTAAACTTTCTAGGATTAGACGCATTTTCATTTTTATTACGAGCATACTTTACAGAGATCGGAAAATGGTCACTTCCATATAGATTGTTAATTACAACCCACTCTGTAGCTGCTAAGAGCATTGGAGACCCAATAGCTAAATCTATGGATGTGTATGTGTTATGTAATATGTTGTAGTATGTTGGCTCTTTTGTGTTAAGTATGCAGGATCCAGAGGACAATAAGAATTTTTCGATTAGCACACCTCGGGAGTCCGTTCTAGTACGTCCCCATAATGGATGATGTGCATTAAAGTCTCCGACCAGCAGCCATGGTTCTGGAAGCTGATCAATTAGGTTTTCAAAACTTTCGCTACATAACCTATAATCTGGAGGAATGTACAGAGAACAAACTGTTGTTATTTTACCAAAAATTAATGCTTGTATTGCCACTGCCTCTAGGTCTGTATTAAGTGAGATGCTTCGGCATGGGATTGATTTTTGAGCTACAATAGCAACACCGCCAGAGGGGCGTGTGCTGCCTTGCCTATCCTTCCTGAATATGTGATACTGCTTGAGGAAACTTGTGTCTGCTGGTTTTAAGTGGGTCTCTTGCAGACAAAATATGTTTGGTTGGTGCTCGGCAAGGATTTCATATACATCATCCAGATTATTTAGTAGTCCCCGACAGTTCCAATAAACGATACTCTCAGTAGCCATTTTTGTAAGAGCGGGATGTGTATGAGACAGTGGGTTTAAGAGTCGCCGCCTTTATCAGGTGGCTTAACTGGCGTATGTTTTTTCAATTTGAAGCGGTCCGGTGGGCACCGCCTCTCATTGGCGGACTCCCTAGGCGCCACTGACGCTGCGGAGTCCACGCTAACCTCCATCGCCTCTGGTGTAGGCATGGAGGCAGGAGGTTTTTCCAGAGGAACCAGGTTCCTCTCAGATGTCTTTGCTCTCCCGGAGGTCTGGGAGAAAGTGACCTCCGGGATTGCAAAGATTGGTGCAGCCGGTGGCTGCTTAGTGAGGAGCCGTGGTGGGAGCACGTCAGCAGCATTGCACTGCGTGCCCACCGTTACTAGACGCGGCCTGGCCCCTCTGCGGGCTGCGTTAGCATAGGGAGCGGAGGAAAGCATTCTGTGCTTTTTTCGGGCCTCTCCGTATGTTATCTTCTCAGTTATCTGTATATTGATTACTTCTTTTTCGGCCTGAAAGGCTGCACAGGACCGTGAGTATGCAGGGTGGGTGCCCTCACAGTTCACACATGCACTGCATTTATCGGTTGCATGGTCATGCGCGCTGCATTTTGCACAGGTAAGGCGTCCTCGACATGTCTGGCTACCATGCCCGTACCGCTGACACTTGAAGCACCCGCGGGGGCTTGGTATGTACGGGCTAACTTTGCATCGGATAAATTCCACATTGGCAAATTCAGGAAGTGTGCTCCGGTTGAAGGTGAGAACAATATGTTTCGTTTTTATTTCTTCGTTCTTTCGCCTGATTGTTATTCTTCGTACTGCTGTTACACCTTGGTTCTGTAGGCCCTCAAGGAGATCTGATTCTGTTTCGTTTAGGAGGTCTCGCTCAGAGACAACTCCCTGGCAGCTGTTAAGACTGCGGTGGGGTGCTACCTGAACGTCAAGGTGAGCAAACGTTTTTGTTATGAGAAGGTTGTCAGATTGACTTTTGTCTGATACCTCTATTAGCAGGTCACCGGATCCTAGTTTTTTCGCTTTGTAGTTTGCCCCAATGATGGCCTTCAGAGTGTTGGCAATCAGAAAGACTGACAGTTCATTTACTGGTTGAGATTCGGTTACAGAGTGCAAGACAAGAAATTTTGGAAAGTTCTCAGTTGGTGTACTGATTTTTTGCGTCACTTCGGTG
The DNA here is from genome assembly GCF_055883805.1 of Amblyomma maculatum. Taxonomy (NCBI): domain Eukaryota; kingdom Metazoa; phylum Arthropoda; class Arachnida; order Ixodida; family Ixodidae; genus Amblyomma; species Amblyomma maculatum. The sequence continues at coordinate 196,313,922 of NC_139345.1, forward strand.
CGACTCCTTTCGGGGGTCGATCAGGTTTTTTTAAAGGTAGTTTTTCCATGCAGTATGGATTGTTTTAAGGGGTCCTAATATATGTCGCCTCTGGTTCACCCTTATACGCAGAGGAAGGTCCCGGAGCCCCTCGCCTGGTGGACAGGCGAGGAGCCCATCGGCCGAGGCTTGACCATGGCCTCGACCGCCACCGTTCAAGGTTTCTTCCCTTCACCTCTCAACCTATCGCCACGGTACGGATTACAGCTTCGGTATGGGGGCTCAGGGTCCGTGGTGGCACCAAGCACCAACACCTAGTTTACACAAGGTGCCCTTGCGGGGAGAGAGCCCGGAGAGTAGTGGACATCCCGGTGGCGAGAATCATTGCGTCTTTTTTGAGAATTTTGGGAGGAGGCCAGTCGGCGGCGAGCAATAACACGGGCGGCGTCAGCTCGGGAGATGGCGTCACGAACGTAGCAACTGGCGTTAGCGGTGGGAGGCAGTACGCTGTCAAACGGAAGGGGAGGGTCGCGGCCGTATAGAAGATAAAACGGTGAGTAGCCCATTGTGTCGTGACGAGAGGAGTTGCACGCGAACGTTACAAACGGCAATGTGACATCCCTGTCACAGTGATCATCCGAGACATACATTGACAGCATGTCCGTGAGCGTGCGGTTGAGGCGTTCGGTGAGGCCGTTCATTTGTGGATGGTAAGCGGTGGCAAAATAATGCTTAATGGACCAGTACCGAAGAATTTCGTCGACTACTCGAGCAAGAAAGCAACGGCCACGGTCAGTGAGCAGCTGGCGTGGAGCACCATGGAGCAGGATGACGTCATGGAGAAGAAACGCAGCCACGTCAGTTGCACAGCTGGTGGGTATCGCTCGGGTGACAGCGTAGCGCGTAGTATAATCTGTGGCCACCGCAATCCATTTATTTCCCGACGCAGAAAGTGGGAAAGGCCCAAGGAGGTCAAGGCCAACTCGGGAAAACGGGTCTACTGGGATGTCGATCGGCTGCAGGGATCCAGCAGGCATAACCGAGGGCTTCTTCCGTCGCTGACACCGGTCACAAGAATCCACTTAACGACGAACAGAGCGATAGAGGCCTGGCCAAAAGAAGCGGCGGCGGACGCTATCGTACGTACGAGACACGCCAAGATGACCCGCTGTGGGTTCGTCATGCAGCTGTTGAAGAACGGTGGTACGCAGGTGTTCGGGGACTACGAGCAGAAGCTCGGCGCCATCTGGTCGCATATTCCGTCGGTATAAGGTGCCGTTGTGGAGCACAAACATAGCAAGGGTAGCATCAAGGTGATCAGTGCTGAGGCGATTAATAATGCTGCAAAGCTTGGGATCTAAGCGCTGCTCATGGCGAATGCTTGAAAGGTCAGAGACGGCCAACACATATGTGTCATCGTCGCACTCGCTCGCAGGTGGCGGATATACCGGGTTGCGGGACAGGCAATCGGCGTCAGCGTGCAGACGGCCTGACTTGTGGACGACAGAAAAGGTGTATTCCTGAAGTCGGAGGGCCCAACGGCCCAGGCGACCAGTAGGGTCCTTCAGCGTAGAAAGCCAACATAAGGCGTGGTGGTCGGTGATGACGGAGAACGGGCGGCCAAACAAGTAAGGGCGAAATTTTGTAATGGCCCACACGAGGGCTAAACACTCCCGTTCTATGATCGAATAATTCCGCTCAGCCGCTGAAAGGAGACGACTGACATAAGCAATGACGCGAGTGCGACCCATCTGCTGTCGGGCGAGTATGGCACCAATACCGTGACCACTGGCGTCGGTGCGTACCTCTGTTGGTGCCGAAGGATTGAAGTGTGCCAGGACGGGCGGGTTGGTGAGGGCTGCAATGAGCGCAGAAAAGGCTTGGGATTGTTCTTGGTGCCAACAAAATGGAGCGTCGTTCTTCAAAAGTTTGGTGAGTGGACGAGCCGTCTCCGCAAAGTTGGATACAAACCGCCGAAAATAGGAGCAAAGCCCAAGAAAACTACGCACGTCACTGGTACAACGGGGTGTAGGAAATGCACTTACAGCACGTATTTTGTCTGGATAGGGTTGAACGCCACGGGCGTCGGCCACGTGACCGAGCACCTTGAGTTCACGTCGGCCGAAGCTACATTTCTTCGAGTTCAGCTGAAGGCCAGCTCTTCGGAAGACGCCAAGAATGGCATCAAGGCGATGGAGATGGCTCTCGAATGTAGAAGAAAATACAATGACGTCATCGAGATAGCACAAGCACGTCGTCCATTTCAAGCCGCGCAGGAGAGAGTCCATCATGAGCTCGAATGTTGCGGGCGCATTGCGCAAGCCGAAAGGCATCACCTTGAATTGATACAGGCCATCGGGAGTGACGAAGGCGGTCTTCTCTCGGTCTCGTTCGTCGACTGCGATCTGCCAATAACTGGAACGAAGATCAATGGAAGAGAAATAGCTGGCACCGTGCAAGCAGTCGAGGGCATCATCTATCCTGGGGAGCGGGTAAACGTCTTTCTTTGTAATTTTGTTGAGGTATCGGTAGTCAACGCAGAATCTCCAGGTATTGTCCTTCTAACAAGCACGACAGGCGACGCTCGAAGGCTCTATAATGTTTTTTTCTAACATCTTGTCCACTTCACTTTGTATGACGCGTCATTCAGAAATGGCGACTCGATAAGGTCTTCTGTGAATTGGCCGGGCGTCTCCGGTATCAATACGATGTGTAACGAGGGACGTTTGTCCTAAGGGGCGGTCACCAAAATCGAAAATATCGCTGTACGAAGTAAGAAGACTCGTAAGTGCTGTAGCTCGGTCAGGGCGCAAGTTAGGTGCAACCATTCCTGATATGCGGGCCTCCGGAGGTGGGGATGATGCAGGTCGCGTCGACACTTTAGCAGTAGGGTCAGGTAAAAGAGTGGCAACTGCGACGTCAGACAGTGGGATCAGTTCGGCGAGAGTAATACCCTCGGGAAGAACGTGCACAAAAAGGCCGAAGTTCAAGACTAGAATATAAGCGTTGTTATTTTCTACGTGCACGATGTTATGAGGGAGAGCGATCCTACGCTCCAGTGGCACGTCGGTTATGGGGCAAACAACGTAGTCGCCATCAGGAACAGAGGGGAAAGCGACATGAGCACATACACTGCAGCTTCTGGTGGCAGACGAGTAAATGTAGAGGAGCAGAGACGGAGCGTTGAAGTATCAGAGGCCTGTTTGTCAGGACAGAGTGGCAAGTCCAGATGAAGCAGTCCAGACGAACAGTCAATGAGCGCGGAATGTGCAGTTAAAAAGTCGAGTCCTCATATAACGTCGTGAGGGCAACTGGTGAGGACTGTAAATAGCACAGGGATATGGCGGTCGGCAATGGTAATTCTCGCAGTACACATACCAACCACAGTAGCTGTGTTGCCATCCGCAACACGAACGGTAGATGAGGGAGCGGGTGTGAGGACTTTGTTGAGGCGCTGACGGAGCGAGGCACTGAGGACGGAAATGTGGGCGCCAGTTTCAATAAGAGCAGAAACGGAGTCTCCGTCCACAAAAATGTCAATGAGGTTACGTCTGGGTGCGGGGGTCAGTTCCGAGTTGACAGTCCGGGTCGGCAATGCAGCGTCACTCCCGGGCGCTGCACCCGCTAGCTTCCCGAGTAGGTGCCGGTGTATGATGGGGAAGAGTTGCGAGGAGGCACCGGTGAACGGGATCGACGAGACCGCGGAGATGGAGATCGGCTGGAGTGATGGACCCTTGAGACGGCTTCGGTGTGAGGTTCATCTGGGTGAGAAGGGAAGTTTCCAGGTACAACATATGCGGGGCGGAGTTGTTCAGGTTGGGCAGGGAAGCGTCGAGGTCCGTAGTAGTACCGACGGTCAGCGTTGTAATAAGGACGAGGGGTGGGGAAGGTACGAGTGCGGCAATATCGTGAAGTGTGGCCGGCTCGACAGCAAATAAAACAAATTGGCCTGTCATCTGAGGTGCGCCACTCTGCAGGATTGCGATTAACATGGCGACGTGGGGGAGCTTGGCTAGTGGTTGCAGCAGCCACTTCAGGAACAGGATGCGATGGTGACGAGGGCGGTACGGGGTTGGAGGAAAGACCGACGTTGGCAAGTTCCTGTCGGACAACAGCCTGTATCATGGCCACGGTGTCAGGCACTGGAGACGGGAATGGGGCAGGAGCTAATGCCTCGAGTTCTCGCCTGACGATCCGAGTCATTGTTGCGGACTGAGAAGGCTGCTGCAGAGGCGCCAGATCATCGCAGGATGATGTGGCTGCCGTGTTCGGAAGGCGCTCAAAGCGATGTACCAGGCGTCGTTGTTTAGCCTGCTCGAATCTTCGGCAAACTTGAAGCACCGACTCGACTGTAGAGCAATACATGCAGAAGAGGATGTTGAACGCGTTATCTGCGATGCCCTTTAGGATGTGCCCTACCTTTTCACTTTCCTGCATGGAGCTGTTCGCCTTGCGACACAACGCGAGCACGTCTTGTATGTAAGCAAGGTAGGACTCCGTGGTAGATTGGGCGCGAGAGGAAAGTTCGGTTTTAGCTGCGAGGGCCCGTCCAATGGGCTTCCCGAACAAGTCGTAAAGCTTTTGCTTGCAAATTTCCCAGGTCACCAGCTCGTGCTCGTGATTTTGGAACCACGTGCGAGCAGTGCCCGCCAAATGGAAAATCAGATTGGCCAGCATGATGGTCGCGTCCCAGTGATTGTTCCTGTTGCATCGCTCGTATTCGTCCAGCCAGTCGTCAACGTCTGGGTGGTCGTCGCCATTAAAGATGGGAGGGTGGCGAATTTGTGTCAGTACCACTGGCTGAGGCGATGTTCCCGTGGTGGTAGGGGCTGCTTCAAAGGTCATCGTAGCTGTTTGTGGCGTCGTTGGGATCCCAGGTAGGTGGCGGCCGCTGCGCAAATCCAGCTTTTTGCAGCGTAAATGGGCTAATCGGTGCGTACGGGGACCTTGATTGACCTCCACCAAGATGATACGGGGCAGAAGGCTAGCACAGGAAACCACAGCAGGTGATGAGCAAGTGTTCACAGCACAGCAGAGCAGAACACAGCAGGTGTTTAGGCAAGCTCAACGGCTTCTTCTGCTTCGTCGTCTCTCACTCTATTTTCTATCGTTGTCCTCTTCGGTGGCATATACGTAACAATATATTTATATGGCTTTTATTAAAAAAAAATGTATTCAAAGTTAAAGCATATATAAAAAAAGAAGGAACTGTTACAGTTGCACAGTTTATTTTTTTTTTTATACGTAACGTTGCGGCCTTCTGGAAAAGAGCTGGACCGGCTAGCACGATAAAGACCGAGCTAAGTCTAGACTTAAGCGGTGTCTTTAGTAAGACCAGACTTCTTTAAGATTGCTCGAGTTCCGAACGCTTCTGTTCGTGTTCACCAGAGTGGCTTTCCTGAACGCCCTCGGCAACCACTTTGGTCATTTTACCTCATGACACAATCTTAAGCCGCAAAAAAGCAATGGCACGGCCTTTACGCAGCGCAAGACTGACGGAATGTTTACATCTTACAGCGGGTAGTTACCTGGCGTCCTTGTGTCTAAAGTAAGAAGGCACTAGAGTCATAATCCTGCAAGCAACTTATTCAAGTCAGGACTGAAGCCCAGTCTCGGCATCAGTCTTAAGTGGCCATGCTAGCGGCCTATCCTTTAGACTCAGTTAAGCCTGGACTTAGCTAAGACAGTCTTAAGATCGTTTCGTGCAAGCGGGCCCTGATTCCACGACTATGAATGCGTCGTCTAAGGCCAAGGTTGCATGTGGTTGTTCTAAGTGCGCAGAAGTTGGCAATCGAAGCCAGTGAAGGGCACGGACCGGAAAATCGACGATGACAACCAGCTGAAGTTCTGTGTTATCTGTCGGCGTTTACAATGGCGTAAAAATGTGGTGTAAGAGTGATATGCGCAAAGTACTTGATTGTTGTTCCATTTCTTTTTTAGGAAATACAATTTGGGCAAAATGAACTATCATGGCCGTTCATCATTTTCATATTTTAATATTTTGAAATCATTCATTTAAGCAGAAGGAAACAGGGACGGCTAAACGCACGCTAGCAACCGTACTAGTTATCGTGCGTTCCTAACCTGCGGCGCAAGTTTCTGCAGCGCTGCGCCTGCATACCGTAAACTGTAACTACCCTTCGATGTTTCTATTTCTTTTTGAAAGACGAATCATCCGTTATGTTTGCTGCTTTTCCAGCAGAAACCCTAGTGGTTGGAGACCAATGGCTCTTGGCTGCTGCTACAACACCGAAACCGCAATTAGAAACTACGCACTTTTTTGCCCCCGCTAGTTGCTGCCTGCAAGTTTCAGCGCCAATTAGTCGAAATTGCTTCTAAGCGTAGGACGTTGCGTAAACAGAAGCTGCTGCTGTTAAAGTTTACGGAAATACATCCTCTACTAGCGCACAGCTCCGCGGACCTCACCAGCTCGTACACACTCGCTGAAAAGCGCATGCTGTGGAACCAGCTGGCAGCTCTTCTTAACAACAAGGGCCTGGCCGTCAAGACAGCCGACCGATAGCGGCACTTATGGCATGTGCTGAGCTGCCGAAAGTGAGTGGAAGCGGCCCATATAAAGCAACAGGGCCGTAAAGTATGTCAGCATCATTTCGTGAAATGTCATTTCAACATGCCTCGCCGTATCCTCTTGCAGCGACACCGGAGGTGGCGAGCTCGGCCGGATTCAATCGTGGTTTATAAACCGTGGTGTCGTTACAAGCAGTTGAGGCATTGTTTGCTTGGATGAGCGTGCAGATAGATGGGTTTTTCAACAGCCGCACCACCAGCCCGCCGCCAGCCCCCGCCAGCAGCTTGCCAAAATTCGGCCAAGGGTGTCCGCAGGAAAACGCAGGGGATGAACGGAAGCAGCAGGGTTTCTACTGGAGACACGGACGAGCGCGCGGCAGGGTGAGTGACTTCAACAGGAGGGAGAACTTCACTTCACTTCACTTTATTCACCTTAAAGGCCCCCTTCCGGGGGTATTACATAAGGGGTGGGTTAATATATACAACAATAATAAATACATGTCATTGCCTTACGATAAAAGTAGTTATAGCATGTAAAAAAGAAGATGGGCACATGATAGCGGCGTCGTTGGTGGGGAGGGCATTCCAGTCCACAGCAGTGCGGGGGAAAAGGAACCTGAAAAAGTTGCAGTACGAGATAGGGGCCGGGCAATCTGAAACGGATGTGCAGTGCGGTGAGATATGCGGGTCGGATGAGTAATGTAAGGTGTTTGATTCAGAGTGCTGTGGTACAACTTATGGAGTAAACAAAGGCTCGCGATGCGGCGGCGAGCTTCGAGGCTTTCGAGACCGGAAATATTCTTCAGAGATGAAACGCTGATGGTATACGAATATGCAGAATGAACGAAGCGGAGAACTGTTTCAATGTATGATGTGTGTGTCTTAAGACTTGTGCACGCTGTTAAACTCACCCCTACTTTGTTTAGAATAAGTAAGCTGATAGAGGTCGCAAACGTTTCTGACAGCTTGTCTGTTGTTGCTACTAATTCCGTCTTTATTGTACCCCGGTGCGAGTACTTAGAGAGATGCGGTGCAGCCTATGGAAGCCTATGCGGAGGAAGAGGATCCACCGAGCCCCACAACTTGTGAGTTGGCTTGCCATCATGCAGCCTATGCGCTGCCCTTTGTTGCAGCTCCATGAGAAATAATTGCCTTTGCAGCAGTATCAATACTGCATTGATATTACGATATCCTTAAAATCACCGGTTTCTAACATTGTCAGGCTATTCAATGAGGCTCTGATGGTTCCCAACAGTCTGTCGAATGTTCACATGAAATATGCTTGAACAGCATTGCCTTTTGGCCCCCATTTGTGTCTTCTGTTGCTGGTGACCACTGCATTCACATCAACAGTAATGTAAGAACTGTGCCACAATCTATTGCAAAGTACATTGCATCACGAGTACATTTTTTCCTCCGACAGCCGCACTGCAGTATTCGCCGTACCCATCGCCGCAGCCTTCTCCAGCAGAGCAGCCTTCCGCAGCCTTCTCCCTTACCCATACAATTACCATCACAGCCTGCGAGGAGCGCCACCAGCCTGGTGACGGCGAGGACATAATGCGGCAGATGCTGCTCGAAACTCGCCGTTTGGCAGACGTTGTCAAAGCCCGCAACAAGTATGACGCTGCATTCCAACACAGCGTGCTGCAGGTGTGTATACTCAGAGCACCCACCACGTTTTGTGAAGCAGAAGCCATCAATTTGAGCACAATGTACCCACACTGATTTTTGAACATCTCTGCTTCTTGAAAATATGTTGTGACGGCTTATAGCACTGGCATGAGTATTCTACAACCATATCGTGTCCAAAATGCCTGAATACCTAAATATTCACACAAACAACTCTCAGTAGTAATTAAAACGTATAAACTTCTAACTGGAGCTCTTTTTATGTACAGACCATGCGGACCTCACAGCTGCTGTACAAACATTTGAAGCGCAGCAGGAACTTCTTGTTCAAGACGTCGGAGTCTTTACGCTTATATTGCGAAATCAGATTAGCCCACCCATGTAAATTTTAGGTTTATGTGTATTTTTATTATGTTTTTCTATACCATACATACCATTTACATACTTTATGGTTCTTAGGTTTCCTTGTTGATTTCAGCTGTGTCAGGAGGGCAAGGGTTTTGCAGAGATTTTTTTTTCCTTTTTTGTCATCATATGTTTTTGAGGTTTCGGGAAGATTGGGAAGCCGTTTTATTTTTCCAATGCTGTATTTTAGGCAGTAAACTTTTAAAAAAGGTAGTGAAAATGTAGTAACTACAGCAGTTAGTCTATTCCGGCCTATTGTGCTTTCAGTATCTAACCAGCGCGGCCCGAGCGCGAAGGGACGACAGCGTAGAAGGCGCCAAGCGCGAGGGCACGCCATGCCGTGACGCCGAGGATTCCCAGTTAGCGTAATTGTCCAGAAGAAGGGAGGAATGGCGGCGCTCAAATTTCGGACCTAGCGTCCACGGTGTATACAGCTTTTCGCACCCCCTTACGCTTCCGCGCATTCGAAGGCGTAATAGAGTAGAAAAACAAATAGAGTAGAAAAAACAAGTGTTAAGCGGGGATCCAGGCACTGGTAGTGGGCACTGGTAGCGAGTAAGACCGGAGCGGGGGTGGCTCAGCTTGTAGACAGCTTCTCCGCAAAAAGGCACTTCCTCTTTCTCGGCGATCTGTCCGCCTGATTGGAACTTCCTCTTTACACTGAAAATAAAGATAGCTGTAAAGACAGGCCTTAACAACTACGTTGTGTCGATATAGCATCACCACCGCAAAGCGGGGGCAGAGGCCGCTGCTAAGGTCCGACGGCGTCGTTCGCGTCGCCGAAGGGCATCGAAGAAAGCAGTTAATTTTGATAGCAAAGCCTCGAGTACTCCTGCATCTTGTCCTACTCATATGCCTGCAGTTTTAAACCAAGGAACCTCGACGGGCGGTGAATCTGGAGGTGCTGCCTCAGACGTTAACTGGCCACCGCTACCAAAACCTTCCACGTCCGCTGTGCCAGGAAACTTGCCGCGAACCGAATGTCCTGCTCCTACTCCCGAACTAGAGAAAAGTCACGATGTGGGACATGGCCAAGACTTACAGGTTATAGAGGCTTTACAAAAGTTAGCGCCATCTAGTGAAAGAAACAGAAACTGTGCGCGGCGGCCATGTTTTGTTCAGTCCGCCCGCGCTACCGCGCCTCCCGTCGAGTACGCTGTCAACGTGCGCCTTCGTAGAACCCGTGCATGCACCGAAAGGTGCGTTGGAATGCTCACAAGCGATTGTTTCATTTTTTAACATCACAGCAGTCGCTGTTGGCTCAAAGCTCTATTCGGAATGAAGCCAGCATGTTGTAGCGTGCCCTTCCGCAGCCAGCGCACCGTCGTAGACGCGCACGGAATCAAGGTATACGCGTGTATTCGACCGTTCATTTGCAGTCCTAATCGGCTTTACAAGGGTCACTTGCATCATGTAAAGCATTACTGCACGTCCTTCTGACTGGGAGCTAGCTCACAGAATGTGCTATCACCTAAGACAGCAAGGTTGTTTTGCGCGCTATGAAGCCTTGTGAACTTGAAGGATAAGCTTATGCTGCGATGGAGGACACGGGAGAAGGAGCAATGCATGTATAACGAACGCTATTGTGCAAATATGTTCTTTGAAACATTTTGTACGTAGGTTGCATTTACCATTGTGTATTGGATTTAAGACACGGGCATGATTACCTAAACTACTTTTTACAGTCGTACGAGATAGTAGTGCTTGGTGCAGAGAGCAATACGGTTGTCTAGTGCGCCCGAGGTGCGTGTTTCACGCTGCAAAAGCAAGCGGCTGCCAAACCCACGGCGCCTACTTAAGCAGGAAAAGATGGCATCCCACTAGTGTGTTGTAACATGCTCACGTGCAGACCGTTTCGACCGGTCCATGTCCAGAGCGCGCAGCTCAGGTTTTATACCTACTAGCGCGGCCGATAAAATAACGAAGCGTGCGTTTCACTTTTGTGTGTTTTTTCGAGTCACCCGATGGTTCGCTAATTCACAGCTACCTGAAAGTCACTGGAATATTTAAATAGGTCAATTTCTTGTTTATTCCCTCTGTCAGAAAGTAAACATTTCGAGCCGTAATCTCATATGAAAGCGCTGACATTGGAAGCTTCGAGGAACTCGGAGGAGGAGGAACTCGGCTGAAACGAAAAGAAATTTGAAAAGTCAACTCACATTACTGCGAAGTGTTTGTGCAACTGGCTGTGTTCATAAAATCAGATTTATATTATATCATATCGTTATAGAAAAATTAGGGGGTCATTTAAGCTCCGCCGTTAAAGGTATAAAGCGATAGTGTCTCTCTCTCATACACACACACGCACGATGTTTTCTTTCTTCACGTGTTATATTTTAGCTGTTTTATTTATTTGTTTTATTTAACAAATACTGCAGGCCATAACTGGGCCCTAGCAGGAGGGGCGAAAAGAATACAATGCAGTGAAATATGAATTGATCAAAAGTGACATACTACACGCAAGTGTAGTATGTTATATGTTGTTATGTATGTTATATTTCTATGTTATGTATGTTATGTTATATTTCTATCATTTCTTATTTTTATTTTATTTGACGTTTTATATTTTTATACACCAATACGCATGCGTCAGCAACAATCGGGTTTCCATTCTGAGCGATTTGATTTTTGAACACAATCTTCAATTATTTCAATTAATCTATTACACATTCTAAATTTTCTTCCTTAGCATTGCCAAGCACTGGTTTTTCATTCTGACGCCTTTAAACCCTTACTTTCCAATTTTTTCCTTTTTTTTCGTTTCTTTATTTCATCAAATGATCAATTAATTACAAATATTTTATTAACTCGTCATCGCCTATCGCACACCAATCAAAATTCAATCACTGGAAGCACAAATTACCATGGCACTTTTTTTTTACGCAGCCACCGATTATTTCCGAGACTAATGCCAACTGCTGCGTCGACGGCATGGGAAGGAAAGTGCTAAGCGCCAGTCCACCTTACATCAAATTACGCATGATCCTTTTATCATAAAAGAAAATTTATCCTCGCTCATTTCACCAACCGAGTATCTTCCAGTGGGATGAGCGACGGTGATTGCGCAAACCAAGCAAACAAACTCGCGATGATCTCTCATAGGCGTTTAAGTAAACAGCAAAGGTGCACAGACAAAAAAAATCCGCATTGCAGAACTCTGGATACTGTACCTGGATAGGGATGACGCGGCGGATTGCCGAGGGGCCCTTGCACGACTCGTACAGCAATTTGTAACTGCGCTCGGCAGCGCGGCCGTTGGGCCCCGCCACGTCTCGGCTGTCAAAATACGCTTCTAGGCGTCGCTAACAGAAACCGCCAGGGACCGAAGAGAGGTCCAAACACAGCACAGTAGGTTAAAACGTAAAAAGCGCGAACAGAACGGCGAGCGCTGACGGAGGGACACGAAGCGAACGGATGGAGCGAACAAAATATGGCGGCCAGAGCGGGGTCAGCGTGCCGCTCACGGTTGCCAGACGTACTTTTGTAAACCCATTATTGCCATTCTCACGTCCATGATGAACGCAATCCGCGCTGTGCTATCTAGTCTGCACACGCCAGCAGCACAGAATGCGCTACAGGTTCTGGACGCGCTACCACCAGTTCTAGCGGCTCTACAGTAGCAGACACAATGGCTGCCCCAACATTAAAATTTGGAAAAACACTCAAGGACGCCTCTATTTTTCAATGGAGTGCCCGTGGGCTTCAGTCTGGAATTGCAGATATTCGACAATATCTTCATGCAAATCGCATCCCCATCCTTGTTATTCGTGAGCCGAATGTACCAAAGATCTTACGACAGTCAGGCTACGAGGCATTTGCCTCTCCAACGCACCAGGGAAACAGCAATGTCATCATTTATATTCGGCGAGAACTCACATATGTAATCCATCCGGTTACTCCCAGCAAAGACAACCAGTACGTTTGCCTGACAGTGAAGAAGCGCAATCTCACGTTTACACTTGTGGGTGCGTATATGTCGCCATCCAGTCATTTTGACGCCACACGATTGAGCGACTTGATGGCGATTACACCTGGCCTTTGGATCATCATAGAAGACTTTAACGCTCACCACATGATGTGGGGAAGTGTTCGAATGAACCTCAAGGGAAAGGAGCTTGCGTCCTTCGCCTCTGATCATGACCTGCAGTGTCTTAATCACGGTACGCCGACCTTTATTAGAGGGGCAACTTACAGCAGGTATCTTGAATTAGCTTTCGTGTCTCGATGCCTTACCAACAACGTCCAATGGTTTGCAGATATAGAAACACACGGAAGTGACCACATTCCTACATATGTGATCATTAATGACCTTTCCACATCCACGTCTGTCCCACCGATGCGCCACAACGATTGGTCAGCATTTCAAGCACTTATGGAAGATGCTTGCACAGCAGGCCTCTCTGCAAATATTGAAGAGAAAATTAAGGAGGCCATGATAAACGCGACGTCTTTCTTCACCCTAGTGCCTACCTACACAGAGTTTGATACGGAATTACAGCGTCTGCGAGCATTGCGACAGAGGGCAGAGCGTAGATACCGACGCACGAAGTCGCGCCTCGACCTCAGAGATGCGAGGCGCCTGCAAAAGAAAATTCAGCGCCGAATTCAAGCCCTCCAGGCAAAACGCTGGCGGTCATTCTGTGAAACGCTTGATCCCAGCAAGCCTTTATCACACATCTCGAATGTCGTTCGTGGTCTCCGAACATCCCCTAAACAGCTCTACCCATTCAAATCTCTCGCACTATATCAAAGACGTAGTGAGGTCGAGGTAGCAGAAAATTTCTGCGCTAGGGTAGCAGGCCAATCGACTCCAACGGCAACGCTACATTTCAACGATGTTCCAGCTTCACGGGATTCACGAATGGACCTTCCCTTCGCCCTGGAGGAACTTGACGCTGTGCTCGCTTCTTGCAGACGGTCATCATCGCCGGGTCCCGACGGTGTAACATACACTGCGCTTGCAAATCTTGGACAAGAAGCTAGGCACGCTCTTCTGGAATATTACAACAAATCATGGAGTGAGGGTACAGTTCCAGACGAGTGGAAGTGCAATCGTTTAGTTCCGCTCCTTAAACCTGGCAAATCGCCTCTGGACTTGACATCATACCATCCAATTGCACTGGCTAGTTGCGTTGGTAAAGTACTTGACAGAATGCTGCTTACACGTATTGAATGGTACCTAGAGCGCTACCGCATATATTTGGATATTATGTCAGGGTTTCGACGTGGACGCTCTTCAATTCGCAACATGGTAGACCTGGTATCATCTGTACGGCACCAAAAAATTTTGAAGCGCTGACCCGCGGCGTTGTTCCTGGATATAAAGAGCGCATATGACAACGTCACTCACCAGGCCATTTTGGACGCTCTGGAACCTGCCGAGCTTGGCGGTCGTGTTTTTTGCTGGATACGCAGTTATTTATCCAACAGACCTCACTTTATGCAGATCGACTGAGGATGGCCCAACATCTTCTCATTTCACTTCCTGTGGAGTCCCACAGGGCGGAGTACTAAGCCCAACGCTTTTCAATCTTACTCTTGTCGGGCTTGTCGACTTAATACCACAACCGGCACAACTTTCAATATATGCAGACGACATCTGTATCTGAGCATCAGAAGTTACGCGCCCACAGGTTACAGCGAGGCTTCAAAAGGCGGCAACTATAGTTGCGACCTACCTCCACCTGCGTGGTCTACAAATATCAACTGAAAAGTATTCGCTAGTTGCATTTACACGCAAGAACATGTCACCTTACACCGTACGCATTGTTAGAAAAACAATACCCTACGAAAGCAGCCATCACTTTCTGGGAGTTATCATCGACCGAAATCTTTCGTGTACTCCCCATATTTCATTCATGAAAAAGAGGCTGACAGCAATTACTCACGTACTTGCCTTTATTGGGGGAAAGTCATGAGGAGCGTCCGTGCGGTCGATGCTCCAACTATACCGTACATTATTTATGGGATTTCTTCAGTACAGCTTACCTGCACTTGGAAATATCAAGAAAACCAACTTAGGAATTCTACAGAGCGTTGAAGCTCAAGCTCTGCGAACCTGTCTGGGATTGCCGAAATGTGCCTCTACGGCTGCTACCATTTTAATTGCACAGGAGCGTCCCATATCTACCTACCTAACAGTTGACTCCCTGAGGCCACATTTCCGACACATCTCTCGGGTTCCCTGTCATCATTTGGCCAGTCTCCCATTACCAGACCGCGCACATCGTTTACAAAGACCGTTGATGCGCACCGCGCTATATTGCCGTCCCAGTTTACACCCGCATCTAGACCGTCCTCTCCACTATGGAGCCTGCATAAACCACACGTGCTTCTTTCAATACCCGGGATCAGGAAGAAGGTCGAGCTATCGACGACAGAACTGAAACAAACCACTCTTGAACACTTCCATGAGTACCATGCAAATCGTTTGCACGTCTACACCGATGGTTCAATGAATGTCGTGAGTTCTTCAGGCTCCATGGTCATAACCTCAAATGACACAGAAATAAAAGTTAGGACAATTCACCAGACTTCTTCAACAGCTGCAGAGCTAACCGCTCTTCCTGTCGCAATTAGGCATATCAGTCAGCAGAGCCCCCAGCGGTGGTCTATTTTCAGATTCAAAAGCAGCCCTGCAAGCATTAAAAGCGGCTCTTCGCTGTGGAGCGCATGAACAATTCGTTGCAGAAATACGACAAATTCATCACTGTGCAATTAATGGAGGACATGACATCATCTTCCAGTGGCTTCGAGGACACAGCGGCATAGCGGGCAATCTTCGGGCGGACGAAGTCGCACGAACAGCCCACCAAGACAGCGATTGTGTGTTTCCCTTTTCCAGGGCAGACGCAGCGGGCAGGCTTCGCGCACTTGCGCGGGAACACACACTCTCATTGTGGAATTCTGGCCAGTTTGCGAACTGGCGCCTAAACTCCCTCGACCCTGACCTGAAGCTCCGCCTTCCACCTGGCCTACCCCGACGCGAAGAAACTTTTCTGTGCCGCCTGTGGGTTGGTGTGGCATTCACAAACTCGTATTTGTTTATGATAGGCATGGCAAACAGCCCTACATGTACAAACTGTGGATGCGACGAGTCTATAGGCCACATTCTTTGTGAGTGCCCGATATACAGTGAGGAAAGGCAGTGTCTGTGCCGTTTGCTGGAGCATCTAGATGGACGCCCATTGAGTGAAACTAAGATTTTAGGTCCCTGGCCACGGCGATCGTCTGCGGCGAAGGCCTCCCAGGCACTGCTCCGCATTATGAGACGCACAGGCCTAATCGAAAGACTATGAGTTTGCTATGACATGGCTGTAACGTGATGTGATGTGGCGTATTTGTTATGTGACTGTATTAACATCAACTATCCCTCTCAAACAACTTTTATATCCACTCATCCCCTTCCCCCAGTGCAGGGTAGCAAACCGGTTGCTTTTACTGGTTAACCTACCTGCCTTTCCTCCTCATCTTCCTCCTCCTCCTACTCCGTCGAAAGAAATTCTCGGTGATCGACGAGTCGACAGAACTCTTCGAAACATCTCAGTGTAGTGGCCAGTTTTCGGAAGCGATACAGTTACCTCTTTGACCTCATTCCTGCCGAGGATGACTCAGCAGACGGTTCGTACAGAGCCTCAAAGATGCATTTCAGTGAGCTGAGGTGCCTTACAAAGAAACCATGGTTGGTTTTCCTGCAGATGGATATAGTGTCATGTGGGGGGGGGGGGGGGGGGGGGTGAATCACTCAGTGATGAAGTTGCTAAAGAAGTGTATTCCCAGCTTATTCATCCTAAATTGCCTGTGCCACTTTCAAACTCTGCGCATCTGCTGAGAGACGTGTACAGCTATTTCAATCTAGCCGGAAGAGAATGAAAAAGTTAAGAAATTTCAGAATCTACTTGATCTGAAACGCGCAAGCTACTGCATCCGAGCCAAACGAGGTGGCTGTTATATATTTTGGCAGAGCTACGTTTGCATCAACAGACACTCTTATAGCATGTTTCGCCACTGCTGTTTCTGAAGACAGACCGCTTGCTTCAGAAACCATACTCACGAGACTTTGAAATCAAGTCAACAAGTTATATTTATAGTTTGTCACCTTTGCGGTGTCTGTGTTTAACATATTGAATAAGACGCGGAGCCAAGAACATCAATTTCATAGATGTCTGAAAAGTGCCACAACTGCGCTCCAAGCAATAGTGGAATTTTATCTGAAGACATCTTGCATAAAGGGCGTCGATGTGATTAAAGCTGAATATAAGAGTCCTATAGAAGACATGTACGTTGGAGGCCTGGCGACAGCTTTTGTTTCGAGTAAAGCCTGCACGGCGACATCAGAGCGGAGGAAGTTCTTTCGACTGCGCTGCCTCGACTCTTTCATTGAAAGTGTGGAGCAAATTCTGAAACATGTGCTCTTCCGGGATCCTTCATTGGCGAACTTGGAACTTTTAGACCCTATTTTATACATAGGCCAAACGGGCCGTTGTATAAATTAGCAACTAGGGGAGCATCAGATTTTAATGAATAACGGGAAAGGGACCAATTTTCTCTCACATTGTGGCGCATGCTCTTTGGCTACGCCTGATAAGCATGCCGGCCTTAGCTGGTAGAATTAAAAGCTTGAGGCGCAGTCGTGACCAGACGGCACGTAAGCTGGCAGTGGCTTTTATCATTGAAAGTTCAGGTGATACGTGCGTAAGGGATGTATTATAATATTGTATAAAAATGAAACAAAGTTTCAGGCACGTGCGCTGTAGGCAATATGTGCGTTTTTTCCGAAAAAAGTCAGTCGCGAATACACGCCCGTCCTTGTGCTCCTCTTGTCCGTGTCTTTTTTGCGCATATACTTAAGCGTGTACGACCGGCGCGCGCAGCAAGATGCACTCTTAAATTTGTTGAAACCTCTCCAAACGAAAATAGTACAATATTGGCTCACGAATACAAAGCTGCTATGGTACGATAGAAAATATCTGTGTGGCAGCCGCCACAGACAGTTCGGTTAAAAAAAAATATAGTCTGTTATTAAAGCTTTTCTTTATATGCACAACTAACCACTAGACCAAATCATAATCTCAAAATTTTAGATGCGTCTGGACTATTCATCATAGTGAAATTGCAAAACTTATTTTATTGATGTGGGGGCCTGCCTAATGTGACTTTGTTTAGCATGGCTAGCTGACCAGGAAGACCTTGCTATGCGAGCATGTGTTCCCCACCAGCTTCAGGGCTACCATGCGAGGTGATATGCATTTTCTTACAGTTAGTGCAAGTTTTTTCTTTTTGTTTTTTGTTTTTCTTGTCCACCCAGCCAGGGGGGGGGGGGGGCATCAAAGGATTGCAGTGTAGACAATATATGGTGTGAACAGTAAAATATCTTTGCAATTCTTCTCCATCTCTCTAATAGTTAAATTGATCCATATCTCCCACTATGGGAGAGAGGAAAAAATTCATACCACATTGCCTTACGAAAATGTCCCTCGTAATCTCGACTGTGCATTCATGGTTGCATTTGTGTTCTCTGTTCTAAAAGTAATCCTGTTGAATTTCTGTTGCAGGGATTTAACTTTTTTTTTTAATTTGGTGTCATCATCATCATCATCATCATCATCAGCCTGATTATACCCACTGCAGGGCGAAGGCCTCTCCCATATTTCTCCACTTAACCCGGTTCTGTGCTAGCTGCATCCACTTGACCCCTGCGAGCTTCTTAATCTCATCCGCCCACCTAACTTTCTGCCGCCCCCTGCTACGCTTTCCTTCCCTTGGAATCCAGTTTGTTACCCTCAGCGACCATCGGTTATCCTCTCTTCGCACTACATGTCCTGCCCATGTCCATTTCTTCTTCTTAATTTCCACTAGAATGCCGGTAACTTGAGTTATTTCTCTGACCCACTCTGCACGCTTTCTATCTCTTAATGTTACCCCTACCATTTTTCGTTCCATAGCCCTCTGGGTTGTCCTCAACTTAAGTAGAACTCTCTTGGTTAGCCTCCACGTTTCAGCCCCATAGGTGAGTACCGGCAAGATGCAACTGTTGTATACTTTCCTCTTGAGCGATACCGGTAAGCTGCTAGTCATAATCTGCGAGTGCTTGCCAAATGCGCTCCATCCCAATCTTATTCTTCTTGTTATTTCCTTTTCATGGTCCGGATCTGCGGTTACTACCTGTCCTAAGTAGACATATTCGCCAACTACTTCCAGTATTTCGCTACATAATGTAAACTGCTGTTCCTTCCCGAGGCTGTTGAACATTACCTTAGTCTTCTGCATATTGATTTTCAAGCCTACTTTTCTACTTTTTCTGTCTAGGTCATCAATCATTATTTGCAGTTCATCTCCCGAGTTGCTTAGCAAGGCAATGTCATCAGCAAATCGCAGATTACTGAGGTATTCTCCATCTACCCTTATCCCTAACTGCTCCCATTCCAAGTCTCTGAATACTCCCTCTAAACAAGCTGTGAATAGTACTGGGGAGATTGTGTCTCCTTGCCTAACACCTTTCTTTATGGGAATTTTGTCACTTTCTTTATGCAGAACTATGGTTGCTGTGCAGCCACTATATATATCTTCCAGGACTTTCACATACGGCTCGTCTACCCCCTGATTTCGCAATGCCTGCATCACCGCCGAGGTTTCAACTGAGTCAAATGCTTTTTCGTAATCAATGAATGCTATGTATAAGGGCTGGTTATATTCCGAGCATTTTTCTATCACCTGATTGATGGTATGGATATTTTGTGTAAGTTGAAATGAAGCCTTGGACATTATGCGTTCGGAGGGACCACCATAAAAAAGGGAGGAAGGGGGGCATGCACATCAGCCTCGAGCATTCATTCTTCATAATCCGGCCCTGCTCAGCCAAAGCAGCATGTTTGAATGGGTGCTTTGTTTCACTGTGTGGCTGTATAGCTGTGTATGAATAATAATTCTGAACAGAATTAAATGTGAGTTCTACAGCTAAAATTGAGACGAATCCAAGTTGTATATTCATACGAAGTGAGCAGTCGTGCATAACACTGCAGCCCCTGCCTTGATTCTTTGGTACAATGCTGTAAAAAATTCCAATTAAATTTACAGCTATATCACAAGACTATATCCACTTTTTTTTTTAATTGTTTTTTGGTGCGCTACACGAAAATAGGCAGACACTGCTTGGACCCATAGCCAGCGGCTAGTAAAGGGTCCAATGGAAAAAGTTCATAGGTTGCAGGCACCCAATCGTCAAAGTTAGAGACATCAGAAGTAGTAACTTTACAATAAACATAACAAAGTTAGTTATCGCTTATACATTCGTAAAACTACCAATGAAGAGAAGAAAATATAAACTAAAACCTCACAAATCAAACAAAAGCGCGTACAACTTATACAAGAAATAAAGCAAAGAAAGATGAATGCATAATGTCACCACACTATAACAATACATAATGTCACATGTCGCGGAGAAATAACGCATCAGATACAATACAGGTATATGTAGGGGTTACATGGGTAATACCAGGCGAACAATGTAAGGTTACAGTAGGCAAATGCAAGTATGAACTCAAAGTGTTTCATTCATTTTAAGGTAGTATTCTTTTATTGCAATGGAAAAGTTATTGGCAAGCTTTACGTCACAGGGTAGAGAATTCCAGATTTTGACGCCCGTAAACTGCAGCATACGCTCACCATAAACGTTTCTTTTTATGGGTAAATTAAAATTTCCGTAAGTGTGGCTTCGGGTTGCACGTGACGGGATGTTAAATATAGATATATCGAAGGGGAGGTTGTTACTTACTATTTTGTGGATACATTCAGCAGTGTTTTTCTGACGAAGCAGGTCAAAAGGCAGCACGCGTAGTTTAATAAATAGTGGTTTGCTGGGTCTAGAGTAGTCTGAAAACGAGATTATTCTAAGTGATCGCTTTTGTGAACGTCTAATGGGTTCTAGGTAAGTATTGTACGTCCAACCCCACGACTCAATGCAGTATGACAGGTGAGTATGTACTAATGTGAAGTAAAGGACTCTCAGAATATTGACATCAAAATATTGGCGAAATTGATGAAGAGCATAGCAACCCGATGCAATCTTCGTGCAAATGGAGTCAATCTGATGTTGCCAATGTAAATGGTTAACTAGGGTCACTCCAAGGTACGTAAAGACAGTGGTTGGTTCAAGCTGGGTCTGACTGATAGTTAATCTAATATCACTCGAGTCCAGTGATTTTTTCCGTGAATGGAACAGTATGTATTTAGTTTTCTTAGTGTTCAATGTTAATTTGTTCGCGAGATACCAGTCTGCAATTTTTTTTCAATTCTGTGTTTGCGATGCTTTCTAGTTCGGCAGTATGACAAGCAGTAACGATAATGGCAGTGTCATCGGCATACATGAGAGCACTGGCTGAGGATAATACCTGAGGAAAATCGTTGACGTAAAGTGAGAAAAGTAACGGACCGAGAGTTGACCCTTGCGGTACTCCTGTGTATAACACGAATTCAGGAAATTAATTTGATGGCCATCAAGTTACATGTAGGAAAACTATGTTTAGCTAATGATGCCAAAATGGATTAAAATGCAATAAATTTCAAGGCATGATGTGCCAGTTTCATATGAACCATGGTGTCTTAGTTCAGAGCTTGCCAAACTTTGCTTAGCCTGTGATGTTGTCTAGTGTCACCATGTGTCAGCATTATGACCACAGTCACACGAAATGGCTGCTAATAACTGGACTTTTCATCCTATGTAAGCTAATTGCGGCAGGATAGTACATGGCATCAGCGCAAACCCGGCTTACATGAAACTTATTCACAGACATCACAGGCATGACTGAAGCCTCTTGGCCATTATTTGAAGTGTGTTAAAAATGTTTCAGTACAATTAGTATGCTTCCTGTAGTTTACAACATATGCTATGATTTCTTTTAATAATTGAAGAAATGAATAGACTGGCTATTCGAAATCGTTTAAAATTCACACATCTCGGTGGTTAAGTCCATCCACTTTCTTGCTGTAAATCTCAAACTGATCTTTTCTTTTCACTTGCACTTTTTTCATGTCAGTCCTCTGAATCTCATACTTGTTTCCAGATATCTGCATTTAATTACTAGAAGAATGGTTTACCTTCGTACTGGCTTAGTAGACGAGTGCATGTTTCGCTACTTAAACCAGGTAGGTAGCGTCCTCCCAAACAAGTGATTATTGCTCATCATCATCATCATCATCATCATCATCAGCCTGACTATACCCACTGCAGGGCGAAGGCCTCTCCCATATTTCTCCACTTAACCCGGTTCTGTGCTAGCTGTATCCACTTGACCCCTGCGAACTTCTTAATCTCATCCGCCCACCTAACTTTCTGCCGCCCCCTGCTACGCTTTCCTTCCCTTGGAATCCAGTTTGTTACCCTAAGCGACCATCGGTATCCTCTCTTCGCACTACATGTCCTGCCCATGTCCATTTCTTCTTCTTAATTTCCACTAGAATGTCGGTAACCTGAGTTATTTTTCTGACCCACTCTGCACGCTTTCTATCTCTTAATGTTACCCCTACCATTTTTAGTTCCATAGCCCTCTGGGTTGTCCTCAACTTAAGTAGAACTCTTATGGTTAGCCTCCACGTTTCAGCGCCATAGGTGATTATTGCTGCTGAAGTGCAAAGCCTTATGGAAGCCAGTCAGCAAGTTTCTGGGCTGGCGCTGCCTTACAGTTGAAACAGTGCCAAGGGCAAGATAATGTGTCGCATCAACTAGTACATGAGACTGCAAAATATTTTTGAGTTGCAGAGTAGTATATTTTGAACAAAATGCCTTTAAAGACACACTGCAGCACCTTTCCCCAAAAAACTGGCTTTCAGCAGAAACTCAGTTTTTCATCTTGCAACTCTAATATCAGGTTCAAATTGGGCAGAGGAAGCTCTTTTTCAGCAGATGTAGATGAACATTGAATTTAAGACAAGCAAAGACACAGAGCAAAAAAGAGTTTGAAGCATTTTTGAATGCTGTGTGATTGCCGTAGTACATGCACAAGCATTTCTTATATCAGCTCTTAAGAAAGAAAGTTGCTAAGCAAATGCAGGAATTGGAGTTAACCGCATCTGGTTGGCAATTGTGTTTTGCCTTGGTCACCATCTTTCAGGTTTTTTCCCCTTTGTTCTTTAATACGATGTCATTACAATTTAGCTTTTATTATACATTTTTAAATACAGCCTTTCTCATCCCATTTTTTTGCTTTGTTTTATCGTCGTAAATCATCAATGCGGCATTTTTCCCACCTCTGGCTTGCAAAACTATCGCATTGTCTTATACATCAGTGAACCTACACTTGCTTTTTCTTTCACTTTTTGTTTAGCTCGGACGATGATGATGGCCAAGACTTTGAGATCAGTTTCTTGGACTCAGCAATGATGGGGGGAAAGCCCGCTTGGGTCATATGTGACTATCAGGGTTGTTGATATCCTCTTTCAAGAAATGGTGAAGCACACTATATGAGTTTAATTTTACTCTGTTATTCATATGTGCTTTCTTAAGCATGACACCAGCTACATGGCCAGCAGTCTACTCAAGTTTCGAGCATTGTTCCATGCCTTACACATATAATGGTACCTAAACCTACCACTTTAAAAAATAGACAGGAGTGCAATGTAGAAGTGAATGCTAAGGTTTTGTGAGGTCATTCGAAAAGAAGGCTGTTCAAATAGGAGACTGATGTACCATTGTAATTTTGCATTTAGAACCTAGTTGTGTGGCCGTAATACCAGTTAGCTCCTTTATTATATTCAGTACTGTGTTCCAATGTGCAAAACCCTTTCAACAGCTACCCATCAAGAAAATTTTATCAGAAAGTTGGGATGGAACTAATCAAGCGCTACCCACAAATTCGTGGCAACTGTAGAAGTGGACATGTAAGTTTTCAAAAGGAACTGGCTGCTACCAGTTATGGTGATAACAGAGTACTTTAGCAGGATGTGATATCATACACATTGTAAGAGAGCTTTGCTTTGATTCAAATTTCCAGGATTCGTGGGTTGTCCTTCTCAGACAAAAATTTAAGAACGAACGACGCAAGTTGACAACAGACCGGGTAACTCGCAGCAGGAAGAAGTTTGGACGAACAAAGCAGCACAGGAGAGCAGAAGATGACGTGACTGAACATGCGTCGGGGAACTGTTGGCAAAGTTTTGGTATGTCTCTGTGGTAGTTGCCAGCTTGGTTCATTTTGCATTACATAAATTTCTATTTTACATGCACAGGGCCTAGTTATGAGCACAGAAGACGAGTACAGTATCACTCAACATGAGGCTTGGCTGTGCGCGCAGTGGACACGACCAAACATCGACTGGTTACAAATGCAATGTCGGCTGAAACTAACCCACACTGTCCGAATCGAAGACTTGGCGCAGATACCAGTATCCATCGCCGTGGAGAAATTCCCATATATTCAGGATGTTGAATGGGTGCGTACTTTAGTAGATTTGGGTTGTAGTCACGTTTTCCTGATTTTAATGGCAACATTGTTTTGAAAAAATAACATAACAATGTCATGCACAGTTATATTCACTTCATATATGGAGCATTTTGTATTAGACTTGTGATCTGCTTTATGAGACGATACTCATCATGCTTTCATGGTAGTGTTGTTCTTTTTCAAACTATAAGGGCATTTGATGCAGTTAGTATATTTATACAAAAGCAGCAAAATCATACTGCTGATAGCAGCATACTGGGTAATCTTTTTTAACTGTTTTACATATGCCTGTCTGGCCTGTACTGGTGGGTTTTACACCAAGGCAGACAGGCTCTGCATGACAAGAGCTTGATGGTAAATCAGTTACCTAAAATCACGTAGCCAATTTTATTTTTTGTTTTGAATAACAATACTTGGAAATAATAATTTATTAACATCAAAGGTGAGCCCTGTTCTAAATTTTCTTGATTGGCAGCATGGTTCAAGATACAACTGTCAAAAATAAACATTTGAAAGATTGTTGAATTGGCTCTGCCACAGTGCATATTTACATAATGTTGATATATGTAATGCAAGCAAAACCACGATAACTAAATTAACTTCATCGAATATGTAAAAGGAATGTATATGTAATACATACACAGCTGCCATTTTATGAACGTACAATGTTGGCTAGCTGACTCGGTCAGCTGTCAAAGGTGCATTTTTCGTATTCAGTGATTCGAAGCAGACTGCCAATTAAAGAAATTTAAAAATGAAGCTTAGGTTTGTGTTTACCAGCCTTCAATACTGCAATATTTTTCCTTAAAAATAAATGTTGATCAGTTAATTTAGTTAATTGTCTAAGCATCAAGCTTAAGTATTTACATTATCTGTCTTTCTGTAAAAATTGCACAGACTGCATAGACATATTGTCTTTTATAATATTTGAAGCACTTTTCACAATATCTAAAGTAAACCCGTACCCTAGACACAGCTCTAAAGACTGCAAAAACATAAGTGGTGAAAGAGTGGGTAGCCTGTAAGCTCCGCCTTCAAGAGTACGATGAAATATTTTTAATGCTTCCAGTCCACGGCTTTTTGGATCCTCATTTGCATCTGTCCAGTTAGCTGTTTGCTTAATCTCTCGTCTTTTAATTATTTCCATTGTTGCACATATCATCATGCAGGCGTCCTGTGACATGAAAGAAAGACAATCCAACATTGATATCTATAAAGCCTCCATTTAACTAAGCCTTATGGATGTTCCTGTGTGGCCCATTAGTATCGTGTTTTACTCACCACTCGAGGGTGCTGCAAGGTTCGACTTCCATACCGCCTTCACATCTTGAAGGCGAACCCCCTAGTATGTAGCTCATACGTTGCGTGGTATCGTGATGACCCACAACCTACCAACCAACCAGTGCGGCCATGTGACCTGCCAGCTACCACCTGCCAGCGCCATGCCCGCGTTGTTTTCAATAACATTGCTGACAACACTGGATTTTCTCCAGAACAGAAGCTTTCTTGCGATCTTGTTAAAGTCACCCAGTTCTCGAGGCAGTGGGCTTTATTAATTTGAATTTTTTGCCATCAGTACGTGTCCTTTACAAAGCTGTGAACAGACATGCTCACATAAGGTAGACTGGCACGTTCATGTGAGCAAAACGTTGATACAGTTCTTTCACAATTTATATACTATGCTACAATGAACGAGTAGATGCATCATAACATTATTTATTTTGTGTCATAATTGTAAAATTAGAGTTCTTGCCTTACGAAGTGTTGTCATGGATTCATACTACTTGTTTATCCATGATGTTGCGATTTTATGATCACATCAGTTGTAAAACATTCACCTTATTTCAACTTGCACATTGTAAAAATTTGTCCCATTCAGATTACAACTACGAGCAATCGACTATGTTTGCTCTGGGATTTTTCCTTGTCGCATCATTATTTTGTTTTATGTTTTTGGCTCATTGAGATGGCGTCAGTTATAAAGTAAACGAGGCATGTTAGTAGCCTGCAGCTAAGGATCCAGGGTAGAACAAGAGAATTAAGATGACTACCCAGTATGAAAGGTAACTGAACAAGGGTGAGTCTGAGTTTGGAAGTCAAGCCAACGTTTCGACAAAAGGTCTTCGTCTGGGCAGCTTGATCATCTCTGATGGGGTTTAAATTCACTTTCGCTTCTGACGAAGAAAGGCCAGGGAAGGGGAAGAAAAAAGCAGAGCAAGGAGGGAAAGAATGTTTGCTTTGGCATGAATTTCTATAAGCCTGAAACCGGATATTCTGTGGCGTGAAAAATAAAAGAAAGCAGCAGCAGAAAAAGTGCAATGCAGGATGGATGCTTATTCACCAATGCTGTGAATAAACAACATGTAACGCTATATGCAATGGTTTTTCCAGACTATTACGCAGAGGGAATATATTCAGGAGATTCTAATGGTCATTCCGAAATATTTATCCATGTTAGTTTCAGAGTTCTAAACTCATGGATTAAGTATGCCTCCCTATATTTTCTGTCCCTGAGGAAAAATATCTTAATTTCATCAAACTTATGGTCATTCTGTCTGCAATGCTGCCTGCGAAACTGCTTTCAGGAGGATTTAGCCCGTGTCTGCCTGATCAACATTTAGCCTTATATTTCTTGATTACCCTTTCCCCAATGTATTGTTTATAACAGAAGCTGTATTCTAGAAGGTAAATAACGGGTGCTGTTAAAGCCTGATTCTGTGTGAAGAGCGAAATCGCTTGCAGGATCGCTTGCAGTACTTCTGACCATGGTGTCTGTGTGTATATATTGCACATAGTGACACATCTGTTACGTGTTGAAGATTGTATCAGGTAGAGGTAGAGGACATAGAAGTGTTGCCTTGCTATTCATGTTGTTGTTCAGCCATTGCAGTGGTGGTCTGTTCTGGACTTCTGCATTCTGTGTAGATGGCTGTGGTCTGTTCTGTACTTCTGCATTCTGTGTAGATGGCCGTGGTCTGTTCTGTACTTCTGCATTCTGTGTAGAGAGGCACAGGGTCGGAGAGATAGGCTGTGGTTGTGCTGCATGCTTGTTGTCGAGTTTAGAATGCACTAGAATATCTCTGAGATTTGTGTTACGTTCGTATGTTACCACCTGGTGCCTCCGGGAATATTTTCACGTGTTCATTAAATGTTAGCATGGAGTGGTATTTCCGCAAAATGTTGTTTATACTTGCAAGGGCTTTGGAGATTTTTTGTATAAAAGACGGCTGGTATTCAGTGTTGGCATTTGGCCATTTCATGAGTGCATCGTTGCAGTTTAAAGTAGTTACTTTCTCGAGGGCAATATTAAGCCGTTACAGGGATAGTTTCTTTGAATTAGCGTTGCTGTCAATGACTATAGTTTTTAAAGTAAACTCGTTAACAAGCCTCCAACACAACCACATCCTTGCTCTTCATCCAGATGTAAGATGTGCAATCATATGCAAGAAGACACTAGGGTCAGAAGTATTCGCAAGGGATATAAAGTCAGGTTATTACTGAAGATCGTCAAACATCAACCTTCTAAAATGTTATAAACAGTAGATTGGATAGACAGGCAAATGGTAAATGGTAATCATGGCAGACAAACTAAAACATCCCAAGAGCAGTTTCCCAGCACTTTAGTAGAATGGCCATAACTTTGATAGAATTAAATTTATTCTCCAGTCAGGCTTTAAAACTTTAAGGGACAGAAAATATGGGGAGGTATATAATCCATGAATTTAGAAGATTGAAACCAACAGGAATAAATAGCTCGAAAGAAACATTCCAATCTCTTAAACATATTCCATCTGCACCATAACTAGTCGGGGGAAAAATCCTATATAGCGTTAATTGTACAGTTCACAGCAAATGTGCACTCCCCCCTCCTTCCACCCCAGTAACAACATAAGCTGCATGTGTTTTTCGAAACATCTTTCTATCTCATCACTTCTTAATTTAGATTTGCTATTATTCTATTTCTCTGTTGTTTTCTCCTACTGAAAAGCTCTTGATACCTATTCCCTTTTAGCTGTGTTGCTTATCAGGACCTTTTGGAATGCCTGTTCCCTTTCAAGTAGTGTGCATCAGCATGAAACCTGCTTTGGGTGCTCACTCATCATCCACCCTGCATTGCACGTTTTCTGTTGCTGCTTCCTTCCATTTTTTTTGCGGTCAAGGAATCACCGGTTCCAGGTTGATAGACATTCATACCGAAGGAAACATACTTTCACTTCTTGCCCTGTTTCCTTCTCCCCCACCTGCCTTTTCTTCTTCGCAAGCAAAAGGGAATTTAAACCCCACCAGTCATGATTGCGCTGTCCAGAGAGACCCCTCGTCAAAATGTTGGCTCGGCTTGCAAACTGATGCTCCTTTCAACCCTTGTTCAGTTTTTTCATAACCTGCAAATAGAGAAGGTAGATGCAACTGAATGCCTGTGTTACTGACATATTGCCACTTTGGAAATATTAGTTCAATATTTTGTTGTGCTTCATGAAGGGCAATGGTATACCCATTATTCCTTTTTGCATTTCTTGCACAAAAGCCATCATAATGCCCTTTGTAATATTGGTGTTGAAAGCAGTTAATCGATCTAAAGGGCCCAGAAAAAAATTTGATTTTGATATGCTAACGATGCATGTCTGTACAGATTGCCTCTAAGAATTAAAGCCTGTTTTTTAAAGCTCAGTGTGGACTCTTAGTTTAGAGATATATTACACATTATTGCCATTCAGCCGTGTGCCGTGTTGAGGGGAGGAGGATCATCATTTTTGCTCTGTTATTGTTTATATTAGACCTACCTTAATATTGCTTGCAGCCTGGTGACAAGTGGCAAAATACTGATGGTGTCTGCAATTTTCAACCTTAGTAAATATTTGAATTTTTTGTTTGCTAATGCCAGTTTGTTTTCTGATATGTACAAAGGCATCAATTGCCTTAGCTTTTGTGCAATGATTTTTATACTCAGTTACTTAAAGCACTGAGTAAATGAATTCTATATGGCTACCATTCACACAAACTTGCAGTTCTTACATGACTTCAACTTGTTGATAAAGAAGGACGGCAAAGAGGCATTTGAAGTAGGCCTGAACAAGGCATTTGGCTTGGTTTTGAAAGACTCCATTCGTGCAAAAAAAAAGACGTTGCCCGGGTGCTTGAAGTACAGTCGGATGAAATCAGTGAAAGGCCAAAGAAGCTTAAGTGCTAAGCTGTTTTTTTTTCTGTTAGCACATGCAGTGGTCGCGCTATCTTATCTGGCAGTTTTTTGCTAATAGCCTGCTTTTTTGCCATTTTTGCATTGCCTTATAGATATACTAAAACATGGCTAAGCGTCAGAAAGAATAATAAAACCATGACTAACCTGTGCATTTCTTCATATGTAACAGTTTTTGCATTAGCTAAATTTAAATTACCTATTGTTCCTCTCCATTGTATAGGTGCAGCCTTTTTTGAGTTGTTCAACTAGTAGTAGAGATTTAGAAGGTGATATCTAATTCAAATCTTCACAAACTTTGCTAATTTCTACTGTAAGATCTTTGGCTTTCAATTTTTGTGCCTCTGAATGTTTTCAATTCAATTTATTGCCTAATTTAGGAAGGCAAATAAACAATCACTTTATAACTCTGCTGTCTCTTTCTACCTGCAAGGAGGTACACCATTGTTGTGTTGTTTATTGCTATTGTAGATGTACAGACACTAGCATTCTTCAGCTATTGGCAAATATTGGAAACCAGCCAGGAGCTGTGGATATTATGTTTGTACCATTTGTAAGTTTTCTCTTTGTCATTTGAATATTCAGGAAGCCTACTTGAAACTGACATTAGCAGAGTTTTGTTATTTTAAAATGGCTTATAGCTTAACTTTATTTACACAGGTTTTCATCACAACTGTGAATTCTTTCCTGTGAAAGGATTATATGCACCAAGTACAATAAAAAGCACTTATAAGAGACCCCTGCCATCACATGCTTAACCACATCATATTGCATACAGGAGTGACTTGATGAAGCCCTGGTAATAACAATAATAATTGGCTCACAGGAAAGGAAAGGTGCATTATCTGTCACACTTGCTCTGTGGACACCTGAACCGCACCGTAAGGGAGGGTAGGAAGGTGGGAGTGAAAGTACAAAGAAAGGGGAGCCGTAGTGCAGGGCTACGGAGTAATTTCGGCCACCTGGGGATTTTTAACGTGCGCTGACATCGCACAGCACACGGACGCCACTTCGTGCCTCCATCGAAATGCAGCCGCCGTGGTTGGGTTGGAACCCGGGAACTCCGGCACAGTAGTCGGGCGTCTTACCACTGCACCACCCCGGCGGGGCAAGTCGAGATTGGTGCAGTGTGCCATTTGACTAAGCATTCTGCAGCTGCAGTGAACCAGCAGTGCTTTATCAGATGGCTCTTGCGGGCAGCTTGGTGGGGTTCAGCATGTGCTGGAAAGGGGTCACTCAACCTGCTCATGGATGCTAGTACCTAACATGTTCTTAATGTCTAAATATATAACTCTGAGACTGCTTCAAAAGAAAGTTTTGTCGTATTGTCTTATCCTACAGGCTTCTGAAGGTGGGTAAGGCAGTTTAGTAGTGCTTAAAAAAATTGCTGCATTTTGCTGGCCAAGTTTGAAATGATGTAATAATTTTAATGCTTCTGAGATTAGGTTTACCATGTTGGTTGGGAGAAAATACTGCTGTGTTTCAAGGTTCATGAAGTGTAAATGTAATGCCTTCAAGTGCAGATGCTAACATTTCATGCATTAATCGTGTGGCACTCTCAGTAGACATTCTCATTTATAGAAGACATTTTCAATAAATCCAAATGTTGTTTTGCATTGCAAGTTAGAAGCACTTCAAAGTGCTCAGACTGCCTGCCGCTATAACGATTACAACTTCTTGAACACTGGAGCTTTCTGCCGCCTCTTGATGCTCATCACTGATGTTCTGGATGTCTACGCATACAATGTGCTACGCGTGGAAAATGTTTTAACATGTCATATTTCAGTGTTGACATTTTTTGGAGCTTCTGGTGTTTGGTTGTTTGGGAATGCTCTGCTGTTGCACACATAATTGTCGGTTACCTCACAGCTTCAGTGTACACTTTCCACGAATAGGTGTCATGAAGTTTCAGAACTGCCGCGAGCAATGACACCACTTTTTTCTTGTAACTAAAACTTACATGTAAACACTTCAGGAAGCATGGCTTAGGGCTCGGCTGGTTCGTATTTAGCACAAGAAGGAGTGTAAAAGGGTAGAAACGCATTATGTGTAATTATATTACATGCACTTTGTTGTTGTTTTTTTATTTTTGTAGTGCCCCATCGCTTTGCACGCTCTTTTCGCATTTTTTTTTTTTTTTGTTCTGCAGTATCTACTTGGCCAGTGCAGGGTATGCTGTAGGCCGTGTGTGAAGCCTTCAATTGAGCCGGCTGTTATATTTTAGTAGTAAACACCGTGTTGCAGTGCTGTCAACAAATCATTTCAAAATTTGAATGTAGCCAATAACTTTTATTTCATTTTTCAGTTGCAAGCTGTTCACCAGTGGGTAATGTGAGGATCAAAACTGCACCGATCATGGTTGCTTAAGAATGATGCGCTCCTATCAATGCTAGAAAAAAGAAACTGCCTTAATTTTATACTCAAGTGCACATTGAGTTCCAAGAAAACAGTGCTTACTGGGACACTGTTATTCATTTGCCCTATTTCTCTGCCTAGTTCTAAAATCATACTGGGACCAGTGCAACCTCAGCATCCATTCAGCACTTATTTCAGTACATTGCGGGATACCAGCAATGCACCTGCAGCAATTGTAAAGTAAATGTCAGTATTTTGTCTCATCGTACAACTGTAACTAGTGTCCTCGCGTCGCGACTTCGCTGAATCTCACGGGCCACCAATGTACCCAACAGAAATGTGTTAAAAACAATTGGTTTCGCACTGGAAGGTGGTGATTTTTGAATTAGGGTAGTTCAATGTGCAAATGCTGTTAAACTATCGTAAAATACAAGGCAGTATTTTTGCCTTTTGGCCTGCATTACCAGTTTAGAATAATTTAATTTGTTACCATTTTGGAAACAATGTTTTATGGTTGAAATCATGCGAATGCTGTCAGGAGTGATAGAAATCCAGCTGGCATTTTTTCCTTCTGCATAATTTAACAAGCTATCAGTTATTTACATTTTTAAATAACATGTTAAACATTTTCGTTCATGTGAAATGAAAAGTTCGTGGGGCGGCACGAAAGTTCTCTAACCCGGGTGCTTTTGATGAGTCTATCCATTTTTATTTGACAAAATAGCTTGCATAATCTAAAAATACCATGCAACAGCATGCTGCATGAATCAAAATGGGTTGATCGTACGTGCTCTCATTTATGACTTGATCAAGAATTGCCAGCTTTGTGCCTCCTGGACTAACCATGACAGTATACTCCACATTACGGTGCTCCACATTGTTAATTGTGCGTAACCACCAGCGGTTTCCAATGGGGCCCTTTTCCAGCACACTGCTGTACACTAAAGAGGCATTGGTGTAGCCTAACTATAGAGTAAAAAATATGTTGAATTTTTCTTTTGACATGCACAGTGCATATTTATATAGCTGCTTTCTTATGCACTTTTTTAACAATTTTACCAAGGAACAGGAAGAAAAGCCTGACACGCCGTGCATCGGATATACTGGCCTCAGCATCGAAGAAGCAGAAGCGCTTTTTTTTTCGTTGAACAGCGGAAGCTTCTTCGAGTCATAACAGCGGAAGCTTCTTCGAGTCATCGATTCTACTGAGGGCACTGTTGCCATCATGGGGGGACTTTGGCTTTTTAATATTGCATATGACAAGAGTTCTGATAGCTTGTGCTGCATTATAGAGCACCCCTTCTAAGGCGTCGGTGTTCCGAAGCCACGATGCGCTGCACGGAGTTTTATTTCGTCACACAAAGCCGACTTTTGTGCAAGTGCACACGTTATCAGCGTCAACGCGCAGGGTTAATTTGTGTGCTCAGAATGCTGCATACTACTGAAAGTTTTGTTGTTTTTAAATAAATGTCACCATGCTGTTTTGTGCATTGTTTGGTTCTGTTTTTAACCAAAATTGTGTACATTGTTGATTGCATTTGTTGGAACTGTTTTGCTTTTATCAAATTTTTATGTATTTACGTACGTAGCATGTGTTTTTGCCCGTCTGCTATGCTCTCGGTTGAGAGCGGCAGTATTAAATAAATAAATGAGGTTCCATAGCGCGCATCAAAGAAGGGACAGAACACGAGCGCCCACCCTGATCCCCCTCCCACATACTAGCACCCGAGCACTCACTACGCGAACCCTGACCCTTCTATGCCGAATAAAAGCCTTCCAGTTTCCTTCTGTGCGTGAAGCTGTGACATTTTTTCATAACATGCTCTATGAATGGAGAAAAAATCGTACTGGTCTGAGCCATTCAAAATTTCAAAATAATAACATGCCGCATCTCTTTACATGCTTTACAGGTGGTTACCAGGTATACCATTAATCTTGATTGCAAATGTGCGCATAGGAAAAGCATTAAAGAACGTGTAATGGCAAAAGTAATTCCTAATAAGGGAATGCAATATATGCAGGTTATCCGCACTAATTTTTTTTCAAGGGGTGTAAGGGTGTAATGCCCCTGCTCCCACCCTGATGAAAACACCCCATTGCATTGGCTCCATAGAAGGGTGTTATGAGAACCCGAACCACCATCTTAGAGGGTGTATTGGCACTGAGAGTGCATGGGTGTTAGTTATAGACATGCGAACGCACCTAATAGGGTGTTTTTGTTTTTACAGTGTAAGATGTGATAAAAGTTTGAATACGTCGCAATAAATTACACTTGGAACTAGTGGCGCTACACCTGTGCCCACTTTTAATCTTACGCAGCGTGTTTTTTTTTGTTTAATAAATAATTTATAATGCCCTACAATTACACCCTTGTGTGAATGTATTACTAACACCCTTGTATGAAAAAGGGTTTTGTCGTGAACGAGGCGCCGCCGCACACGATTCATCTATGAAAGAATATAGTCCGCTGTTGAAGCTTTTATGTCTACGTGCATACGAAGCTAACCACCAGACGAATTATCAACTAATGAAATTCCATGCGCCTGACATTGACAGCTTGAAAATTGT
Organism: Amblyomma maculatum; assembly: GCF_055883805.1. Classification (NCBI taxonomy): domain Eukaryota; kingdom Metazoa; phylum Arthropoda; class Arachnida; order Ixodida; family Ixodidae; genus Amblyomma; species Amblyomma maculatum. Next base: position 196,348,020 of record NC_139345.1, read on the forward strand.
CGCGAAACATTGAAAACTGTATTTGTTGTTTTTTAACAGCCGCTGGCATGCGGCCTTATCACTCTGATGGTGGCACGCATATCAGTTCTGTATTCTTTGTTTGTTAATGCTCGATGTCGCAACGCCCATTTATCGGTTTCATTGTCGTGCAAGATGCGCCGAGATCTGTCTCGAAGATTCCGGCCAGTCGCGTATGTTTCTACAATGTTCCAGGTTGTGCTAGTGACAGTTTGCAACGCTATATCTAGATGGTTCTGAGCCGCCTTTAAAGTGAGCGTTGACGAGTGTGATGGACATTCTTTGTTCGTCAACCGCCGAGCATGATTGTTATCACCAAAAAATCAACCGTTGATGCAGCTTAAAAAGAGTGACGTAGCTTTCAATGGGAAGCGCAGCAAGAAACCTTCGCCGAACTTAAGCGCCGCCTACAGTCCCCCCCTGTCCTAGGCCACTTTGATGAAAACGCCCAGACCCAAATTCACCCCAACGCAAGCAGTCTGGGACTCTGGGCCTAGGCGCTGTTCTCGTTCAAAAGAGTGCCGGACAGGAGAAAGTTATTGCCTACGCTAGCCGTTCCCTGCCGAAAGCTGAAGCCAATTATTCGACGACGGAGAAAAAAATGCCTTGCCATCATGTGGGCCACACTGAAATTTCGCCTGTATTTGTACGGACGATCATTCAGGGTTGTGAGCGATCACCATGCTCTGTGATGGCTCGCCAACCTAAACAATCCTTCCGGCCGCCTTGTGCGATGGAGCCTGCGTCTTCAAGAATACGACATCAGAATCGTCTGTCTACAAGTCCGGCCGCAAGCACTCCGATGCACACTGCTTGTCACGAGCCCCCGTTGATGCGCCACCGAAAGACGACGAAGACGCCTTCTTGGGACCGGTAAGCGCCAGCACCTTCGCACAGCAGCAGCGCTTGGAACCCGAGTAAAAAAACCTGGCTGATTACCTCGAATGAAAGATCGTTTCCCATCCTGCTGTGTTCCGGCGTCATTTATTTTCGTTCGCCCTGCACAATCACGTCGTCATGAAGAATTTCGCAACCAACGGAAACGCGCAACTTGTTGTTGTGCCCAAAAACCTCAGACACAAGATTCTGCAAGCGCTGCACGATCAGCCGACAGCAGGGCATCTTGTGCTTCCGCGCACGTTGCACAGGATCCAAGAAATACATTACTGACCAATGCGCATTAGTGCACAAATGGTTATGCCAACTACTGTTGTGAATTCCAGTTGGAAGCAATTACCATTTGGAATTCCTGGAACCAACTATTTTTTGTTTGACTGGATATGCCTGCAATGAATTTCATCGAGTGTAAAAGTAATGAGACTCATTACAATTCCTCACTAGAAGTATATACCCCTAACAAAGGGCACATATAAGTTGAGCCCAGAAAATCAGTTTACACGTGACTGAAGTTAAGTTGCATTTTAATACATTGTTGTTGCTTTTGTAGTGGTTGTTTACTGAGTGAGGTTTTAAGCTACGTTTAATTTGTGCTTTACCTGTAGGCAGGCATACATGGTCATGCAGAGTAATTATCATTTTAACATAAGTCATGAGTGTCTTCCATAATTTATTTTGGGTGCCAACTTAGAATTTAGGAACCGTTACTTCAGAGCTCAAGTGTAATATTTCATAACGGTAGACAGCAAAACGTCAGTACCATTTCGTTAATACCTCAGCGGCTATGTTTCAATGCAGGCAGAGAACCTATCGGTTCCAGCAGATGCTTGTTCCAACAGCTGTTGGTCTCAGTAGCTATTGGTAGCTGCTGTTAAGAGTGTGTAAAAAAAGCATCATTCTCGGAACCAACACTGGAACCAGACTATATTTTCACCTGGGATATAACGTCGCTTGCCTGGTATCTACAACATTGGTCATGCCGCTGATCATGCTGATATTGAAATTCATATTGAAAAGTCCCTAAATAAAGGCAGGGTTTCTCAAAGTATGTAAGCCCTACCCAGCCTAAGGCAAAAGCAGCAATTTACAAACATTTGTCAGAAATGTCACACTTTCTTGAAAGCAATATATAAAAGCCAGTGGCATGCAGCTATTGCACTGTTGTGGTGTGTTGGCTGAAGATATAATAGCAGCCCCCAAAAAGCACCAGGAAAAGTATCAAAGAGAGGCCCACGTAGGGTGACAAGATAATGAATATAGCTGCAAAAGGAAAAGTATTTCCAGCCTCATGTTGTCCCTTGGAATTAACAAAGGACTGTCGTAATTTTTGCTACAGTGCATTAAAACGTCTGTCATAGGTTTCGAACAATACCATCAATTAAGCTCTTCGTTACCCCTAGATGGACACTTTATTCATCAAATACCACATCATCGAGTTTCTTGGTGAAGACAGTACATCAATCGTGCCTGAAAGCTGGGTGCTTTAAGAAGGTACAGGCACTGTGTGCTTTTCGCCTCCCTCACCATTAAAATACGATGTCACGAAAATGCTTATCAAGTTTGTGCCAGTTGAAAAGGACTGGAAGAAGTATGATGCCAGGATCCTGGCTGCCAAACCTAAGTATACACACTTATAAATCTCTTTTAAATCTTGTGCCCTCAAGGTTTAGGATATGTGATGTGATGTCAGGATTTTCTTCTCACCTGCATCAGCTCCACTAGCGCAGATGCTACAGTCACTGCTCACTCTGCCTAGTAGGAAACAAAAATTTTTGTACAATAAAATCTCTTCAGTTTTTATCATAAAACTAGCTCGCGCACCAATGTCTGAACGAAATTTAACATGATCACAAAGCATGAAGCCACAGGTAATTACTAAAGTATTTGTCTATGTAAATAAATAATACAGCAGCAAAAATTGGGCGGAAGAATGAGTAATGGTGCTAAAGTACTAAGAATATCTAATGATGCAATGAAAAAAAGACCCAATGGTGGCTAACTACAAATATGTTGTTGCTTACTTGCACCCTAATTCTGAATTACTTCCAGATTAAAAGGCATGAGTATGACACAAAGGCACAGTAAATGTTCTCCTGGTTATATCTTCGCCTAAAAGTGTACAGAATGCATAGATTTGTCCTTCCTTGGTTATGTTCATATTTATTAGGCTTAAAATATTGCTCTTTTTCAATTTTTTAGGGTTGATTCAAACTACAAAATGTGTGTGTGACACGTCCAAGTCTTTTATTCTAGTAGTAATGATTATCCTTATTTCTAACAGCAGCAAATTTATCAGCAAGACACAAGTTCCAATTTTACCAAACAACCAGCTTGTCTTCCATAAGTGAGTCACAATTCTGTTATTTATTTGTTGTCCTACTGCTGAAACAACCGGTAGCTCACGAGGTGCAGACTGCCCTTTCCTGGAGCTTTACTGAAAGCTAGTTGCTTTCTGCAGAAGCAAGATAAGTATAACAAATTCTTTGCTTTTTTTTAACTATTTTGCCTACCCATTTACCGAATAACAGTCTTTTTCAGTACACATGGTAATCAATCTCGTCAGGTGCATAGTGAAAAAGACTGACCTATGAGACCTACAAAAATAGTGATAGGTGCCTTTTTCCTTTCTGTTCCTGATGTTGTTCTATTCCTTCTCCTTTGTGTTTTGTGTGGCACAACCGAAATGGCTGAAGCGAAGCTATTTCGTAAGAGAGGTAACTGCCTGAACAGAATATTGCAGATGCTCGGCAGCGCTTTCACTATTGAATCTTCAGAGCCTCACTCCTCAGGGCTAGCAGTTTTTTGAAGCTACATGTTCTTCTAGTTATATGGTGCTAAGCTTGCAGTTTGCAACATGTACAAATTCCATACTGCGTTTTATTGGTGCTTACTTCGGCATTTTCATTGCAGTGCCTTCAACACTAAAGCCGCATTATGCAGCCCTAGACCTGTGCTACAAAACCATCTACCTTGCCTAATTTTTTTATCTGTGGCACAGAATGAAACATCAGTTCTCTTCCGGTGCTGTTTTCATTTATGTAGTACATATCATTAGCTGCAGTTACATTCTATTCCTCTTCGCATGCCTTGTACTGTCATCCTCTGTTGTGCCATAGAGAAGTTTCAAGAAGTGTAGGTGTATCTGCATATTATGTTAAATGGGCAGAAAAGAATTGCCACGTTCTCTCATGCCCCGTGTGTCACAAGCAGCATATATGCAGCACTACACTCCTTTTAAACCAGGAACTTAAGAGGAAGCGAGACCTGGAGTCCAGTGCATTAGTAACATCCCACCTTGAAACAGAAGATTCTGAATAACATGAGGTCCATAGGAAAAGACAAAGAGGGTACTTAGGGTACTTTTTAAGGCACTAGTGTCAATGATACCAATCTTGTGCGACCTTGGAAAAGCTTCGTAGCGCGGATGCTCCAGATATGATGGGGTTTAGGCTGGACGCACTCAATTTTTGTCGTTACGGCATTTCAGCCGGACGCGCTGAAACGGTTTAGTAAAGGTAGATTCTGTGTTTTTAGTTAATTATTTCGTAAGTGTTATGTTTTAGATGCACAAACGAGCAGGATGTTAAACAGAATATGTCCGCCAGTGCTTGAGCTTTAAAGCATGTTGCTAAATACAGGACATAAAATAATGAATATGGCCCTATCGCGATACTTACATTTGCCGTTCCTCGTCAGTTTCGCCTACGCTCTACAATTCAGCACTGCAAATGTTTTTAGCTAGCTATTATCGCAGTTATTTTTTTTTTCTCAAAAAGTGCATTGTGGAGCATATAGGCACTGTATTCCACATAAATTAGAAAGAACAGTTTCGGGGCGAAATACTGCAAAGTGTCAATTTAGAAAGTTAAGCCATATATTTTTAAAATTCGCTTCCACCACCGGACTGCAAAATTAGTCCAGCGGTTATACACAAGCGAGTAATCACTGAACACTTCGGCGATCACGACACTGTGCGTTCGTCTTTCGCTATCATAACCGGGCATAGCTGAGCTAATCCGCAGACTTTTTTTGCAGAACTGCATGTGCCTTGCTTTAATGTCATCGCGTAAAAAGCCCACGAACGAATCCGCATGTTATGCTAGGTTATGCTAGTTGCGCTAGGTTTATTGGGCACAATCGCGGTGCTACACGTAAAGCGTATCTCTTTCCTGTGGAGCAAATGTCAACAAAGGTTTTTCAGTCAGGGTCGCGAATGGAGCGTCACCTTCAGGAGCTGCATCGTCTAATTTTGCGAGAAGCGGCCGGAATAGGACGGTACCTTTTTTATTGCTATTTATACGCACACGCCCATTCTTACTTTTTTATCATATTTACCTCTTTCTTAGAAATGCGACACAGCAAACTTGACAGTCTCGAAAAAATATATGAGGAACGCCTGAGGAAGTTGGACAGTAACAGATGGGCAGCTAAAATATTTAAATACCTGTACATAAAAAGCGTCGATTGCGGGTTCTGGGGCTGCTTATTAACAACAAGGGTGTGAACGCAGCAGCGATCACCAAGCTCAGAACAGGTCACCCGTATGCTATCTGGGATCGCAATAAGATTTTGGTTCAAAAGACGCGTCTTCGGGCTTTCCAGATCAGCTAGGACTAACAGGTAGTATCAGGCTCCACTGCCAAATTGTTGTTCGTCAGCAAAAGAAGCAACTTACACTTCTGAGTTTGCAACGCGTGTTTTCAAGTACTCCATTGCAAGTTGGCGAATCCACAGACACGGCTCTCGCGGGGGAAGGTGGTAGGTGGCATGGCCACGCAGGTGCTTCCAACTAGAGCTTCACCTTTAACATGGAAGGGTGAGATTAGAATTCAATCTTCTAAGAACTTTGGATCGATTCAGACATGCTCTCCTTAGGCCACACAGGCACGCTCGTGCGGCTTTGTTAGAATGAGAATCTATACACAATCTGTAGCAGGTTGTCTCTCATACAACGGTGTACCTTATGACTGTAAACTAATGAGAACGTGCAGAATATTACAGGCACAAAACATTACGGGGGACACTTATGCTCCTGTTTTAAGGGTAGGGCACGAGAGCATAGGCGATCCCCCGACATACAACTGAAACCACCAGTTGGCCCCACTTTGGCCAAAGTGTATAAACATGCCTCCGGAGCCAGGTGCGGCATGCCTGACTCGGAATTCAGTACTAGAAGGCTGATTGTTATTCCACATTTCCATCCCAAAAGTATAGCCGAGTTGGCAGCTCCTCCCAACTTTCTGATTATATGTGGTCTCTAATGTCACACAAATTATCGAAGAATTATTGCCCATCCATGTCAGCTGCCAGCTACCATCTTCTGCCTGCGCCATGCATGTGATTTTTTATTTACAATGCCGATAGATTTCCTGGGTACAGCACATTTAGCTCCATTAGGATGTTAAACGATTACTGATTAAACAAGAAGAGAAGTGAATGGACATGAACAGGGATCCACAAATGGAGTAAGGATATGGGTGCCACTAGTGTTGTCACACCACAGCCTTAAAGGCGGAACTTAGAAGTTCTCTCCTTTTATTTTTTTCTGCTTTCTTATAGTCAGTAGTATGCACAAGAGCTATAACCAGCCAATAAAATTCCCCATTTTGTCAGTGAACACAAAGTCGTCTTAGAAGCAACAGAGGGCCTCACCTCTTCAAGCAAGCTGGAAGGGGGTGCCTCATTCTACAAAGAAATTTGTAAGGTAAGACGTTATTCAGGCTTCACTGTTAAAGATATAGCATTGTTGTCCCTTATTCTTTCAGGGCAAATTTCAGAAACCACTGCTGCAAGTGTCTCAAGGAAAGCAGTTCATGACATACAATGAAAAAGGCACGAAGAGGAATGCAGTGGGTGTACTGTCCGGTATCATTTACTTGCCTCAAGACATCGCTTTGGGAAGTAAAACAATGCAAATATGCTGGCATACATAACAAATGTGACATCATTGACTAAAAACCTAAGGCCTGAAATCTGTATACCAGTGAAACTGAACCTGCGAGGTTCAAAAATAACAAACCCCGTTAAAAACGTTTCGGTGAATAGTGAGTGATATTTTGTTTAAGATACCAGATGGCTAAGTTTCAGAATTGCCCATGAACCATGCATTTTCCTAATTCATTTAACTTCCCAGAAAGTGTACAGAGGAATTAGGTGAGAAATGAGCCAGGTTTCATAATAAGTGGAAAGGTTTAAATAAGAAACAAAGGGCTCCAAAGTGAAGAGTGACTTACTGCACGGTTTAGGGAAAAAAACCTTTGATATTTATATCCGGACAGAGCTTAACGTTTGTAGGATTTAACGGCCATCCTAAGTCGACTCCGGCTACGAGAATAGAACTTACGTATTGGGCTGATAATTGAAAAGGGAGTGACTATAGAATGACAGCACTTTTGGCAGACTACCGTGGCAGGTAGACCTCCTATAAGGGGCATTCCATCATTGCTTCATGGACTATAAGTAAAGGTGCAGACGTAAGTAAATGGAATACGCTTTTCCATTAAAGTGATATCACGCCTTCAGCACTGGAGATATGAAAACAACGTTTGTCCAAGGGAAAGGCACTGGCATCTACAACCAGTTCCCACATACCAAGACTGCCAGTTTCAATTATGCAACGCCTGAAAAGCGGTACAAAGAAAAAGCATGCTCCATTTACTTTTGTCCGCGCCGGTAAGTTGACAACAAAAGATTAATGCATACTTCTTCTTTTGTATTGCAGATATTGCTTTCAAAATAAGCTACTGATGAATCATTAAAAGGTGAATTCCGTTTCTGAAATCAAGAATAGAAATGTGCTGCTGAAGGAGCTACAGCCTTCCACTTACGAATTATCAAAAGTTTAGACTTGAGTAACACCTACATGTACCAGATCATAGCACTATTTGAGCCCATATGTAGTGAGGAAGCTTGTAATAATGCCTTTGTTATTAGTGTTTATAGATGCTCTTCAGTGACTCTTATTGAATTGAATAGTATGACTTATAAAACCGTAAAGTGAGGTAATAAAGGTAGGTATACAATATTCTTCCTTGTTACTAGGTTCATATCGCAGTAGTTCTTCAGTGAAAATACCTGCTTGTATGTAACTATAGAAGGGTTAACATATCATATTATGATAAGGCTACATGTTTCGAATCAACTCTTTTAATAGTCGAAATGTGCAATGCTGTAGAAAAACATTACGTTTAGTACAGAAGCACAAATATTTATAAAAAAAATAACGCTTTTTTCTTGCCCCTTTGTTTGGTGTTCTGTGTTAAAATAAGCACATAAATGACTAGTATCTCACTCGGTTTGCAGATTCTCCACTGTTGATTACATTGTGCAGTCAAGATCGGTAAGTTGTTCAGCGGAAATCTGGCTTCAAAGGTAAGATCCGACTCTCATCAAACCATTAAAAGAAAGACCAGACACTATAGGCTCTCTCAAAGAAAGCACAGTCGTCAAAGTAAACTGTCCACAAGACAGACCAGCGGAAGTCTTGTGCTCCATCTTCTTCTACTGTGGTACTAATACAAACCCTTCTAAGAAGTATGTCACAACAACAGCTAGGGAGGTGCAGGTAACCTAGCAAAACAGCAGATTTTTCTGAAATAACAGCCAGTTGGTAGCGAGCGCCTCACCGGCGTGAACGTCTTGCTTTAATCTCTTTATGTGTGTTGTGTTTGTGTATAACTATGGAGGGCCAGAGGTCTTCGGAGTCGACTCAATCTATGAGACGCCGTGTGGAAGGCTCCGGAAATTTCGACCACCTGGGGTTCTTTATCGCGCACAGACATCGCACAGCACATAGGCGCCTTGATTTCGCCTCCATCGAAAAGTGGCCGCCGCGGCCGGGATACTATGTATTCGCATACGCAAGACTATAGCGAAACATTCATTGAAAATGTCCAAAGGAATAAAAATATGAGATTTCAGGAGCGAGTCCTTCCTGACATACAGAGAGCTGCTAGGCATCACTTGGACATTCACTCATATGTAATATAGTTACCATGAGTGTTTACCTGCATGATGGTCACTGCGATACGAAGGCCCTTGAACCAAACTATAAGCTGGTACATTGAAGCAACATGGCGCACATGTCAAGTCGCATTCGAGCGGCAGACGCAAAAGCGAAAAATGAGTCGCTTCGGCAATCCCAATATGTTTTACAGCTCTCTAAACATTATAAGAGAAATTATATACTCTTGAATTGTCATTGTGAAATCTTCCAATATTTTTTGGTTCCGGTTTCTTTGCTTTAGCGTTGTTCCAGAAGTATTACCAACTACTGAAAGTATGCTCGTTAATTTTAGATGCCTGGAATCCTCTACTTTCAATGCTCAAGATGCAGAGGTCGTCTCTTTATCATTATTGTGGCTCTTCCGACATCTTCACACAATGCATGGGCAATAGGAAAGTTGGGTGAATGGTCTGAGCGGCTGCTTGCGAACATACCGGTTATTTTCTTCATACAAGCATGTGTACAAAAGCGATGGAGGGTTATTTGGAAGACCGGCCCATGACGATAACACGGCTCCAGCTTGAGGAAATTTCCATTGAAGGTGATGTGCGTGCTTCAGGGGTGACGGATGTGCATAAAGGAACAGAAGAAAGTGAGATCTACAAAAGTAGGACTGCAGAATATGTGAGGCAGCTTACAACACTGCTTTTAAAGTGGAAGAAGGCGACTTCCCGAATGAACACTTCATGAAATAGCCACTGACATGATTTTTTCTCAAAGCAATCACGGAAGTTAGGCAACTGCAGACAAACATTGAATTGACCTGAACTCTGATAAACGGTACTACTTATAGAGCAGCTTGACCAACTGTATTGGAAGATTAATTTCCCATTCATTTAACCACGAACAATAGAGCTGGGAAAATTGGAAGGTAGAAACGTTGACACCATGGACTATGTTCTGATTTGTAGTGTCCTAAAATGTACACTTGAGCATGTGCAGTCTGAAGGGCCTAGCTGGCAGGCGAAAGCTGATGATTTCATCCTTTCAGTGTTTGATAGAGATGCATCTAGAGAACATCTACACTCTCAAAAAAGTTAGTAAAAAGTTAACAACTGCAAACAAAACGTTAGTAACGGCTGGAGTTACTAACGTTTTGCTTGCAATTGCTAACTTCTAGAACCGTTACTAACGTTCTAGTCGAGCGAAAAGTTAGTAACTGCAGCGATTGCTAACCTCTTTTCTCGCGTTGCTAACTTGGTAAGTTCTTGGACCGTTACTAACTTTTTACTACTACGTCTCTGTTACTACCTCGCGTGTCCAAGTTAGTAACTTAAACATCGCTTTATACATGTAATTTTTTAAGCGTTTATAGGTGCCATGTTTAAAATCTAAGAGCGAAACGTTCGTGTGGCCTGTGCAGATGGATAGTACAGCAAGGCGGACAGAGCTCGAAGACGAAGTAAAATTAGCTGCGCAACCTTTTCAGTTTCACTTTGAGAGGGAAATATAACGTGAGGCTGAAGGCCGTAAACATATAAGTTGAGTACAGTTTTAAAACTCGCAATGATTATACATTTCAAATTATACATTTCAAAAAATTTAACCTCAGCCATAGGCATTTAAGAGCTCGTTAGTTGGATTCCCGCCTTGCAGATTTATAAGAGGACGTCGCTGCACGGACGCTGAAGTATTGTCGCTGAAGTCACGTTAATTTCTTCTGTGCCATGAAATAGGCAAGCGTTTTCCGTATTTTCTGCATCCAAGTGCTTTTGACACCATTTTAAACATGTGGAATGCGGGACATGAGCTTAACGAGCTCTGAAATGCGTACATGTTATACAAATTTTTCCAACTGCATTGCCAATCAAGAAAACCTTAGAACTCGACTCAGCATCTATGTTGAAAACCTTCAATTGTGCAATATTATCATGCAGCCATTTCTATGCAGTTTGCTGTGTAATTGTCCAATCACTCAATTCTATCACGCACGTGTCCATCTAGCTGTGCACATGATTAGGCCACACCGATGCTACTTTGCCAGATTTGAAACTAATGATCTGTGAACATTAAGAAAAAATAATCACCCTGTATATCGCACCTCAGAGGAACTTCATAGGGCAATGCTTTGTTGATGAAGCATTAAACACTTTTTGCGTAACATTCACGAACTCCGATCCCCTATTCACCTTTCTGTGAAAACGGAACAGGGAAAATAAATGAAAAGTAGGGCTAGTTGTTGCATTTATTAATAATATACAATATAAATGCCAACAAGCTCAGCAAATAAGGCAGAGTAAATATGTCAAGTGAGCAAAACGATCAAGTCGATAAGGAGGACCTTTCACGCGGCCACAGGACCATTGCATAGACCTCGGAAACAGAGGAGGCGACGCCGCAGCGCGCGTAAGGCAACACCGCGAGGGAAGGGCTCTTAGTTCTTGGGGGGGGGGGGGGGGGGGGGGGGGGGGCACGCCAGTGGTTGTTTGAAGCGAGCGATCGGCGCCGGCTGCTCTCGTTTCGGACGAGGCGTCTGGTCTTCACCTCAATGAAACCCGCCGGCGGTGCGTTCCCACGATATGCTGTGCAATGACTATGTATGACCTTCGCCATCGACTCGGCTTCCATCCCTCCTCGTCATCGTTGAGCAGAAACGTCACGAACAGCAGCTTGCGAAAGTGGCCAGAGTGAGGGGGCATGAGGAAAATGACTGTCCTACGTAGTAGCATGTAAACTTTTTTGTAATAAAAGCGTATCGGTTCGCAAGAGAATAATTTTTTTATTCCTTCTAGTTTCAGTTGGTAACCGTCGAAAACTTCGGGTACTTTTCTGGAACTTGGTGTTCCCCATGCTTGCAGATGACTAGTTTTCGGCAACTTGTCGCTGCGCTTTAAAAACACTGTCATAGCAGCAACATGTTTTCATTTTCCTGCAATGCCTGCCTTGCAGCTGCAGCTGGCTTCTCCGACGTGCCTGGTCGGTTGACAGCTGAGCAGAAAAAGGAAAATTTAAACCTTGCTTACAGCGAACGAAAGAATATTACTGTCAATTTGATGCATTTCTAGGACGCTGATGCACACGTCTGTGCAATGCATCAACCAGACACTTCGCTTCCGTTTTCTGTGCAAACGTCTTTCACATGGTGCACATGTCCAGACTCAAAATATTTGATGCATTTAGCTATGTTTGAGCCCCGAGAAAACCTGTCAACCCCAAGGCAGGCTAAAATCCCGCAGCTATCAGCAGCGGCGCGCCGGCTCCTGTTGCCATGCCTGCTACGCTTCCCCCTCCAGACACTAAACTGGCCGGTGGACGGCGGTGGTGGCGCTGACAGCGCCGTCGGTTGAGGCTCCTGGCGGGTGCACGATTATGTTACGTTACGTCGGGGCACAGTGGCGCGGGAAGCCGCATGTTCCCCGTTTCGCGTGCGTGCGTGTTTGTAAAGCATGTTGTAGGCGTTTGATAGAACATTATCCACGTGTTAGAATGGCTACGGGACTCCGTTCATTCGAATACCTTGTATTGTTTAAAAAGCGCAAGAAGATAATCGGTGTTAAAGGACAAACGCAGGCCGATGTTGCGGATGCTTTGAAGAACACGGATTTTGGTCATGCCTTGGTGAGAGGACGGATGTAGGTAAGTGATTTCCGAACCTAAAATGTGCAATGTGGACTGCCACCTGAATAGGACATCTTTATCCGAGTGCACGCAGCGATCGGCGATGTTTGATACGCGCATCCGTTGATGTCCTGCCTGATCTAGCCTCAATCAGAATGGCAGAGAAAACATGGGTTTCGGACATGTTTTTCAGTGGAAAGTAAGACTTACAGACTTACATGAGCACTTTCAAGCATTCAGAAATACTTCTCATTGAACGATAAATATCGAAAGCACTTTTGCGGCAATTCGGCTATGTTCATCCCAGGGCATTCTAACTTGATGTATTTCCGTGAACTCTGAATTTTTGCTTTGTGAATAGCTTACACAGAAAGAAAATACTCAGTTTAGATTGTTTTTGCCTTGGCTTACCATGCATAGGGTTGTTTCTCACAATTCACTGTGTATCTGACTAATGCGATTGGGCCAGTAGTGCAGTGAAAACAGCTTCGTCGCGCATGTCTAGTAGCAGGAACGATGCAACGTAATTCAAAGAAACATTAGAAACAGTATATGTTAGGCTTGCACATTTTGCGTAAATGTAGATTTTTCAGCGCCCTGCAGCTCTTCATTTTTTTTTCAGACTACAATCTCCCACCAGACACAGCAATTCTGCATGATGAACTGACCGTTAATGGACACGAGGAGTTCATGAAAAAATAGGTCAAGCGGCCTTCTCCTCATAACGCGAAGCTATATGATTCGATGAAACAGACCAGTGTATCAAGGAGACCGTGGATGAAAGACACGCAGTCATCAACAGCCGAGGTTATCGAAAAGTACCCTGCTCTATCGAATGCGGAAATGGTGAGCAGGATGCTACATTTATTCCTTTTCCGAATTTTTTCTCGCATGAATGCACATTGTGCTCATTCGAGGTGCAGGTGAAGAACCCCAAGTTTTTTAACAGAAAAACACGACGGTTTGAAGCCGACTGGGCTCCTTCTTCATGGTGTGACTCTAATCAAGGCGCAGCTTGGCTTTTTAAGCCGTTGTGTTGACGACCGCCGCACCAATGGTCGTAAACCGTTGATGTGCGAAGAGGGAAGGGTCTGGCAACCAGCATCGAACGTCTCCTCTCGCCCGAAGGACCGCCACCCTACAGAAAATATTCAAAGCATGGTCTACAAAACCCCTGCTCGGTCTCCCCGGCTTCATATGTAGGGGAAACGAAAAACTTCGAGGAAAGCATGAAGCAACACAGAGCGGACGTTTGACAAATGCACAGTCGGCCAGTGCGGTGTCCGAGCACTGCAACAGATGCGATCACAAAATCGACTTCAATAGAACGGTTATAAAAGACAATGACACTAATATGCGCAGGAGGCTTTTACCCGAGTCGTGCTATATTCAGCAAACAACGGGGAACGTTAATCTCTCTCTGGGGACCCTCCTCTTTATACATCTATGGTTTGCGGCCATTGACACGGAGGTGGTCAATGCAAGGGCTTAAAAAACCAAGCTGCGCCTCGCCCGGAGTCACATCAAGAAGCCAAGTCCGCTTCGAAACTTCGTGTTTTTCTGTTAAAGAACTTTGTTGGGGTTATTCACCTGTACCTTAAGGTAAATTTCCCAACCAGACAGACTTCTGTCAGATGTTTTCTTTTGTGTCTCTATTTATGTTTTAATATTATTGGTAAAAATATTGAGTTTAGTAATTAAGTGTCTCGATTTATGTTTTAATATTATCGGTAAAAATATTGAGTTTAGTAATTAAGTGAAATTTTTTCTCATTCAAGCTTGATGAGGAGTTCACCGCAATGACAGGCATTACTTTTGTACCGAAGTTGTTGGCATTTATAAATCACTACGGAGCACGGTGCTTTGAGCTGGCCAAGGCTCGACGGTGTGCCAAAGAAACAGTCTCCGAGATAGAAGCACATCTCGAAAAATTGGAAGGAGGCACAAAAAAAGTGTATGTAAAACTTTTCCGTATTCATAGTCTTGCTCAGTGCTACAACAGAATTTTGGTTGACCGATTGCTTCGCGGTTGGTGTTCTACGAATTTTGCCGATGCTTCTGAAAGAGCAGCCCAGATTTCTGAAAGGGCCGGTAAGCGTACTGCTTCAATTTCCCTTCGATAGTTTACTCATAAAATTGGCACTAATTTTGACTCATGGTACTGGCGCAGGACACCTACCCCACTATTTCTTTAAAGACTTCGCAGCTGCATAAAGCCAAATAAATCGTCGCCACTTTTGAGGCACTCAATGTGGATGTCATTGACCTTATAGACGGTATTGCAGCTGTTATAGAAATATATTGGATTTTCGATGTTAAGTACAACAGCCACAACAAGAACACATTTGCTGTTTTATAACATTTTAGTGACCTTCAAACATCAGCCAGGACCCCATATCGCGCATTGAAGAGGGCTTGAAGAAGACTGCATGATGTAGATTTGGAGAAAAATAAAAAGTTCAGTCCGTTCTGTACTATTTGAGTGTATTTTTCCTGGCTTTTAAACAGAGCAAATTTTAGTTCCTGATCAACATCCATGAATCCACTGGCCCACTGTTCTTATGACAATGAGAACTAATTTGATGAGAGTTGATTGGAGTCTCCTGTGTAAAAGAAGGCAACTTTTTTTAATTTTTCAGTTTTCGTGACGTGACAACACCTTCTGCAGGTACCACATCCATGGAAATTCAGCTAGGGGTACATAGGAGTGTAAATTTTCCTTTTTTGTTTAAAATATCACAGCGGAAATGCGGATATTTAGCAAAAATGTCATGAATAATTTTTTACGTGCAACATTAATAAGCGTGTTGTGCTTGCGAAATAGAAGCCCGGGATGAGATGATGAAATATTTTATGCGAACAAAATTTATACGTACAGCTGTTTGAGATGCACCTACTCAGAAGTGTGCGCATAAATTGATTCGTGAGCATGCTGCATTTCTCCAGCAGTACGAAATAGAGCAGAACATTTGCTCCTCACCAAGTGCAAAGCACCGAATATGAATCAATTGTAGTTATAAGTGTGGCTTGATACAAAATGTGCATCAGCAGAATTGTTTGTGCATCTTAATGGACTACTATTATGTGAGTCTGGCTTAATTTAAAATGTAATACTGATTTTACCGATTTGTTAAACATGTTCGTTATTCGTATTACTTGCTGAGGAAAACGTGCTCTCCCTGTCCATGTAATTCAGCTCAATTGGCGGTTCTGATGTGAGCAGACGGAATTTTATGTCTAATATGTATACATATTACTAGCTCAATGAGCTACTGCCCTTTTAGCAACTGCAGTTAGTAACGGCAGGGTTAGTAGCTTTTACTAACTTACCCGTTACTAACTGCACTTACTAACTCAATGGGTTGCTACCCTATTCGTAACTGCAGTTGGCAACAGGAAGGTTAGTAACAGTTACTAACCTTCCCATAGCTAACTGCACTTACTAACAAGGTAGTAACGTATGTGACAAGCTGTTGCTACCCTAAAGTTAGTAAAAATACTACCTTTTTTTGAGAGTGTATATTTTACAGGTGATAAATCGGTCTGCAACGACATAAACATGAATTTAAGGTAAGTAATCGTTTGGGAAGCCTCCGAGGCAAACACAAAACGACTGCAGTTTATTCCTCGGTGATGAATTTAAGCGCCAAAGAGCCGCCCAGCATTGTCGGGAATTAATTTGGTGCTTTTGGTTGCAGCGAAACATGCAGGCAAGTACAGGTTACAAGCAAAGATTCTTTCCTCTTTGCTTCAGATATTGGTGTGTCTTAGAAAGGGGTGGTATAAATGTGAATGGTGCTAAAAGTGCCTGCGTGTATTTTTTCTGGTGACAATCTCTCTAGCCATCGAATGGGTGGCTTAAAATGCAGCTTTTCGCATGGTCGGATTTGCCGCTTCTGCGTAGCATTCCGCATTGAATTTATTAAACATGTAGAGAGTGCCTATGCTTTGCGGTCGTTAGCAGGGCGCCAGCATCACTAGCGATGTTAAGAACTAGACTGGAAACAGCACCACTGTATTGTGTTAGGAGTCAGTGTGCCATCCAATGTGATAGTTTGTCCCTACACAGCACCTGCCGCCATATATTATGTATGCATGATTTGCACAAAGGAGGGATACAATTTTCAAAGAGATACATCATAAATTGCTTAATTTCACAAGGTTTTTAATATTTCGCACTTCGACAAGTGCATTCGTGGAACTATATGATGCAAGTGATATTCATAATACGTGAGAAACCCAAACAAAATAATTCCTGCAAGGAAAGCACCGTTTAAAGGATCTGCTAAGCAGTCAGCCTTTCCGCTTTTTTCGCCATTTCGCACTTTCTGTTGGGGACAGTATACCGAAAAGGCTTGACACTTCTACTTGCTTCTACGTGAAATAATGGATATTGTCATGAGCCGGAAAATTCTAGTCTGCCACATACCCTATTTACAGCAGAAAATCACATGTCTGTCCGGTCTTTACCACGTTCTCGCCATCTGTCTCAGGTCCATGCAAAACGAACTACCTCATTCACTACCCATCATGCATACAAAAACCTGGGGCTTTAATTAAACACTTTGGTCAATGCGCTTCGAAGCGAAGCACCAATATTTCAAAGATATTTCTAAAAGTTCACAACTTTTCACAAAAGTTCACACTAAATTCCTAAATAGCATGAGCATGCATTGATTCTTCATTGTGAGTATTTTTACATCTTTGCATCCCCCTTTTTCCTCTCGTTTGATTCCCTTCGTTAACAATTATTCAATCAATGATTCAATGAACTCGTCATCGCCTATCACACATCAATAAATCATCAATCACTAGAACCATAAATTACCATGATACGATTTTTTACGCAGCCTCCGGTTAATTCCCACACGAAATGTCGACGCCGCCGACAGCTTGTCGACCGAACGAGTTGTACAGATGTTTCACCTAAGATTTTATATTTTTTTAAAATAGCAAAATTAAATTTTAGTGTCGATTCCTATTTAGCTAATGTGGTATGTGTTGAGAAGAATCAGGAGCTCAGTCAGGTGCTCATTAATTTTAAAATTAACTAAGAATAACTAATTGTCTTTTTATTTATACCTGCTAGGAGGTACTTTCGAATTGCAACAGTGAGCTGCCGATGTGAGAATGCCAAATGCTAATTTAAAGGACAAGAAAAGCACATTTCTTAAGCACTGCCGCACTGGCGATTTTGGCCACCTTCAATGCGCAAAAACGAAACCTAGCAGAAGAAGCGTGCAATTATGCACGCCCACGAGTTACGCAGCCGTGACGTCACCGGGAAAACCCAGCCGTCCGGAGGCAGCCGCTGCCGCTCGCGAAATTTGCGCCTGGCGCTGCGTCATGGTCTGGTACACCTTGAGATATCATCAACGCATTGCTGACGAGGGTTGTCATGGTCCGGGCGTAGCACTGTTGGTACGGGCAAGGGCAAGGCCAATGTAACAGGTCCCGTTAATTGGAAGAAAACGCGTGCAGCTGCCTATTGCCAGCGGCATCAGTTTGATAATGATGATGAAGCCACGGGCCCCTGCGAACTGTGCGGCAAAATATTAAAGCGCTGAAAATAGTATTACTAAAGAACTAGAAAGTAAATATAATATTCACGTGTAGAAATGAATGCAGTTTTTCTTTCTTGCGTAAGAAAAACGGGTCTCATTTACATTAATACTTAGTGTTGCTTTTACCGACCTGTCTCGGTCATTTAGTATCCGCCATGGTAGAAGAACAAATGGTAGCGCAACTCCCATAGAAGCCTGCGTGTCGACTCTAAGCGAGGCTTTAGTTTCCCGGCGCCCCCTGCGAACTGTGAGGCAAAACAAACATGTGACGTTGACTTGTGACGTCACAGTGACATACTTTTGGCGGGGAATTTGACTGTCTTTTTACTTATGAACGAAAAACAAGGCCAACAACGACGGAGGCAGAACGATGCTCGGAGAAGGCAGAAAAATGGACACCGTAACTGTTCAGCCAACTTGACATGGATTTATACTGTCAAGTTTTACGTTAACTGAAATGTTACGGCATCTTTAACCACCTTATCATAGCATCGTTCTGCCTCCGTCGTCGTTAGCCTAGTCTTTCGTCGCGCGTCATGTAAACGCATTCTGGGGCTTATTTCTTCGGGCACGTTTGTGAACAAGGGTCTTCACGTGAATTCGGCAAGCACATGGATAGAATCATCATGGCTTAAGGCATTTCACTAAGGGCATAAATGAGTGAAGCTGTGCTGCATAGAAAGCCAGGCTGTATTATATTCACGATCACTTACATAGACGCTTCACGACAATGAAAGCTTTCAGTGTAGGAAAGCGACCACCGCTCATTCGTCACGGTCTTCATGAAATCCTCGTGATAACAAAATGACCTGAGCGTGGGTCTCCAAACGAGACGCGGTGAAATTATAAAAGGGTAAAAGATCTTGCTAACAAACAAACTACATATCAGTGCCAAAGAACAAAAAACAAACGAACGGAATAACTAACGCTAGCGCTAGAACGCTAACCTGTAAGAGCTTAGGTAAGCAATTCAAATTGGGATTGCTAGCATTTAGAAGTTAATGCGTCTGAGAAGTGAAAATATCTACGATATAGCTTCGCTCCAATAAATCTCGCCCTGTTCACGATTCCATTATTTTACTCGCGCTTCATTTGCCACTGAGAGGAGTCAATGTGAGGTTACAAATTTACAACTTAAGCATTTAAGATGTTCATGAGAAACATCCCATTGACAATAGTAACATCACTGTGATAACAGTTAAAGCACGTTCAGCGAACGTTGGTGCGGTAATACGACGCAGTAAGCAAAACACGCAGCAAAGGGAGCGGAACGAAAAGCTTTGAGCAATGCGACGCGCGTCTTGGGGGCCAATAAAATCTCACATCCACCGTTCAATTAAAACATGCAGCGATACGCCGCTCATGCAGACGTGTATCCGTAAAACAAGCCACCACTTTTGCGACGTGCCTGGGAGGCCGAGCCGAGCCGTCCCAGGCACGCCGCAAAAGTGGTATAAAAATGCACTTTGCATGTCTAGTGTCAGGTTAATGTACCCCTCATGACACATTAAAAAGTCACCCCCGAGCAGGTTATCCATGATTTTTTGCATTAGGGCCACATCAGAGAGTCAGCTGAGATAGTACATCGATCTCTATTATGTCAGTACCCAAGTAGCACAAAGTGGGCTTTGACGTGGGGGCCCGCGTTGGGCCCGTGAGGACAGCCCATACGGGCCCTATGCGGGATTTGCAACACGTACCCAGAGGGGCCCCGCATGGGCTGCCCAATTCTGCCGCTATCGGTACCAATCTCTATCCATGTGAGCAGCCCAAATAGGGCTGCCCGCATTCAGCCCAGGTAGACGAATGTGGGCAGCACACCAGAATCATTAATGGGCCCCACATTTGTGCAGGCAATGCCATCCCATTGATCAAGGTTTTAATTTTTAAGTCGATTAATCCCTCCAATACCTGAATTATACAGGCGCGGGATTTGCGAAAGCCAGTTCGTTTCGGGCTGGCCCACGTGCTGCCCTGATGGGTTGAATCTGGCATTTTCGGGGCTGCCCGAATTCCAATAATCATCAATTTGGAAACATTACGCGCTATTTTTTTGCTTGTATGCGACACTCAGTAACATGAGAGAAATTTATTCCCAACACTACAGTAATGTGGGCTGGCCCACATCAACCCCAACATGTTGGTGCGAATATTTATTTCGGTGGTGCGTGTAGAATAGTAATGCCGCAGGAAACATTTGGAGGTCGTTCAGTGCATACTCGTAAAGCGGAACAGTTACTGTTGCATATTTTCTGTCGACACTGCATAATTAACGTAGTTGTTAGAGTAAAAAGAAATAGTCTTTATTCATAGCAGATATATGCTTAGGACAGTTATGTGAAACCTCCAGAAGAGGTAATTAGTAGCCGGTATACCATGATTTACATAAATAAAGTGGTGCCTTAAAGATAGGGTGGAGACGTTTCAGAGCGGTAAGCCCGCCTACGGCCAATTTGGGGCCCACTGCGGCATTTCATGGGCCGCCCCAATTGGGCTGATCTTGATTTTACCGCATGGACTACGAATATATATTGCATTTTCCCGCAAGTACCCCAAGAAATACCCGTGTGGGCAGCGTGGCGGTGCGGTCGCTTTTCAGCCCGGCCGCAAACCATGCGGGACCTATTCGGTTTTTGCGTGGGCAGCCCCAATCGGACTAGCCCGTCTTCTATTTGCTTTAGGCTGTCACCCGTTAATAATTAGGGAGTATTATTAACGATGCGCCCTTAAAGGTGCGCACACTCCCAGACACCCTTTGAGTGAGTGGGGGTAGCTGTTCCGGTCGCAAAGGAGATGCCCTCGACCTGCGTGGCAAGCTCAGCCGGAATCCAACTACCTTGTAGTGACAGAAGGGGGTGGTCGTTTGGTGCCCAGCTGTCGCCGGTTCAAACCAGAGTAAGGATCGGAGTCAGAAGTAAGAAACAAAACACAATTTATGCACAGCAAGAGACGATACAAAGGAATACACAAGATCGCTTGAAATACACAGACGAGAGGTTCACAGAATACAAACGCTAAGCATGCAACTACAGTATGATTCAATAACAGAGAGGCTTTACAACAGATCAAACACGAGAGAATTACATGAACAAACACCAAATTGTTCACCGGGCACTGTTGCAGTCCGACGCCTCAAGAGTCACGATGTGGCCGCCATACGAGACGAGCGCCGCTCCCTTGAAAGTCCGTGGGCTTGCCAGCAGCGGGTGATCCCCGGGAGTCCAGCCGAAGCACAAGCGAGCACGCCGCAAAACACTGACGAGCTGAAGAGCTGACTGACTGACTGACTGACTGACTCATCAAGCGGCGCGGTCGCTTTAAATAGGGCGCGCCGCGTCTGTTTGTTAACACGCGCCAAAGCTAGTGCGCACACACACTTAGCTTCGCTGGTTATAGCGCTCTCTTCTCCTCCCGTTGAGCCGCGCGTCGTCATTGGCCAGGTCCCGTAGTAAGTTCTCGAAAGGCCTGGCACATTCCTGGCCGATGAACCACCGTCCTCCCCGGGCAATGGGAAAGAGGGTGACGGCAACGCGTACAAAGCTACGCGCTCTCCCGCGCGGGGAAGAGGGCTTTTCTCTCCATGCCTTCCACGCGACGCCGTGCGGGCCTCGCGCCGTACCGGCTTGATGAAAATGGGCGCCGATTTCGTGACACTGCCCCTCCCTTAAAGAATATTGTCCCACAATATTCACAACAACCACGAACATCGCGCGCCCATGCATGCGCTCACAATTGTATGGGGCAAATGTTCAGATCACACACATTGCACAAATTTCACAAACTGTAATAACACCTTACAATATTCACACATCAATGCCATGAAATTCACAACATAGCAACATACTGTTGTTGGGTACATGCCAAGAATCAGTAACATAGAAACACACAAATATTCAAATATGAAGTACAGAAACCTAAGCCATGCTTTCGCCTATATTTCCACACTCGTGTTGCACTTCCTCCTTGGAACGTATCAGTTCCTCTCCATCTTTCAGATACGCCAGTTTTCTTTCTTACGAAGCACTGGTACTTCTTTCTCACGCGTGTCCTGCTTTTCTTCCTCATTCGCGCTTTGATCTTCCTTATATTGTCTATTTGCCGATCAGAAGTAGTTTGGCCCTTGTATCTGAGGGCCCCAACACTACGCTCGCGGAGAGAAATGTTGTCTGCAGGCCTAATATTATTCCGTGCCGGCCGCCCAGTTTCTTCTCTGTTTGAGCTGTTCTCCTTGCGCTTCAAGTCCTTCAGTAAGTTCTTCCTTTTCTTTCTTCTTGACTTTTCCGGCTCCATTTCACCTGACTTGGCAGGTCTGAAGTTGTTTCTTTTCATTTTCACTTTTATTCGCACCTTTGGCCGAGGAACGTTTGATCCGGTTTTACCCGCATAATCAGAACATTGCTGTGTGAAAGGAGCGTCTTTTTGAGAACTTTGTTCTCCCTCAATCCTTTTCATTTTCTTTCTTTTCTTTGCGACCTTAAGTCGTACCTTCTCAAAGCCGGACTCATTTTCAACTAGGGACTCATTATCCTCACTTTTGGTTACCTCCTGTTCCTTAAAATGTTTCTTGAAACTTTTCATTGCAGTGCAGTCTTCGCTTTCTTCCATTTCTGAATCCTCATGGTTAGGATCTGCACTGCCACCTTCATCCAAGCTTTGGTGCTCACTGCTATTTGAAAGCTCCTCATCCCGGTCACTCATGTACTCAGCCATGGTGTCATTTAATAAGGAGCTACAATCCTGCCCTTCTCCATCTTCAAGCTTTGAAAACACCGAGGTTTCTGGCTCGACATCTGCCGTTGCAGCTTCTCTGCAACCTGTCGTCTCGGAGGGCACAATCTCATTTTTCTGAGAATTCTGAACTCCAGTTCGGTCATCTGAAGTTTCTGTTGCAGGAACACGCTGATCCACAACCTCATTCTGGCTGCTGGAGCCAGTTTCTACAGTACCTGTGGCTGTCAATGTATCGCTTGGTTCGCTGTACTTTCTAATATAAGGAAAGGTAACCTCCGGAGGTTCGGTAATACCTTTCAAACGCCGAACTTCAGCCAGCTTTTTGAGAAGGATCTCTCTCTCTTTTAAGAATTCTTTTTCCTTTTCTGCCTGCTTCCTGAGCCATTCTTTTCCTCTTTCGGCTCTCTTCCTGAGCCATTCCTTTTCTCTTTCTTCTTCTTGTCTCTTTGCCTCTGCTTGTTTCCTCTGCCATTCTCTCTCTTTCTTCTCGTTGTCTCTTTGCCTCTGCTTGTTTCCTCTGCCATTCTTTCTCTCGTTCTTCTCTTTGCCGCTCTCTTTCTTTCTCAGCCTCTTCTCTTTCTTTCTTAGCCTGTTCTAGAACCTCCCTTTCTTTTCGGTCCACCCATTCCCGCAGTTCAGCTCCTTTCAGACCTTTCTCTAGGCCCAACGCAATAATCTCCTTTAGATTCATCTCCAATCTGAACTGCTTAATGCTAATACATAGCACTCTCAATGGACCTTACACAACCGCTTCAGCGCGGTACCTCTCGCTATCGCTCTGCTGTTACGCCGTTTACGACCTCTTCGTAAACTCTTCCAACTCGTTCTCCGTCCTCTAAGCATGAGTGCACCAAAACGTCCTGTCGCGGACGCCAGAATAGTTGTCACCCGTTAATAATTAGGGAGTATTATTAACGATGCGCCCTTAAAGGTGCGCACACTCCCAGACACCCTTTGAGTGAGTGGGGGTAGCTGTTCCGGTCGCAAAGGAGATGCCCTCGACCTGCGTGGCAAGCTCAGCCGGAATCCAACTACCTTGTAGTGACAGAAGGGGGTGGTCGTTTGGTGCCCAGCTGTCGCCGGTTCAAACCAGAGTAAGGATCGGAGTCAGAAGTAAGAAACAAAACACAATTTATGCACAGCAAGAGACGATACAAAGGAATACACAAGATCGCTTGAAATACACAGACGAGAGGTTCACAGAATACAAACGCTAAGCATGCAACTACAGTATGATTCAATAACAGAGAGGCTTTACAACAGATCAAACACGAGAGAATTACATAAACAAACACCAAATTGTTCACCGGGCACTGTTGCAGTCCGACGCCTCAAGAGTCACGATGTGGCCGCCATACGAGACGAGCGCCGCTCCCTTGAAAGTCCGTGGGCTTGCCAGCAGCGCGTGATCCCCGGGAGTCCAGCCGAAGCACAAGCGAGCACGCCGCAAAACACTGACGAGCTGACTGACTGACTGACTGACTGACTGACTGACTGACTGACTCATCAAGCGGCGCGGTCGCTTTAAATAGGGCGCGCCGCGTCTGTTTGTTAACACGCGCCAAAGCTAGTGCGCACACACACTTAGATTCGCTGGTTATAGCGCTCTCTTCTCCTCCCGTTGAGCCGCGCGTCGTCATTGGCCAGGTCCCATAGTAAGTTCTCGAAAGGCCTGGCACATTCCTGGCCGATGAACCACCGTCCTCCCCGGGCAATGGGAAAGAGGGTGACGGCAACACGTACAAAGCTACGCGCTCTCCCGCGCGGGGAAGAGGGCTTTTCTCTCCATGCCTTCCACGCGACGCCGTGCGGGCCTCGCGCCGTACCGGCTTGATGAAAATGGGCGCCGATTTCGTGACATAGGCCCACATTCGCATCGCATCTGCCCTAAATTGCCCCGCAAAAGACCGATGCAGACAGAAGTGGGAAGGAGCAATTGCCTGCCCCGCTACCGCCCACGCGGAAATTATCTAGGTTTTTGGTGGGCAAACCTATTTGGGGCAGCCCAGGAATTTTCTGCATGAATTCCAGATTTTCGTCTGACCTTCCCTCAAGTACCCCTCAAGGGTCCCATGTAGGCAATGTGTGGGCATACCCGTATTTAGCCCCGCCGCGGCCCATGTGGGACCTATTCGGCTTTTGAGTGGGCAGCCCCAATTAGATCAGCCCATGCGTTTCCTACACAAAGCCCAAATTCATTTGCATCGGCCCTAAAATTTCCCAAGCGGGACCCTTGAGGGCCTGATGTGGGAATATGTACTCAGTTAGCCCTTCCCACGCCTATATAATGCCCAAATAGAAAAACAGGGGCAAGCCCAATTTGGGCTTGCCCGCTTGATTCCTAAAGCGGGCCCTCGTGGGTGTTATTGTGGTTGCCCAAGCCCAACTTGCCCATACGGGCCCCCAGTGGGCCATGTAATGTGTGCTACTCGGGTAGCCATCAGATACTCCAGTGACATATTTCAATATTTATGCATTAGCACAGAATAGTTCATCATATAACCTTTACCCATGCTTATTACCCACTATCACACACGCATGCACATTGTTAGGGACTGCACTTCCATTAAGTGTAGTGAAGAATGCATCCCTTGCAGACAAAGCTATAATGAGCGCACCCTTTTTTCCTATATCTGCCCTCAGGTGCACAACTGCAAGGCCTGGATGGATTGGTACATTTTAGTTTTCAAAGTTCTAAGTAATGTAAAAGGCTTCAATAGTTATTCTAGAAGAAATGCATGCATGCATGAAACCCCATGGTTTGCAGTTATGTTGCAGCTGACTTGTGCATGCAGTGCAAATATATCATGGTGCAACATTCAGCAAAACAAGTGAATTTTTATCTTTCACCCACGATTTGCAAAAATGAGTAAGCAGCTTTATTTTTCAAGCTTCTTGCAAAAGAAATGCATAGATCTATTGCCAACTAAAATATGATTAAGCATCCAAGGGAGGAATAAACAACACTGAATACACATACACATATGTCCCCAAATAAGTAGATGGGAAGAGATACCAGTGATAAATGGAACTATATATTTTCCTAATAAATTAAATGCTCACTGAACTATTTTTGCCTTGTTAAGTAAGTGCCCATTTGTATTTACTGAGAGCATTACTGAAAAGCTAAATAGCAGAATCAGTGTGGACATACAAGAAACCTTCCATGCATGTAGCCGTAATTTTGAAGCAAGTGAAGAGTAAGCACAAAGATGAAACAAATGATATTAAAAACCGTATGAAATTACACATTCTTTGCAGTTATGTGCCGAAAGGACTCAAATGAAACCAATTTTTATTATCACAGGCCTAAAGGTAGCCTGGACCTGTACAATAATAGAAGTGATGCAGGTGAAAGAACAATGAAAATGCAACTTAATCGGGTAGGAACCGAAGTGGAATTCAGCATGGAATAAAAGAAAAGAATGAAAAACAAGAAATAGAGAAAATAAAAATGTCAGCCAGACCACAGTGGTCATCAAGGTGACTAAGAAGAGATTTTTTAGGTGTCAAGTATCTACTATCAGGAAGCACTAAAACACTTTAACTTGCAATCAGGCATTATAGTACACGTTGAAATAAAGATATACATATTGACACTCCATAATTTATGCCTTCAAATGAAGCACTGTGAGAGGCTCGAAAGATAAAACACAATGTAGAGCTGCTGCACATTTCAAGGTAGAGCCGCTGTACCTCTCACATAAAGAATAGCAGCACACCCTCAAATCTAATTGCGGCAGAGAATCCAGAACATGAAAACTATGTTATTCATGTTCCCTGATCATTTCAGTCAGCATTCTTTGACCAGTGAAAAGGCAGAAAATCATAGATATGTGAGCATTCTAAAGCACAGTATACATAATCTATCTAAAGAAAAAAAAACTATTCAGGAAGCTGCAAATGTCGCAACAAAAACGGATTCAGTTTTTCTGTTTAAGAAAGCCAATGTTTTTCTTCGAGCAATTCTAATTGAGATAAAAGAAAGTCACGTCAATATATACTAGCATTACTGTGCACTCACAGTTCTGTTAGAATGAATGGCAGACCAACTTCTTAATTCAATTTGACTATTTTCTCAGATTCGGTAAATGTTTTGGCATCATATACAATACAATAGGATTATTTGTCATTTTACATGAAGCAGGAAGCCTGCAGAAAGGCTGCCAAAAGCCAGCTCGCAAGCTATGGCTGCAGGCTGTCTTCATTGGCAGTTCTCATTGAAAAATGATATGAACAGCCTCTTTCTCATGGCAAAAGAAAAGAGAAGTACAGTACATGGAATAATACGAGGTGCATACATGACAAGAAAGACATTATATCCCTTAGCAACCACATATACACATCTGAATTGCACATAGGAACAAGCTGAATCTTGGTACACACAAGCAAAAGAAGTAAGAAGCAATAATGTGTGCAATATATTTTGTAAAGATTGCACAACGTCCTGAACGTGATATTTTCAAACTAGATATTTCGAGTGCCTAAATTGCTCAGTATGCATGGTAATTTGTTCTGCAGCATTTGTAGATCGCATTTTCTTCCACTTGTTTCCCCTTCCATGGCACACAATGGGTCGTGTTGTAATACTTCACATTTCACAGATGAGAGGATAACCGATGGTAGCTTAGGGTACCAAGCTGGATTCCTAGGAAAGGAAAGCGTAGCAGGGGGCGGCAGAAAGTTAGGTGGGCGGATGAGGTTAAGAAGTTTGCAGGAGTCAAGTGGATGCAGCTAGCACAGAACCGGGACAAATGGAGAAATATGGGAGAGGCCTTCGCCCTGCAGCGGGTGTATAGTCAGGCTGATGATGACTTCACATTTCTTTCATGTTTAGCGGTTTTCTGACTGAAGGTGTTTTATTTGGCTTCTTGTTTGAATTGTTTGCCTGTCTTGGAAAATACTGTCTTGGAAAAGAAACTAAAAAACGCTAAAAATGTAACTTTAGTTAATGATTTTAGTTAACGATGTGAGAGGTCCGGATCCCTTTTGACTCAGGGCACATGCTCGTCAGAGCCGCAGAAAAAGTAAAAAGAGATAAAGAACACTGCACAGTATTGTGACAGCCTTTAGAGACCTTGGTTAACTACAGTTCGGTTGAGCTGCTTCAGATGTCACCAAGCCATGGTAATCCAATGTGCCAGCCATTCTGATTCCAGGACTAAACAGGTGTCTCAGCCAGTTACAGTCAGCTGTAGTAGGCTGTAACAGTATAATTAGGACCGTAGAGTGGCGAGCTACACTTGGTGTTTCTGTGTGTGCCCCATGTGTGCCAAAATGGTGGCTGCTCTAGATTGAATCAATGCCTGCAGGATTGCACCTGTTTCCACGGTACTAAAATTGTTTTGCCTATCTCTCAGGTACTCTGTAGGGGCGCTAATCGATTACCCATTGAAGTTTTATCTTTAACGATTGCTGTTAATAAATATTAATGCAGATAGTCTTCTGTAACTGTTGGAATACCAGTTTTAATAGGAAATGCACATATCCTTGCACAATGTGTCTGTTAGAGGGTATTTTGGCATCGTGATAGGTAGGAGTGCTAAGCTGCTAGCCAGAGCCCAAAAAGAGCATAGGAAGGGATTGGCATGCAATTTGAGAGTACCAAAGACTAAAATGGCTGAACAAGAATTGAATTATTGTGAGATAGAGGATGTGACGTCACGCAACCGGAAGTAGAGCCGAAAAAGGGCATATGAAGAAATTGTCGTGCAATTTGAAAGTATCAAAGACTAAAATGGGTAAAAAAGAAGTAAATTAAGCAACTAGAAGCAACCAGAAGCAACTAACAGCAGCATCCGTGCTTTCGCATTACACCAATGCAGATTCTTCAGTGCTCTTTAATTTTATGCACATTTATTTATATGCATTTAATTTTATTTATGTGTGCATGGGTGGTGGTGAACAGGCATAAGTCTCCTGTATGCTAAATCTCGTTATTGAGCTGCAGTGGATGTTACATATAGAAAACAAGACATAGCTTAGGAAGCACTCAATGTCGACCTCTCTTTACTGGTGGCTGCACACCAAGTTGCAAAAAAATGGCAAGAGCTATGTTTATGCCAGATTCTAGAAGCAGGCGAGTAATTCTGAATGAAAATGTGTCTGGCACTTGAGTTTTTTTATTGAGCATGAGTCCAGACACATATTTGACAGCAAAAGGTAAATTGCCTCCTGTGTGTATGCTGTTTAGATACGCCAAACTTTTGCTTTTCTTGTCAGTGCTTTGCTTTCACACCTATAAACAATAGTGGCTGGTCAATGTCACTTTGATGTGTTTCCTTGCTCTAAGCATCGCCTCTAAGAGTGGAAGTGATTCTGCTCATATCTTTGCAGTGTTATCATTTCTAGCCTATGACAACATTTCACAAGCCCCTTGCTGTCACTGTGTGCCACAGGTGGAGTCCTTCAGATGAAAACTTATTGGTGTTCAACGAACTACGAGCCAGATTAAACCCTAAGGGTACTGAGTGATTTCTCGCCTATTAATAGCAGATGTGTAACTATGGCATTTTTTTGTGCTTGTTTCTTTTTTATGCAGGTTGACATTGGGAATGGAGTAAAAGTTGAAAAGTCGACGATCGACCGCTTTGTTGTTCATCGTCAAGGGCTTCCGACAAAGTTTGCAAGAAGCCTGCTGAGGCAGGTGTTTACAGAGGAAGAGATGAAAGCAAAATCCTTGTTTGGGAAGGGCAGCAACGCCCATAAAGATGGCACACATAAGGACCCTTTGGACCCTGTGCGGCTCAACGCTGTGCTAGGTATGCATTTGGGGGGTTTTTGTCATTCCTGACTTTTACTGTTTCTTCCGGAGTTCTGCACAGAACATTTAATGCATTGGTTAATGTATCAGTTCCCTATTGCAAGAACCAGCGTCTTCCAGTACGAAACCAGTAAGATTTTCGCGTTGGTTTTGCACTAGATCTGGGGGGGGGGGGGGGCAATACTCCCTGGAGCAGTGACGGGAAGACATTGGTTGCACTGGTACGATGGGAGAAAAGCGCTGGGATTAGCTTTTTGAAGCTGGGTGTGTCGCTGGCATCCGCGATGCACTGGGAGAAGCTCTTTATGTGTGCTGGGGCCGCACTGGTCCTACCCAGTATAATCGGTGCGGCCCGCGGCATCGACCAGTTAGCATCCCTCAGGGGCCAACATGGGAACAGCGTACTCGCAATCGACCATCGGGGCGCATATGAAAAATATGGTTCAAGTAAGCACTTTTTGCTGCGAAGTCGTTGCGAACCTGTAAGAAAACAAAGGCAGTATTTTTTTTCTAGAGTTTCCATGTTTCAATAGGTCATTTCGAGAGAGACTACGATCGTCGCTCCTCTGATATCTCATGACACACTGACGGTTAACATACAGCTAAAACTGGAATTGAATAATGTAGGCTACCAGGCATAACAAACTTCACAGCTGACCTTAAGGGCACTCTAACACAATGATTACTGCCAAAATGTTCAATAGGGGCTCAATCGCAGGCAAGCGTAGCCTGCACCGCGGCCCAGTATAAACAGCAGAAAGAAAAAAAAAATAAAACAAGGAAGAGAGTAGTTGACCAAGCGATGGGCCCATGGGAGAAAAAAACATGCAGCGCTTGTAATGCATAATATTTTGCGTGTTTCTCAAGCTTTTCCGCTCCTTCTTGCTCTGCGTATAAAGCAGCCGAGCCCTCGGTCATCGCAATGCTTCCCGAAATGTTTACATACAAGTAATTTTAGTTACATGCAAAATAGTGTCGTCGCTGCTGCACTTGCCGGTATTGAAGCTTGGTCGCACTTTTTTCCTTGAAGGTTTGTGCTACAGCTCCGTGTTCACTGAAAATTACGCCCACAGTAGCAGAGCAGCGCTGAAGAGTCGGCGCTGGTAAATTTGCCAGTGATATCACACTCCACATTTTAAAGTGATTCCAGTGCACAAAATAATGCGCATAGGCATCCAGAACATTAGTTGCTAGTCGTGAAAGTAGGCAGCAAGCTCCAATGATCAAGAAGTTGTAATTGTTAGAGCGGCAGCAATGAGGGGGGGGGGGGGGGGGCTGTAGACTACAAAACAGGAAGTCCCAACCTTATAAATGCTGTCATGAAATCAAATGCAAAAATCTTCAAAGGTTTCCAGTTCTTGGCATGACCGAGTTGTTAGCGTAGTGAGCTAGATTAAGAGGTGCCGAGCTATAAACGCGCTAGGTGCTGCTCTTTTTTTTTTTGCTTTTTAAGCTTTTTTTAATGTACTGGAAGTGCTTCGTTACTTTTTAGCTTTTAATTTTTATCCTAGGCCTTTTTTTCTCCGGGCGACCAGTACCACCAGTGCGGAGCGTTCCATTATGCCGCATCCCAGTGCGCCCAGTCTTCAGCGTCATACTGGGCACATAATCAGGTATGGCGCTGGGGCACTGGGAACCAGTAGCGCTGGTTTTTGCAATAGGGCTGCGACTCCTGCAGGCATATATAACTTCACAAGTTGAGTCGTCCTTGTTCTCAAAGCTAGGTCTGCAGTGCAAACAATAAATGGATGCATTTAATGTACGTGTTCTTCCATTAAATGAATTTTTTAGTGTCCATTATTTAGTGCATTTACTTCTTTTTTAGGTATTGTGTAGCGACTATGCATTCGTGTGTATTACCTCTCTTTAGCAGTGTGTTGCTGGTATATAGTAGTTGTGAAGTTTGGTACTGTTGAAGTCATCTTTGCATGGGTGCAGTTTTGATTATTGAATCAGTTTTACAAACCTCTCACCCCTTTCATAGTGTTCACTGCTTTGTGCGGAGATCTATGATAATATGAGGAGATTTGTGAATTGAATCGATGCGGCATTAATTTTTTTTTTTTTGCTACAGCCCAAGTGGCAAACCTTTTTTCTTTCTTGCAGGATTCACCTGCAGCCGATTCCCGACGGCAACAATGATACAGCTCAAGAACAGCCTGCCGTCGATGTTAAGTCGTGAAATTAAATAGAGGGCACGTACTATGTGCGGGTCTATCTCTGCCAGCCAGGCAGCTTTTGTTTTGAAGGATTTATTATACAAGTTGCAAACAACATATGGGTATTTATATTTGCATGTTTGTTAGCAGCGACCAAAACATCTGTAGCCACTTTACACAACCCAAACAGTTAAACGTCCTGCTGCACTGGCAGTGTTTACAGGGAGCAAAATAGCCGTACAAGACATTATGATGGCAACTGGTGAGCATTAAGGATTCAAATACATAAGCTCCGTCATGACACAAAGTACACATTAGCCTGCCATCAGAAAAGCATGCATTAGGAACACACTAGACTCACGGTGGCCAATATGGTTTTGAATGCCATTAGGAATGCATGAGGAAAGCTCACAAGACAGTCATGAGACATACAAATCAGTCTAATGTATAAAGTCAATGGAGTTTCTAAAGACACACAGTGCATATTTTCTTAAGGGCGAGTTGTGAGGCAACATTGTCCCATCGTCCGGAAATGCGCACATGCATTGGCAACCAGTTTCTCATCGAGCACACACAGTCTTCGCCTTGCTGCAAAGCTCTACTACAACAAGCAGAATGAAATACTGACTGTTTGGTACAGATGACCCACTCTGTACGCAGCACGCAACGATGAACGTTGAACCTGGGCCGATGACGCACCCATTTCGCGGATGAAAAACGCTTTGGTCTGAGCCATTTCTGAGCTTTGGGAAACTACGCAGCGGATAATAAATGGCCGAGAGGCCGTTAGAAACAAGTTAAAATATTATTATAAATGTTACACGTTTTTTCTTACGCAAGAAACAAAAACTGCATTCATTCCTGAGCTCGAATATTATGTTTACTTCCTACTAATTTGGAGTTCTGGCAGATCTTATTTTCTGTGTGCTAGTAATTTGCCTCACAGTTCGCAGGAGCCCTCATCATCGAGTTGATGCCGCTGGCAGTGGGCAGCTGCACGCGTTTTCTTCCAAGTTGCGCGACCAGTTGTGCATAGACCTTGTATCCGCTGCGTAGTTGCCCAAAGATCAGATATGGCTCAGACCGAAGCTTTTTCACCAGCGGGTTGGGTGCGTCATCGGCCCGGTTCAGCGTTCAACGTTGCATGCTGCGTACGAAGTGCGATATCTGTGTCAAACAGTCAGTATTTCGTTCTGCTGGTTGTGGCAGAGCGTTACAGCAGTTACAGCAAGGCGAAGACTGTGTGTGCTCGATTAGAAACTGATTGCCGCTGTATGTGCGCATTTCCGGACGATGGGACAATGCTGCGTCACAGCTCGGCGGCTCGACTCGGCCTCCCAGGCACGTCGCAAAAGTGGTGGCTTGTTTTACGGATACACGTCTGCATGAGCGGCGTATCGCTGCATGTTTTAATTGAACGGTGAAGGTGAGATTTTATTACCCTCAAGAAGCGTGTTGCATTGCTCAAAGCCTTCCGTTCCGCTCCTCTTGCGGCGTGTTTTTGCTATACTGCGTCGTATTACCGCACCAACGTTCGCTGAATGTGCTTTAGCTGTTATCACATGGATGCTCCTATTGTCAGTGGGATCTTTCTCAAGAATATGTTAAATGCTGAAGTTCTAAATTGGTAGCCTCACATCAGCGACGAATGCAGCTCGATTAAAGAATGGATTCGTGAACAGGACTAGATTTTAGTTTAGGGAGCGAAGCTGTATCGCAGTTATTTTCACTTCTCAGGCGCATTAACTTCTGAATGGTAAAAATCGTCATTTGAATCTCTTACCTAAGCTCTTACAGCTGGGTGTTTTAACGCTAGCGTTAGAGATATTCCGCTCGTTTTTTTTTTTTTTTTTTCTTTTGACACTGATGCGTGCTTTGTTTGTTCGCAAAATCTCCTACCTTTTTATAATCTCCCCGTGTCTCGTTTGGAGACCGAGGCTCAGATCATTTTGTTATCACGAGGCTTTCATGAAGACCATGACAGACGAATGGACGGTGGCCGCTTTCCTACAGTTCAAGGTTTGCATTGTCGTAACGCGTCTATGTAAGTAACCGTGAATTGATAAAGCCTGGCTTTCGATGCAGCACAGCTTCACTCATTATTGTCTTAGTGAAATCCGTAAAGCCATGTGATTCTTATCCATGTGCTTGCTGAACGCCCTTTACGTTCAAAAACGTGCCCGGAAAAACTGCTCCAGAGTGCGTTTACATGACACGCGACGAAAGACTAGGCTAACGACGACGGAGCCAGAACGATGCACTGATAAGGTGGTTGAAAATGCCGTAAAATTTCAGTTAACGTAAATCTTCACATTAGAAATCCATGTCAAGCTGACTGAACAGTTAGTGTCCATTTTTTCGCCTTATCCGAGTATCGTTCTGCCTACGTCGTCGTTGGCCATGTCTTTGGTTTAAAATAAAAAATCAAATTCCCCGCCAATAGTACGTCGCTGTGACGTCACGAGCTTTTGTGACGTCACAACGTCCCCTGTTTTCTTGCCGCACAGTTCGCAGGGAGCGCCAAGAAACAAAAGCCTCGCTCAGAGTCGACACGCTACCATATACGCTTTCTACCAGTTGGCCACTCCGGGGCCCACTTAAATTCAAGATTTCGCTCCCAGAGCGGCAAATCACTTCTGCTCTTTCGCTCATAATTTTGGATGCGTTTTTTGTTGCCGCCATAACAGCAATTGCAGAATGGCTTTGACAGTGCAGTACAACTTTTTCTGCTGAAAAGATAAATCTTGTTATTGCTTACACTGTAAAAAATATCCGTTACTTTAACGGCTACCCTCTCCTCAGTTTTGATGGAGCCTCGACGCATGGTCGACGTCAACAGAATAAACGGCGCCGCGGTGTTAAAGGGACACTAAAGAAACCTAAAGATGCTGTGAAAATCTAATAAACTACATTTGGTAATACTGTCGCCGCATATCCGGCAGCAAAAAAATCTAATAATTGCTGAGATATTGCGATGAGAAGTATAGGTATTTTTGTTGTTCCCGCCAGTCGAATTCACACTGCTTCCTCCGACTACGTATTCGGGTAGAGCGATGCTCACTTATGACGTAAGTGGAGACTCCGTGATTGCTAGCGAGCCGGCGCGTCCCGCGGCGTCGAGCATCCCTCAGGGGCCAACAAGGCAACAGCGTGCTCGCAATCGACCATTGGCTCACAATAAGTGACGGCCAGAGCCGAAATAAATAAAACGATGAAGAGAATAATTTACCGAACGATGGGCCCATAAATGAAGAAAAAATACATAGAGCACTTGTAATGCGCATACTTTACGTGTTTCTCAAGCTTTTGCGCTCCTTTCGCACTGCATATAAACAAACCGAACCCTCGGTCATCGCAACGCTTCCCGAAATGTTTACATACAAATAAGATTTATTTACCAGCAAAATCGTGTCCTCGCTGCTGCGCTTGCCAGTTTTGAAGCTTCGTCGCTCTTTTTTCCTTCAAGGTATGTGCTACAGCTCTGTGTTCAGCGAAAATTACGTCCACGGTAGCAGAGCATGACCAAAAAGCCGGCGCCCCTAAACTTGCCAGCGCTGTGAAATTCCACATGTTAAAATGGTTCCAGTGCAAAGGCATCCAGAACATTAGTTGCAAGTCTTGAGAGCAGGTAGCATGCTCCGATGGTCAAGAAGTCATTTTTAGACCGACAGCAATGGCATGTACACCTCGAAACATGTTCTATTATACATGTGGCGGTGACATAATATGCAGAACTATTTCGCGGCATCCTATGACTCGGCTACGCCGAGTCATTCTGCTTCCGGCTACCGTTTGGTGCGGACGCAGGATCATGAGCTCCCAAGGAGCGGCGATAGCGGCCGTGTCTGGCCGCGGTAATAGGTTCGCCAGTGGAGAAGACAAGGAATATGAGATAGTTTTGCCTATCCTGCCCACCGGAAGTGTTGTTTTAAATACTGTTTTTTTGCACGGCGACGTGCGGGTTAGGCCCTACAGGGTCGAAGACTTTAGGGACGCCCTGGCCAATGTTGCTGTGCTCCCCGATGTCGTGTCGTTTGTGGGCTGTGGCCTGCGTGTAGGCTGTTACCTTCAGCAGCGCGGAAGAGGCAAAGAAACTGGCTGCCGTTAAGGAGATCGAGGTCAAGGGACGCCGCTGCATCGTCATTGACCCAGAAGCACAGCAAGTTAACCTTCGTCTGCATTGGATGCTGCACGGCGTTCTCGACGAGGACATCCGCACCGCTTTCGCGGCGTTTGACGCCGTGACCGAAGTGACCCGAGGACGTTGATGCGTTGCTGGCATGAAAGATAAAGGATTAACTACGAGGACTGTGTCGATGAGCTGTCCCATCAGGTTCGAGTGGCTAGCGAGTTGGCCCTCGTGGTGGTGCCCGGGAGGCCTATGCGTGTGCCTGCGTTGCGGTGGAACAGGCCACGTTCGCCGTGACTGTAATTACGTTGGGCGCTGGAGCTCGCAGAACTATCGACGGAGTGTTTTCGCCAGCGTAATGCAGGTAACGCAGCGTGTGCGAGCGCACGCGCGCGCGTGCGTTGCGTTGCAGTGTGCCAGCTGCTCCAAGTGCCGGCGCTATGGACACGCCGAGGCGGACTGGTCCGTACCTACGCGCCGGCTATCGGGCATGTAGCGGCAAGCGACTCTGCGGAGCTCATGGATGTCGTCGAGGCGGAAGAAGCAGGAAGTGGAGCAAGGGCTGGCTTTGGCGTACCGGAGCTGCACGACGAGATTGATTGTTAACAAATGTTTAGAGGACCCCATCAGTGTACAATGTTCCGTACGCCAGGACTGGCCCTTCAGCCCTCTTTTATTTTGCATCTATATGGAGACCAACAATGCAAACACGGGGGCCAGTTGGTTGATCATTCTGTGGAATACTGCGGTACTTGATAGACAGAGACAAATTCGTGTGTCGTCTTCCATTTGTCCTCTGTCTATCAAGTAGCGCAGTATTCCACAGTATATAGAGACCCTTTGTTTGAAAATACTCAAGAATAATAGCATTTAGGGATTCAATGTAGAAGCAGCCGAAGTAAAGCTGTTAGCTTATGGAGACGACATGGCTGTTTTTAGAGATGATGAGGGGTGCATATGGCAAGCTGTGAAGTGTTTGCGCGAATTCAGTCGCGTCACCGGTAGAGGAGTTAACTGGTCGAAATTCCTTGGACTTTGGCATGGAAGGTGGCCATCTAAGCCTGAAAGATTTGCCAGTGTGCTTCGAACGACGACCTTAGATAGGTACTTGGGAGTTCCGCTCATGGCTTACCGTGAGAGTAGAGGCTAAAGAGATAAAGGACAAAGCTGAAAAAAAAGTGGAGAGGCACCAACCTAACAATTTTTGCAAGGGACACAACTTTACAAATGGTTCTTTATCAGTAAGCTCTGGTATGTTATGCAGGTGTTGCACTCTTCTCGGTTAAATATTCTGAAGCTGCACAGGAATTTCGCTGTATTTGTCTGGGCGTCTGAATAGGAGCGCTGCAGCCGGACGAGTAAAAAATGGTGGGCTAGGATTAGGTCACCTGTTTTTGCGACAGCTGGTCAGTCGTTTTTTTCTTTTTAGAGATACGACCGGACCCTTTCTTACTCACCGTATGCCAAGTCGGACTGAGGCGGCTGGTACCGGAGTACGTTGTTTCAACGGAAGACTTTTCCGCAGGGATTAGAGGCTTTTATACAGAAGTCGTAGCAAGTGTTCGGTTACTTTCAGCGCAGTTTTCAAATGATTATTTGTCTACAGTAAAACGAAAGACTTTGTATCGTGAATTGTCTGACATTATGTTCCCTGTGCCTTTGTACAGGGCCTTGTACGATGGAGGCCCAGGTGCAGATGTTTTAAAAAGGGTAAAAAGAATGCAGGTGACGCCAGGAGCAAAAACCTTTTTTAAATTGCACACCGGAACCTTGCCCGTGAAAACATTTTTGGAGAAAAAGGGATTGTTCATACCCTGGGGATCACACTGTTTAATATGCAGGAGGCCAAAAACCATAGACCATGTTTTTTTACACTGTGGGAAGGAGTATATTTTTGGGACGTATTGCAAAGAACGCTAATGAAAGATTTTCGGCTAGACCCGCACAGGATTCGGTACTTATGCGTAGAAAGTGAGGATGGGGCACCATTTGATTTAATTATGCTCATGGGCCTCCACTGTAATGGCGCTCAAGAATGGCGGGTTACCATTGCGATAGAGATGCACGGCCTGCCAAAATTTATTTTCGGGAAAGCGTGGTCAGGCTTTGGCAATCCAGAAAGCTGCAGCAGAACCTCCCGAGTGGCTCTCAAGGCTAGAGCCTTTGTTGTCTATGCATGAATTTTAGTGTGTCATATGTAAATAGCGTATGTAAATAGCATTTCAATGATTTTTGTTGTTTGTTCTCGTGTCAAGACCAGGCAATAAAGAAAAAAAAAGAACTTCGTATTGCAGAGTGGTTAGCGCCGAACGTTACGGAGCAAGCAGTGGTGAGTTCGAATCCTGGTGGTGGAACTTTTTTTTTCTACAAATTGCCTTTTTAATTACCTTTTTAATGTTTTTGTGGTGCTTCGTATCCGAGGCCCTTTTTTCGCCTGGCGACCAGCGCAATAGGCAAGGAGGCCATAGGGGAACAATGACATTCGGAATAAGATGGCAAGTATGTGTTTTTGTTTACGATGTCTGCAAATAGTACGTTGAAACTCTTGTTGCCACAGTATGTGGGACAGATGTGCCATGATTTAGTAAAGAATTGAATGATAATGCATTTTTCCTTTGACACTTAGCATATGTATGCATTTCGTGGCGTACATAGCTGCAATCGAGCGGTCAGGTCAGGGTTAACGGGAGCTCGCAGTCGAAGTTGCGACGGCGGCGATATGCTGGCTCAGAAGTGTGAACGAAGGAGCGTGTCGGCGGCAGCGGATTTCGCTCGCTCGCGCCTCCGAATGCTCAAATGTGAACGAGCCAGGCTCATCTGCTGCTCCAATCTTGTAAATCAGGCGCTGCAGATCCAAAATTGCAGGAAGTGCCTGAGCCGGAACATAACCGAAACTGAAGTGGGCGCCTGTGGCGCCTTCAAATATACTTTTGTATTTGCCTTGCAACGTTTACGTTGTCTTTTCGCCGTCGTTTACGTATGATAAAAGTCTGTTATCATATTCGAGACAAAACCTACGACCGAATTCAAACGGGCAAAGTAATTCGCATTTGTCAGCCTCCAGGATCCCTAGCGCGTCACGTGATTTGTTGCTGCGAGTTTCGATTGTGGCAGCGATAAATGTATTGCTGTTCTTCCTTTTTACTACCTTATAACAGCTCTGTAATCAGGAATTTGCATTCTATCAATGCAAGCCCACTTCAGTTTTCTCTTTAGCGTCCCTTTAAGTAACGGGAGAGGAGAACAGGCCAGGAGTCCTAAAAAAACAAACACAATGCGCGCAGCAATATGGCGTGTTCATTCGCTGCTGTTTGGTTACGTCACACAGCCCGTGATCAGCAATTGAGCTATCGCATTATAGTTGCGTTTCGCTCCGCGTCGGGCGAGACAAACGTGCTGCTGGCTACTGCTTGCGAAGTCAGCGGCTGCAGGGATTTCTTGACGTCTGCTTTACCGTTTTCGTCGATTTCCCGGTCTTCTTTTGTATGATTGTGTGTGTCTGGCCATTTTGTTCTGCGCTTTGCACAATGGCGGCGAGGCTCGGAGTCTGCCACGCACATGGACCTGCAGTCTCCGACCCAGTCCGCCTGATTACGGTAAGTGTACTGAGTGTTTTCTATTTACTCGAGGAAGACTTTGTGGAGCTTGTGGTGTAGGATACAAGCGTGTGCGCCGAGCTTAAGCGAAACATGCATCTGAAGGCAGCCAGCGCGCACTCGCTCCGTGCTCCACATGACGACAGATGGTCGTGCGCTAACATTCGTTACAGGAAATTTGTAGGCAAGAGGTATTTGTATAGCGAATATGCATTTTTCGCGCTTGTTTGCGCAAAGTTAGTCTGGTTTGGTTAGCGCGGCTTCAGGTCACAAAGCGACTTTGGATTTGGGAGATGCCGTACGTATAATGGAAGGCTCGGAATAATATTCACCAACCGCTGTTCATTAATGCGTGCACTGGCATTGCACAGTACACAGGCCCCTTGCGCGTTTTGCTTCCGTCGAAGTCTGGAGCGTTCATCGCTACAGCGCCTTCGGCATCGAGTGCGTTGCGCAAATACACGGAACATCGAGCCGAAGTACTCGCGGAAGCGAGCCCGACCGCGCCGGCAGCGTTACGATTTGGATTAGGAAGGAGTTGCTGCGGAGATGAGGTTGCTGAATAATTGTGTGAATTGCATGTAAGCGAACCGCACACAGCAAAAAATTGTACACCTTTAAGGGTGCTAAAAGGGTGCTCCTGCAAAATACACCCACTGGCACGCCTTTCTAGCACCCTAATTTTGATGTATACTTCACTTCACTTTATTCACCTTAAAGGCCCCCTTCCGGGGGTATTACATAAGGGGTGGGTTAATATATACAACAATAATAAATACATGTCATTGCCTTACGATAAAAGTAGTTATAGCATGTAAAAAAGATGGGCACATGATAGTGGCGACGTTGGTGGGGAGGGCATTCCAGTCCACAGCAGTGCGGGGGAAAAAGGAACCTAAAAAAGTTGCAGTAGGAGATAGGGGCCGGGCAATCTGAAACGGATGTGCAGTGCGGTGAGATATGCGGGTCGGATGAGTAATGTAAGGTGTTTGATTCAGAGTGCTGTGGTACAACTTATGGAGTAAACAAAGGCTCGCGATGCGGCGGCGAGCTTCGAGGCTTTCGAGACCGGAAATATTCTTCAGAGATGAAACGCTGATGGTATACGAATATGCAAAATGAACGAAGCGGATGGCGCGGTTTTGGACTGATTCAAGTGCATTTGTTAGGTACATTTGGTGAGGGTTCCAGATGGGACTAGCGTACTCAAGTTTAGGTCTGATAAGTGTTTTATAAGCCAGAAGTTTAACGTGCTGCGGTGCATGACGAAGATGACGTTTTAGGAAACCTAGAGATCTGTTGGCAGAGGATATGATTGTGGTGATGTGTGTTCGCCAAGAAAGATCGCTAGACAGGGTTACACCGAGGTACTTAAAGGATTGAATGCTTTCTATGGGTGAATTAGCAACTGTATAGGAAAACATAAGGGGGTTGTGATGACGTTGGAATGAGACGAGTTTGCATTTTTTGGCGTTTAGCGTCATTAACCAGTTGTTACACCATTCATGGACACAGGTAAGGTCATTCTGAAGGGCCATTTGATCACAAATGTTAGTAACGGTACGATAAATTACACAGTCATCGGCGAAAATGCGAATATTACATGATACTTGTAGTGCCAAATCATTAATGTAAATTAAGAACAAAAGCGGGCCGAGCACAGATCCCTGCGGAACGCCGGATGTTACAGGCAGGGTGCCTGAGCTGTGATTGTTAATAGAAACGAACTGAGATCGGTTAGCAAGGAATTCTTTAATCCACTCTAGAACATTGAGGTTTAAATTTAAAAGGGCAAGCTTTAGGAATAGGCGTTGGCGTGGTACCTTGTCAAATGCCTTTGCGAAATCTAAGAATAATGCATCGGTCTGCAGGTTGCGGTCAAGGTTACTATGCAAGTCAAAAGTGAAAATTGCCAATTGGGTTTCGCAGGAGAGACCCTTGCGAAACCCATGTTGAGCCGGATGAAGGAAGTTGTGGCAATCTAGAAAATTTATTACATGAGAATAGATGACATGTTTCATGATTTTACAAGGTACGCTTGTTAAGGAGATGGGGCGATAATTTAGTGGAGAGTCCTTTGTACCTGACTTGTAGGCCGGAATGACCCTCCCCACCTTCCAGTCGGCCGGTAGGGTTCCTGTTGAAAGCGATTGAGAAAACAACAGTGAAAGATAAATGGCTGAGGTGTGTTTCGTGTTTTTAAGCACTTTAGAGTTTATTTCGTCCACTCCTGCGGCTGATGAAAGTTTAATTCTGTCAATATGGTTTATGATGCCTTGCACAGTAATTTCGATGGGTGACATTGCTGGTAATGATATGCTAGGCGGGGTAGGCAATGAGGAATCAGTTTCATCTGTGAAGACGGAAACAAACGCACGGTTAAATATGTCAGCACATTCGTCATCAGTGGCTTCCTCGCCCGCGGCATTTGTAAGAGCGGTGGGGCACGTTGCTTGCGGGTTTATTATTTCCCAAAACCTCCTGGGGTTGTTTTTTAGGATATTTGGTAGGTCATTGTGAAAAAAAGCACGTTTGGCGGAGCAAACTGCAGCATAATAAGAGTCCTCAGCTGCGTGGTACCGCTCCCATGCTTCAGCACTTGAGTTCCGTTTTGCTGTACTATAAAGTCGTTTTTTTCTTCTTTCTAATCTTTTCAGATTGTGTGAGAACCACGGCTTCTGGCGGTTTGCGCGAAAGCTGATACAGGGAATAAATTTGTTTGTTAGTTCGTTTATCTTGTTTTTGAAAAGTGACTAGTTATCAGTAAGAGACCGGAGATGAAACGTGGATTGAAAACAGGGCAGAAAAGCTTCGTTGTTGATTGCTTGGTAGTTTCCTTTGTCGTACAGGCGGATGGTTTTCTTGAACGTTTGGCGGGATGCGGGCGAGAATTTGAACGTGGAATGAATAACTCTATGATCACTGATTTCACGCAAGTAAGTAATCGAGGATAAGCTTTCAGGGCTGTTGGTTAGTATTAAATCCAGGATGTTTGAAGATCCTTGGGTAACCCGAGTCGGTTCAAGCACCATTTGCCAGAAGTTGAAATTTAAGCAAACATCTACAAAGTTTTTTGCTTCAGAGTTACCAGCTGTTAATGGACCTACGTTTTGCCAATTTATACTCGGGAAGTTAAAGTCTCCAAAGAGAAGCAGTTGAGCATTGGAGTGTTTCGTAGTATTGGACCAGAACATCGTTTAGTTTAGGTGCAAAACCGGGATTGCTGTTAGGGGCCCTGTAGCACACGCCAAGCAGAACGGTTTGCGGTGGAGCGTTGCAATTTAACCATAATATTTCCAGATCTGAAGTAATGTTAACAACGGAACATGCTATTTGGTTGTTAATGGCAATAAGCACACCTCCTCCACGTGTGCCTTGACGATCTTTACGGTACACAGTAAAATTGGGTAAGTCATCTAAAACTTCATTATCACTGATGTCGCTTGTTAGCCATGTTTCCGTTAGGATTAATACGTTGCTGCCGGAAGATGAAAAGAGATTCGACAAGGCCTCGCGCTTTGGAAGGAAACTGCGAGCATTAGTGTAGATTATGGATAAGGAAAGGTTATCTCGAAGGTTAGTCCGCGGCTGCTTGCGCGCTTTCCGACGGCGAAAGGATTCCTATGTGATTTCTTTAGCTGATTGTGAACCTTGGTCGAAAATAAACCGTTTGGGTCCCATGTGTAGCGTTTTGTATCGGAGGGAAAATGGTCCAGACTTAGCTCTAGCAAAAGCCACAAGGTGCTTCCGTGCATTTCGAACGGGTCGAGAAAAATCTTCTCCAATACTAAAATCAGTGTCTTTAAGCTTAGGGCCTTTGGAGAGTATGATTCCTTTTGTTTTGAAAGATGGCAATTTCACTATTATTGGTCTTTGGCGGTCTGTGCTGTGGCGGCCAAGGCGGTGTGCGCGCTCTGTCTTTAGGCTCGATTACCAGATTGAGGCTGTCAAGGCAGTGCTGAGTGATAATTTTTTCTGATTGCTCGTAAGATTCTTTATCATTTGGGTCAGGAAGCCCATAGAACACTAAGTTATTTCTTCTCGAGCGGTTCTCGAGATCATCGAGATGTGTATCCAACTCAGAAAGCTGCAAAGTCATTCTATCTCTGTTGGATTGAAGGGTTTCTACTTCTGTTCGCAGGGTGTTAAGACATTCACATTTGGTTTCAAGATCAGCGATTCGATTGCTTAGAGCAGATATTGTGTTATCTGTTGCTACTAGTTGATTTTTGAGGTCATGTATTCCAGTGATAAGTTGTGATTGTCCGGCGGACAACTTTTGTAGTTCGCTCAAAACTGCATCAAGGCCACCTGGTCCCGGGTTGGTTTCTACATCACCCGACAGCACTAGTAAAGCGCGAATGACATCGACACATTCGGCGGCAAGACAAAAGCAACACTGCGGGCTCGGCAGCTGTACCAGGCAATAATTACTAGTTTTCTTAGTGAAAAGCGTATATGGACCACCAACCTGCATGGCGAACATAAGCGGATTAGCGGCCCGTGCGGAGGCACAGCCGCAGAGCCCACAGTGTGCCGAAGGTGGGTGTCGCTCCTTTATAGGTAAGCCGTACGGTGCTGTCGGTGACGATGGTGCTGCGGAGGTAGTTTCGTTGGTCCAGCGTTCCAGAGGTGGCGCTGCCGGGGGTTTCCAATTGTCGGTGGCGACTAGGTGTAGTGCACCAAGTTCGCTTTCTTGATGGGGCGTCCGGATGACTGCTGTGTAGCCAGATGTCCCTGCCGTCCAGGCTGGCAGAAGAACAAACGTGACGATTTGGACAATGACCTGCATGGCGAACATAAGCGGATTAGCGGCCCGTGCGGAGGCACAGCCGCAGAGCCCCAGGGTGCCGAAGGTGGGTGTCGCTCCTTTATAGGTAAGCCGTACGGTGCTGTCGGTGACGATGGTGCTGCGGAGGTAGTTTCGTTGGTCCAGCGTTCCAGAGGTGGCGCTGCCGGGGGTTTCCAATTGTCGGTGGCGACTAGGTGTAGTGCACCAAGTTCGCTTTCTTGATGGGGCGTCCGGATGACTGCTGTGTAGCCAGATGTCCCTGCCGTCCAGGCTGGCAGAAGAACAAACGTGACGATTTGGACAATGACCTGCATGACGAACATAAACGGATTAGCGGCCCGTGCGGAGGCACAGCCGCAGAGCCTAAAGCCCCTCAATAAACTAAAAGTAGCGCCAACATGT
This sequence comes from Amblyomma maculatum, assembly GCF_055883805.1. Lineage (NCBI taxonomy): Eukaryota > Metazoa > Arthropoda > Arachnida > Ixodida > Ixodidae > Amblyomma > Amblyomma maculatum. Next base: position 196,392,634 of record NC_139345.1, read on the forward strand.
GAAGTTTGCCGCCCGCCTCCTCTCCTGCGCTCTCCTTCGTCGTTCGACCCTCTCATTGGTCGAGCGCCGTCACGTGCGCGCGCGCTTTTTTTTTTTTTTTTTTTTTTGCTGGGCGTGCAGCTTCCTCCTTTCCAGCGGGGCGGGCGGCGCGCGCGCGGCACATATCGCCGTGTGTTTTGCTGCCACGCGGACTGCTACTAAATCGTTCCCGCTGGCTATTTAATTATTTTTTTTCAAGCATGTTGCGCTCTTTGGCCGGCGGCTGATAGAAGCACGGTGGTGAAGGCGAGTTCAACCAACTCAGACATCGCGTACAAATGGTGTCGCGCACTGACAGTTGAAAACGGAACCGTTTCAGCGCAAAATATAAAAAAAAACTGCTACCACGCTTCTCAAGTTTCACGGTAGCTTACAATTCAGTTCAACCTGCAAAGAAACCACACAGACTGCAGCTTCCGCAGCCTAGTTAATTTTTTTTTCAAGTATGTTGCGCACTTTTGTCAATGGCTGACGGACTCAAGGAGGTGAAGGCGAGTTAAATCGACGCCAAAATCGTGTACGTATGGTGACACACCATGGCAGCTGAACACGGCACCGTCTCAACGCCAAATATAAAAAAAAATAACTGCTACCTCCCTCCCCAAGTTTACCGGTAGCTCACAAGTCAATCAAAGCTGCAAAGACTCCACACAGACTGCAGCTTCCGCCGCCTATAGTTAATTTGATCTGCAGCTGAAGTTGAAAACACATGGACGACAGCTGCTGCCACACTTCTCAAGTTTACCGGCAGCTCGCAATCCAGTCAACGCTACAAAGAACCCATACACAGACTGTTCCAAAATTGTTCCCCTCCGCCGCCTAGTTACAAATTTTATAAAGCATGCCGCTGACAGTGGCCAAATGTGACGAACTACGGACACACGGAGATGACGGCGAGTTGAACCAACGCCGAAATCGCGTATATGTGGTGTATGACACTCACAGCTGAAACTATTCTGGCGGGAAATCCCTGTCAGCATTCGGTAATTATGTTTCAGCAATGAGTAATATTTTAACCTGAACACATTGCGACAAAATGCAAGGCTCTGGTGAGACCCGGCGCACGGCCGCCTCGATCGGCGCGCGCGCGGCGCTGATCGAGACGGCTGTGAAGGGCGCCTGCTTCGGAGAGCGCGCGCTAGTCGCGCATCCCGTAGGTGGAGCCACGGTAGAAATGCGAGAGGAGGAGCGGCGCCGCCAGAGGAGGAGAGAGGAGATGGCGCTACTTTTAGTTTATTGAGGGGTTTTAGCAGAGCCCACAGTGTGCCGAAGGTGGGTGTCGCTCCTTTATAGGTAAGCCGTACGGTGCTGTCGGTGACGATGGTGCTGCGGAGGTAGTTTCGTTGGTCCAGCGTTCCAGAGGTGGCGCTGCCGGGGGTTTCCAATTGTCGGTGGCGACTAGGTGTAGTGCACCAAGTTCGCTTTCTTGATGGGGCGTCCGGATGACTGCTGTGTAGCCAGATGTCCCTGCCGTCCAGGCTGGCAGAAGAACAAACGTGACGATTTGGACAATGACCTGCATGGCGAACATAAGCGGATTAGCGGCCCGTGCGGAGGCACAGCCGCAGAGCCCACCTATTCATATATTGAGATATAGGTTGCAATTTCTGTTCTGTTAGTATAAAAAAGGAATTTTATATTTTGTTTTAGGACCTCGCATCCAAAGAGACTTCATATTTGCTGATAAAATTCATATTTTGTTTCGATCCTGCAGGAAAAGAGACACAAAGTAATATCTTTGGAAAACAATATTTATTCTTGCCAAAACCCAAAACAAAACGAGGAAACAAGGGCACTCAAAAACAACAAGAACACTTTGATCTTAGCTAAGTGCAGCCTACACACATTACATATGTTCACAACAAAATTACCGCAATGTGAATGAAGACACGTGTGGTAGTGCAATGCACGCTTATATAGAAAAAGGCATGTAGCAATCAATTGATTGTGTGAACAATTAATTACATAAAATCTGCACTGTCCGCAATCGTCGTAAAACACAATGCCAAGGTTCAGAAAAGGAAAGAGGGTCTTCAGAATCGTACAGAAATCATTAAAATGATAAGTGGCGTGGATTCAAAACAGTTCGCCCTCTGTGCTCTTTCATGTACACTACTTCGGTGTTCAATTCGGGCAACAATTTTAACACTTTTTCTTCCTGAGTAGCAGACACAACATAAACATGGAAGTGCTCATCAAAGCAAAGAGTTTCAAGCAGTCTGCCGAGGAATATCAAGACCTTGTTGACATAAAATAGGTCACTGAGTTGCAGAAATGTCGGCAGAGCATCATTTGGTACATCTTCTACAACAACACATCCCTTCTCGTACGTTCTTCCATCTATAAGAACTGTTCTTACTGCATAGCATGAGTGCTTTCAAGGTTTTGCTCAGAAAGTAATGCCTTGATTTTGTCAGGAAGATTCTCAAAATTGACAGGCACACATCCAGTTGTCTCTGGTGTAGTTCTGCCAGCCCCGACCGTTAAAGAAAAACACTGAAAATATTGATGTCTCACTGCCAGGCTGTAGGCCAGGTTCTTGGAATTGTGTATCCTGCGAGCAATGTCCTTGGAGTATTGATGTTTGGCTTCAAACCTCATAGCCCAAAGCTCGGTTAAAGGCCCAAACTTTTCAATGCAAGACGGATAATGAATCATGTAGTGCATCTTGCAAGGATACGTCACGTTTGGAAACAGGGCCTTGAAGTCAAGAAGAAAAAGTTAATCTTTCTCTGTAGAAAAGCAATGGACGAAGAAGAAATTTCCGGGCACATTATTATGTCCATTATTTCGCGAAGAAGCAAATAAAGCTGCCAAATTTCGTTGTTAGATGGCACGTTCTCACCAACGAAAAAGGTTAGGTGGTGGAAGAGGCAGAAAACTTCCGAGGCAGAACCTTTCATAGTAGCCTTCCCTTGCAGAAATTGTTTACCGATAGGTTCTGGCTTATTTCGCACATCTCTTGGGTCATACCTCCACTCAGTGATTAATTTATTCAGCTGGTTAAGGGTAAAGAAACCTTGTGAAATTAGAGCAGATATGATGTGTTTAGGTGCAAACGGTATGACACCCGCGTGCATATCGTGCATAACATCTGGGGGAAAATGTTGGGTTGGATCGAATCCCTGGCTTGTGAGAGCACGAGCTTGCTTTACTCCATACAGAGGTCCAGATGGCAAGCCAGCATTCAACATATTTACATGGTGCTGATGTCCTGCTAGTGTGCGAAGAGAAAAATCACTCTCGAGATACTTGTACGTGATTTCATGGTGAAGCGCCATGCAGAACCTACAAATTCTTCCATGGCTGAAGTTCTGCTGAAAGCCTCCAATCCTATGGTAGAAAGGTTGTCACCGGTGAAAACAAAGATGGACCCTCTCACAATATTTTCATTACCAATTAAGCCATCATCTTCCAATCTGCTAATATCTTCAAGCAATGGAGCAAGAACTGCCGTCATGCCATATGTTTTCACATGTTTGTCTTCAAGTAAAATAGCCAAGTGAATGTGTGACAAATTGGAGCGTAAGCGTTTGCTGAAATTAAGCAATGAGAAGTACATTGCCATCATCTTGTGTTTGCCTCGTTTGCTTCCCAGCGGGTTACAGACTTCAAATTCGTCACTGTACAGTTGCAAACAAGTCTTACTGTCGTCACCAGCAAAGAATGCGTGTTCACGAAAAGCCTTTCCATCAAACACAGAACACAAGCTGGTACTATGCTTCAGGTAATCATTGAAATCATCTGAAAAAACAGGACTTTCCAGAAGCGATTCGAGTACCGTGCACGAGGGTACATACTGCATGCAGTCAACTTTTCCATTTCTCCTTCCTAACACAACAGTACGGGGTTCAACAAGTGGTAGGTGCATTTTCCAGTGCATGAACCTGCCGTGTCGTGTCAAAAGCTCATCCGTTTGAGGGCTGTATAAGAGATGTGTAAAATTTGCGATCTGCTTTGTGGTAGAGTGCCCGTCTTCAATAACAGATTTAAGAAATGAAATCACATCACGAGCTATTTCATCCACGGTCGACTCTGGAAGTCTATTTCTTTCTTTCCATTTAAGCAGCAACATTTGCCAGCTGGTTCACATAGTCACTTGTCCCACTGCGCAACTCGTCCTGTTCTTTATGTTCAGGATGCGTTTCTTCAAAGTCTTCTGCTGGAGTACTTTGACTTTCGCCTGGTCCGACAGGAACTAGTTGTTTATCCACTGCTGCTGCATCTGTTTTGATCATATCGGCATGATTCCTGTAAACATGCCTCTTGTACGAAGTAAACACTCTAAAAGTATTCATGCAGCCATTTAGGCCACACACCCAGTTAGCCTCGTGTCCATGCACTAACCAAAGATGTCTGAAGAGACACCTGAACGAAAACCGCTGACAGCCGCACCTAGGACAGCGAAAAAAGCGGATGCCTGGCATCTGTAAAATAAACAAAAGCGACCATATTTTCATTAGTACGGCGAGAATGAATCTAAAGACGGGTGTCGCTCATTTAAAATCAGAATAATGTGCCCGTGTGAGTGACTACGACCTCCAAATGTCTTGCATCTAGATTATTTCCTTCATTAAACAACAGGTATTACACAAGAGCAACAGCAGCAAAACTGGGGACACAAACTCCGTCTTCAAAAATATCACGCGAGATCGGTATTACGACTCCCCTTGCGAATCCTTGTTCGTGCACATGCAATTTGTTACCAACCTGATCACTATATTCTCTAAATTTGTCGATCTATTACCTAACACTCATTAGGACACAGTTGTAAGCTACGCTGTTGTGCGATTAAAAACCAACTGTCGTATGTATAAATCACCGCTATACATTTAGTCCCACGAATTACTTGCGAGGGTCCACGCCGCCTTTTTCTAGAGCACCCCCTTCTCCCCGCCCCCATCAATCGCAATGGCCTCCTGTTAGTTCTCGCATGTCGCTCTAGCAACAATTTTAACGGCTGCGAAACAAATAGACGTTGCTGTAACGTACCTTGGCAGAAACTGCTTCACTGGAAAGTGGTGGTGGTGGTGGTGACTATGGTTTATTTTTGGGGAGGGGGTACTGGTCACGTCTTATGTTGGCCATCTATCGGTTGCATTTGTTCGGCAGTCGTGAACCTCCTCGATGCTTGACAGTAACAAAGCAACTCACACAGACATGAACGCCATATTGTCGCGATATTCCCCGTTGCCCGGTGGGCAACAGCACCAAAAGGAGAAAGGGCCAGTAGCAGCCCACACCACTCCTTCTCCGTCGAAGATCTCTCGCCCGGAGGGCAGCATCGAAGAAGGAAAGGAAAGGAGAGGCTTGTGCTGTCCCTTGCTGTACCCACTGCATGAGTGTGACCGGCTGTGTGTGTGCGTGTGTGCGCGCGCGCAGCACTGAGGAAGGAAGCGAAAGGAGAAGCCCGCGTTGTCCGAGCTGCATGATTGTGCGCGCGGGCGCGCTTGTGTTTGTGTGTATGTGCGTGCATGTTTGCTTCGCTTGGTCTGGCTGCAGAGAGCGCAAACCTTTCGCTTGAAACTGTTTCGTGTTGCTAGGCGTCTCGGATTTCGGTGTCCGGCAAACTCTTAGGAGTGGAACTCACAGAGGCCGACAGACCAGCGTCGACACGTCCGAAACATTGCTTTTTGTACTTTTAGCTTCGCACCGCTCTTCCAAAGCTACCGCTCGCTAGATCTGGAGAGCCTTGTACGTGGTTTTGTCACGTGTTCCCGGGGCTGCGTTTTTTGTGTAGTCTTTGTTTGAATCTGTGATCACATGACTTGATTCTTCGCGCCATTTCTTCGTGTGAAGGCTGGCGCGCTGGTGTTGACGGCGAAGCCACCGTGCTCTTTGTTATATAGTGCTTTGGATAGCTGTTTGGTCTCTGTACCGCATATCAATGCGAAGAGGACGTTCACTATCGCTCAAGGCTCGTTGGCTTGCTTGACGGAAGCAATCACGGCATGCCCCGTGTTGGGAGGGCTCGTCAATCCGTCGTCCGTGAAGTTTCAGGTAAGCGCATTTATAGTACTGCCTCGTTTTGTCAGATTTTGAGGGTAAAATTACGAATGCTTGTAGTTGTAGAAATTTTATAATTACCGCTCTGTGGATTTTATATTCAAATGTCACTGACGCAAGTGGGATACATAGTTGGTGGTGTTTGTTGACCACGTGCTGTTCACTCGAGCTCTGTTCAACGTATTTTGGAGACCTGGCAGGCAAGTTGCTCTATTCGACATGGTTTTTAGGTACGCAGGACGGGACAGGTAAGCGCATAGAAATAAAATTTGTGGCAACTTAGGCTAGCAATTGACCTTTTGTTTTCTCGGGCCGCTACGTGTCCGCGTGAAACTGACACAGCAGAAAAAAATGTTTTAACGGAGATTGTGAATCGGGGATAGATGACATGAGTTGCGTCGAGGGCTATCTCCGACTGTGAGCGCAGCCAAATTCGCACGGGCAGCGTACCACGTAGCGGCCACTGATCGTTGTAAAAGTCCGCTATGCCAGTTAGATTTTCTCCGGAAAAAAAAAAAAGAACAAACTTGACTCCTGACAAACCAAACAAAAGAACAAAAAGAACAAAAGATTTTCTCACAAAAGAACAAACCTGTCTCCGCGTTCTTGGTATATCATTATAGGTGGATGCAGCGACGGATTGTACCACTCTAGGCCTCTTTGCCATTAATTCTGAACTGCTCCCACTAGTGAAAGTCACTTTGCTACGTAAATGAGTTTTACTTTTGGTCTTAAACATTGTTTTTCCTCCATAAAACGAATGATGAGTGAGGGACTGACACGGCGTGACCGCCATTACCGCAGAACGCAGACTTCATTCAACCACCTCTCGGACCTTCGTGCGGGTGTAGCGCGGATATTGGTAGGAGACGCCGTCGCTACCACGTCGCATCATGTCTCCGCGAAGGAGATCGTATATTTTGTGGTGACATTTTGCTTGTTGGCCATTCTTGTGACTTCTGCATATCCATAATTTGCTCAAATTTCATGGGATGTTGAAGTTTTGCAGCTACAGAATATGAAAATACTTGTTTATAACAATTAATTTTTCCAGCATCATTTTGGTCATTCATAGTGTCCGTGTAATGTTTCTTGGAAATTTATGTAGATGCTGGATGTCCATTTCCAAGAGCACGTTGACTTGGCAGCAAAAGACGAAATTCCGGACATGGCTAAAATTACATTACAACCCACTGACGCCCAAGCCCCAAATGATTCGTGTGAACCTTCGTCTCTGGTGCGTATGCGCATGCCTTTGTGGAATTTGTAACACCACATAAAACGCATTCGATTTTCAATATTATTTGCTCACAAAGGGACATTTTCAACCAAGTATGTTGTAAACGATAATATTCAAGGCATAGTTAGAAATGAAATAGTAAGCAACACGTAGTAATAATTGCGATATACTCGGACGTATGCATTTTCATGAATCTGGGTCTCTTTTTCTTTTTCTGAGCTTATTACAAAACGCAAGAATCGCGATATGTGGAGCACTGCACTATCTATATCTTATATAATAGCTATCTATATTTATCTATATCTATAATCTATCTATAATCTGCACTATCCTTTACATAGGACAGGCTTCTAGATTTTGTTTGGCCAGCTATATTTTCAATGCAATTTGAAGCCCTTTGATTGCCTCAGCGATTTTTTCTAGTGGTCTAGTGCAGTTTTGACGCCATTGCGCTTTCCGTTTCGTTTGCTCTAACTTGGGCCGAAGATGAAAGGTGACTTTTTCAGTTAAATATGATTAATGTAGCTTTCATCTGAGAGACTTCTATATGTTCTTGGTTTTAATTGTAACAGTCCACCACCCAATTAGCAAAAATAATACAGATGGTTTAATTCAGTTAATCAAGGAATATCGCGCAGCAGCAGGTTGTTTTGACAGGATTGTTTCCTATGTCTCAATTATTAAACGTTATTTTGCTGTGTTAATCAGGCAGCCATGCTTCTAGACCACACATTGCATCTGCTTCACAGATACTATCTTAACGTAATGCTTTTGTTAGTGAAGGCTGGATACGAATCACAACTTGCCCCGCCGGGGTGGCGCAGTGGTTACGGCGCTCGAATACTGTTCCCAAGGACGCGGGATCGAATCCCGGCCTCGGCGGCCGCTTCTTGATGGCGGCGAAAACAAGGCGCCCGTGTGCTGTGCGATGTCAGTGCACGTTAAGGACCCCAGGTGATCGCAATTTCCGGAGTCCTCCACTATGGCATCTCTCATAGCCTAGCTGAGTTGCTTTCAGACGTTAAACACCACAAACCAAACCAACCAAACGAATCACAATTTGTACGAAAGCCTAAGCCTTGTTGCTGCACACGGTACATGTTGCAACTGTAAGCAGAAGCAAAAGAAAATGCACAGGCCTGCCACTGGCTCTGTAGCTGAGCCACCTCCACTGCCTCATGCGGACAGAAAGGAAAATAGAGAGGAAAGAACAAAAAAGAAAAGAGAATCGCGCCCCCTTGTGGAACACAACCACCGTTCTGTCGAACGCCATCAAAATTCACCAGCGTTCTACAATTAGTCAACATGAAACGAAAGGCGTAGTATCTGTCACTTCTTTCTGTGGAAAATCTCTCGGAAAGGTCAAAAAACAAATCAGCGAGAATGCGGATAGTAGTGCTGCAGCACTAATGCTAAATTTTATGTCTCAATGCCTATTATTTTATGTGGACCTCACTAATTGTAAAACCCCCAAGAAAATGAATCTCATGGCGGCCGCGTTTAGATGAGGCAAAACGCAGATGTAAGACGTCGGGACGTGTTAGTAGCCTTCCATGCGGCACTCCTTTCCCTATAACTCTCACCTGCTTCCCTATGATTCAAGCAAGTTCAGGTGTTCACTGAGAACAGATACTGCGCCCCTCCTTCCTAAAAACCAACTCTTAGTCCCTGTATGTTTTGGCCATCTATTATGACTAATTTGTTGATTTCTTAATTATATGTGATAGGTATCTTCTTAATATTTGATTATTTTTATTATGCACTGTTATGTAGGCAATTCAATAGAATATTCGGTGTTCGCAAGAAAATCTAATTCATCGTGCATCGACAATGAAAGTCAGGGGGCCAATCGCCAGCCTAATATTATCAAATGCATTGAAATTGTAGCTGCATCATAAAATATGCTTGGGGACAACACCTCTTCACTATCAGAGTGTTCTTGTTATTTAGAACCGTAATGCACTCATAATTTACTACTTTTAATTACTGAACTCTTGCATCTGTACCAAAGTAGAAATTGTATTAGTGTGTGGAGTACGCACAATTTATTTTCTTTTATAACTAATAGCCTCCATTACGACTGCCATGTGAACAGTCTTGAAACTCTCAAAGTAATTAGTACAAAGTTTGATGAGAAAAAATTTTTTCCTTTATTTTATATTTGTTTTCCATGGGGAATATAGGACAGCGCTTGAGACAGAGCATAATGTGCTTGATGACCCTGGCATTGGCGCTGAACCTAGAATTGGTGCTGAACCATCACAAGAGCCCGTGTCGTTTGATCTGTAAGTCTCTTTTCAGGCAGTGACTATCATTGTGCTCATTACATTACAGAGGTTCGTGTAATCATCATTACTCTTGGTAAACATTAAAACTGAATAACACAAAGATTGTTTCAGAGCAAATGTGCTTTGGTTGCATCTGTTGCGGACTCTGAAAACAGTAATGGAACTATTAGCATTTGTCAGAGTGCAGTTTAGCTATAGTTGATTTTTCAAGTAGTGGAAAAATGATCAGAGGTGGTAAGTTGAAGTATGGATATTCTACTCCAAAATAAAGTTGTCTTGTAACTTAGAGAATAGGTGAAAAGCTATATGTTAGGGTATAAAAATGCCAGTGCTGTAGTTAGAGCTGACTACAAATTTTGAGTCATGTTGCACATGTGAGCTCACAGGCAAGAGGGGTAAGAAATATTTCCGAAAACACATCCTCTTAACTAGCAAGGTACTGAGAGTGATGCGTTTCTGACTACTGTCACGTTTGGATATGCTTCAGGCTCTTCATGAATTCCAATGTTACGCCTGGCACATTTTAATTCGGTCGCATCTTTATATTCAGGGCTGCTAGGTAACTTCAGGGTGATTTTAAATCTGTTGCTGTCTTTCGCATCATTTCTGCTGACTCTTTAAAAGTGGATGCAATCCGACTTGTTTCACTGGCAACAATTATATGCGGGAAATCCTTTCATGTTTAGGTTACCAGTTCCAGATGAAGATGGAAAAGCATTTGAATTGCCAAGTTTTGGTGGACTTCATGATATAATCATGTCTGATGAGCCACTAACTTTGTCAGTGCAGCGAAAGATTGTGGATTTTCTGTTCCATGCCATGCTGAAGTACACAGTGTAAGTGTAATTAAACTAGTCATCACCTATTGCATTTGCAAGGGCTATACAGCTGTGTTATGTATGTAAAATATTACATTTTTCTCTCTTCCAGAACTCAGTCATAGTTGCACTTGTGTTTAAGCATGTAATACTAAGATGCTTTTGAGCATTTTGTTGCATCTCACTTTCAAAAATAACCTAAGTATGTTAAAAAATATATCAAGTTTTCAAATTATAAGGTAATTTATTGTGCATGCAGTAAAACTTCGTTATTTTGAGTGCTGTTCATATATATTCAGATAATTCAAACTTGGAGCATGATTCGTGCTGGCCCCAGTGTATGTAGTATATGGCATTGAACAGTTGTTAATTATCACAAAGGAACTAAAATGGGTAAGTTGTTGGTGGCATCTGATTACAAATCGAAAATTTGACTTGCACGTTTAAAACAATACATGTTACATAATGCCCACATAGGATCATATGGTAATGCTGAACACATCCGCTTTAAAGGTAAACTTGGCAAACTCTGCCACCAATATTTTAATTGCATGCAGTATGGCCATTGTGATAACTTTACATTATTTCTCGTAACTGGTGAAATAACTGCTAGCTAATTCAGTTCAGTTAGCCTGGCTATATTCCTGGGTTTATTTTGAACAAGGTTACAAATGTCTTAAGATTCTTAGCTAGCCAATTATATCAGCATTACAGAATTTATACAAATTATGTGGATTGTGGCACAGGGTACCCACAAGACAGTTTTACTCCAGAGTGACTCACCTTCTCCTACAGAAGTATCCACAACTGACTGACGTCGTGGGAACTGGATCAGTAAGAAAAATCCATTCCTTTCAGGCTTTTAAGAGTCTGGTGTGGCTCCTTTTTATTACCTGGTGGGCTTTTTCTGCATGAAACGTTTTCATTAGGATTTTAAAACCATTCATAGCTCTTGTGTATGGACATCGTTTCACAGTTGTCTATAATACTTTAACTAATATTTCATGCATTTTCAATGCTCTATTCCTGTAAAGCAGTTTTAATGTATGGCTATTTTTACGAGAGCGTCTACCAGTTATTGCTGCTTTTTCTTGCGGTCTGTTCCTTGCAGGATTCTTGGAAAATAGCATTGCGATATAAATTTAAAAATCAGAGACGATGGCTTTCAGAAGATGCTCGAGTAGTTGAGAACAAGAGAAAATTTGGTTCTCAAAGGAAGACGCAAGACATCGCTACAGCTGAGTAACAAAGGCACAAGAAGCCAAAGCTGGTGAGACGCCTGTTTCAACCCATATCTCTATTGCTAGAATATGAAATAATGGAATGATTTTTTCTTGCATTCTGGAAGTCTACAGACAATTACAGGACTGATATTACCCAGAATTGAATGTGCATGCCTGTTGAAATAGTTTAACCACTACGTGCATGCAGTTACTTATGCTCTAGTCATAAAGGTTTCAATCTGATCACATTTCCTGCTAAGCAGTAATATCTCAGTAATATGCGATTTGCAGATGACATTGCCTTCAGTAACTCAGGAGACCGACTGCAACTAATGATAAATGATCTAGACAGGAGAAGCAGAAAGGTAGGCCTAAGGATGATGAACAGAAGGGGAAAAAGACAGCAATTTAAAATGGGTTGCGAAGCATTAGAAGTGGTAGGCAAATATGTCTACTTAGGACAGGTAGTGACCACAGGTCTGGACCACGAAAGGGAAATAACTTGGAGAATAAAGTTAGAATGGAGCGCATTTGGAAATTATTCAAACATGACTAGAGGCTTACTAATATCACTCAAGAAGAATGTGTAACAGTTGCATCCTACCAGTACTGACCTATGGGGCTGAAACATGGAGGTTAATGAAAAGGGTTTTACGGCGCTCGACTACTGTTGCTCAGGACGCGGGATTAAATCCCGGCCTCGGCGGCCGCTTTTCGATGGAGACGAAAAGCAAGGCGCCCGTGTGCTGTGCGATGTCAGTGCACGTCAAAGAACCCCAGGTGGTCGAAATTTATGGAGCCCTCCACTACGGCGTCCCTCATAGCCTGAATCGCTCTGGGACGTTAAACCTCACAACCCAACCTAACCCGACTTAAGTTGAGAACAATGCAGAGGGCCATGGAACAGAAAATGGTGCGTGTAATGTTAAGAGATGGGAAGAGTGCAGATTGAATCAGGGAAATAACTCAGCTTACTGACATTTTAGCAGAAATTAGGAAGAAATGGGCATGGGCAGGAAGTGTAGTTTGAAGAGAGAATAACCGATGGTCTCTAAGAGCAACCAATTGGATTCCAAGGGAAGGTAAGCATAGTGGAGGGCGACAGAAAATTAGGTGGGCGGACGAGGTTAAGAAATTCGTAGGGGTCAAGTGGATGCAGCTAGCACAAGGCAGGTTTAATTGAAGGAAAATGGGAGAGGTTTGCCCTGCAGTTACTATAGTCTGGCTGATGATGATGATTCACGGTATATATGCTGCAGCCTTTTATTAGTCAAAGCGTTGTTTAAAAGCACTCTAAATTTATTGAATGGCTGCTGCAAAAAACCATGTTATATTTTGCAATTTCACAAGTTGAATAGTAAAGTGATGAAGCCAATGCAAAGATTGAAAACAGTCTTTAAGGTAAATTAGTTGGATCATATGAGGTAAGCAAAAAGCTTGCAAGAGAATGGTGGCAGCTGAGGAAAAAAAATGTGTTTATTGTACGATCCCTCAGGGAAATGTATCTTGAGGTGCGTGTAAGCTGGCGAGGTTTAAACTTCATTTTTGTACTCTAGTTATCAGATTTTGCTCTTAACTGTCAGCTTGCATGAAACCATTAATTTGAAGGATGTGATCAGAGTTGCCATTTTCTTTTATTTGCTAGAAGACAGATATATTGTTTAGCAGCCTGATTGGAATATTCCAGTATATAAATCATACAGTCACCTTGGGAGAAGATCAGATCAGCTTGGTAGCTCATGAGGAATGGCTTCTTAATGAGGCAAAAAAAGGAGATTCCTGATGAAGCTGCCATACGAGATAGAATGACTCTGACTGCGAACAGTAGGCTGAGCAGTATTGCAGGAATGAAGATTGAGGATGTGAAAAAGCTATACCCGCATATGATGCAGTCTGAGAGAGTAAGTGATTGGTGCTCTTTTTTACCTAATGTGAAGGCTACCGGAATACAATTTTGTTACTAAATTTTTCACCACATTTGCCACCTACTGATTGGGTTACGATGTTATAGGACTTTCAGTTAAGCAGAATTTACCTGACAAAAGCGAGACTGTTGCTTGCTCTCTAGTGTTTTATGCCCTTGATAAAGCTGCTAAAAAGGGACAAGAATTCTCAGATTTTATTTTTTCCTATTCAAAAACAACCTTTAATGATTGATTTCTTCCCACTGGTTACAAGTGTGTTTGCTTTTCTTAAAATGTTTTTAAACAACTTTTGATTCTCTTACTGTTATGCTCGCAAGGTGAAGAGCAGTAATATGTACATAAGCTACATTTTTACACAATTACCTTATTAAAATAGTCAATATCTGTTTTAGTAATGATGTAATGGTGGCATGATTCACCACGGAGGACAAAAAAGATTTTGGTATCCTAAAATATGGTTAATTCATATAAGTGATGTGGGGTAATGCACCTGAAAACAGTAATATGCATGAATTTTATTTTTTTTCCTGCAGTTCATAGAAGACTTCAAGCGGCTGTCAAGGTCAGATGTAGCTGATTATGTTTGCCGGGGCATTGATGCAATGGTTAGTCTTGGAAAGGAGAATGCCTACAAACGCAGCGAACCAATTAAGCAGCTGCTGCAGGAGACCTCAAAGATGGACCCTGTACGACGCAGGACACGGCGTAAGTACAGAGTAGAATCAAGTTAAAAATATGTGAAACCACTTGAACCTTGTTTTTCTACTTTGTTTTTGCTTCCTTCACTTTCAAATACGGGCTGAATAGAGGCTGAATAGGGCTGAATAGGCTTGACGCTTGTTCAGGTTTTAACTTTGATATTAAAGTTATTGCACTCAACAATGGCCAAAATTGTGGTGTGGCTGTTGTGACAAAAAAAGGTGCTTGCAAAAACATTTGCTCCCATAATTTTAGCTATATATACAATATATAAAAGAGCAAAATTTTAAACTTTCAAGATTTAGGAAATATTCACTTTAAATGTCTAAATGTTTATAAAATATAGAAATACTTTTTAACAAATTTTCATGCTATATTGTGGCATAAATGACGACCACTGAACTGACACTAGATATCAAGCCTTGCTAAAAACAACGTGGAATAGCATTTATTGTCCTTACAAAATAAGCAGTGATTCTTAAGAAGCCGGGTTTGCTTGGCTTGAAAAGAAAATCTGCCCCAACATAAGGTTTTCCTTAGTAGTCAAATGTGCAGAATGTGACGTGTGCACCTATATTTTTTTCCAGATCTCCTGGCTATTGCTGTAATGAAGATCATCGCATTAAACGTCAAAGAACCCAAAGCTCTTGAAGTCACCTTCGTGCAACAGGGTGTAAGTACTGCCAACTTGATTTTCTTCAGATATGTGCCTTACACTCTTCAGTGTTTTGCTGCCAAAGAATTGATTTTTGCCTGCACATTTGCAACAAATGAGAAAAAAAAAATGGTATTGGTTACTTTTTAATCTAATTCGTATGTAACAGCTGACAGTTATCCAAAGAAAGATACTGCTATATTTGAGGCTGCAAGACCATTTCTGACGAATACACATGTATCAGAATGATGTCATTCTACATTCAGCTTAGCGAAAAATAGCAAGTTATTATGCTGAACCCAATATTTTTTTGCTATCAGGCCTAAATACTGCATTTTAAATGGTACCTGCCAGCTTTAACTGAGAAGAGCTGCTAAGTGCAAACTGATGCTTTTCACCATTACCCATACAAGGTTTATCTCTTTTTCTGCAGGATCAAGACACTAGAACTCCAATAACACCTTGCATTGTGTACTGTGGTGAATGCATTGAAGAGGCAGACTTCTACCTTTTTGTTGACCACAAGCGCCTTTTCTCTACAACCAACGCAGAAGGACTTATTGTGTTGCTTGGGGCATACTGGCTTTTTAACATTTGTTATGCACGCGAAGCGTTTAATACGCTAACTGTCATGGAAAAGCTGTTCTTAAAGATGAATGTCACTGCTCCACGAGCAGTTGTGACAAAATTTATTAACAGGATTTTTAAAGATGCTTGAAATGATTGCTGCTTCAATTTGTTAAACAGAACAGTTGTGAGATGTACATATATGTTCATGCTTACATAATTTAAATAAATATTGTTTTTGTCAGTTGTGCAAATGCTGTTTCAGTGAGACTTCATTGTTATGTTTTATAAATGCAAAGAGACCTCTTTTTCGCAGCACTGGCTGAAGAAATCGTTGACATAGCTTAAACCATATGGCGGCAATGCATGCAAATAGGTTTTTGGGGTCCAAGGCGGTTATGAGTAGGTATTGAAAGAAGTGTGTACTTCTACTGGAAATATTTTTTAGATTCAGAAAGCTATGCAGTGCAGTACACACGATGCGCTGAGCTGGTCTGATGCTTGGATGAAGAGGATGTCTGATGCAAGCAGTTTGTGTGCATTTTTTGCCTGTATTTACTTTACTTTTATTTACTTCATTTCTTCGCAACTGCACACAAACACGTATTGTGCTCAAGCCTACCCTTTGCTTTACGAAGGACTTACAAAGTCATTTGAAAGGCTCAGGGTGGGTTTTGCCGCACGAGAACGTATAGCGTGTGCAGCACCCTTCCTTGCAGAAGGATCTATATTAACACCCTTTGGCTGCAGCACCCTTACCCAAGGAAGGGTGCTGCAGCAGAAGTATGTTAGCATAGACTTGTTTAGGGTGCTCCCCATGCGACAAGCCATTTACACCCTTAAGGGTGCAAAATGTTTTACTGTGCAGAAGACACCCGTGCGCTGTACGATATCTGCGCGCGGTCTTGCTGGAGCACGCATATATTGAAGGCAGATGTCCGGCTTTTGATTCTCTGAAGAGAAATATGTTAACGCAGCGACGCGGATGAAATGTGAGCCCAGTGCAAGGCTGAGAAATAGTTGTTTTATTGACTTGTTTAATACGTATTACCCCGCCGCGATGGATTAGCGGCTAATGTGGTACACGGGTTTGAACGCGCTAAAGAGCCACATGTGGTCTAAATTATCAGGAGACCTCTATAGCGGCGTCCCTCACAGTCGGAGATGTCTTACGTCCTTAAGCCCCAAACACAGAGTCTATTTTTATTGCTGTTGTTGATTCTGGATGACCGCTGTAGTTAATTCATGATCTGAACCGTAGATAGAATCTATCAGCGTCCCTCACGGCGCAATGTGCATGTAATTTTCGAAGCGTGCATGGGGCACGCTGGGCGACACAGGCGCATATGTTAAACGTGTTCTCGGTGACTCATGAGTAGCAGTCAGAGAGGGGTCTCGCATGTTCAAAAGCGCAAAACCTATCAGCGGGCTGCAATATTGTGGTGTCGAGCAGAGTAAGTGTACACTTTATATTGTATTTCTTTTTTTCTGGCATAATGTCTAACCAACATCTATATAACATTTTTTTATTATGTATTGTTCTTTTCTGAATCAGTGCCTGTGTCTGTTGCCACTGTCCTCAGACTGGGTTTAAGGCCCGTCACTAAGTTGACGTGAGCAACCTGTTCCTTGAATACCCCATAAATTTTTTTTCTTTATTTCCATAAAAATACAAAGATAATACAACGTGTTCATTCGGCTGCTAAAGCAGAGGACAACGCTGGCTGGGGATTTTTGAGCTATTATATTTCTACCAAAGGGTATTTATAGGAGAGTTTTTTTTTTTTTTTGCTACCTATGGGACTGCAGACATTGGAAGAATTAACGTCCGATGGCTGGCGAGCTGCCATCTGTTTTAAGATTGTTTTCGCATTTGACGCCTAAGCCGCCAGGGCAGTGTATGCGGCTTGCGTGGTACAGATATTTTCTTTCGAAGACCGCGTCTTGCTGACGCTTCAAGGGTCGAATTGATCAAGCGGCGGGGCCTAGCGACCTCCTGAACACGTGCCGTCCTTCGACGCTGCTCTTGTGAGCTATCATATAACTCGCCGCTACGGGCAACAGGACGGCCACGTCGCTCACTCCAACTTGCGTCTTTCGTCTACCATGGCCGCCTGCAGTCGGCAGAGAAAGGTGTTTCATAACAATACTTCCCGTCTCTTCCTTCGGCGGGAGAAACACCTTCATCTGTGCACTCAAGGCGACCACGGTAAAAAAAAAAAAAAAAAAAAAAAACAATCACTAATGGCATGGTCGGCGCGCGAGGGGCGAAGTACAGCTCAAAAGAGCGCCGCCGCCAAGGTCAGCACGTGTTCAGGTTGCTAGCTGGCTAGTTCTGCGGTGATTCTTCACGTGGAGGTGTAGTTGTTGAGCATCGAACTCCCTACCCTTCTTGCGCTTGAGCAAATCGACCGTGCACGGTAGCGCCAGCAGATATTCGCTGCTCGCGCACGCGGCTTAAGGCGCGTATATAGTCGGACGTGTTCTGCGCGCGCGCAAGCGCCGCTCGCGGTCAGTCACGCTACGCCAGACGAAATGTATCCCCTTTATAAACAAGCGTCAACCAGTGACGTCAGTGAAGATGCGGGATCATGCGGCGGCGCTGGCGACAGTAGTGACTTTCATGGTGTAGGCAAAAGCCCGAACCGTCTGCATTGGATGCGCGGCGTTTGCTGCGTTTTCGGCCATAATTCCCGATATTTCTGGAAGCTGTGGTGCGGTTGATTGCGCCACGAGGCAAAAAAAAACAAAAACAAAATGGCACTTGTTTTAACATGTTTCTTGCGGTCGGATAAAGATCAGTGCGAAGGGCAGCGGCGTCGAGGGCGATAAGTAGACTTCGGTGACGGATTACATTCGCGGCTAACGTGCCTTCTTCACTGCAACTAGATGAGTTCCTTTGCAGCCCTTAATTGTAGTGGTTACTTTTCGGCGGCACGACGAAGAGCGAAATAATAAACCCCTGCAGCTCCTGCCTGTTTTGGTATACTATCAAGCCATAAGGAGTTTAGACGCAATATTTCGTGTGCGTATGATCCCGCAGGGAAGCTGCACTAGTTCCATTCACATGCAGTATTGCCCGTGGATGTATTCACACAGAAAAAGTCACAAAAGCTGCTGCGAAGGTAATTGCAATTACCTTGAGCGGTCACTCCAGCGCGATATTGCCGATATAACAGGCCCGCGGACTTAATTGTAAAGTAGCTTTTCTTTGTTTTTACTTTCGCGAGTTTCGAGTGTCTCTTCATCACCGATTATATAGTAACATCGTTATGATCCGGGCAGTCCCGCAGCGTTATTTCTCATAGTCATAAATTTCCTTCTTGAAGGTCATTAAGATCCTGACGAACGTACGAATTAAATATCCACGTACAACCTAGCTCTGGTCGAGCAGGATATTTAAGTATATATGGTACATGGAGTTTAATGTGCCAAAGTGGAATCGGCTATGAGGGGTGCAAAATAAGCATAATATATGACGTGCATTCGAATAAAAAATTTCCAAGTATAATGAAGAACATCAGGAGATAGCGCAAATTTCTCTGCAAGCGATCGTGGAGAACGTTAATTTGCATCTGCACTCATGCGTCTCTCCTAGAGAGCAAAGAACAAAAATGAGAGCATTCTCACAGGCATTCATGTATATATTAACCTGTGAATGACCTTGGCTACGTAAGATGAGACATGCGTCAAACGCCCTTTTTATCGAGCAGGCCAAAACAAGTTGGCAGCGCACTATGCGAACATGTTACAATTACTGAAAGATTGAGTGCTTATTAAATATGAAATTCCATGACTTAGCTTGGCGGTAAAGTGAGCTCGAAATGGAATTTCTAGCTCGCTATATATAGTTGCCGATAATATTGTTCCTTAAGTGAAAGTGCTTGAAGCAGCTAGAAATGCGCGGTCAAGAGTCGGCAGTTGAAAACACACTTCCAGTCATTCAGATCGTCGTCCTCCTTGTATGCGCTAGGAATAGGCTCGGGAGTTGAGCAATGTTGACTTTGTCTTTCTTGTACATTGCGCTTTCTCGTTTTAATTTAACTTATTTACTCACTGCTGGCGGCTACGCGCCGTAGCCGCGCGCTATTGCGGCCACGGATAAGATAGCCAATGCAGCGCTCTTCGCCAGGTAATTCCAGCTCTGAAGTCGAGTCGCTTCGTGTCGTACTCACTAGGGTTAGCAATAGAACGAAAAAAAAAAAAAAGATGTGAAAGAAAAGACTGGACACACAAACAAAATACGAAAAAGAACAATGGCTATAATAACAATCACTCGATTACAAATACACTTCTTCGTTTCGCACACGCGAGTTCGCACACAGTTTTCAATTGTCCACTATGCGTGCTGACACACCGCTGACTACTTCGCACATTTCTTCACGCTCCCCCTCTCATTGTCGACACTGCTGCTCGGTATATATACCTTGCTCGGTATCCCACCACCCGTGATCGCACTCTCTCGCACCAAAACATGAACGTTGTATTCGCTGCGCACTAGGCCCATTTCAAAAGAAAACACAACAACCAAAACAAAGTAAACACGGACGGATGGCACGGCGGCGACTCGGCGGAGGCACGCTACAGGTGGGGTTATCAGTTTACAAGGTCCAAGACGCAATCACGTCGGGACGTGTGGTTCAAGGTTCACGCAGCCGCCGCCCAGGCAACACAACAACCAAAACAAAGTAAACACGGACGGATGGCACGGCGGCGACTCGGCGGAGGCACGCTACAGGTGGGGTTATCAGTTTACAAGGTCCAAGACGCAATCACGTCGGGACGTGTGGTTCAAGGTTCACGCAGCCGCCGCCCAGGCCCAAGAGGGAATTCCCGGCGCAGTAAGTCAGTCGCTGGCTTCGATAAACCTCTCCACCAAGCTGTCGGAAGCGAGTTCAATGTTCGTGCCGCTCGCGCCACTCACGTTGTTTATGCGGCCGTCCATCTTTCTTTGCGCGATGCATTGCGGGTTGACGCGGTCGGCGGTGCCGACGCTTGAATGGAACAGGAGCCATCGGGCCCGGCGCGCGCTGGCCACCGCCGGTTACGTTGGGCGGAACTATCGGCGGAGTGTTTTCGCCAACGTAACTCAGCGTGTGCGAGCGCACGCGCGCGCAGAGCTTGAGAACGTTCGTTTAACGGACGGCGGCTCACCCAGCGATCGAATGTTGTTTTTCTTTAGTGACTTGCATGAGGCTCCCGGTGCGGCTCCCGGTGCCTGTATGAGCGGTAACGTAAAGCTGGGCATATGTGCCGAGCCTTTTGCTGGGAAGGTGATCGCTGGAAGCCTCAGCTGCAGCTTTGCTCTTTGTTTTAGTAGACGAATGTACGCGGGAAAAAAGCCGCGTGCGAGGCGTTACACGACTCCAGCCAACACCAAACAGAACAGTAGAGCTGCCGGCTGCTGGGTTCTGCTCTTTTGAACACGAAGGAGCTGTTTGCGTGGACACCCAGGCCGCCCCGCCTGAGTTCTTTTTTCTACAGCGGTTGCTTTCACTGCGCAGAGAAAGGTGTTCGATAACTAGATTTCCTCTTTGGAGCGAGGGGCCAAAGTGACCTCTTGACGGACGGCAGTCCTGGTCTGGGTCCGCTTGCACGGAAATTTAAGTCGTCTTATTCTGATCTTCAGGCTTAATCGATCTTATTAGAGGCTAAACGTTCCCTAGCCGATAAGACGCTTACACGAAAGAAACTAGACCGGAATAAGACAAACTTAAAACTGGAATAAGACTGGAACCTAAGCTGCCTCGAGCAGTCTTATCCCATTCTTAAAGGCAGTCCAACGTGGCTGCCCTGCGCTTGGTCTGCCTCGAGATGCTCGCCGAACTCTTCGCACCGCGAACGAGTGTTCCAAGTTTCGTGACAGGACGAATCCCCTCGATGCGTTCAGCGAGGAGCAGCTGCAGCGCCGTCTAAGCTTCGAGCGGGGTGGCATAGCCGACATGCTTCGCCCTGAAATCGAGCGCCCGACGCGCCGGAGCGGTGCTTTGAGCGCCGAGCTGCAGGTGATGCTGGCGCTCAAAGTTTTTGCCTCCGGATGTTTCTTGATTACTGCCGGAGATATAATCGGTGCCCACGAATTGACAGCAAGCCGCACAGTACGTCGAGTTGCTCTCGCCCTCGTCCACCGCAGCAAAGACTGGATCCGGATCTGTTTCCCTTGCCTGTTTCATTGCCGCTTGCCTATCTTGACTGGGTGCGTTAGCTTACGCGGCTTGGCCAGCCGCGCGGTCGAAGCAGCTGAGCATGCGTGCTGTACGTATACTCCGTTTCATACATCAGGTGCAACGCAGCGAAAGCTACGCAAGTAGTCCGCAAGAAAAAAAAAAAGGAGGCGTATCACTACGCGCTCCTTTTGTGACCGAGTGGTTCCTGCGGAAACAAGCTCTATTCCGAGCATACACGTTTGCAATAACTTGCTTCGCATGCCTAGACATCTTCGCAGTGCGGATCTTATAGAAAAAACGCGCACCGAAGAACTATTTTCTCAAAAAGAGATGCGCAGTGCTGCTGGTGATGATGATGCTCAGGGCCATACCCTTTGAAACGGATAGGCACCAAAACTGGTGCGCAGGCCAAAAGTGAAAGTGAGAAAGAAGAAAGTTAAAAAAAAGGAACAAACAAAAGACAGAGGACTGGGAGAAGAGAAGCACGAACAGCTAGGATGATGCCACACCCTCT